>NW_017963728.1:698317-1364176 GCF_001661395.1 Hyphopichia burtonii NRRL Y-1933
GTACTAATTAACTAATTGTACTAATTAACTAATTGTACTAATTAACTAATTGTACTAATTAACTAATTGTACTAATTAACTAATTGTACTAATTAGCTACTTGTCCTATATAACTTGTCCTATTTAACTACTTGTCCTATTTAACTACTTGTCCTATTTAACTTGTCCTATTTAACTACTTGTACCAATTAACTACTTGTACTAATTAACTTCTTTGTAATCCAGTAGAATACTTTTTGCAGACAAATGAAAACGCCCGCACACCAGGATCGTTTTGATTGGGTGAACCAGCGGCGGGTTCCCGGCACGACCCTGGCTCTCGGCCAATCACAGCGCGTTGCTCGCGGAAAACTTTTCTTTCGGACACACACCAAAAATTAATGTATGGACAGTGGTTGTTGCGAGCGGTGCACGACCATAGTTAACTAGCAGCGCTCACTGTTCGGACGAACTAATTTTTTTTTTTTTTTTTGGTTTCTTTGGGTGAAATATAATTTATTAGTATTTTCCTCACTCTTTCTCTTTTCTGAAAAGTTAACTTTTAAAATCTACTTCTTACTTTTTCTTGTTTTAAAGAATCGTTAAGTCTTTAGATTACCAAAGTATCCACGATGGTTCTTCCAAGATTATTTAATACTGCTTCACGCAATGCTTTCACTGCTGCTAAGCGTAACTTCGTTTTCAACAGAGGTTTAGCTTCTGCTGCTCCTGTCGCCGGTAAGGTTAGGTATGTATCTTTTCCATTTTTCTGTCTTTTAGCATTTCTTCAATCAATTCGTCAATTGGCTTGATTCAATTCATGTTTGTTCTACTGGAATTGAATACTCTATTCAATTCTTGGGGTTGGGTTTGAGTTTGTTTTTTTAAAGTGGGTGGAAGTTACTGATCCCATCCACATTAGCCGCCCACTCTTTTGTTTCTACATGAATTGAATTCGAGGTTGGGCAAACTGGCCTCGGTGGCAGTCTGGTTGCCAATGGCTCCAGGCGCTGGCCGGGTTGGCTGAATCACACGGGGTTTCAGTGTACAGCGGGTGGGTCCCTTTGAAACTCCAGCTCTCCAATCAGATTTGTTTGGTTCGTTGAACGAGAGTGAGTGCGGGTGGACAAAAAAGTGAAAAAAAGTGAAAAAAAAAAAAAAAAAAAAAATTGAGATCCGGAAGTGATCAGTCGCACTCAATGCGCTCACCGACCAATGAAATTTTTGAAAAAAAAAGTTGAGCTTGACCTACCGCTGGCGCCAATTGAGATGAAGAAGGGTGTGGACGTTGTTGAATAGTAGTACTAACGATTTGTTTAGAGCCGTTATTGGTGCCGTTGTCGATGTTCAATTCGAAGAAGGTAACTTACCAGCCATTTTCAATGCCTTGACTTTGAAAAATGGTGAACAAAGCTTGGTTTTAGAAGTTGCTCAACATTTGGGTGAAAACACCGTCAGAACCATTGCTATGGATGGTACCGATGGTTTAGTCAGAGGTGCTGCCGTTACCGATACTGGTGCTCCAATTTCCGTTCCAGTTGGTAAAGAAACCTTGGGTCGTATTATCAATGTTGTTGGTGAACCAATTGATGAACAGGGTCCAATTAACACCAAACAAAGAAACCCAATTCACGCTGATCCACCAGCTTTCGTTGAACAATCCACTGCTGCTGAAGTTTTAGAAACTGGTATTAAAGTTGTCGATTTATTAGCTCCTTACGCTAGAGGTGGTAAAATTGGTTTATTCGGTGGTGCTGGTGTCGGTAAAACCGTTTTTATCCAAGAATTAATTAACAACATTGCTAAAGCTCATGGTGGTTACTCTGTTTTCACTGGTGTCGGTGAACGTACTAGAGAAGGTAATGATTTATACCGTGAAATGAAAGAAACTGGTGTCATTAACTTAGAAGGTGATTCTAAAGTCGCCTTGGTTTTCGGTCAAATGAATGAACCTCCTGGAGCTAGAGCTAGAGTTGCTTTAACCGGTTTAACCATTGCTGAATATTTCAGAGATGCTGAAGGTCAAGATGTCTTGCTTTTCGTCGATAACATTTTCAGATTTACCCAAGCTGGTTCTGAAGTTTCTGCTTTGTTAGGTCGTATTCCATCTGCCGTCGGTTATCAACCAACCTTAGCCACTGATATGGGTCTTTTACAAGAACGTATTACCACCACCAAAAAGGGTTCCGTTACCTCTGTCCAAGCTGTTTACGTCCCAGCTGATGATTTAACTGATCCTGCTCCAGCTACCACTTTCGCTCACTTGGATGCCACTACTGTCTTGTCTAGAGGTATTTCTGAATTGGGTATTTATCCAGCTGTCGATCCATTGGATTCTAAATCTAGATTATTAGATGTTGCCGTTGTTGGTAAAGAACATTATGATGTTGCTACCGGTGTTCAACAAACTTTACAAGCTTATAAATCTTTACAAGATATTATTGCTATTTTAGGTATGGATGAATTATCTGAACAAGATAAATTAACCGTCGAAAGAGCTCGTAAAGTTCAAAGATTCTTATCTCAACCTTTTGCCGTTGCCGAAGTTTTCACTGGTATTGAAGGTAAATTAGTTAGATTATCCGAAACCGTTAAATCTTTCAAAGAAGTTTTAGAGGGTAAATACGATCACTTACCAGAAAATGCTTTCTATATGGTTGGTGGTATCGAAGATGTTGTCGCTAAAGCTGAAAAATTAGCTGCTGAATCTAATTAAGCATACTATGAAACTACGAGTATTATGACATCTAGTGACTTGTGATTTACTCATTTGGGTCACTCAAAAAGAAAGAAATTATTTTTACGTTTTTACCTAGAACTCTGTTTAAAGAAAAAAAAAATTATTCATATTCATTATAATTTTATAAAAATTTATCTGATTATATTAATCTCTGTAAAATTAATTCAAATTTTTGTAGTTGTTCTCCATCTTTACATCGTCGTGGATGTTGAAAAAGTAGCTCGCGGTATTGAAAATTTTTGAGGACAGGTTTTCGCCTCCAAATAAAGAAAAAAAAAAATAGATCAGAATACTTGTATTGCAATTGACAGATTTAATAGGAAAATGGCATTCTCTTTAGCATCTGTATGTATTAAGCATTGGAGGTTCACCCAGCCTGGAGTTCTTTAGTTGATCCAATTACTAACTTAAACGCAATGTGGTGTGGGGATATACTTACACCATACAGCGCTTATTTTTATAAAGGCCTTATCATTTTTGGATGATCCCAGTTTAGACTGGAAAGCCATTATTACTGGCTTAACCATTGCTCAGTTTGCTTTTGAAAATTATTTAAGTTATAGACAATATCAAGTTTTAAAGAAAACTTCACCACCTCCCTCTTTGAAAGCTGAAATTAGTCAAGAAACCTTTAATAAATCCCAAGAGTATTCTAGAGCCAAAGCTAGATTTGGTTTCTTCACTCGTGGATTTGGTCTTGTTCAAAATCTTCTTACTATTAAATATGATATCATTCCAAAACTTTGGAATGCTAGTGGATTCGTTATGCAAAAATTAGCTCCAATCTTACCAAAAGCCATGAGCGGTATTATTACTCAATCTTATTTCTTTATGCATGTTACTCTTGTCTCTCAATTGCTTTTTTCGTTACCTTTGGAATATTATAGTCAATTCGTTTTGGAAGAAAAATATGGCTTCAATAAACTGACTATTGGTTTATGGATTACTGATACAATCAAGTCCTTGTTGTTAAGTATGACTTTTGGTCCTGCTATTGCGGTTGGGTTTTTAAAAATTATTGATTACTATGGTGACTCTTTCATTTTCTATACCTGTGGATTTGTCTTATTTGTTCAATTAGTTGGTATGACTATTTTCCCACTTTTCATTCAACCATTATTCAATAAATTCAGTCCTTTGGAAGATGGTGAATTGAAAACCGCTATTGAAAAATTGGCTTCAGAGCAAGAATTCCCATTAACCAAATTATATGTAATTGATGGCTCAAAGAGATCCTCCCATTCTAATGCTTATTTCACTGGTTTACCATGGAGTAAACAAATTGTTTTATATGACACCTTGATTAATCATTCAACCGTTGATGAAACGGTTGCTGTTTTGGCTCATGAAATCGGTCACTGGAAATTGAGCCACTTACCTCAATTGTTAGTTTTCTCCCAAACTCATGTTTTCTTATGTTTCTTAGTCTTTTCTGGATTTATCAAAAATAGCTCTTTATTCAAGTCTTTTGGTTTCTTTAATGTTCAACCAACCATCATTGGTTTCACTTTATTCAGTGATATCTTTTCTCCATTTGAATGTTTATCACAATTTGCCCTTAACTTATTAACCAGAAAAAACGAATATCAAGCCGATGCTTATGCCAAAAAATTTGGTTATTCTGAAGATTTAGCCAGAGCTTTGATCAAATTATTAAGTGAAAACTTATCTGCCATGGATGCTGATTGGTTATATTCTTCTTATCATCACTCTCATCCAATCTTAGCTGAAAGATTGAATGCAATTGGGTATGTTTCAAAAGAAAAGATTGCCCCTGAACCTGTTGATAAAAAAGAAGATTAGGCTAAAAGGCTTCTATATATATTCAAATTTAAATATATTTTGTTTACCCTGTATCTATTATATAAATTAAATACTATATATATTAAAAGAAAATTAAAAGAAAATCAACTACTGTAAGACGTAAATTTTTAGTTATAGAAATGAAAGAAACGGAGACTTCATGGAAACTCATTAATAATGGGATGAACGTTTGTATTGATTGTGTAAATCATTATAAGCATTTCTCATCTGAACAAAGCCTAAATGTATTTTACCAACAAAATGATCAGCTAAACGTCTATCATTATCCAAACGGGATAAATATGCACCACAACCTTCACATACTTGAAGCTTTTGCTGTGACGACTGTCCCACATTCTCAGCAATATTTCTAGCTGTCTTGGCCAACTCCTCCCGTTGCTCATATAGCACATTCAATTTTATGCTTTCCTGAAGACTTTTCAAAGTTTCTTGTTCCAACGTTAAATAATGAATCTCCTGCGTCATCAACCCAATCCTAGTATCGACTGCTTCGAGCTCCTTTGTTACTGCAGCAATCCTGGATTTCTCCTCCGGCGTATGTTTCAATCTATTCAGTGCAAGTGATATCGTATTATCCAAATCGTTAATAAACGTTTGCAAGTGCTTATAATATTCATACTCAAACTCAGGAAATCTTTCCCCTTTGCGTTTTGTGCGGTACTCGTAATCAAGTTTATGCTTTTCCAAATGTAATCGTGGACACGGACCCAAATCTTGCTTAGTTCCAATGAATAGTTCATGAGGACATGTTCCCACCAAGAAGCTCTTGCACACCCGATGACTCGTGAGTTCTGGTTCTCGACGAACAATCATTGGCGAAATCATCGCTTCTTTTCCCATGAGCTGCTCAAGCAACTTTCTTTGCTCCTCGGCCATTGTATCTTTCTCCTTCTATTAAATCCAATCCGTTAGCCTGGACCGTTTGACCGTTTTCCTGAAACCTTTTGAAGTTGAAAAAAAAAAATCTATTGATATCTCGAAGAACCCGTACATTTTATGAAAAGAGTGATGAGTCGGCGGGGCCCTGCACATAAGGAGAGCGGGCATGAATTGGGAAGACTTCCATTTCGTGGGGCCACAGCTATGAATTGAAAAGATATCACCTAATCTTTACAATTTTTGAAAGAGGGTAGCAAATACACTCAGTAACTAAAAAAGTATTTGGAACGCGGCTACAGCCAGCACATTGAGAGGTTTTTCTGGAGAGTAAAGAAGCAAAATTGGTTGAGTTCTGTTTGAAAATTGTGGTCAAATTAGCTATTGAATAAGTTTTTGCTGGTAAATTTATGGTTTATCTGTTTAGGTTCAACACTTCAATGGCACAATGAGGAAATATCAATTAATGGGACGCAAGAAGGTTGTCCTGAGAACAAGAGGATCCGTTGACTATGCGAGATATCACTTACTATCATTACCGTACGAAATACTCTTGCAAATACTAGATCAAATCAAAGACGATATCAGGGCATTGTTGAATCTTTCATTGTCTTGTTTCAAACTTAATACCATTATTAATAAAACCTACTTATATAAGAACCTCACTTTCAAAAATCCTTATCAATTTTCAAAGTTTAGCCAGTATCATTTGCCTATAGTTAAATCTTCATTTTCGAGAAAATTAGGTCTGGATGAATCCAGTTCCAAGATAAATTATATTCAGTCCGTACATTTGATAAATCCACCTCCTAAGGATTCTTCGAATTATAAAACCAGCATAGCTGGATCTTACGGAGTTGAAACAAATCATCGTACAGATAATCAACTAAACTACTCTCACTTTATTCAATCATTTATTTCCTTATTGAATGAAGCTTTTGGTCTTAAAACAATTCAAATAAGTGAAATTTCTCCTCATTTCACTTTCCCCGATGAAATCACTAATAATGATCATAATTACCTAACCCGTCATATCAAAAGACCCAAACCGAAAAGAGTTCTTCCTAATTTGATTCTCAAGGGCCAAACGGGATGGACTTTACCTTTTAAAGTGTCTCATATATCGTCAATTATTAACATTTATGACACTATCGAAAACCTATCCTTGTATAATTTTGTTATCAATGAATCCAAACTAATCGAATACTCAATCCAAAAACCTATAAGCATAATTACACTTACCCTCAATGCATGCTTATTTCTAGACTCTTCTTCTAAAAAGCAAAACTGCAAAAGAATCGCCCCTGATGTTTTCTCGCAAACCAGTTGTTTGCAACTCTTCAACATTCAAACAGTTCAAGATTTATCAGCTATAGATTTTGTGAAATTGAATTCAAAGCTACTATGTATTGTCATTGATTTTGACTCAAAAATCTTTTTTGAATTCAACTCTCAAGATAAGCATTTCAATTTTTCAAGATATAATAACTTCTTCAAATTAATTTGTTCAGGACAAGGTGGTTACTCTACTTTGCAAGAAATTGTTTTACTAAATTTTGATTTATTCGACTGCTATGGACATATTCATAACATACGTGAACCAACTCTTGATGAACAAGACGATAATTGGATTGAAACGCCTACAGACAAATTCCATCAGTTACTATCCCATCTTTCCCGAACCAAAAATTTAACTATAATCTTAAAAGAAACGGAATCGGTGGTACATAAATGTGTCAAGTGCGGTTTTACTACAGGTGATCGTGATGATCCATTCTCCGATGTTAAAACTATAGGGACTTTAAATCGGACAGAGTGGTCAATTCTACTAGACCCTTTGTTATCAGGGAATAAAAAATGTAATGTGAAAATTTTAGACCATTCATTGAATTCAGTATACACAAGACTTAGTGATCAATGAAGATCATTCGCAAAAAGCTTGAATGAAATATTTCATCAACATTGCAACCATAATACCCAATTCAAAATGTTTTAAACTATAGTTATCTAAAATGGAAGCAGCTATAACTGGTTAGTAAATCTTTCGGATATAATGGGCTTTAAGTATCGACGTACTTTTAATTCTCTGAAAACTTATCTGCAATCGCTTTATACAAATGCCTCAAAAACTTTGAAGCTTTGAAATAAAGTGTATGTATTGAGTCTGGCTCTTCTGATTCGTCGGTGAATGATGAGTAATCTGAAGATTCGTCGCTACTATCCTCCAAATCACTATACGTACAATTGTGAAATCCTCTAGAGTGATGAACTCTTGTTATTTCTTTTCCAGACATTATATCGATTACTCTTTCGATTTTTGGATCAGCAAAATAAGCATCACCATTCACATCCAAAATTTTATATGTACTTGTCAATTGATCGTTATCCAACGGAACAAATTTACCTCTTGAAGTCTTGACTCCATTTTCGATTAAATTTTCTGCCAAAGATTTTGGAGGGCCCTTGGAAATATCAAGATTATTATATGTGGGCTCGCATTCAGGTAAAGAGAATTTATGGGTCTTCAATCTTGTCTGAATTTGCTTTGCATTTTTTTTCATTGAATTAGCAACGTGTCTATAGTTTATTTCTGGAAGGATATCGTATTGTGACTTAAGTGACATGAAATCTTTCAAAAGCTTTACATCTCCGTTCTCCTCAAGCTTTACCAACCCATAATTATTTGGTTCTTGAGTAAATTCATACACGAGTCCTCCGGAGAAAACATCAATCATGTCTGTTGAGTAAAGGGCTTGGACTTCTTCAAAGGCTCTTGGGACTACTTCATTGCAGCCGTACCTAGAATATATTAGTATCCACTATAGATTTTTGTTTTTAACTAGAATGAATCGTACTATTACATACTCTGAAAAAAATACCGGTTTACTGTAGGTGCTATAGTCATCGACTAAAACATTATATCCACTTGAGTAAAAAGTTTGTTCTCCACACCATTGATATGAATTCACCCCATAGAAATCTACTGATTCCGCTGGACTGGTGTCAATACATTCTAAATAGTCAGAAAAAGAGATTCTGTACTGTAAATCATCTGCAGCAGAATATCCAACGGGGATAGACCTTGGTGAATTATATTCAATATACTGTTTGATATCTTTAATTAGGGCTTTCACATAAACAGGAGAATTCTAAATATCGTTAGTATACATCTTTGAATAAAAGTATCTGTGTGACATACTTTGGCAGACGTTTTGTCATTTATGATTTCATTTCCTGCAAAAAATCCTAAAGTATTATTATAGTATGAAAATTGCTCTATAACTTTAAAAACATTTTCAAGATATTCTTCGTTATATGAAACCCAAGGTTCGTACCTATTCAAATGGTGGCCCGGTAAAGGCGAATTAACATCTAATACTAGATAAATACCTGCAGTTGCTAGAATCGACATACAAACGTCATGATTTAAATCTGCATTGATTGAGTAAACCCTTATAGTCTATTTATGTTAGTTTGAAACCCCATATTAAAATAGAACTAAATACATACATTGATTCCCAAATCTTGAAATAAAAGTACATCTCTTGCACATTCGTTTGGATCTGATAAAGGATCTTTCGATTCAGAAACACCCGATGACCCCCCAGGCTGATAATCAACTCCTTTTATATAAAACTTTATGAGTTAGTAAATCACGGAGACTCTTAAGATATTCATAGTAGACGTACCGGCTCCTTTGTAACACTATCAACAAAGTACCGCCCATGGACAGTGATTGGATGCACATAGGCCCAAATTACTGGAAGTAAATATGCTAGCATCAAAAGCAAGCCTACAATAACCCTCGACATATTGAACTGAAAACTTGAAAGGAATTTCGTTGGTTCTTGGATTTCGGTTGGTTGAAGAGAGTAGTTTCTAAGCGGGTGATTTCAAAAAGGAAAAAGCAGCAAAAAAATTTCGCAGCTTTTTTTTTTCAATGATTTTCTGATTTCCACAAAGCCATAAAGAAGTTTTGAGATTTAAAAGAATTAGATGAAGTTGGAAAAGGTAACACACTCTCTAACTACTGGGAAGCTATGGAGCACTTGTAAATCATATGTTGTTGTGCTGAAAGGGCTTGTTATAGATTTGTCTGTTTTAACATATTTTTATGATTTTTTTAGAGAAAATCAGGTAAAATTGATGAATAAATATTTCCATTTTTTAGGGAAACATTTTAAATGTAATTTTTAACAAATTTGCTTGGAATTAAGACTTCCCATTATACCAAGCATTGTATTTATTGAACATGTCAAATGAAATCACAACCCAAGCATGAGTGATTTTTTACTACAGGAGAATTACGAAAATTCAATTGATGAGGATTTGTAGCTACTACGCCATCGGATAGAACGACGCATTTCAATCTCCCATGAACTCGGTGAATCTTTACAAAACGATATCCCCAGTTTCTCTCAAAGCTTTTGACTTGTTTTCATTTCGTATCCATCAAATTTGTGATTCTCATATGTAAAAAATTCTGCCACTAAGGCAACGTATTTGAGTACCATGGACTTTTAAAAAGATCCGGTGCTGCCCATTAATGGTGTGGATCGTTGTCTAGAGAATCGTTGGCGATAAAAAGTGGCCAAGTTCTTGGTGGTAGAGGATGTGGTGAAGGATATTTGCAGTATTTTCAAATGAGCGAGGTTGAGGACATTCAAGTAAATATGAGAAAGTAGGAGATCTGAGAGACAGATCTGAGAGACAGTCCCGAGGAAGCCTAGGATCTGTAGGGGGACCACAAAACAGAAATAATGGCTTTTACATAAATTTTTTATTTTTTTTTGAAAATGTTTTCAATATAAAAATGTATACGTGCATAAAACAAGCACAAAATTTTGACATGAAAGCGCCTGCGTAGCGTAATGGTTAACGCGTTTGACTTCTAATCAAAAGATTGCGGGTTCGACTCCCGCCGTGGGTTCTTCTTTGCGGTTTTAGCTCAGTTGGGAGAGCGTCAGACTGAAGAAAACTTCAGTCCAGTTAATCTGAAGGTCCTGTGTTCGATCCACAGAAATCGCATTCATTTTTTGCATCTTCTGGCATTGGAGATGTTCTTTGTTTTTTAATTAATGCCTGTTTAATATTAGATGAACTACAGTTTATCTTTACCTGAAAAGAAAACGATTAGCAATTAAATTTGGACATAAGATTAGTTATACAATTGGAACACTGAAGAATTGAAAATGATGGATGTAAATGACTTAAATCTCGAAATATTTCTCGATGGCAACCAACCCTCTACCACCATTAGCCCAACTTATATAGTTGGGGGAGTAATGCAAAACCTCAGAATATGCAGGGATCTTTTCTTTCACCGTCTTTTCATCGGTTATGAATCCATCATCTCCCCAGAAACATTGAACATTGACGCCCAACTTGTTAAATTTGGCCCTTTCATTAAATTTATTTTTATCGGCCTCGCTGATATCAATTATGTGGGGAACCCATTGGAAGCCAACATGGTATGGCTTATCCCAATCTAATTTGTTCAACTGAAACAGGTCAATTCCATCTAAGTCTTTGAAGACGTAGTTACCATTCTTGTCTATTGAAAAGCCATCAGGAATACCTTGACTATAGGCCTCATCATCAGTTGAATTATCATTTGTTTTCTCAGCATATACAATAACAGTCTTCACTGGGGTATCCTTGAAGTAATATTCATCTTTGTAAAGTTCAGAAACTGTATTCGAAAGATTGAAGTCTAGTTTACAATTTCTGTTTTTCGGAACATTGAGTTTAAATTCACCAGTTAATAATCCAAATGGATAATCATGACTTGATGATGAATTTTTGATAATATTAACTTGTATATATGAACTCAACGAATCAATATCTTCGGCTAATTTTGGATCCATTTCAGTATTGTAAGAATAGAGTGCCATTCCATCATTTAAGGATTCAACATCGACAGTAGTATTTAATTCCTTCAATGATGGTAAATCATTCAAAACATCTCTTACCAAAGGTATGTCGCGGGCACTCACTTTAACAATATTTCTAATAGGTTTATGATTCAAATCAACAGTTTCGATGAATCTCAATTTCAAAGGATTTGCTTGATCAAAAGGAGAAGTCAAGGCTATTTGAACAAATCCCAGGATTACTAACCAAGAAATAGCAATGATGAAAATTTTATTGAATTTGAAAATGAATGGTAAAAATGGTAATGCCCAAAGTATAGCAAAGCCCTTTATTATATCAAATATATAGCCTTGGACTTTTGACGATTCCTGAATAGACTTTATTAAACCATCCAAGAGTAAAAATCCTGTGTTGTAAATAATAATTGATGACAAAGGAGCAACAAGAAGAAACTGGATGGACCAGTCATAACTAAAATATTTAGAAAAACCATGGAATAAATGATTTTTGTTATGTCTTGGGTCATTAGATAATAACGAGGATGACAGTGATAAGTTACTAGTTTGGTCAAAATCTCCATCCAAATCATCAAAATGATCATCATTAGATCCATAATTAGAATGTCTATCCAATGAGCCTAGTAATGGACGAGCATCCTCAATTTCTAAATGTTTTTTGAATTTTGATTTAGACTTTTGAATACTCCAGCCCAAGAGACCAAAGAAACTTGCCAATGATTCGACTAAAAATAACAATAAGACTGGAAATTCTCCAGTATGATCATCTCCAATTTTATTATTCGAGATTTTAATTGTGGACCAAATCAATATAGCCCAATAGAAAATTGAAGTTTCAATAATAACAATCAATTTTTCATCATGATTTACCCCTTTATAGCTTTTGAAAAGCCAATTGAAACCATTTAATATAAGATAGTTAAGAATTAAAAACGTCGAAAATAAAGTCGACACCAATAACCCCGGTGAAGAATTAGGTAAAAATTCATTGACCTTCACCACAATACCATTTGTAATGCCATTTAATAAGAAAACCGAAGAACCGAATGAGAGAGGAAATTTGATGATATTAACAAAATTAATATCCCAATTTTTTCTATAAAAGGATATGAAGAAAAGAGGAATGGAAACTATTGGAACAATTATTAAAAAAACGATATTCATAGTAAGTAATTTAGAAACTGGAGCTGAGAAAAACCAGTTAAGGAAACTTGCATAAATGGAAAATTCATGGTTATATTGATTTTCAGTATTGTCGTAATTCAAATACTCGTCATCGATATCCAATTTTTGAGAAGTTATAGTTTTAGTGAAATCAATAGCATTGGATAACATATGCCACATGGATTTAATATTAACATTTTGAATACTATCGCCGGCAGTGTGATATAAATCTCTTGGTTTATAAAAAGCCAAATCAAGTCCTCTGATCAAACCCTTTTCTTTGTAGACCTTATAGTCAGTTTCACTACGGATGAGTCCATTGTTGAAACCTTGTTGGTAAAGGGAAGTTGCATGCGGGTACCTAACATTTTTGAAAAACTTAACAATTCCATTATCAGTACCCCTGAAGAGTACAGCTTTACCACCAGCCCCGGTACCTTCTAAGTTTAAGAAATACTTAATTTGTTTAAACCAAGGGTGATATAAGAAAGCAGTGGCTCCATATAAGCCGAACTCCTCATCGTTATTAAAATTGAGGATAATGGTACGCGAAGGTTGATCGACCATGGGGCTAGAATAGTAATTAAGTAAACCCAATAATGAAGCAACTCCAAAACCATCATCAGTGACCCCATAACTTGAAGGAACAGAATCAAAATGAGCACTAACCAAGTAAGCGGGTAATTCTTCATTAGAACCATTAATTCTAACGAGTAAATTATTACTTTCGTAATAATCAACACTATCGTAGTTCAAATATTTGGTCTTAAAGGCAACATTGTTAGTATAATTCAAATCATTATCGTATTCAATATACTGTTTATTTTCAATTAATGAATTGATCTCTTTTTCAATATAATCGTGAACATAATCATTACCTTCAGAAGCATAGGTATGTTTGAGTTTCGCAATTTTTTGTAATGATAACCAACTATCTTGTAAGATATTAGATTCCAATTCGTTTTCAGGCATTGAGACTGAGTAATCCAAACTATTATCAATCTTAGAAATGATTACTGTGGCAATGAAAGTCAAAAAAATGAAAAAGGTAAGGGTTGTCTTTCTATAACCAAACACTGACCTGAACGCCCGAATCAACACATTTGGACGGTTTGGTTTAATGGTTTGGTTCTCAACGTTGGGAGAAGGTTCACCCCCGTGATGATTTCTATTCTTATAAGAAACCCCATCGCTTGCACCGCTCGATTGTGCATTCTTGGATACGAAGGACCGAGGCGACGTAGGCTCCTGTCTGGAACTCGAAGCACCGATATCACTCATGTCGAATTACTGAAGTTATAAGTTCAAACCAAACTAAGATGACCTCGCTTATCAAACAAAACTTAATAATTTTGAGTCCAGAATACTGATACCAGATAATTGGGGGTTGTCAGGTGAAAGAGGACCTCGAGACACTTCAATATACAACTTCAATTAAGTTTAAAGCTGATTGTACAACAAAATAAAGAGCTGAAAGGGTATTGAAAACCAAAACAAAGCTCTCTGGTTATCAGCCAAAGGGAAAAAAGGGTCGAAATGGGAAAACATAAAAAAAAAGGAAGTCACGTGCACATCAGGAAAAAGCTCAAGACAAAACCGACTTGCTACTGAAAAATTACCTTCCACTTGAAGAAATCAGTGTTCAGGCAACAGGTTCACAAGTAAGACTACTAATACAAACAGAAGAATGCCAGAATTTGCTCCATTGAAGAATGACTTAATTCTTAGAGCAGCCAGGGGAGAAAAGGTTGAAAGACCTCCAATTTGGATCATGGTATGTAGTTGAGAGCAAGAATTATACGAGAGAACTACTAACAATCATTTAAAGAGACAAGCTGGGCGTTATTTGCCAGAGTACCACGAAGTCAAGGGCAAAAGAGACTTTTTTGAAACATGTCGCGATGCAGAGATTGCGTCTACCATCACGATTCAACCGGTTGACCACTTTGAAGGATTAATCGATGCTGCTATTATTTTCAGTGATATTTTGGTTATTCCTCAAGCTATGGGATTTGAAATCAATATGGTCGAAGGTAAGGGACCGGTATTTGTTGATCCACTAAGAAGCCCGGAAGATCTTTCCAGAGTTAATTTTAAACCGGATATTTTGAAGAGTTTAGATTGGGCTTTCAAATCTATTACTTTAACCAGAACAAAACTTAATGGCCGTGTTCCTTTACTAGGGTTCGTTGGTGCTCCATGGACTTTATTGGTTTACATGACTGAAGGCCAAGGGTCCAAAATGTTCAGATATGCTAAAGAATGGATTTATAATTATACAAAAGAATCCCATGAATTATTACAAGCTATAACTGATGCTTGTATTGAATTTTTAGCTCAACAAGTAGTTGCTGGGGCCCAAATGCTTCAAGTTTTCGAATCCTGGGCTGGTGAATTAGGTCCTTTCGAGTTTAATGAATTCTCTTTACCATATTTACGCCAAATTGCTCAAAAATTACCACAAAGATTATCTGAATTGGGAGTTAAAGAATCAATTCCTCTTACAGTTTTTGCTAAAGGTGCCTGGTACGCCTTAGACGATTTGTGTGAATCTGGTTATGACACTGTTTCCTTGGACTGGTTGTATAAACCAGAAGATGCCGTCAAGGTTGTTAACGGTAGAAGAATCACTTTACAAGGTAACTTGGATCCCGGTACCATTTATGGTTCCGATGAAGTTATTTCCCAAAAAGTTGAACAAATGATCAAAGGTTTCGGAGGTGGTAAACAGAACTACATCATTAACTTTGGTCATGGTACCCATCCATTCATGAAACCTGAAAAAATTGAACATTTCTTGAAAGAATGCCATAAATTTGGGTCCCAATAGTTTTTTTTTGATAGCAAATGAAAATGTATATATAGTATCCACCTTTCTCTTTTACTCTCACTATCACTTTGCCTTCCTCTTTTCATGACTTTTTCTAATGACGACTAGAATTCAAGTTTAATTAGTTATTTAAGATGTAGAAAGCAAAACAAGATCATAATTGCGAAATTTTCAATAAAAAAAAATTAAAAAAAGAATTGAAAAAATTTAGACTATCGAAACCTTTTAGTCACACAGCAATAAGATCGGCCGCTCGAGATATACGATGGATAAGTTAGCTCAATTAGATAGAGATGACTGCTATCTCTATGACTTACCGCAAAATGTTTTCGAATCTTTGAATTTGATGTACTTTGATTCCTCGACTACTCAAATCCAATCGCAACAACTTCCAGCAGCAGAATCTCCATTTAACAGCCCTGATCTCAAACGAATTGAAGAAAAGAAGATTTCTAATAGTAATGAATGCTCAACTTGCCTGATCAAGTTTCCTGGTGATTCATCCATTGACTCTAAAAGGTCTCATTATAAGTCAGATTTGCATAAATTCAATTTGAAGAGAAACATTGACGGTTCGCCACCAGTTAGTGAGCAAGAGTTTGACAAACTTTTGGAAGAACAGTCGATAGAAAGTCTCTCAGGGACAGATGATTCATCTTCAGATGAAGAACTGGATGAAGAATTTCAAGATAAAATGGATAATAAACTAGATGTAATCTTCGAAAAACTTTCAGTGCAAGACAAGTTACATCAAGACAACAATGAAGAAAATCCTATAAGTTACTTAAATACAAAGAGTCCATTCATTCTCTTTAGCTCCCCTTTCTTACCCCAAGATAAAGCATTTGGTGTCTATAAGTCATTCTTCCCTGAAAAAGATTTATTAACAGATCCCAAGTCCACAATTCTTTCATACTCAAAGAAACCAATAAATTCAAAATACCTGGCTCTATTTATGATTGGAGGTGGTCATTTTGCTGGGGCAATTATATCCCATGTTCGTAAAAACATCAAAGGAAATGCAAATGCCAAAGAGTCCAAACAAGAACAAGCAGTTGAAGTAATGGACTCGAAAACTTTCCATAGATATACTGTTAGAAGAAAGCAAGGTGGATCTCAAAGTGCCAGTGATAATGCTAGAGGTAAAGCAAACTCTGCTGGTTCTAGTATACGTAGATATAACGAACAAGCATTGATTCATGAAGTAAGAGAGCTTTTAGATTCTTGGAAGGGTTATTTGCAAAACTGTGAGACAATTTATATTAGAGCTAATGGTGCCTCTAACAGGAAAATATTAGTCGGTTATGATGGTTCAATTTTAAAAAATGAAGATCCTAGAATAAGAAGCTTTCCGTTTACAACTAAAAGAGCCACTAAGTCAGAATTGAAAAAAGCCTGGGTTCATCTATCATATTTAAGTATCGTGGACATACCTAAATCTAATGAAAAGTTAAGCAAGAAATTGCAAAATGAACGAGAAGGATTAAACAAATCTAAGAGACAAGGTACTCCTTCAAAATCTTCCACACCTGAAGCGGAGGAAGATTCTTCGCCCGAGGCTAAGCATTCGATAGAATTGATTAATCTATTAAAAAAATCGAGAGCACCAATGTTGATAAATTACATGAAAAAGAATAAATTGTCACCTAACTTTACGTTCGTCCCAGAATTCAAATACAAGCATAACCCAACTCCATTGCATTACGCAGCCGCCCATGGGCTTCATCACATGGTACAAGTATTATTGATAAACTTGAAGAGTGATCCTACAATCACCAACGAATTTGGTCGAACAGCTTGCGAATTAAGTGCAGACTATAATACAAGGAAGGTCTTTCAAACCTCCAGATTCAGCTTAGGTGAAGACTTTTGCGATTGGGGATCAGCAAAAGTTGGTAACCCCAAATCCAAGGAAGAATTTTTGAAAGAAGAAGAGCAAGCCAAAGAATTAGAAGCTTCAGAAAAGAAGAAATTACACGAAGAAGAATTGGCCAAGAAGACAGAACTTGAATTAAAGCAACCTTCTATATCATCAAGTGGTACATTAGGTGGAGGTCCTAACAAAGTATTAAGTCAAGTTTCAGAAACAAGTGGATTGACCGATGCACAGAAGATGAGATTAATGCGAGAACAAAGAGCAAGAGCGGCTGAAGCTAGAATTAAGAAAATGCAAGGAAATTAATTATAATCTCGTAACTTCATTATAACTTCTATTTATACAACTATTTATAGACTAATGCAATTTTAAAAGATTTTTTTTTTCATTGAACTAACGATTATGATTCAATTTCGGTAGGTTTTCCTGAGCTAAATTTAGTAAGAAGGAATGAAATTGGAGCGGTATTTTTATTTTGTAAAATTTTATCAATTACATCATCACCTGTCTTGATAGTTCTGGCTCGGTTCAAACTTTTCGGATCAAAGTGTTGATATTCAGCCAAAGCATTCCTAATGCTGAGTTTTTTTCTTTTTGGTTCTTCATCCACTTGTTTATAATCTAAAGCACTTATCCAGCCTGACGGATTACCCTCAACATCCAGTTCCTCTGAGTCACTATCTAATATAATATCCTGTAAGTTGTTACCATCCCCATTACATTGACATTCAAGCAAATCATGGGTATTACTAGTAGTTGAGTCATTGACAGTGAACAAATCCTTCAAATCGACAATGTCGAAGGAATTCAGCTTTGAATCAGTCTTACCATCGAGGAATTTATCACTCAAATTGTTTTTCATCAATTGACGTTGAAGGATTTTTTCATCAATGCACCCAGTAGTAAAGATCCTATAAATAAATACAGGTTTTGTCTGGCCATCACGATGAATTCGAGCCATTGCCTGTAAATCCACGGAAGGGTTCCAATCGTTATCAAATAAGACCAACCTCGAAGCCCCAATTAAGTTTAATCCCACACCTCCTGACTTTGCTGATAACAAGAAAACTGAAATATCGGGGGACTTATTGAATGTAGAAACTAGCGAATCACGAACCTTATTCGGTGTGGATCCATCTAAGCGTGAAAAAGTAATGTTTAATTTTTGAATTACTGATTGTAATAAATCCAAAGTTTGAGTATAATTTGAAACTAAAACGGTTTTCAAATTCAAACTTTTGAATTCAATCAATAACGGAATTAACAAATTAATTTTGGAGCTTGTGAAGTTAGACTTCAACTTACCAATGTCTATATTTAAGCTTTGTCTTTCATCATCAGCTTCAATTAAGTTTCGAAATAACTTATCATTTTCAATTAACGACGGTGAGTTGCAAATTTTTTTGAATAGAGTTATCAAGGAAAGTGAATTATTTGGATTCGAATTCACCTCATTAATTAAAGCATTAAAGTTTTTAGTCTTTATAATATAATTGAACAATTTCAACTGTAAATCAGTAGGAGGGCAAAAAAGAATCAAGTCAGTCTTATTTGGTAAATAATTGGAGATACTACTTGCTGTTCTTCGTAACATAAAGTTTTTAGTTAAACTAATTAGTTGTTCTGAAGCATCTTCACCTCTTTTGATTGTATCTTTATTTTTACAATTGATATCTCGAGATCTTTCAATTGGATTTATGAAATTTTTTTGAAACGATTGGAAACTCCCCAAAATATTTGGATTCACAAAATTAATTATATTATAAAACTCAACCAAATCGTTTTGAATGGGGGTACCAGTTAGTAAGATTTTCCGATCAATTTTGATATTTGTATTAAAAGCCTTGATGACTTTATTAGTACTATTTTTTAACCGATGACCTTCATCGCAGATTAATAAATCAAACGGAACAGTTTTCAATTCATCCTGACAGGTTAGTATTTTTTCATAACTCATTATAAGAACTTGATAAACTTTTGTTTTACCAAAACTGATAATATCCTGTTTATCTTTCGAAGTTGAACTACCCGGTTTATTATTTAGGGCGAGTATTCCAATTCTGTTCAAATCAAGCCATTTTTTAAACTCTTTCCGCCAATTATCAATGAGAGTTACTGGACATGCAATCAACACCTTTTTAATAATGGGAGATTTACTAACTGGATCAGGGTTTTGTTTTAGCAAAGTCCAAATCAACGAAATAGTCATTAGGGTTTTACCTAAAGACATTTCATCACATAACAAAGCCCCATTTCCTTTATAGTTTCTAAAACCTGATAAGCACTCATACAAGAAAATGATACCTTCACGCTGATGAGGTCGCAAATGCTTTGAAATAAGGGGATCAACAACCACGTCAACGTAGTTTGACGAATCAGGAGGAGGAGGAAGCACAAAGGCATCCTCTGATGTGGTCTCATATAGGGGAGCTCTTTTCCTTGATTCTGTAAGAGCGGAACTGGTTGAAGAAGAAAGACGAGACGTCAACGACGTTTGGAGTTTCTTATACGGACGAGCAGCAGTTTGGGAAACGGGTATTATAGAATCGTTTTCACTAAGGGAAGAAGTTCTAGAAGACGAAGACGCGGGTTGAAAGGATTGAAGGGACACTAGTTCGTCTTTTGAGGTGATCTCGTAATCAACCTCTGCTTCATAGGAGCCAAATTTAATTAGCCCGTCTATGTTAGAATTAGAAGTTTTCCCCATCAATTTGTGATTCCCGTTTCCGTGGGTATCGCCTTTCAAAGTGATTCCGGAGGAGCTCACCGCAATATAGCCGTCACCGTCCCATGATTTATTCTTCTTATTAGTATACTTTCTCCACTGAACAACGTAGTATTTGGAAGACAGGGACATTAGCAATGGCTTCTCCGAAGCTGATGACTGCAAAACAGTATTTGAAATCCTGGCCAACTTCGGCCTTTTCGGATTTGAGCCTGGCTGTGAAGCCACCCTAGCACCTGGACCGTTTGAACGAGATACACCAACGTAGCCGACCTCTTTGGTGGATGTTGAACTTGGATTGTTAGCACTAGCCGCCGATGAGCCAGAACTCAATAGACGCGGTGGTTTGAAAGGAGCATTGGGTACGGACCTCCTCATTTGCAATCTGTAGACTGACTGGACGGTGCTTTGACTCAGTAGAGTTTCCTGGAGATATCAATGGAGTAGTGGTCTTTAAAGAAGAAACAGCTCCTAGGAAGACGTGCTGATTCCGGAGATACTGTTTGTTTATTCTTTTTGGCTGCGCGTAAAACTAAAAAAACAAAAAAAAAAAAAAAAAAAAAAAAAAAAAAAAAAAAAGATCCAGAGAGTCTCTCGTGGTAGGCCCTGAACAATATAACGATTAGCATTTTAAGGTCAAAAGGTTGTACTTGGTATTAAATACACATAATATACAAGTGGAAGGCCACTGCTATGTAGAAAAAGAAACCATATATAGAAAACATATATAGAAAATGGCGAGTCATCGCGTGAAGGGGACAAGATCAAATAGAAAATGAACATAACGTGCCCGTATGAAATATTATTAGTAGAACTGAAGGGTTTAGAATGGCCTGAAACCAAATTGACCAACGCCAAATTAGCAAACCGCAACAAGGGGCCATTAACTGAAAACGCTACTGGAAGTGATCGGAGCAGCAGAGCCAATAGCAGTTTCGCCAAACAAATAGTAGTAAGCCCGGGATACGAAGAACACTATTTGAGAAGGGACATAGGAATAAAGACCGTAACCAACAAAAAAGGCAAACGAAAGAAGGAAAAGATGCAATGAAAGCGATTCATTCTTGGTTAACATATAATGAGGAAAGTGGTAGTAGTAAATCTCGTATAAACGTTTACTAGAGTAAGCCATGGTGTTAAATATGTAACGAGCGATAGACAAAGGAAAGAAAAAGGGCCCTGGAAGAACGAGAGGATTTGGAGTGGTTTATAAATACTCCAGTGATAATGCCTATTGTGTTAACCTAAAAGCTTTATATCTTTGAAATCCTTTATGAGATTCTTGCTTACAGCCTACATCTTATTTTTGTCTGCCTTTGTTCTTTTCTCCCTTAATTTTCAGTTTTGGGAGCGGACAAGACCCGTGCCCCCGGTAATCGCGAAGACCTCTCACAAAATTTTTAATCCATCACCATTAGTATAGGGCAGTCTTTGACGGAGGCCAGGAGATAAGAAGGATTGGTGCTAGCTAACTCGAAGATAGTTTACGGTGCTGGAAGTGGAAACAACATTAATGCATAAACAAGTCTTGGATATCATAGCCAGCCGACATGGCGAGTCGTCTGCCAGCGGATCAGCTGAGTCTTTGTTGCAAAAATCAGAGCTTGAAGTTGTGAAAAAATTTCTAATCCAAACGAAACCCCAACAGTTTGAGTCAGTGGATTCTTTGAAAAGGTTATATCCGTATGTATTGTCATCCTTGCTATACTCCAAAGGATTGGATACTTCACGCGTTATGGCCAGTGATACTTTTTCCATTTGGTTGGTTCGTTGCACTCAATTGAATAAACTTAGCGAAGAGGTTTCCGAATCGTTAAATGTTATATCGAGGGAGAACCTAAATGAGTTATTTGAATATATATCTGATTTTTTGCAAGAGGGTTTGAATCCTCTAGCAAACTCATTGACTTCTTTGTTATCCAAGCTTATCCAATACGTGAAATCATTCCGTGCGTGGGAAGATTGGTTTGAAATCATGACTTATTGGATTGATAAGTCAATGGAGTTGTCGTTGACTTCAAAGAACACTTACTTTTTGGTGGAAGCTTTGGTGAAAGAATTACCCCAATCTGATAGCATATACGTCAAACACCCTCAATTCGTTCGCAATTGTATTAATATAATGTGGTCTAATGCACTTGCCAACTCGGCATCTAAAGCTTTTGTATCGATATTTCAAAATAATACTTTTCACAATGAAAACAAGGTAGAAAAATGGGTTAATATGTGGAATAATTTAATAATGGATGGGTTATTAAATTCAAAACTTCGTAAAAATATCTTGATTTACTTGATGCCCCAACTATTCAATTGTTATCCAAATTCATATAATTGTTTTATTACCAAAAATTTCAAAATCGATCCTTCCAAATTATCTGAAACAGATATCGAAATAATTACAGGACTTATTCAAATAGGTATGAATTTATCGGTAATTTCAAATCCATTCAGTGATTCTACTTCTGATTTGTCGATTATTCCTTCGAATACTTTACTTCAATTCCTCACTCATCAAAATGAAAAATTTAGACTTGGTGCTTTCTCAATATTGATTGGTTCTAATAAAAGTTCTCAGATTGTACCTCGTTTCATCTACGATATAATTGTTAATTATTCAGTTATCGAAATTTTCTTGAAAGAATCAGAGTCTATAGAAATACGAAACGATTTCGTGTCGCTCTTGAGACATTTTATCATTAGAATTAATGATTCTTGCCTGTCAATTTCAAAGACCAAAGATAAAAATCAAGATAAATTAACCTTGATCGATAGTGGTCGTATATTTTTGGAACATGTTTTGAAAGTTATAACCATGTCAATACGACCTGCATCTTCATATTGTCAATTAGCTCTTTCTCTACAACTACTCAACGTCTTTGTCGAATTAGGCTTGGATGGTAAAGATAGAAGCGATCAAAAAATCAAAACTGTTAAGGCCCGTAAGAGGAAGGAAAATAATACTGATAATTCAAAAATTCGTCCGATCACAGTTAACATCTATACCCCAGAATTAATCCAGCTATTATTTAATAATATAACTAATAACTATGAAGACATAAGAAATTCAAGTGCTCTCCTATTATTAGATTGTCCCCATGAAAAGCTTCTTACAACAATTGGTGATGAAAATCAAATCGAATCCATCATTGAAAAGTCTTTAAATATTTTGTATGATTTAAAAGGTCGGAAAAGTGAAGGAGGTGCTAAAATTTTCCAATTTTTCACTCAATTATACGAATCAACTGGCCAATATGATAAATTGAATAGTATTTTAAATCTCCTCATTGAGAAATTAGACTCCGGTATAAAATTACTAGAGTCCAATACGTCATCTTTAACGAAACCAGAGAGAGTCCATGGTATTTTTACGGCCATTAGATTAATCTTAGAAAATGTTGATATCTCACAATGCTATTCCGAAGAATCTTTCAAACTCAAAGTATTCGAAATGATTATAGAGAAAGTTCTGATTCTTTGGGATATAACAAAACCAACTCTTTCAAATTCAAAGGATTCAGCAAGTAACAGTGGAGTTGATGCTGAAGATGAAGAATTTTCAATGACTTCAGAAGATCGCATTAGACTTCGATTTAGTTGGAAAGCAGTAAAAGAGTCAACAACCCTCTTGGGAACTATACTACAGGCATGCTTCTGCTCAAAGTCCAACTCCACAAAATTAGCCGATAACTTCTTTATCAAAAGTGCAAACATAATTATGGATCAATTGTCTTCTGTAAGTCACAGAGGTGCCTTCTCATCAATTTACCCAACATTTGTATCAGTATGTGAAATTTTCTTAAGAACAGATTCTTTGAAAAATTATCCTTCTTCTTGGTTAATATCAAGTATTGAGTTAATTCAATCAAAAAGTCAGTACATCTCGAGAAGATCTGGCGGCTTACCATATCTCATTACTGGTGTTCTTACTGCTGAAAAAGTGATGGGCGAATCATTGTCATCATCGATGGATATGACATTCAAAAATCTACTTCATATTGCTCAATTAGAGTATATTCCAAATGCAGATGAGAAAATGGATATACCTCAAGTTCATGCCTTTAATTGTATGAAACATATATTCATTGATTCTCAGTTAGCCAACAGAAGTAATGTTTATGTCAAAGAGGCCCTTAAATTGACATTATTCAACTTTAATAATGCCACCTGGGCAATCAGGAATTGTGCTATGATGTTATTCACAGCATTGCAGAATAGAGTTTTCGGTACAAAGAAACTAGGTGACTTTTTACCTTCAACTCCAGCCAGATCATTTTTTGCCAAATATGACGGTGTTGATAACATATTATATGATCTTCTCCATGAGGCAGTGAATAATAATGATGGAAAGTCCGATAAGTTCGAGGTAATATTCCCTATATTGACTATAATATCGAGATTGGAGAGCTCTGGTACTGATGAGACGTCTCGTTTTGAAAATCTTTTGATGGATAATTGCTTAGGTAACAATTATTGGAAAGTCCGGGAAATGGCTGCAAGACTGTTAGCTTCGATATTACACCCAAATGCTTTATTAAACACTGCCAGGAAATTAATGAGCGAATGCGAAGATAGTTGCAAATCATTTAATAAAGCTCATGGGAACTTATTAGCAATTTTGGAAATAATAAGAAGAATTAAAACAAGACTTCCAAACCATTGTGTTGATTCAGATTTCAAGGGACAGATTTGCTCAAAAGTTACTT
The DNA here is from genome assembly GCF_001661395.1 of Hyphopichia burtonii NRRL Y-1933. Lineage (NCBI taxonomy): Eukaryota > Fungi > Ascomycota > Pichiomycetes > Serinales > Debaryomycetaceae > Hyphopichia > Hyphopichia burtonii. The sequence goes on from NW_017963728.1 coordinate 722,926, forward strand.
TGTTTTTGATGTACCTGACAACGTTTTCATGGGTTACCTCCAAGACATACGTGGAGATCCTTCACGAATTATCCGAAGATAGCGAGCCAGAAAGAATGCCCCATGTTCTCTTGAATATTATAGGTAACTTTATTATTGGAAGTCTCCTATCAGCCAATGCTCATGATCGGTTAAACGGTAGCAGGCGCTTAACGTTAAGCTCCTTGACATCAGTATTATTGAATGGTTATAAGAAGATGAATATGTGCGATGAGATTATAGACTTGATAGCTCTATTGTTTTCATGTGTTGATGAATATGAAGTGCAGCTAGTAGCCATAAATTTTTGCAATGAAAACATTGACATGCTTATCAATAACTCCAATACGCCAACCTTGATGGATGAGTTATGGAATCTCGTTAATAATAAAGATTGTTGGAGCCACATTCGCTCACATGCTTTGGGTTTAGTACAAGTCTTTTCTACAAAAAACATATCTTTCCAAAAACATGAAAATGCAATTAATACATTGTATTCTTTCACATCCAAAGCCTATAGTGAAGATGTTAATTCTAGGGCTCTAGATGCTTTAGGCCCGGTAGTGGCTCAAATGGGATCCGAAAATACCAATCAATTCTTGGATCTTTGTGAAAATTTCATTGAAGATTCAACTCCCTTTACAATTCGATATTCCGCTGTACACGCAATCACTCAATTTGGTGTCATCTCCATTAAACAAGGAAAGTTTAATTTATATTCCGCAAGAGCCATTTGTATTATCCACAACTCTTTGAGCGACGATGACGAGGATATCAGAAACATAGCGGCCGATTCATATCGCTTGATCTTCGAAACTCCCTATAAACAAGTTCCTTCAATAATATCAAATTTATTATCTACCACTTTCCTAGAATTATTCCCTTCGGATATAACTGAAAGAGTTTTAGTTGACTATTTCATCCGCTCAAAGCCTGAAATTTCCTATAGAATCACTGAAACCGATCTACAAACTGACGACCTGCCATTTGATGTTGAAAGTTTGAACCTATACCGAGACGATATTTCAAAGAGATTGCAAATAATCAGATCCATTATAAAAGTAAACAACATTTCACCATTATCCGCACAATCATTGAATGCATTGAAAACCAAAATCTTAAATGATTTAGACTTGATCTATCTGTTTGCAATAAAGAGAGGTATGGATGGTTACGTTGGTTGGTCTAAAGACGATTTCGTCTTCACTTCCACTACAGAAACCGTTTTGGATGCAAAAATGTTTTTGAACTTGACTGATGACATTGACGTGGTGACTAAGCTCGAAAACGTAATGAATCTTTTGAAACTGCACGATTTGAATCTCTCTATTAAAAGGTTAACTAATTCTTGTAAATAGCTGCAAAATATAGACTAATAGACCTTTTGAACCTAACTTACCGTAGAAGATCGGGTAACCCCCCTTCCATTGAAGAGAATTTTTCTTTCTCCTCGCGACTCTATAAATACCCAGTTACTTCCAGTTCTTTTTTCAAACCCAATTTTTTCACTAATACGCCATGCCATTCTATGCTTGTGTGTTGCTGTACCATTCTACGATTGTATAGTGGTGCTACTGAAGACTTTTAATGGGTATGTTCAAATCATATACCGATACCAGATTATATTTTGCAGACTCGAGACTTGGGGGTTTAAGGATGAACAATTTATAACAACTACGAATTTCTTCACCTGAAACACCATGTGGAATAAAAATAAATCAGAGCTTTTTAACACTGACAAATCACCAAGTTTTCTCGAGTTGTATTATACTGGAACGGAATATCATGAAAAAGACGAAATACTAACAGTTCTCGTAGTTTTAACTTGTGTTATTATCATTTATAGACTTTTGCAATATACGGGTATAGATCCACACATTCATTTGTAGAATCTCCTTGGAGACGGCGAAACAACAGAACGCAGATGATATCTATGGTTGCAGTAGAAGGCTAAGATGAGCATCTGTCGGTTTTTTTTTTTTTTTTTTTTTTTGAGCAAAATATTTAAGACTATCGAGATGACTTCATTTGTAAGTAGACGTCAACCTCACCACCATGTCTGAAATAGATGAGTTTCCAGCAGTATGTGAGAGATGCTGTGGTCCTGATAAGCATATCAAGATGATCAGGCAGCCATTTGGAGAAGAGTGCAAGCTTTGCACTCGACCATTCACCGTATTCCGTTGGAACACTAGAGATTCCGGTAATAAATCAAAGAAAACAATCATTTGTCAAACATGTGCTAGATCGAAGAACTGTTGTCAATCTTGCATGCTAGATATCGCCTACTTGATTCCGTTGGAATTGAGAGACGCTGCTTTGAAGATGGCAGGAATAGATAATACATTAGCTATCGAACAAGGGTCTTCATCCAATAGGGAAGTTAAGGCGATCATGGCAGATAAAATGGAATCACGATTGAAAAAAGAAGATGAATCTGAAAATTGCGCTAAGGCCCGAGACATACTTACAAAGCTAGCTGAAAAGCTAAATGCCACTGAATCCAAGCTCAATAAAAAATCGAATCTAAATAAAAAGTCAGAAACCAGTGATATTAAGAACGTGGATGTATCTAAAATCTTATCCAAACTTCCCTTCGGTGGGCTGCTAAAGGAACCGTCAGATCCAAGTGTTACCTCCTTTTTCATTTTTGGAATAAATGCTGACGTTCCTCAATACACAATATCCGACTACTGTCATAAGTTTGGTAAAACGAAAAATATGACCATTGTGCATAATGCAAAATGTGGATTTATTTCTTTTACAAGCAGAAAATCAGCAGAAAGCTTCGCTCAAGCTATTCGAAACAACGGGTTGAATAAAGATAATAAAAAAGCTGGTCTTTTATTACTTGATAATAAATACCCTGTTAGAGTGACTTGGGGAAATCTTAAACCATTGGGTAGAACAAATGAAGAACATAAAAAGATAGGCTTGGTTGTACTCAAGGTGTTGAAGCAGTTGGCTGAGAAGAAGTAATGGTCATAGTATATATCATATTACAGTATATATCATATAATAGAATACTTAATATATAACGATGTAAATAGCACTAAGTCGTTTTTCGCGACTTCATTCTCAAAACAAACATCAAAATTTCCAGAGTGTTATGGATCAACACACTTTATTACTTCTTGTTCTTTTCCTTCCAGCGATACCCACATCATGAACTACGAGACAAAATTGTGCTTGAAGGTCGCGCTCCTTCTATTTCCTTTATTCGTGGCAATCATTAGGTTGATAGCCGTGCTTCCTGCGGTAGGCTCTTTTTCTGAACAGCCGCTCTTTTCCAAAAATGCTAAGTCTCTTTCTGATGTTCCATTATCCGTCAAAGGAGCAAATATAATGATATTACTTGGTTCAGGTGGACATACTGGAGAAATGCTTCGTATCTTATCTAATGTTGACATGTCGAACTTCAGCAGAACATGGGTGGTCTCTTCTGGTGATACTACCTCTCTTGAGAAAGGGAAAGCATTCGAAGAAGCTAATTTACTGAGTTCACACTATAAGGCTTCCTATGCATCGCTCCCAAGAGCAAGAAGTGTTGGTGAGTCTATCATCCTGTCTATTAAAAGTACTCTTCTATCCTTTTACGAAACCATCCGTACACTTAGGGCATTACCCCAATTACCATCGGTATTACTTTTAAACGGGCCTGGTACTAGTGTGCCTCTTGCATATATTTTATTTGGTATGAAATACTTCGGTCTTTGCAAAACTAGCATCATCTATATTGAATCCCTTGCTAGGGTTGACAGCCTAAGTGTGAGTGGCCTCTTGCTTCTTCCGATTTCTGATAGGTTCATTGTGCAATGGGAGGACTTATACTTGAAGTACCATCGTGCTGAATACTACGGTATGTTGATTTAGAACCTTAATTTTGCATAGATTAATATATTAGAATTTTTCACTGTCGTAATTGCGCAGACCAACTACAAAAAAAAAAAAAAAATAAGCTTAGACAGATCAAACGCGTCACCATCTCAACCAGACAAGAAGGCTTTCTTTTGATCTGGTGGACCCTGATATCACTTTGTCATTTGAAAGTTACCCTAAGAAGACTAAACTGCAATGCTAGTGACTGGAAATACTTTCCATGGCTCTATCGAGGAGTTTCCAAGCATTAGCATCGATAAGTTTAATACTCTGTCTGATATATTCATTTTGACTCATTCCCATTCTGACCACTTGGTGGGCTTGACAAACAAATCTTTTAATAGTGTTGTTTATTGCAGTGAAATGACGAAAAAAATCATTTCCGATGATATTAAATATTCCGATATTGTACATCTACTTCGACCACTAGAGTTCAACCGGCAATATAATTTTCTTATCCATGGAAACAAGATCAATATTGTTTTGATTCCTTCGTATCACTGCGCAGGGTCTAGTATGGTTCTTTTGACTGGAAACGGTAAGTCAATTCTATTTACTGGTGACATAAGAGCTGAAGATTGGTGGACTTCATCTTTGAGAAAAAATTCATATCTTTATCCATATACTACCTCTTTGAGAACTTTAGACAATATTTACTTTGATTCGACTTTTGCTTATAGAGGAGAACCTTTTATAGAAATGTTATCCAATGAAGATGGTATGGAAGCAGCTGCAAAATTAATTAGCCTTTATCCCTCTGATGACCCCGATGTTCAATTTTTCTTCACAGATAACACGCTTGGGTTTGATGAATGTTGGGCTAGTATAGCAGATTTAACACAAGGTGAGCTACATACGTCACTGAAAAATGGGAATCGCATGAAATTACTCGAAGAAGCAGGACAGAAGCCTACTAGAACTTATAGACAAGATATTCTGGCTGAAAAAATGAAAGTATTTCATGCTTGTGGGAAATTTCCAGACGATTGTCAGATTAAGTTCAAACCAAAATTTTCTGTCAGGATAAAGCAATGCATTGATTTCAATATCAGAGATTATGTTGCGTCATTTGTGCCCCTACTGCTTGGTACTCTAAGTTCATCTGAGAAAGAACACAATCTTTTGCTTCGAGATGAAACTGCAATGGGAAATCAAATCTATCATTTCAGAAATCGTGATTGGATTCTACCTAAAAATACTCAAGAACTTTTACCTGCTGATATAAAACTTGTGTTTTCTAGACACTCGTCATATTCAGAAATAAAGGAATTCATATCCCTTTTCACACCTAAACAAGTGTACCCATGCACAGAATCAAAGAATACCTGGATAAATGGGTTTTCAATGTCGCGAGTCTTTGGTTCGGTATGCTTATCGTCTTCATTCTCGTATGATCTCAAGAAACAAGTTGAATGGGGATCCATACCAAATTTGAATCTTACTCGGCCAGTAACGACAGTGAATAGATGGAGCATTTCACAATGCCAAAATGAGGAAGACTTTGTTAAAGGAATTCTCACTCGCCTGGGTGGTTCCATCAGGGAATACATGCATGACAAATTACAACTTTTAGGTGTTGGTGATCGGGGACTTTCGAAGCAAGAACGAAAAGATCGCAAGTTGCCCAAATTCATTGAAGGCCGTAGGGAAGAAAAATTCAAGATATTTATTGAAGAACAACAGCGTAAATACAATAAATATTTCAATGGTCCATTGAACAATTCAGATATCGGCAGTGACTATACTGATTCTTCATTGGATACGAGAGCCCAATCTGATTACCATATGAATTCCAGTTCTTCATCTTCCAGCAAATCTTCTAAATCTAGAAAGACTCAGGAAACCTGGTCTCCATCGCCAAAGATCTCATCTGTACAAAGAAAGTCCCGCCCGAGATTGAACCGAATTCACAAACCCAACAAAATAAGATCAAAATATCTTGATTGCTCTTTTGTTCATTCAAGTTTCAATTCTTTCGAAGTATCCATGGCTAGGGTTTCCTTTACTGGGAAACTTTCGATATCTGAAGCACCAGAGAAAGTTCCATCGGAATCTAAAACGTCCAGCCAAGAAAGCATCTACTACAAAACGGGAGTCTTGATAGATTATAATAGAGTAGATCAAGTTGCTGAGGAATTGAAAACCAATTCGTCTAATTGGTTTGGTTTTAATCTCCAGTCTACTGCTCCCTAGCAAAAAATGTAAATAACGTAAATCATTAATTCAATATATTATAATTATTATATACAAAAATCTAGTTGATTTTTTTTAAAGCTATAGTACAGTAAAACCAATAGGGAACCACCAAACCAATAGGAAACCCAGATCTTGAATGCAAAATGGTATTTAATTCTCTCTCCATTGATGAGAGCACTTAACACACTTATAAAAGGTGGTCATTGGTTCATCCGCAGACCTAATTTGTAATTGGAAAAAGTATGCTTTATTATTACCACAAGAGTCAATAGGACATTGTGCTGCGGTTTGATCAACATTCTCCCATGCTCCTTCACCTCCCAATACATCATCAACCTCTTTTCTAGCCAATTTCTTTCTATCGTACATCAGAACTCCATTAATTTTAAACTCGTAGGGACAAGTAGGACAATAAAATCTGTTACAGCCATCGTCACCCAGACCAATCAACAACATATTCGCACAGTACGGACAGAATGACAACATTGTCTCCCAAATACCTATTGAACTATTCTGAAATGCTTATTATGGATTATGGTATTTACCATAAGCTTGATTTCAGTAAAAAAAGAAAAAAAAAAAAAGCGAAGAGGTTGATGTAGATAAAACATCCGTGCATCTCAATTGAATTTTTCAACCGCTTTTGAACTTCTATCGTTTTTTTCTTTTTATATATAACAATTCTTCAATTGACTGTCAATTCAACAATATTTGATAAGAGATGGTTGAAACCAGGAGACTGCCTCTAAGGAAAGAGAATGGACCATCATCACCAAACTCATCCATTTTTTACACTCCTGGAAAGACAAGCTCTATATTCAATACGCCTACGCGCTCTGGCTCGAGGCTGCAGTTACAGCTTGAAATGACCAATTCAACAGTACTACTGCCTAGCAAGAGGGGGACAATGAATTTTACAAAAGGATCCCCAAGAAGAGAACTTCAGGAGGAAGCCAATGGTACTTCTGCTATTTTCAAGGCTCCGTCTCCGGTCAAGACGCCAAATGGAAGAGCTGGGTTACCTTCACCAAAAAGAAGAGGTATTTTCGATCTCGACAAATCAGCAAGAAAGAGAGCTTTTAAAAGCACTAGTGCTTACTCTCAGCTAATGAACGATGGGACGGATGATTTTGATTATCTTGAGGAGCAAGATCGTGAACTAGCAGGAAGAATTATACGGGAATCAAAACGCGCTAAAATTAATGATAAAGATGAAGAATCTGAAGAAGAATATATAAGGGCTTATGGAAGTGATGTTGAATTGGAAGAGGATCATACTGAAACACCTAAGACAAGAAGGCGAACACATGCCGAGAAGAAGAAAGATGTTCAACCTAAACCTAAACCACGCTCTAGAAGAAGGGCTACTGTGGATGAGGTCAAGAGCGAAGACCAAAATGAAAGTGATGAAGCGGAAGACATTGACGATGAAGAAGATTCGGATGTTGAAGTGGATGATGAAGATGTGGAAGATGAAGAAAATGCGGAAGATGAAGAAGAAGAAGAAGAAGAAGAAGAAGAAGAAGAAGAAGAAGAAGAAGAAGAAGAATTACAAGCAAGCCCAACAAGGTCTAGGAGACGGCAGAGAAATGATATAGGGCTTGATGAGGAGATAAGTCCTCGAAAGGTGGGTCGTCCAAGGACCCGTGAAATCAAAGAAAAACGAAGAGTGGGAAGACCAAGTAAAGCCGACAAGGTCATTAGTCAAGTCAAGAGTATTTTCCAAATGGACGATGATGCTTTCTTCCAAGAAAATAAAAGTCCTCAGAAAAAGGACTTGCTGAAAAGTCCTCAAAAGAGAGCAAATGTTCCTTTAGTCAATTTTAATAATACAGGTGATAGTAAATATTCCAAAATACCAGTTGTGAGCGGAATAACCCAAGAAAATGAAGCTAAGAAAGATAATGTTCCTTTTGAAGAAAACGACTTTCAAACCCGTTTCACTCCCATGCCTATTCCCGAACTCGACGAGAATGGAGAAATTATAGATAAAGAATACGTAGAAAAGTATTTCCCTCGTTCTAATCTCGAGTTGAAATTTAAAGGAAAATTAGCTGACGAAAGAGCCTTTTTCCTTGAAGGGTCAGAAGGATACTTTGAACAACATAACACTAGAGTCAAAGCCAGTGCTGGCTCGCTCAGTCAATCAGCTCCACATATCGAGTATGACGAGTTTTTACCTTACGTCAAACTTAGCGAATTAGTGAGAAAACAAGAAAGGGCCAACATTTGTGAATTACACCGACTGTTATATCATCAATGGTGCTTCGAGCTCACTCAATCTTTTAATTTAAACTTTTACGGGATTGGTTCAAAGATAAACTTAATACTCGATTTTGTTGAAAATTATTTAATTGACTGGTACGAGGAGATTTTTGATGATGACTATCCTGAAATATTAGTTGTAAATGGTTATAACCCAGCTACAAAATTGAAGACCATCATGCTTGATATAGCATCAGCTTTAATCCCACAAGAAACGAAGAAGGCAAATAATCTTAAATTTCCAAAGCATGTTTCAGAAACCGTTCCTTTCTTGATAGAATTCATGAATCAAAACAGGGAACCACCTACTGGAAAAAACAATATTATAAGGCCCAAGCTTATATTGACAATTCACAATATCGACGGGGAATCATTGAGAGATGAAAAGACACAAAGCTTGTTATCCCAGTTATGCTCACTCCCTGAAATATGGCTTATTTCTTCTGTCGATAATGTGAATGCCAGTTTATTATGGGATCTGTTCAGGTTGAAAAACTACAACTTTATTTGGCATGATTTGACCAACTACAATCCATATAGTATTGAGTTATCTTTCAAAGATATTCTTAGTGTTGGTAAATCCAAGAAGTTTGTTGGTAGTAAGGGTGCTAAATTTGTCTTGACCTCTTTGACGCCTAATGCTAGAAAACTTTATCAATTATTGATTAACAAGCAAATGGAAATTATGAAACATGCTACTCAGAATAAAGCAGGTCTTTCAAGCTTGAGAGGTAACATAAAATTTGCAATTGGTTTCAAAGAGTTCTATACAGCATGTACCGAAAATTTCGTCTTATCCCATGAAAATGCCTTCAGAACAATTCTTGGTGAATTCGTTGAACATAAGATGTGTACACTTACCAAGGATGATTCTGGGACGGAAGTTGTTTTTATTCCTTTTTCATTTGCTGAGATGGAACAATTGCTTAAAGAGAACGTGTTGCAATAATCGTCAATTCAAAGAGCCTTCATCCGATGAGAGTTTGTGTTTGATATACCTCGTCTACGATCGTAAAATGAAGCTTTCTGGGGTACCAAACTAGTTCCCCTTTCTATAACCACAGCGACAGTTGTTCCGGTGGTTAAATTAGCATTTGTCATATAGATTCTAAAAGCATATATTAAGTTTTTTTCATTTCCATTTATTGATGTATTATCGATCTGTTGTAGCCGTAAGGATATCTTCAAGATTTTAGTACCAATATCTCCTTGGTCCTCTAATGCCGGATCTTTGCAGTTGCACAGATACAGGCACACACGATAAGCTTGTCATATTTTACATACTTAGTATATCGAATATACTTTATATAAGGTGGAGCTAAACGGGCTAAGCATGATACGAAAATTGTTGGTGATCTCACTCATTTTTTTTTTGTCGTTTAATACGTTGCCTCTCATTCTTAATTTTTAAATTTTTTTCTCTCACTGTGTTTTTAAAAGGTTTCGTATTACTTTAATTGATTCAATTGATCCCATTTGACCTCCTTTTCCAATTCAGTTACCTCAAGATCGATCTTTGCAGTAGCGAAATAGTCAGTCTAATTTTTGTTTGAGAATAACTACGATTGATCATGGGGAAACTTTCAAAGCTCCCAGAGGGTACAAAGCTCCCGGTGGGAAGTCACGACGTCAAAATTTTGAAGTATCTTTCTGAAGGTGGATTTGCCCACATTTATAAAGTCGAGATTGAGCCAGTTGAAGAAGGATCTGAAATAGCTTGTTTGAAAAGGGTGATTGTGCCAGATAAGAATGGATTAAATCAATTAAGGAAAGAGGTTGATGTAATGAAGACATTACGCCACGCTCGCAATATTGTGAAATACTACGATTCCCATGCTGAAAGGTTGCCAGATGGAACTTATCAGGTATTAGTGTTGATGGAACTTTGTCCTAACAAGTCTTTATTAGATTATATGAATGATCGGATTAAAACAAAGCTCACTGAACCAGAAATTTTGAAGATAATGTTGGATATTTCCATAGGGGTATCCGAAATGCATAAGATCAAATTGATCCATAGAGATATAAAAATTGAAAATGTTCTTATAGATGCACATAATGATTTTAAACTTTGTGATTTTGGTTCCACTTGTTCTCCTTTGATGCCACCTAAAGATCAACAAGAATTCCAATTTTTATCCCATGATATCTTATATCAAACAACCCCGCAATATAGAGCTCCTGAAATGATAGATTTATATAGAAGGCTCCCCATCGATGATAAATCAGATATTTGGGCTTTAGGATGTTTTTTATATAAATTATGTTACTATACCACCCCCTTTGAAGCCAATGGTGATATCGCTATTCTTCATGCATCTTTTCAATTTTTACCAGCACCTGTGTTTTCGGGTGACTTGAAAAATTTAATTATCATCATGTTACAAGAGAATCCTATTTTTAGACCAAATATTATCCAGGTTATTATTCTTGTTGCTACTATGATGAAATTAGATTTTAAAGATTTGAAAATTGAAGATTTTTACAAAGCCGGTCCCTACAACTTCCATGCATTACATGAATATCAACGCCAAAAACAACAGGAATTGATTCAACAACAACAATTCTATTACCAACAACAACAACAACAATTACAACAAAACCAACAACTCGCCCAAACTCTGTCACAAAAGAGCAGCAGCACCAATTTAGTCGGAAATGTGCCTTCTGCTGATCCATCGAACCCAACCTACGCATATTCTTCTCCAGTTCAACAACCCGCACAAGCGGCTGCAGCACCAAACCTACAACCACAGACTCAAGAACAATCACTCGCATATCAACAACAGCAATCACAATTCCCTATTCAAGAACAATCGTTGGTTTCCCCTTATAAAGATAAATATCCTGTCTCGCAGCCTGCAGATCAGCCATCATTAAACCCAGAATTACAAGATGAGAAACTTGAACTTAATGAAAAACACAACGCAGAAGATTCCGATGATTTGGAAGGGTTGGAAGAGAACCTTGATAATGTAGAAGAAAGATATCCTTCTCTAGAGGACTTATTGGATACACCGCAAAGACCAAGGGATGATACTACCATATCGAATAAGAGTAAGTTGCTGTCGGAAAGTCCACCAGCATCTTCATCACCGGCTCCATCTATTAAACCACCTTCATATCCCGTGAAACCGATTATTTTACTGAGTCCCGAGATTAAAAAATTAAACCCCGAGGAACTTCAACAATATAATTATCAACATCAAGTATATCAGAGTCAATTCCAGTATTACCAGCAAGTGCAACAACAACAACAACAACAACAACAACAACATAATCAACAAAAGTTTCAAAAATCTCAAGAAAATCCAGCAGGTTTGCAATCACCGGTGCCACAGTATTCTTCGAAATCTTCTAAGAGTTCTCGGATCAGTGGGGAAGGATCGAAGACTCCTACTGCATTCGAATCCAAGGAAGCTTGGGAAAAGCTGCATTCTAAGATCGACAAGAGTGCTGAAAGATTGGCTGATGACATCTTTGCAGGTGGTACTAAATCGCCTGCAACGAAACCCCAAAAAACAAATCAAAGTGTCAAATCAGACCATTCAGTTGTCAGTGCAAAAACTGATATTTCTTATAGTTCTGATGAGGATAGAATGAAGCTATCAAAAAGTGAATCTCTGAACAAAGAAACCCAAAAATATCCAGACATTGAAAACAAAGAACAAGAAGTAGAAGAAACATTGGAGTATACTCCCACCGAAGTTGCACAACATAGCAAAGAGGAGCTAACTGAAGAAAACTTGTCTAAGGCTCAACCAAGTCAGTTGAAGGAAGAGGTTTCTCAGAAAGCCGATAATGAAATGAATAACTTTCCTAACTCAGTTTCTCGACCTATGCCTATACCTAATCAATCCCAATATATCAGTGCTCCTATGATCCCAACTATGAATTCGAACTCTTACACATCATCATCCAATCCATTTCCGATGACGTCAAAAGCACCTACAAATCAACAACAATCTCAACAACAACACCAACTTACTCAAGATACCACTCAAGGACCCAAACTTCCCGAAAGAAAGAACGCAAACCCTTGGAGTGACTTCACTAACAATCTGAAGTCATCGCCAATGACTAAAGTTTCTTCTCATCCTGGTACAATGAATGCCGTTCCTACTTTAAACAGCCAAAATAAATTCAATCATTTAAATGCAAATAATATCCATGATCAGTTTAATAATATGTCAATTTACGATGGCCAGAGACCAAAGAAATTTGATACTCCTACATTACCGAACAATCAGGCTGAGCCTAATTTGATCGACTTGGAGGTAGGATTAGATTCTTCCAGCTCTGCATCAGGCACACCAGGCGCCACTCCTCTAGCACTTCCCAAACAAAGAGATGCTAACAATAGACTAGAAAGTGAACCATCCCTATTGGACTTGAAAGACTTGGATGATAAACAAGCGAAAGCTCCTGAAAAGCCCCAGTTCAAGAAAAGAATTTCGTCTATACAGAATGCCTCAAATTTCAGCTTCCAAGAAGAGGTGATCGATTTTGCTTCTGACGATGAAAACCCAGAAAATAGTTCTAAAATGAACAGAATTTCTATAAGGAACTCTCTTAAAAAGCCTAAAGGTAGAAAATCAGGGGAGCATAAACGTACCGATAGCTCCAATGGGGAAGGTAGTAAAAAACGTATCTCATTCTTTGGGGGAAGTAGCTCAAACAATTCATAAGGCCACAACCATTCGTTTCATTATTACTAAAGCTACAATATAAATCTCATAATACACATCTCAATATCTTATAGCAAATGTCAATGTAGGTGAAGGTCCAATAGGCTGCAATTGTAAGAGTCGATTTGCATTTCTTCTGACTTCTTCGATGATATTCCAAGTCTTCGCATCCATGAAAAAAAAAAAAAAAAAAAAAAAAAAATCAATCGACTTCTTAAGATCTATTGGTACGAATAGCCTTACCTCAAATTAGAACAGAAATGGATGTTAAGAAAGTCCTAAGACAAGCTTTGTCCCAGCTTGTACTTTTAGTTCCAGCAGAAAAATTTACAACAGCTTTCGAATCGACCCCAGAGTTGAGATCCATCCAGGAACCTGTCTTGTATATATTAAGAGGTGAGTCTTCTCAACTACTTGTTAACCAAGACTATTCCTCTTTAATCTTGAATGAAGAATCAAAGAACATATTGAAGGAATTTCCATTCAAAAGTCTCGATGTGGTGCTAAAGGAGTTTGTGGATCGAGTAGTAAGAAACTTTGGAGACCATTTTCAAAACGAAGAGTTAGCTTCCATTCATTTACAATTGATTGCCATCTCATTATTACAAGTATTTATCCAGATAAATGTGACAGGCCCAAATATAGATTATAGCTCACGTGAATTGCTTTTCAATGATATTGACGAAACATTATTACAACTTGAGAGTGTTAAGCTATTAGCACTTGAAGGTCAAACTGCTTATGACTTAATGGTGGATCCTTTATTTTTGATTCTTGCAACATTGATTTTCGAACGTTTGTCTAATGTTGAATCAAAATTTTCGGTAATAGCCAAAAATAAAGACGTTAGTATTGACGATATAGCTACCGTTACTTCAAAATTTATTGAATCATTGAATGATGACCCCATCCAATCTTCTCTTCAATGGTGGAGAGCAAGATGCTCACAAGTTCACTTGTGTGTTTTAAATGAACCACCCAGTGTTTTATCTTCTTTGTCGTCCTTGTTGTTGAGTCCTTCAATAGTCAATTCATTATGCCCAGCTTCCGATAATAATCTTGAATTACAAAAGCATGTTCAGTTGTCTTATTTCTTAGAATGTGCCAGAAGTGGAATCCACGCAGGAACTGAACACTTATCAATCCCCTTTTTGGCCAAAGCTCGTAAAGTGTCAGAGCTTAGCTTTGTACTTTCTGGTGCTAAAGCGAAAAGAACAAAGTTCCAAAAGTTCCATACTTCTGCTTTAATTGTTTTGGCAAAAAGTAACAAAACTGCTTTATTTGATGTTGCAAAAGAAAACGAAGATTCTAATCCAGAAAGCTTGAACCTTAATGATGAAACTTTGTTGGAACGTCCTCAATTCGAATCTTTGGATGATCTCGAAATGGAAGATGATGGCCCAAGCTCAAAGAAATTGAAACTTGATGATTTAGCCGAAATTAGTAACGAAGACGAACAACTGGAAAAATTATTACCAATAGCATTGAGGCAAGAAGACATTCCCGAAGACTTGAGAGAGCTCGATCCAAACGAACAACCTGCTTTAAATGATCTTGATAATGTTCAGCTTTTATTAAGATTATGGACTATTAAGCAAACTTCTCCATCTGGAAATGCATTAGTCGAAGAGGAATTGGGAGCTTTGGTGGCTAGAATTTTATATTCAGATACCAAAAGTTCAAACTGGTCAATTTTTGCTAGAGCATTATGGGAAAGATCAGTTCTTGAAACTAATAAGGCCAGAACTATTGAAAGAGGTATTTTACAAATGACTTCCTTGGTAGAAGAAATTGGAATTAAGATTAAATCAAGAATGATTCCTCAAGCACAAGAAGATGGAGAAGTTCAAGCTACATCTGCATCTGCATCAAGACTTAGATTCATTCACCAATTACCATTCATGCCTCAATGGGCCATGGATGCAAGATTAGCTGAGAAATATATGTCTATTGGTGTTTTAAGATCTGCCATTGAAATTTATGAACGTTTGAATATGACTTGTGAAGCAGCATTATGTTATGCAGCTGTTGATAATGAAGCAGAGGCTGAAAAGATTCTTATGGAAAGAATCAAAAGCCATCCTGAAGACGCAAGAGCCATTAGTATATTAGGTGATATAAAACAAGATCCAGATTTATGGCTTAAATCTTGGGAAATTGGGAAATATTATAAAGCTAAGGCTTCATTATCCAGATATTTCTACAGCCCACCCCCAAGCTCTGGATTAACTAAAAATATTGAATTGGCTATCAAGAATATGAACGAATGTCTTACAGTTCACCCTCTTTCTTATGAGCATTGGTTTTTCTATGGTTGTTGCGGATTAGAAAGTCAACAGTTTGAGTTAGCAGCAGAAGCTTTCACAAGATGTGTTGCGCTTGACGATACCAATTCCCATGCATACTCCAATTTAGCTACTGCATTGCTTCATACTGATAAAATCAGACCTGCCTTCAATGCTTTAAAGAAGGCAATTAGAAGTGCTGGTGAAGGTAAGAAATCATGGAGAATCTATGAAAACTATTTAATTGTGGCAGCTAAATTGAATGAGTGGAATGATGTCTTATTAGCTGCCAAAGAAGTGTTACTGATTAAGAGTCAATCTGAAGGTGAATTATCCATTGACATTCCAGTTTTAGAAAAATTGGTTGAAGTTTTAGTTTCCACCGAATATCCTAAAGGGGAAAATGCTAGATTAACCCACTATCAATCATCATGTATTGATCTTATCTGCAATATGTTACCGAATGTGATAAATACATCTGCTAGATGTTGGAGACTTATATCAAGAGTGGAATTATGGCGTGGGAGACCTTGGTCAGCTCTTGAATGTCATGAAAAGGCATACAGAGCTGTATCACAACGTACAGAACTTGAAACCGATGAAACAGTTTGGAATGATGCCGTTGAAGCTTGTTCTGATCTTATTGCTGCATACGAATCATTAGGTGAGTTACCAGGGAAACACGATGCTGGTGATGTAGTTTGCAAAGATTGGAGGTATAAAGCCAGAACTACCGTTAGATCTTTGATGTCCAAGGGTAAAGCTATGTGGGAAGATTCTGAAGGATGGGAAAGATTACAAGGAATGAAGGAAGATTTGGTTAATTGAGTGTATATAGAAAAAAATATAAAGACTTCTTAAATTAAATTAGCTATGTACTAAGAGATGAGGTCATTGATGACGGGGAAAGTATCAAATACCAAAGAATTTAATCTGTTATGTGTTTTCAAAGAGGAGCTGTATCTTTTGTGAGATGAGCTTATAAGCACACTTGTATCATCTGTAATATTTTTATTTGACTTATCATCATTTTGTTCAAGATCAATCGGAAAAAAAAAAAGTAGTTTCCTTTGGCAAGATTGGTATTGGATAAGGATGAATGGAGGACAATGAAGGAATTCCAATAATGAGTAGAACTGAGTGAAAACATTGTGAAAGGAATGTCTACTGACATAAGAGTTGTCCAACCTCAAGCCGTATAAGAAGGAATAAAGAACAAAATGGGTTAATTTGTAGTCTAATATTGCATCTTTGAAAAATAGAACCAATACCACCAATTCGAAATAGCTGGCAATAGCCAATAAAGGCTCTTTTAAATAATTAAGAAAGGGCATCAAAGTTAGGGCAAAAGAAGTCGATCCGAGCAAATCGGCGAACAAATAGCTTGAGAGATTCATTAAAGAGTAAATCGTAAAGGGAACTACTTTCACTGGAGAAACCCTGTGACAACTTAGACTCAAGAGGGCGATTGCCAAAAGTTGGAAATTTTCAATGGTGATAAAGTTGATGAATTGTGGTTGTGTGGAAAGCTTCGAGTAATTGGTGAACGCCACTTGAATGTATTTATAAGAAACAAGCAGATATGTAAATACGGCTCCCCATAGAGAAACATAGTACCATACCTCTGAAGCCAAATACCGATTATTACCAGCAAGGAAAAAATACCGATAATACAACACAATTAAGGAACCTGACGCTGTTACAACATGTGAAGCCACCCAGGTGTACTTGAACAAATCAACCGAAGCCTGAACATCCACACTTCTGCGGTAAATGAGCCAGGTGACGTTTTTCAAATGACTTTGCAAAACTAAACACCCCTGCTGGGCTTGAACAAAGACCCTGCTAGTGTACTGTTGTATGAGCCTGATTTCCGGGGTGCACCGCCGGATATCCGTTATCACCTCACCCACCGAGACTGGCTTGACCTGGGGCATGTTATTAGCAAGGGATACTGTTGCAAAGGTTGACTTGCTGCAAAAAGTGATTTGTGGATGCAAAAAAAGACATTATATTCGCAAAAACACCTCCGTACATTCTACATAAACGATAATCGCACTACGCTTTCCTACGCCCTTCCTGGTGGTGTACGGGTGTATATCCAAATCCAGGTGTTCACACGCCCAACTGCGACCAAAACACCACTGATTTGGCTTAACAAGGCAGTGTCTGCTGGTTTTAAAAGGAAAGATACGCAGATTTTCAGTTAAAAAAGAGGTGGGCGCGTATTTCATTTGGAAAGAAGACAACTTAACAAAACCTCACCAGAGTTCATTACTTCTTCTTTTGAAGCTTGACCATTAGTTTAATTTTGGGAATTCAGTTTGTTGAGATTGCTTGATTTCCGTTGTTGTTTTTGTTTTTGATTAGCTTAACGATTCCTCGTCTAATATTCGAAAACAAGGTCAAGTTTGTATCCAAGTTTGTATCGATATTTTTGCTATTAATTTTTTAATTACTCCAGAGTTTTTGCATCCCAATCCCAGTTTGATCGTGGCACACGTCGTGTTTCCCTTTTCGTTCGGTGTTCTGTGCCTTGTTTCTGCTAATTAAAGCTGTTTGATCTTGATCCTTGAAATATAATTCTGGGTTCAATATAATTTAAAACAAACAAAAGAAAACAATACCAAAATCCCTGGTTTTTAAATTGTATTATAAATAAATAGATAAAGTGGTTTTAAAAAGGGCAACTTTCCAATATCGCATACTTTTTAGTCTCCAGTACTTCTTCCACTTAGAATTTTTTTTTTTTTCACGTATCTAGTTACTATACTGAAAAAAATAAAGGGATTACCTTTGTTTATTTTGTTCCCTGTTCCATCCCCAGTCTCATTTAGTCAGACCTCGAAATATTTGGTTTACTAGTTTTTACTGATTTTCATACCGATTTTCACTCTCAAAACACAAAGTTTTCCTCGTTTTATCGCTAACCACTCATACAAATAATAATTCTATACTCATAATGGTTGATGATAAATATATTGGATTGGCTCTTGCCATGTCCTCTTCTTTGGCCATTGGTACTTCCTTCATCATTACCAAAAAGGGTTTAATAGATGCATCCGCTAGAAATGGTAGTGATAATGTTCAAGGTTTTGAATATCTACAGAATCCAATTTGGTGGGCCGGTATGATTACCATGGCTGTTGGTGAAATTGCAAATTTCGCTGCTTATACTTTTGCTCCAGCCATTCTAGTAACTCCTTTAGGTGCATTATCAGTTATTATTGGTGCTGTTTTAGCCGCCATTTTCTTAAAAGAAGAATTGGGTACCTTGGGTAAAATGGGTTGTGCCATTTGTCTAATGGGTTCTGTTATTATTGTTCTTCATGCTCCTCCTGATAAAGAAATTGAAACCGTTGATGAAATATTGGGTTACGCAATGCAACCAGGTTTCTTATTTTATTCAGCCTTAGTAACTGCTTACTCATTATTCATGATTTATAAAATTGTTCCTAAATATGGTCATACTAATCCAATGATCTACCTTTCAATTTGTTCTTCAGTTGGTTCAATCTCAGTTATGTCAATCAAAGCTTTTGGTATTGCCTTAAAATTAACCTTGGGTGGTAATAATCAATTCACATATGTTTCAACTTATCTTTTCATTCTTGTTGTGGTCATCTGTATTGCTACCCAAATGAATTACTTCAATAAAGCTTTAGATCAGTTCGATACTTCAATTGTTAATCCTTTATACTATGTCACTTTCACAACATTCACTTTATTAGCCTCATTCATCCTTTTCAGAGGTTTTAATACTACTTCTGCTATCAACGTCATTTCCCTTTTGATCGGGTTTTTAATCATCTTTAGTGGTGTTTACTTATTAAATATTTCTAGAAAAGAAAACGATGGCAGAAATAGAGAAATTTTCGGCGTTCATAATGGAAAAGATATGGCTCCTCTAGATAATGGCATTGGAGGATTTTCTTCCATGAGAAGATCAATGCAAGTCAATAGATCGGTCGATTACGATAATGAAGAAACAGTCGGTTTAAGAAGATTTGATAGCTTCGAAATTGAAGATGAAGAAGAAGATGATAGACATCGCAGATAAACTTCTCCATACTAAACCCGAGTCTAGTGTTCACGTTTTCTTTCCCTTCTTCCCTCCTTGTACTCTGTACTCTGTTTGTATTCTACGCTGTACATTATATACGACTTTTAATCTTTATAGATGTAAATCCGTACACCTTTTTTTTTTTTTTTTTTTAGCTAACATACGTGATCCTTCTGTTATCGTAGAAGAGCTCCAACTACGTAGTAAAGAAGTTATAGTGAATTGAATAAAACCTTGCATCGAAACCACAGTTAAATTTTATTTATAATTGATTGGGTATTGAATTATGGGGGTTAGGTTATCACTTTTAGCTCCATCGGCGCCAACGGTGGCCATATCCTCCTACGTTGATATATTGAAAAATATGCAATATATTGAACTAATTAATAATTCGAGGTTCCTTAAGACAATCAAAGCAATAGATGATGAATCAGGAAACTTAATTGTTATCAAGATGTTAATTAAACCTTCTTCAAGCTTCACAATTAATTTGCATGACATCAATGAGTTATTGATAAAAGAAGCTTCCCTCCTATCACAGTATAATAATATATTACCATGGCATAAAATAATTGAAACGGACAGGGCAGGTTACCTAATACGACAATTAATGAAAACTAATTTATACGATAGATTATCAATTCGTCCCTTTTTGGAGCCAATAGAGAAATTATTCCTCGTTTTTCAGATGTTAAAAATTTTGGAATTATTGCATTCTACCTTAAATATTAATCATGGAGATCTAAAATCGGAAAACTTTCTAGTTACGTCTTGGAATTGGCTAATGCTAACTGATTTTGCTGGGTATACCAAACCAACATTTATACCAGAAGATAACCCAAATCAATATTCCTTTTATTTCGATAGCTCAGGCAGAAGAGTTTGTTATGTTGCACCAGAAAGATTCTATAACTCAAAAGAATCAAGTTCTGATTATCCCCCTGTGAAGTTTAGCGAAAATGGTAAGTTCAGTGGTAAAGATGGATTGACAGATGAAATGGATCTTTTTAGTTTAGGTTGTGTTATTGGTGAGTTGTATTCTGATGGGGAACCAACATTTACATTATCTCAACTATTTAAGTATATAAAGAATGAGTATTCTCCAGACTTATCCGGGATTCATGATACCGATATAAAAGAAATGGTGAAATCTTTAATAAGCTTGAATCCAAATGAAAGACCGTCCGTTGAATCTTTACTTACCAAAAGTAAAGGGAAGTGCTTTCCAGATTTTTTCTACGATTTCCTTTACGATTTCATGTATGATTTAAATAATAATGATTTATTCATAGTACCAGAGGATAATGATAATGTATCGATTAGTGATTTGAAAATCAACAAAATTTATGAAAATTTCGATAAGATTGCTCATCATCTTAAATTTGATTACGATTCAACAAGAATGGAAGACGTTGAACTAGATCATCTTATTCCTCTTAAATTTAATTTAAAAGGAATGCCACCAAATTATAGTATAAAACCTACTTCGTTCTTTGTCAATACTAATAAATCACAGGAGCATGCATCTTTGATAATCTTAAATTTTATCTTTTCATTGATCAAGACTTTGAAGCAACCAACATCAAAATTAAGAGCCTGTGAATTAATTGTGGTATTATCAGAGCGTGTGAACGATGAAGCTAAGTTAGATCGCTCAATTCCTTATCTTTGCCATTTATTGGATGAATATATTAATCAAGTTTCCAATAATGAACTCCATTATCAGCAAGAAAACCAACAACAGAAGCCAATCCAAGTAAACTTATCACAACACGTGAAATCTTCATCGAAAGTAGCTTGTTTTGCTCTTCCAGCTATTGCTACTTTGCTAGCTTCATGTTCTTATATTACTCCTGTCAACGTTCTAGTATTTCCTGAGTATCTACTTCCAATATTGGATAAATTAGTTCTGATTCCTGCAAGTAAAGAAGATGAAAGTGAACAGGCTTTGATAAAGATTACCCTTGCAACATGCTTACCAAATTTGGCTCAAACCTCAAAAAGATTCTGGATGATGTCGAAAACTTTCAAAAATAAAGCCATCAAAGACTATAAAAGTAGATTGATGATTCATTCAAATGTTGTAAGTAAAGGGTTGGTGAAGCCAGAAGATGATGAAGAATTACTAAATTCGTACAACACTTTCAACATTCCCAAAGAACAGCTTGACTCTGATTTTGAAAACTTGACATTCAGTTTGTTGACTGATCAAAATGTTAATGTGAAGATAAGTTTGGTGAGAAATATTTTACCATTATGTAAATTTTTTGGAATTGTTAAAACTAATGATACTATTCTTCCTTATTTGATAACCTATTTGAACGACTCAAACTATGAATTGAGATTGGCGTTTTTGTCTTCAATTTTTGAAATTGGGCCTTATGTGGGGGTTCTTTCATTTGAGCAATATTTGTTACCATTATTAATCCAGACTTTAGGGGATCAGGAACAACTTATTGTGCTAAAAGTGTTACAGATATTCCATCACTTCGTTAGTCATCGATTGATAAATCCAAAAACAGAGTTTAATGCATTGTCGATATATAGAGAGCTTTTGAAAAACTCCTTAAGTTTACTTTTGCATCCTAATGAATGGATTCGTCAATCAGTTTTGAATTTGGTTTTGAGTATAAATGAAAATTTATCTGATGCTGATCAATACTGCTTTCTTTATCCTTTGATCAAAAACTTTTTATCTTACGATATTGCAACTATTAACTGGAACACGTTATATCCGTGTTTGACCCGTCAGCTCTCAAGACAAGTGTACGATACTGCAAATACTTGGTGCATTAACGCTCTGTCAAGATCTTTATTCTGGCAACAGAGAACCTTTTCTGCGTTTACAGATCTCAATGGGAATAAAAAGAAAGCAATGAAGATTGTATCATACTCTAAGAATATGGGTAAATCAGTATATGTACCACAGGTCAATGGATCAACAGAGATTGGAGATAATGGTAGTATGAATGACAACTATCTGGATAATAGTATGGCAAACGTTCCGTTATCAGCAGAAGATAGACAATGGATATTGAAATTGAAGTCGGTAGGATTAGACGACAAAGATTTATGGAAAGTATTTGCACTTCGGGACTACATATCCCATGTGAGTAGAAATCATCATACTACTACAGGAGCAGCTCAAGATCTTGAATTAGTCAAGGAAGTGAATATTCCTCCACGGAACTTTTTTTTTGAAGTATGTTATAAAACCGAGCCAATAGCTAATAAATCACGTACAACTGAGGCAGATAGTGAAAACAGCGGGATTGACGATGCAATATCTATAAAATCACGTCGTGATTCGAATTCGTTGATAATTCCACAGTTTGGAAGAGTTAGGGCCTCTCTACAAATAGTAGAAGCTAACGTATTTGGAGAGTTAGAGCTCGGGCGTGATAGTGGGAATCACAAGTCAAATGGGTCTAGTTATCCACAAGTGCAACATCACCACCACACACATTCTAATAATAAACAAGAAACTCATAAAGTTTTCAGTATCAATAATCAGAAAATAATATCGAATAATCTGAGACATAGTTACAGTGGTTACAACCCATACATATTGAATTATTTACAACATGTTTCATTTGATCCTAGTTTAGATAATTTCCCAGAGTTTGGGAAAGTGGTTAAAGTGAGTGGTCGAGGAATCAATAATCAAATGAGTAAACACCAAGGTTTCAAACCACGAGGAGTTGTTGTTGCACATGTTAATAGCAACCAAGTATCGGATTATATAGATGGTATCAACGTTGTTACTACATGTCCTACATCCGAATTTTTTGTTACCGGATCAGAACTAGGATTTTTAAAGATTTGGGATACTTCAAAGTTGGAAAAAAACATCATATCCCGTACATCAATATTATCGACTAATGTTAAATCAGGGATTGTTGATATTCAATTCATGCCTAATAGGTTTATTATGGCCGTTAGTACCAAGGATGGTAAGATCAGAATATATCGAATTGATGTTTCGAGAGATAAACATAAAAAGATTGTCAAATATAATAAATTAGTGATTATTAGAACAGTTGAATATAATGATAATTGTGAAACAAGTTTTGGTGAAGACATGAGTGAGAATTTGAAGACCAAGACTTTTTTATCCAAATTACAATTTGTTATCACCAATACCAAAACATACTTGGTTGGTATTACCACCGGCTGCAAGATAGTTGGATATGATGTTATTAAGATGGAGAAAGAGTTTGAACTAAATAATCCCTTAAGACATGGAATACCGACTAGTTTTATTGTGGGGCATAATAAGATTTGGTTATTGGTTGGTACAAGTGATGGGATTCTTACATTATGGGATTTAAGGTTCAAAATCTTGATCAAGCTGTTTAGAGTAAGAAATGCCAATGAGGATTATCAAGGGAAATTTGCCATTAAGAAATTGGTCTTATTATCATCATCATTTAGTATTGAGAAGAATGAGCTGAAAAACCATGATCAAGTCAACACCTATTTTGCAATGATTGGAGGTAACAAAGAAGGGGATATAATAGTGTGGGAATTACCGAGTTTCCAATGTCGACAAGTATATAATTCATACGTGATCAATCCAAAAATCAAACAATACAAATTAGAAGAGATTGATGAAAACCATGAAATTACCATTGATGATATTTTTGCCGACTT
Organism: Hyphopichia burtonii NRRL Y-1933; assembly: GCF_001661395.1. Taxonomy (NCBI): domain Eukaryota; kingdom Fungi; phylum Ascomycota; class Pichiomycetes; order Serinales; family Debaryomycetaceae; genus Hyphopichia; species Hyphopichia burtonii. The sequence goes on from NW_017963728.1 coordinate 746,973, forward strand.
GAATATCGATACCGATCAACTAGAAAACGGCGGCACAAGCAATATGGACAAAAGTATGACGGCTTTAAATTACTTTAGTAAGAATGGGAAACATTGCATCGAGGATTATTTTGTTAGTGCCACCTGGGATCGAAGGTTAATTGTTTGGAATACCACCAACGTTCAGGAATCGGTTGCTTTAGATAATCAAGATTGGGGGGTTAGTCGACAAATTGGATTTGTGAAACATCAAGTAAATCTGAATGTAACCAATATTAATGAAAAATTACAGGATGCAAAAACCGTTTCCAAATCAAGTTCCAAAGATAAACAAAACGACAAGCCAGCCAACGAGTTCCGCTACGACTTCGTAGGCCATATGGACGAAATCACCGACATTGACACCATCATTGCAAAGCCTTTTGATATGATAGTATCTGTTGATAGAAACGGGTACATTAATCTATATAAATAAGCACACTCTATATTTCTGCAATGTACTTCACAATACATAAACATGTCAACAAACAATGCCCAACTTCGTTAACTTGGACATTGTGACCATCTGTATAATTTATCCAATTACAAAAGAGAAAACCACTCAAAACCTTATTGAAAGCCAAATGCTTGCCCCCCCAAAAACCGTTTTGTTGCCAACGGTTTTACCGACAGTAAGCCTGCACACTACGCATAACGGTTTTCGCCGCCGCAAAAAGAAAGAAATAAGGCCCAAAGCGCAAAAAATAAACCATCTTGGTATTATTATTTACATCTACGAGATCGTAGTGATGAGCATACTGGTAGAGCCTGGTGATATGGCCGGAACATGCTGCCCACCCCAGCATCACCATGACCCCGGTTGAGCGAGGAATGGGACCGATCTACACTGTTTGAAAAGCCAAAAAAGACGTCATAGAAGCGCAGAAGCGCAATTTGTCTTTTTTTTTTTTTTTTTTTTTTTTTTTGTTTTTTTTGTTTTTTTGATTACCAGTACAAAGTACAAAGCACCAGAGGGTTGTAATGATGGGTTGAAACGAAGCGTAATGTGCTTTGTAGCACGCAGCACCCGCTTTTGGGGAGAGTTTCTCCTTTAACTCCAAACAGAAAACGTTCGTTCCCTCCTCTGTCGGATTTTGGGGAAGCAAACCAACCTTCACTTAGGCTCACTGGGATTATAATCTGGTGAGAGCCGCGTCTCAGAGCCGGTTCCACTTGATGATCGGTCGGGAACTGTGCCCAAGGACTCGGTCGATTTTTTGGTTAGGAAGGAAAAAAGCGCATCTTTTTCGGTGGGCCAAAAAAAAAAAAAAAAGTAGAAAAGTAGCAGATTTTGTTAGCTTCGCAACCGCAAAGCATTTGTTTCACAATCGGTTTGCTTGACTTTACCACCCAGCGATAGGGGAATGATGGTTTGTTGCAGTATAACGATTGACAGGAACAGCGTTTGAAAGATACATGAGTGCATCAAGCGGGTAAAAAGTAGCTGGTTACAGGTGTAAGTAGTGGTGCAATATAAGTTTTGTAGCCAATTTTTTTTCTTTTTCTGTTTCGTTTCCCTTCTTTTCTGTTTCGGCCGATTTCTTTTTTCGATTTTAGTTTTTGTATCTTTTCCCTATTAGCCAATTCTTTTTATATAAATACATTCAAAATATCCAGAACTTGTTTATTTAACCAGATTTGAAAGAACCAAAGCGAAATAATGACTTTTGATGATAAAAAGGGAATGCAAATTGCCCTCGAAGAAGCTAAAAAGGGTATGTCTTTTTGGGTTTGGACCATGTCTTAGAATGCTGGGATTTTACGCTTCAGAAAATACTAACGTCGCAACTAGGATACGAAGAAGGTGGTGTTCCTATTGGAGGAGCTTTAATCCACGAAGATGGAACCGTCTTGGGCCGTGGTCATAACATGCGTTTTCAAAAAAATAGTGCTACTCTTCATGGAGAAATATCTACTTTAGAAAATGCTGGACGTTTACAAGGTTCAGTTTATAAGCATTGTACGATGTATACCACGTTATCCCCCTGTGATATGTGTTCTGGTGCTTGTATAATGTACGGGGTGAAGAGAGTTGTTCTTGGTGAAAATAAAAATTTCCAAGGTGCTGAAGAATTATTAAAATCAAAAGGTATCGAAGTTATCAATTTACAAGACCCAGATTGCGAAGCATTAATGACTAAATTCATCAAAGAAAGACCTCATGACTGGTATGAAGATATTGGTGAATAACCTTCTTCACCCTTTGCTTCAAGTTTACGATTTACGATCCTGCTCCATTCTTGAATTACTTTGTTCTAAAAATTCTTCTTTCTTGTTTTTTTGCATATTACCTTAATGCTATTTGCTCTCATTGTTGCCTTGAATTCCTGTATTACTCCTTTTATACCTAATATTCTGGTTCATTCCGTTATTTTTTCATGTAGATTGTACTTAACAATTACAAACCTTTTGTCCCCCACAAATCGCAACCTTGTGTCAGTGGACTGGCCATATGTCCTTCTCCTCCACGTCTCGCATGCTTTGTGGTGCCCTTTCCCGTAAGCTTGGCTCTATTCTGTTCTTCGGAAGTCTTTTCTGACACTGTCCCTTTCGTCCTTTTGGTACATGGTCTTTTACCTTGATGTGAAGACTTCATCGGATTGCGTAAAGGTGCGGAATCTTTTTTTTTTTTTTTTTTTTTTTTGTGTGCTTTGCTTCTGGTGTCTGGGTGTGGATGCCAACCGCGGTACGGGTCCAGGATCTATTTCATCAAAAGAGAAAAAGAAGACACTGAAGGGCCCTAATCTTGTTGACCATTTATACGGTATAATGGATGCGATATCGGATTCGGTGTTTACTGACTTCACCACGGTGGATGAGTTCAGCGACGATCCATCGCTTCTTACGGTGATTCTCGATATAAGTCCCAAAGGTTGGTTCAATATTCGATCGAAGGTTACGCTTAATGATGTCACCAAATCTCTACTAGTCTTCTTGAATGCCCATTTATCGTTGAATAACTCGAATCAGGTTGCATTTATTACTAGTTCGCCGCAAGGATCCAGGTTTCTATATCCTAACCCAGAGAAAAACTACGATGAAAGAAGCAATGGTAGGGAACCTTCACCGGGATTGATAAATAAAGGAATGTATAGACAATTTAGAATAGTTGATGAAGCAGTTTTAATTGAATTAAATGAAGAAATAGAGAAAACGGCTGATTCGATCAGTTCAAATAACGCCAAATCCACATTATCTGGTGCAGTTAGTTTAGCATTAACTTATACAAATAGAATGCTTAACTTGGATCAATCAATTACTACCACCACTGCGTCCGCTATTAACTCCACCACTAATATGAATAACAACTCTTCTACCTCTGTAACAAACTCGGCATCAAACTCTTCCGTGACCGCTTCAGGTGGATCCGGTAGTTTAACCCAAATGAAACTGCGTATATTAATCATCTCAGCAAACGATGAAGATAATATAAATTATATTCCAATAATGAATACCATTTTTGCTGCTCAGAAAATGAAACTTTCAATTGATGTGGCCAAATTAGGTGAAAAAGATTCTTCCTACTTACAACAAGCTGCCGATGCTACTTCGGGGGTTTATCTACACATCGATCAACCTGAAGGTTTGATTCAGACTTTATGTACTGCATTTTTCATTGAACCTTCAATCAGACCTTTATTCATCTTACCAACTAATTCAAATGTTAATTATAGAGCCAGTTGTTTTGTCACCGGGAAATCTGTCGACTTGGGTTTGGTTTGTTCGGTTTGCTTATGTATCATGAGTTTAATTCCAAAAAATGGTAAGTGTCCTACTTGTCAAAGTAAGTTTGATGAAAAAATTTTACAACAATTGAGTAAACTTCCTCTGGTGGCTCCTAGAAAGAAAAGAAAAGTTGATTCTTAATTTCATTTTGCATCCTTGTATTATACACTTTTAATTCCATAATCAATAATTCGAAAATTGTACTCTTTAGGGTATCCATGTTTGTCAATCATATGTAGTCTTCTCTTCTTACGATCCATGCATTTTTTTTCACAATCAAAGCATTGGTATATCTTATGACCCTTCTCTCTTTGAATTACAAAGAATGGATTGTGATTCTCATCTATATGTATCTCTAGGATCTTCTCTGACGGAAACCTTTTATTACATTCTTTACATATAAAACTGTGCAATGTTAAAACATGGAGTTCGTACTCTTCACTATTGCTGAACCTTGGATGCACATACTGACATGGAGGTAAGCTGCACTCGATTGAAGCCATCAACGGTGTATCACCATCGTTAGCATGGTTGTCGTCGTCCTCAACCCTTGACCGTTTCAGCATCGGATTAGTCTATAACATGGGATGAAAGTCTCAAAAATCTTTCACTTTTTTTTTTCTCTAAGCTAAAGAAATATCTACCTGTTTAAGAGCACCATTGGCATGAACACCCTGAAAGCAGTACCAGATGACGGGGAATCTTACCGTGAAGGTCCTTTGGATGAAACGTTTGGCCAACACCCTGTTTTCCCCACTGGTCTTACCCAAGAAAGCTCTTTAGATAAATATACTACCTTACAAGTGCAGCAATACCTCCACCAAGTAAGACAAGAAGCCGTTAGTGACAGTTGTATTCACTACGTCAAAAGGGACAATACCACTCCGGAGAAACATCCAGAAGATGAATCTCCAACATACATCAACCCCGACTGGTCTCAGTCAGTGATGAAAAGCTTTCTACAACTAAAAGAATCAATAAAACATGCCGACTTTACCCAATCTTCAGACTTCCCTCCTGTTCCTCAGTCAGCAGCCAATTGGAGGTCTTTCGTGTTTCAAAACGACCCTCCTCCAATCGAGTACTTCTATGTAATGCTTGATCATCCAACAATCATCAAGTTGGTAGTATATTTCACTAAATGGATCAGTATCAACTCCCCCGAAACCCTTTCTAAATGGATATTTTCGGTATTTCTAAGACTTGACAATCCGCTTGAGTACACAGAATCATCCATAATAAGGGACCTTGGTAAAAAAGCTCGAAAGCTCTCTGATAAAGTAAGATCTCGAAATAACGATAACGATCATGATAGTGATGATAACATTGGCGATGCAAACGATAATTTCTCAGCACCCCCAGTAGCTTTATATACCATTGAGTTGATTCTCGTTGTGATCGGCGAATACTATGGCCAAAAAGACCTTCTTTTCCTATAGAGCTTTCTCCTTAGACCCACTCTCCATAAAATCGTAATTGATGTATGTGCACCTTACTATTTTTCGTTCAAAAAACTGAAAAAAAAAAAAAAAATCTCCAACCAAATACGAAACTTTCAGATATAGAGACAAGCTCAATCTATTACCAACCTATTACTTTCGTGAAGATGTCTGATATAGTTAAAAGAGAAGACTTAGTTGTTCCGTATGTTGTTTTGATTCGAAAAGAAACACAATCCTTCTGTTGATTGTGTGGAGATATATACTTAGTACTAACCGTTTTTAGATACCACCATGTTCCAGCCAAACCCCGTGGTAATGTTGGTGGATTGATGGAACAATCATTACCTATGGCGGCCATGTTCTTGAAGAATAAACTCTTATCGTGGTCAGCTTTGTTTTTAGCTATCCAATCATATTTATCTGAACCAAATAATAAACCAGATACTGATGAACAAGCTAGACAACCACCTTTATTAAGAGTAGTCTTTGCTTTGATTGCTTTAGTAACTTGTTACATTGAATTTATTTTCCCATCAGCTAATCCTCAAATCAAGAGAACTGCTGCTGGTAAAGTTGCCGAAACTGTGTCATCTAGTATCGCAGCTGCTACTTCAACTAAGTAATTAGCTTGATTAACTACTCTTCTATTCAATTCTCTAAAAAAAGATTCGATTATTAGTATATTATTAATTTTTTTGGGGATCTTTTCTAATTTCTTTCCGCTTTCTTTAGTTAAGTTTAATACAAGAAAATTAACAAGATCTATGTAAGGTATTTACAGAGGAATAAAATAACAATAATACAGTTCCATCAATAAAGTATGGAAGTAGAAACAAGAAATACAAAGTTCAACAAAACATGCCAGTCATAAAAAAAATCTAGTAACGTAGGATATATACATCTATTCTGAAGTATATTTATCCCAGTCAAATATAATACTGTCGGTACCTTTATAAGAAACAGAAACTCTCAGGGACTGGCTATTCCAGGCAATGTCACAAATCCCCAATTCCTTACTTTTCAGATCTTCATCATCGTTATCGGGCAATTCGAAAAAATAAACAGCTAAGCATCTTAACAAATTTTTCCTTTTCTTGGAATAGTGGGATATTTCAACATCCCATATCGATAATTTCCCAGAATCATCACCAACGGCTAACCATTTGCCGTTAGGTGATAACTTAACCGAAAAAATAAGATTGTTTGTAGTATTTAAAGTTTTCTCTTTATCTTCGAATTGAAAATTGGACGTATTTTTAAATAGTTTTGTACTGATTAAAGAAGATCCTTCAAAAGCATCCCATATGTTGACGGTACCATCCATCGATACACTTAATAAATGATTTCCCTTTGAATCATGACCAACATTTAACCAAAATAATCCAATTATTGGGGATTCATGATAATCAATATCAGAAATTTTATCCGATTTAACATTTAAATCGCGAGTTTCATTAGTAGACGAGCTATTCCAAATTTTAATGGTATAATCAAAGTCAGAAGCAGAAGCTAATAATTTCGATATACTATTGAATTTAAGAATAGATATATTATTATTATGACCAGATAAGTAACCTATTGGCACCACTGAATCTTGGGCTTGCATTTCACCAAAAGTGTTTGTTGAATTATTGATAGAATATATTTTGATGGATTTATTTGGTGTAGATAAGGCAAATCTCTGTTCACCAACCCAACAAGCATCTAAAAGTTCATTTGAAGTAGAAGGAACACTTGGTGGTCTTATCTGTTGAATCAAATTTAAATTATGACCATCCCATAAACAGACTTGATTATTGATATCTATAGAAAGTAAAAATTGACCATTTTCACTCCATTCAAGACTCAGGATTAAAACTGGTTGAGTTACTGCAGACTCATTGTTAGAGTCTAGATCATTAGACTGAAGTGCTTTAATAGTAGAATTATCAGCGATATTTTTCAATTTCCCATCAGGAGTCCAAGCCCTTAATTCACCATTGAGCCCCGTGGTAATGATTATATTACCTTGCGGCGACCACGATACTATAGTAACTTCGTTTTTAGTTGAATGTTCATCAGTCCCCGATGGAGACCCATTTGGAAGGTGTGGATGGGTGAGGGTTACTGATTCCAAAATAACATCCTTATTCAAAGCATTGATAACCGCAGTTGAATCCTCTTTACCAAATGCAAATACATCAGTTATTGGGTGCCAATCAGTTACTAAACTCTCTGAAAATCGTATTTTTGGATCGATAATCTTTGTTTCAAACTTGACCTCTTCCTCCTCCAATACTTCTTGTTCTCCTTCCTTCACTTCTTCATTTGCTTCGCTAGCATCTTTCATCTCAGTATCGTCATCTCCATCTTCTTTATTACTGATCGATCCATTCTCGTTATTCCCGTTCTCCTTGGCCTCCGACTTCAAAAGAAGCCTATCCTCATCCTTTTTCTCCGGCTCGTCCTTCTTCTTCTCTCCCTCTTGCTCTTCCTGTACTTGTCTTTGTTTATTAACTTCTTCTTGAAGCAATGCTCCAAATAACGATAGCTGATCAAACTTCTCGGGTGGTATACTGGCCTCGTCTTGCGCCACTGTGAACAATATCCCTTTCTGCACCAAATTCACTAAACATCCTGGCTCTATTTTCGAGATTATTTCAAGATTCTGATTATGTTCATAAGACAGACAATTCGAGTTCTTCTCTAGTGCGTACGCCGCTAGGTCATACCCTGACTCCAGGAGGTATCTCCATACCAAATAATTGAGCTCCATGCTAGTTAGTGACATCTTCTTGCTGTGAGTAACCGACCTGTATTCTGTATGTTAACCATATATTGTATAATGAAAAGAAAAAGTTGTAACTTTCAACCAGCCATATTCAACTTTTTTTTTTTTTTTTTGTTCATTTTTTTTTCCTTAATATATGTGCAGTACCGGTTCTCACCACCAATTTCTAAATCATTTTTTGAAGAACGACAAAGCAAAACAGTTGGGAAGAAATCAAGGCACTAGTTTGATTGCAATAGCTTCCAATTGACAGATTGACAGCAGAGAATGGATCATAAAGCATCGCATCGTCAGAGCAGAGCACCGTGGCTGACGTCGGCCAAGGCGCAGAAGAGCAGTAATCCATATGCCAACGCCAACACATCGGTGTTATCACCCAATGATATGAAGGTTAGAAACCGGGCCAATACTGGGGGTGGGTTGAAGGTGCCTAATCCGTACGGAGCAGGGTCGAACGTACAGAACAGGAAGAACTCCAGAAGATTGAGTATCCATGCTATGGCTATGCAAAATGGGAAGAGTGGAGCACCACCGTTTGATTTGCAAAATCTACCTCCGGTACCTAGTTTGAATAAGACTGTTACTCAGAACTCGGATAATGCGCTGATTGCTGAAAGCATCCAGGAAGAGCGTGGAGAGTTTGATGAGATTGAGGCCACCATCTTGAATAAGTTGTCTAACGGGACCGCTGGTGAGATCGATGATCATTATAAATTTTTGGTTAAGAAAAAGGCGCTTGTGACCAGGGACATTAAGGAAAACATTAACGAAAATCAAAAGAACATCTTAGAGCTTACTCATGATTTGAAGTCAACTCAAGAAGAGTTGATGAAACTAAGAGTAACTACTAAAGACTTGTATGAGGTGTTCAACGAGTTTAGGGAGTCTGCTAGAAGACGTCTTGACTTGGAACTCGAACCACAAAATAATAGTGCAAATACTAGTTATGAAAATGCCCCGAGCTCACTCAAAATACCCAAAAAGAGAAAAGATCGGTCTTCTGTTCTTGTTTTACAGAAAATGTGGGCAACTGAACTCCAGTCTTTGTTTAAACATGTTGAAGGGGCGTCGAAGTTCATCCAAGCCATACCGGGGAGACATGTTCTTGCTGAGAGTGGTAGGTGGCTAGAAGTGAATGTAGGGACTTGGAAAACAACTAAAGCCACCCATCTTTTCATTTTGAATGATTTGATGTTGATTGCTACTAAAAAAAGCTCATCAGGTCAAGATAGTGGAACTAGTGGTAAGAAACTTCAAGCTATACTTTGCTGGCCATTGCAAGAGATCAAGTTATCTGAAATTCAAGTTCCTCAACCAGTAAATTCCGGTAAAGAAGAAAATAAAGCTTATGCCATTAATGTTAGATCCAAATCCTTGAGCTATGTTTATAGAACTGATAGATATGATCATTTTTTGAAAATAATGGATGCTTATACTAAAGGCAGTAATGAAATTCTACAAAAAAATCGTTTATTGGATGCTCGCAAATCTATAAATCAATCAACTGATGGATCTGAAACAACAGATGAGAAAAGACAACTTCGAGAATCACTTCGTGGATCTGGGTTTATGGAACTGTCAAATATAGATGATAGTTCCCAAACAAGAACAAATAGTATAAAAAGACAAAGTGCAGATATTTTACTTCAAGATATTTCAGCTCGTGTTCATTCGAGAAATAGATCTCATGATTTTGGCAAAGGATTCAATCCAAATACTGCCACTGGTGATAAAAGTAAATTTTTCATTGATTTGAAAAGTATCGAAGATAAACTTGATGAAGTAGATGTTCATATAGCTCATAATAAATTTTATGAGTCAGTAGGTTTGATTAATCATATAGAGGGGAAACTCAATTCTATAGAGTCTTCGATTAGCCGTGGTAAAAATAATGGTATCGAAGAAGAAATAAAACTATTGATTGATGTTATTAAATTAAAAATCGGTAACAGGAAACTCAAGGTTCAACAATATCTTAATTTTGATTTACAACAGAATATCGCAAAACTCAGTAATGGTGAAATTTCTCAAATAATCGAGTTTTATCAAAATTTTGATCAATTAGATGAAGGAATATCTTCTTACTTACAAGCTATGTCTTCATATTTGTCAAGTACTATTGCCAAATTGGTCGTTGGAGTTCAAGGCTCTACTCGTATTGATATTGTCAATTATTTATCTAATTTGGTTATTATCCATGTGTCGATCATCAAAAGAGCTATAACGGTGTATAACCAGTGTATCAAACCAATCATCAAGCGCCATAAACAACAGGACGTTGATTCCAGTGGTTTTATAAGTTGGTGCATTGATGAAGTAGCCAAATTGGTTCTGTCAGTCAAAAAACATTTATATGGTACTCTTATAACTGTTACCAGTGACCCTGAATCAGATGAAAAAATCTACAAAATAAAGGATCCTCAATATTTCCAGGAATTCCTCGATGTTATTAGACCCCAATTAAACGATTTAAAGAGCGTTGGTGTCAACGTTGACTTTTTATTTGATGATATTCTTTCGTTACAGGAATAAGAGCTAAACGATAATTACGATTAGGTACTAATTATATTTTTTTTTTTTTTTTTTTATAATTTTTTTTTTCAAGATTCTTGTATATTTCAATTAAAATAACTGTCTATAATAAATATTAAATGGGATTTTGCAGATATGGACTTAGACAAATTTGTAGAATCAGAGCTTTTCATAATACAGATCTAAGTCATATTTACCTCTAAAAGCTTGACCACTTCTTTTTAGGAAAATAATTGCACCGGTGGCCACTAGCATGATACCCATCAATATGGAAAAAAGAATACCAGCGCCCAATGCATTTAAGAGAGGTTCTGCTATAAATGTAGCAATTGCAGCTAAGATTTGACGGCATAAATTATTCAATGCAACACCAGTAGCTCCTTTACCAGGTAAAATATCAACCAAATAGGTAACGGTTGTTCCGATGACCAACATTGAAGCAAACCCAAATAAGGCAGTTCCGATTAATGGAGTCACCCAGTGTTCCCCAAATTTTAAGCACCAACCAAATATCAAACAAGCGGGAGGGTATAAGACAACGGCTACCACAATATTCCACGATATTCTTGATTCTGGAACAATTTCTCCGTTGTGACTTTTTGAATATTTATTCAAAAGGTGATCCGTCCAGCGTCCACCAAAAATGGAACCAATGAAATAGGTGACTGAGTTAGGAATATACATTAGACCAATGATGATACTCGAGAAATTGTAGGGAGCACGAGCATATTCAAGAGAAATAGTCATGTTAAAGAAGTAAACAAGAGCAAAACAGATTGACGAATATGTGATAGTTAGCAAAACCGGAGGATAAGTTAAAAGCACAACGGAATGGGTTGGTCTAATTAAGTAGTCATAAACGAATACCCCAAGTTTCAAAGTATTAGAATCACCACCTGACACTTCTTCTTTCGATTGGGGTTTTTCATCTTGAGAGACATCGTGATTTAATTGATCTAATTGATGATGGAAACGTTGATCCTGATGACCTTTGGGTACATTAGATACGTTAGAAGCTCTTCTTGAAATAGTAGGCATGACGGGATCAACTGCTAATTCATAATCTTCATCTAAATCGAGATACGATTTTTGAGAACGAGAATTTTGACGGGACAAGTTAGAAGCAATTCGTTCAATATCTGCTTCGGTATAACTATGCTGAGAATTACGAGAAGAAACGGGATGGTGTTCAACTTTCCCATTTGCAGAATAAGCAGCTTCAGGATCATTTGGTTGAACAAAATCATCATTTTTTTCATCTAATAAATTTTCATTATCCAAATGTTCACGAATTGCTTCTCTTACGTGAAGGCCAGTTTTACAAGTTTCCGGAAGTACGGTAATGATGAGAATAAGACTTACTCCAATGAAAATGACCAAAGTGTACATGGTAGCTCTCCAACCAAAAGCTTGAGAAACAGCACCACCAATAATGGGAGATAAAAATGGACCCAAGAGAGGACCAAGATAGTAGACCCCCATTGCAGCACCACGCTCGTGAGGAGCAAACAAGTCACCGATGGTTCCAGCACCGACCGACTGAACTGCAGAACCACCACAACCACTCAAGAATCTCAAAATGATTAGACCGGCGATATTTGGTGATAGAGCCGACCCTAAGGTGAATGCAAAAAAAATAATATTTGAAATGATATAAACTGACCGTCTTCCATGTCTTTCACTAAATGAAGACCACCACAAGGGGAATATCCCCAAGGATAAAAGGTAAATCCCCACCGAGACATTAACAATCGACGTTGAAGTGTCTAGTTCATCAACGATATCATGGATAGCTGGTAACATGATCGAAGTACCCATTGGACCAGTGATTGCGGCAATTGCCACCACCACAACCAAGATATATTTAACGTTTTTTTTGTATTCACGGGGGTTATAGTATTCTGGTACAAGGGTCAAGAAGGCAAGAAGACCAGTTCTTTGAGAAACCGGAACTCTACTTGATGATCTGGAAAGCCTCGAAGAATGTCTACTAGCAGGAACATTCAGACCATATCGGCTTACTGCCGGGGTGTTGATACTCACGGGATCGTCAGCAGCTTCTAGTTCATCGTCATCCTCGTCTTCATCTTCACCGTGATGATTACTTCTATAAGCATTAACCTGATGAGTGGAGTTAATTGAAGTTTGAGAGCTGCGGAGCGACCCGGAGTCTGGATAAGTCCCCATGGCGTTATCAGAAGAGGACATTGCTTTTGGACCTGGTTCGGTTGATTTAACGTCTTCTCCATCGTTGGAGCCCGATTTCCCATCAACCATCGAATTTTGCTGATGAGTCATGTTATGCATGTGTTTTTATTCTCCACCTCAGTGATCAAAGAGCTAATAGCTAACTAGTCGTGATAATAGGCAAATGCTAACAGTTTGAAATAAGCTAAAAGCTAATCGTTTATAACGAATAAGTTAGAAGCAGAATAGAAAAACAGTATAATGTCTTGTGAAAGTTGGTGGATCAGCCAATGCACAAAATAGCTTGGTACAAGTCAGGGCTTTCTTGGTGTCTAGTTCACGAGGTAAACGCCAGTTGTTCAATCACTGAAAATTTTTCATAAGAACAGAAAGAGTCAGGAGTAGGTCACCGGTATAAGCTTGACACCTTGATGCATCACCCTAAAAAGTCATATGTACCGTTCAAAAAAGTTTAAAGCCGGTCAACTAAGTAATTTGGTGCGCAAGGCTCTATCCACCAACCGATCGGAACGTACAACGTCCAACTGTGCCGATACGTCAACTGTGAGGGCGAAGGGAAGGTCTAAGGTAATAGGGTAGCATAAGCTAAACGTCCAGAGGAAAAGGTGTTAAGGTGGATGCAAGGGATGTTGTTGTATGGGCGTACGCCAACAGAAAAGATGGAAACTAAGGATAGATAGATATAGACAATTAAAAGTATAAGACAATTAATAGAACAAGATAATTAATAGAACAAGATAATTAATAGAACAAGATAATTAATAGAACAAGAAGTATATTGGAAGTGTATAGGAAATGAGAACAATTATATAATTAAAAACATGAGATGGATAAGTATTGAGCTCATACAATAAAGGAATTGCAGAAAGCAGACATGTTGCAAAATCACCTGGTAATGGTCTTGAGACCCTAAGATCAGTATTGTAGTCGGGATTACTCCGTGAACAGAGCAATTTCATACATTTGCAAACAATAACCTAACAAAGAAGTCTATTCTTCATTGACAGCAATGCTTTGCTTATTGTGATGGAGTCTTTGATGGATCTTTTTGTATGGGATGGGTTTGTTGTACGGGTGTTTTTTCGTTGGGCTTCGCATGGTGATTCGGATGGTTAAGCTGGATTACCCATATACCAGGATGGGGTTATATATTGGTAGGTTTTTGGGTAAATCCAACAATTTATATAAATTTCAGACCGATTGAATAGTGTTTTGACTAACTGCTACTGATTGAAAGGTACTTTGAGCTTGAGCAATTGGATTGTGAATTGCATACTTGATTAATTAGTGTTTATTTTGCCGCCCATCTTAATCCTATAAAATGCTGTCTTTAAGACATACTTGGACTATATCCATTATAAGAACAGTAGTTCTCGGTTTTGTCTTTGTTTTAGGATGTTTGGCCACAGTTTTCACCCAAATGTGTGGGATTTATTTCTTCCAAAATGATCCAAGTCAAAAGCAAGCGGTTATTTCACTTACTAAAGTTCATTTTGTTACATTGCTTACATTTGTTACATCGTGGATAAACCCGTGTCAAATCTCAATTACCTACGATTCGGCATCAATACCAGAGAGCGATTCTTTTAAGGTTGATCCTAATGGTAATTTACTATCAATTCTTTGTCCGAATTCAGTATTCATTTCAAATCATCAAATTTATACCGATTGGTTATTTATCTGGTTTATTTCTTATACTGCTCGTTTAGCTGATTCTATCCATATCATACTAAAAGATTTATCTAAGATTCCGGTTCTTGGTTATGGTATGAAAAATTTTAATTTCATGTTCTTACTGAGAAAATGGGAAGCCGATAAAGTTAATTTAACAAACCAATTACTCACCATTGATGCTAATGCCAGAGGCCTTGGTCCTGCTAATAACGTGACCCATGTTGCCTCTACTAATGTGGCCCAACTGCTGGTTCAACATTGGCCAAAAGGTAATAGACCAGATCAAATATGGCCTTATCAAATCATTTTATTCCCTGAAGGTACGGTGAATTCTGCTCATACTAAACTTCGTTCAGAAAAATTTTGTGAAAAATTAGGTATTCCTAAATTAAATCACTGTTTAATGCCTAGAGTAAGAGGTTTGTTTTTAACTTTACGTAAATTAAGAGATACAGTCGAAGTTGTTTATGATTTAACTACTGGTTATAGTGATTTGCTTCCTACAGAATTCGGTGAAGATAAATTCACTTTAAAAGGTTTTTACCTTCTTGGTTATGGTCCAGCTAAAATAAATTATCATATTAGAGGTTTCAAAATTAAAGATATTCCTTTGGGTGAAGATACCGTGGATATCGACGATGTTAAAGATGAAGACTTGAAAAAATTCGAAGAATGGCTATTCAAAATCTGGTACGAAAAAGATTTATTACTTCTGAATTTTTATAAATACGGAACTTTTATTGACGTAACTAGTCAATCCACTAATACCGAAGCCAAATCAAAAGATCGAACCGTAACTGCGGATTTCAAATTGAAGAGTAACTTGGAAATTATCTACCCTTTTGCCACTTTAATTGCTGCCATCTTGATCCTTAGACTTGCTTGGGCTGCTACATTTTTTACTCTAAAACAGCTAAGTAACTAGATTGTTCTCTATATGCCTATGATTTCTTTTTTTTTTCATTTATATTTTTTTTCCATATATCTCCTCCCTTTTTTTCATCTAGCTATCACCTATAGATTTATCTGTTCCAGAGTCCTTAATATATAAAGTTTATGTCGTTCATTCACTGCAAAATTGTCGCAAAATCGTTTCGCAGTTACAATTTTTTTCCGATTTTCATCAAGTTTGTTTCATAATGACAGTTGTTTCAGACCAGTAAAGAGAGAATACCGAGCAGGAACCAAAGAGAGCCACGAAAGACCTATATAAGAAGAAGCGAATTGATTCAATGCTGTAGTTTTTTTGTTTGCATATCAACCTCAATGAACAATGATTGGGTTGCTTTTAAAAAAACTTCCCAAGTTAATACTCGTTCTCATTGTCTTCATCACAGTTTTCCTCTTAGGCTTTCTCCTTATTGGGTGCATGGATACCCCAAATACCTTCTCTGACGTCTACCTTGTTGAATTAAGGTTTAATGAAAGCGCTCCATTGGACTCGAATATCGAACGGGCACACAAAACCCTCAACAAAACTTCTGATTTATCTTCCTTGAGAATAAGCACCAGCTATTTGGCTATGTGCGTGGAGATAGGAGGAACTACCACATGCGCTAGCTCGTTCAACACCTCCAGCTTTGCTGGGGTGTCTGTCCAGAATACCAAATCAGAGGCTAATATTGATTTGCTACAAGTTGCACGAGTTTTTTCTTCCAACTGTCATCCTAGGTTATTGCTTGCAGTCTTGGGATTGACTGTAATTCTATTTTTTGTTATGATCTGGGCAGTAGTCCCATTCATTCCTGGTAAAATCTGGGCCAAAAGAATTAGCTGTGGCTTACTGGGACTAGATACTTTACTATGGGGGTTGGGTGCCATGCTACAGCACGAAGCAGTGACTAGTGCTAAAAAATTCATTACTGCTTCTTCTGCCTATCTGATCCAAATTAAATTAGGCACCAGAGCAGAAGCAATCTCTTGGACTTCTTTTTCATTTTTACTACTAACTTGCATTGGCACTTGTGCTTTGTATGCAAGGGACATGCTAGTAGCCAAAAACGGCCCGCCCTTAAACAAGCTATAATCTCTTTCAATACACATTCATCCGACCTTCCCCGTAAGTTAACAAATATTCCCTAAGACTTCACTGTAAGATAACGAATATACCCTAAGACTATAAAGTAGGAGCTTTTTGCAGCAAGAAATAAGGGTAGTGCAAGAGCCCAGCCTCGATCACATGATTTTCACGTGACAATCTCTAAAACAGACCAAGGCCGATTTCCACTTTTTTCAAAAATTTTCTCTTTTAACGCGAGTGAAGCGTAAACAGAGAATATCTGGAAAACTTTCATAGTTATAATTATTGCTTTAACAACCCATCTATAACTCATTCGAATCATTAGGTACTTTCTAAAAGGTGTTCTTATAGTATATTCTATTAGACATGACTTATACTGAGCAACTTGACACGTTTGTGTCTAGACTTAATGATGATAATGCAGATTATAAGACTGCTCATTCTGTTTTATCAGAATTATTAGATATGATTGAAACTTTTAATGGAGCAACTGAATACGAGTATTTCTTAAGTAATTTGGTTCCAGTTTTCATCAAAAAGTTGAATGAAGTTCCAATTGCTTTCACTAGTCAATCTCCGGAACATAAATTAAGAAATTCCGTATTAGAAATTATTCATCGTTCTATTATGAATGAAACTTTCCAACCTTTTTCAGAGCAAATATTGGATGTACTTGTTAAGATAATCGTTGATGAAAATGAAGATAATGGTGCTCTTTGTATGAAAATCATAACGAGTTTACACAAAGCATATAAGGCCAATTTAAGTGAAAAAGTTCAACCATTTGTTGATGTTATCAATAAAATATATGACAATATGCCTCAGACTGTCAATGAAGTTTTCTCTAATGATAAAAATCACAAAGATAATAATGATAATGAAAAAAATGATAATGACTCGACTAATAACCAAGAATTGGCTTCTAAAGAAATGTCTCCTCCATCATTCACCGAGGAAAACTCATCCAAAACTTTGAATAAAGCAATGTTTTCATTCAAAACATTGGCCGAATGTCCAATTACTATGGTTTCATTATATTCATCATACAGAAGTTTAGTTCAAACTTCTCTACCTGTTTTCTTACCAAAAATTATTAATATCTTAACTTTACAAGTGGAACAACAAAAAAATTTTAGGGAAGAAGCATCAAAAACTCCAATAACATCCATTTCTCCAGAAATTAAAAATAGACAAGCATATAGTGATTTCATTTTAGGTCAAGTAAAAGCTGCATCTTTCTTAGCATACGTTTTCATTAGAGGTTACGCTACTCAACATCTTAGTCAAGATCAAGCTAAAGTTGTGCCTGATGTAATACTTCGATTATTACAAGATTGTCCTGCTGAATTGTCTGTTGCTCGTAAAGAATTATTACATGCAACAAGACACATATTATCCACTTCTTTTAGAACTCAATTCATTCCTAAAATTGAATTACTTTTCGATGAGAAAATTTTAATCGGTGATGGGCTCACATCTTTTGAAACTTTGAGGCCTTTGGCATATTCGACAGTGGCAGATTTCATACACAATGTTAGAAATGAACTCACGCCTAAGCAAATATGGTCCACTGTAAGAATATATTGTGACCTTTTGAAAGATGACTCTTTGGCCTTAACTGTACAAATAATGAGTGCTAAATTGTTACTTAATTTAGTGGAACGTATTATGAAATTACCAAACAAATTAGAAGGTAGACAATTATTTATGATCATTGTTGATTCCTATGCTAAAAGATTTCACAGCTTGAACAGAAAATATGACTATATTTTAAAAAAGCATAAAGAATTCGAAAAGAAAAGAGCTGCTAAGGAATCTGAATCAAAGAAAGCTGTCGATAGATACTCTTCGAAAAAAATTCAAGAGTTTAAACTAGATTCTGAAGATATCGACATGTCAATCGAAGGACCAAAACCTGATGAAACTGCTATTAGTGACGAAAGTGACGATTCCAAATTTGATGATATCCCCATTGATTTATTCAACGTCGAAGAATACTCACCTGTATCCTCTTCACCTACAACCGTGACCTCAGACTTATTGAAAGATGCTCGTTATTTATTCCGTACTTTAATGACTTTTTTAAAATCTGTCATTTTTGGATTGAAAAGTTGTAACCCACCAGTCCCACCACAACCAACTCAATCTGATCCTAAGAACCCTGGCCAATATGTCAATTATGACAAGTGGAATGATTCTGCAAAAATAATATCTTATGAAGAAGTTAATATTTTACGTAATTTATTTAGAGGTGGTATAAGCTGTTTGAGATTTTTCTCAGTTTCTAAACCAAAGGTAAATGTTCCAAAGGCTAAAGCTTTTGATTTCTCGACTGGTGGGCCTAATTTACCTATTACATCTTCAAAAGAAGAAAAGGATTTGATGGAAATTTTCGCTACAATTTTTATTCATGTGGATCCGGCATCCTTCAATGAAATTGTGACTTTTGAATTGCCATTCATGTTTGATTCCATGCTTGAAAATGCAGCATTACTTCACTTGCCTCAATTCTTTTTGGCCAGTGAAATCACATCTGCAAACTTCTCTGGTATCTTGATCTCCTTCTTGAAATCAAAATTAGACCAGTTAGGAAAGGTTGAACTTGTGAAATCAAATATTTTAATAAGATTGTTCAAATTATGCTTCATGTCAGTAAATTTATTTCCCACTGCAAATGAAAGTGTTATTTTACCTCATTTGAACTATTTAATTTTAGAATCATTGAAATTAGCAACTAAGGCAGAAGAACCAATTGTTTATTCTTATTTGGTAAGAATTTTATTTAGAAGTATAAGCGGTGGTAGATTTGAAAACCTTTATAAAGAAATCATGCCAATTTTGCCAGTACTCTTGGAAGGTCTTAACAAGATGATTGCAAACTCTCGTCGTCCATACGAGCGTGATATTTATGTCGAATTATGTTTGACTGTTCCTGTCCGTCTTTCAGTTTTGGTTCCCCACTTAAACTATTTAACTCGTCCATTAGTTTTTGCATTGAATGGTTCTCAGGAACTAGTCAGCCAAGGTTTACGTACTTTTGAATTATGTGTTGACAATTTAACTGCTGAATATTTCGATCCAATGATCGAGCCGGTAATCGACGAAATAATGGCTGCATTATGGAAACATCTCGAGCCTGTTCCTTATCATCATCAACACTCCCATACTGCTATTAGAATTTTGGGTAAGCTTGGTGGAAGAAATCATAAACATTTTAAACCTTGTAACAATTTGGTTACCCAATCTGAATTAGATCAAGAAATCAAGGCTCTCTTCTCCATCCATGGGTTGAATGGAGAAGTCCCAGTTTCGATTACTCCTGGCGTCCAATCTGCTATAAAACTTCTTGAAGATCCTAGATTGAAAGTCCACTATAGAATCAGCGCTTTCAAATATTTATCTGGTATCTTGAAACTATTCATTGATACGACTCCAATTCCGGCTGATTATGGTGCTTATGTTCAAGACTGTGTGGAAAAGTTGAAATCAGAAAAAATAGATGAGAATATGGAACTTGAGGAATCTGATATCAAGGATGTTGCTAAATTAGACCGCCAGCAAAAGTTTTTTTGCCGCTTGTTGGAAATGCTCTTCTTCTCTATTTCGATTCCAGAAATTAAGGATGAAGCGCGTGAGCTCATTGATGGTATTACAACTCACTTCACTTTGCTTTATTTAGGTACTTCAATCATTAGTAAGGTGAAAAAAGAAAGAGCTTTTTTTGTGAATGACAACGAAGGAAAAGCTTATATCAACGAGACAGCCTACTTGAATGCTTTGAATTATGCTTTAAGCTTTTGGGATAAGGACGTAAGAAATATGGGTATTGAATCCATCAAGAAGGTCTACTCAGCTACTGTTCGTATTTTTGGGTCTGAAGAGGATGCCCTTTACTCTCCGTTGTTCCGCTCTATGTTCTATAAGTTTACCCATTGCTGCTATAACGATTTTTACCATACTAAATTGGGAGGTATTTTGGGTCTCAAAACAATGTTCGAAGATCTAGGAATACCTTCGAGTTGGTTTTTCAAACGTCAATTTGAATTAGTTAGGTCAGTTTTCTTCATTTTAAGAGATACTCCTGAAACTGCTCCATTCGAAGTTCGTGATTTAGCTAGAAGTCTCGTTTTAAAGGTTTTGCATGACTGTAATGTTGGTGTTTCAAAAGAAACAATTCTCGAAAAACCATTCCAAACTTTGGTCGGTGCTTTAGTGTACGACTTAGCAAGTGCTAATCCCCTCGTCAGAGAAGTTTCCCAGTCGTCCTTAAAAGTATTATCTGAAACAATTTCTGTTCCTATTGCTACAATAATGGGTCCATGCAAACAACTTCTTTTAACTCCTATATTTGGCAAACCATTGAGGGCCTTGCCATTTCCAATGCAAATCGGTAATATAGATGCTATAACTTTTTGTTTAAATCTCGATGAGACTTTCTTGACATTCAATGATGAATTGAATAGATTATTATTAGAGGCATTGGCGTTAGTTGACGCAGAAGACGAATCCTTAGCTAATGTTCACCGTCTTTACGAGTACAGAACATCCAAACAGCTCATAGAGCTCAGAGATGTTTGTATCAAATTACTTTCCTTGGCCCTAGCTAAACCTGATTTCTCCTTAGGCTCTTTGGCTGAGGCAAGAATTCGTATTTTGGGTGTGTTTTTCAAAGCTCTTTGTAATAAATCTACCGAAATCATAAATGCTGCTCATTTGGGATTAAAATCAAGTCTACAGGAAAACTCCAAGTTGCCAAAAGAATTATTGCAAAACGGTCTCCGTCCGATGTTGATGAACTTGTCGGACCACAAAAAATTAACTGTGCCTGGACTTGAAGCTCTTGCAAGATTATTAGAGTTATTGATTTCCTATTTCAGGGTGGAGATTGGTCGTAAGTTATTAGATCATTTGATGGCTTGGGCTCAAATCAATACTTTAAGACAAATCACCGGACAAGATTTGGAGAATAATCATACAGTACAGATCGTAATGGCTATATTGAACATATTCCACCTTCTTCCTGCAAAGGCTTATACCTTCATGGAAGAGATCATTGGAACCTTGCAGTACTTAGAAGGACATTTAGATCGTCATCAAAGCTCACCCTTTAGATTGCCTGTTTCAAAATTTTTGAATAGATTTGCCGAAAATTCATTAGAATACTATATGAAAAACTACAAGAACCGTAAATTAGGTAATATGTTGGCATATTTCGCCGGAATGAAAGATTGCGACAAAATCAGAGCAGTTTCCAAAGAAAAATTTCCAGAAATTTTAGAAGACCTCAAGAATGAACAACAGCATGACATCAAGGTCATCAAATTCGCTAATACTGTTGACCTCCTTGAAGCAATAACTAGGAATGATGCCGAATGGTTTGATGAACAAAAAGATACATTGCTGATTCTTTCTGCTTCAATCAAAGATATCATTGAAGTAAAAAACCAATCTCCATTGGTATCAAGTAGTCATTTCCAAGCAGATCAAGCTATTTCTAAACTTCAAGATGTTATTGCTAACTTTATGGAGCGAGTTCCAAAGGAAGCTGGTCTTTTATTTACCATTATTAATGGTCTTTTGTCGTTGAAAGTCAAAATAAATCCAGTTATTGAAGATTACCTTTTTAATAATGTTGTCAAGTCAAAGGATGTTGAACACCGTGGAATCTATCTCGAAAAGTGTATTGATTTTATCACAGAAGCTGACTCCAATTTGAAGGCTAAGATCTTTTTACTCAAGAGAGTTTTCAATGCTGTTCTTATTTATGAAGCTCAACGTGAAGGCGATCTACAAGCCTTATTCACCAACGATAGTACACCTGAATGGATGAATAAGGTGTGTAACGAGGTTTGGATGTCCACAAACGATATAATTACGGACTACACTTCAGGAAACATGGACAGCTATAGATATGAGTTATTGGAACTAACTGCAGTTCTCCTTAAATGGGCCCCTGAACTTATTAAGGATTTCCGTAAGCACATTGTCAAATTTAGTTGGAATTACATCAAGCTTGAAGATAATATAACAAAACAAGTCGCTTATGTAACCACTTCTTACTTCATTTCTGCTTACGAAACGCCTGCAGAATTAGCTACCCAAGTATTTGTCGCTTTATTGCGTACTCACCAAACCGATTCCAGACACCTAGTGAGAAGAGCTTTGGATATCTTGGCCCCTGTTATGCCTGGTAGAATGGATGATAAGCATTCGCCTCTAACCTGGTTGAAATGGCCACGCCGTGTTATTTCGGAAGATGGGTTCAATGTTACTCAAGTTTTGAATGTTTATCAGTTCATTGTTCAGCACCCCGATCTCTTCTTTATTGCACGTGAACATTTCGTTTCCAATATCATAACAGCAATGGGTAAATTAACAATCTTAGCTAATCCTGCCATTGAAAACCAGGTCCTTGCTATTGATTTAGCAGAATTAATTTTGAAATGGGAAAAGAAAGCAATGGAGACAAACGAACAATCGGAAAAAGACGAAGATGCAAACATGGAAGATGCTTCAGAAGCAGACGAAAGCGCCATTTCCAAAGCAGATGACTTCAGCACGTCCGCTAACTACAGCATCCCCTTTGGACAGCGTGAGGCTTGTGTTACTTTCTTAATCAGATATGTTTGTATAAGTCCTCAAAGAGCTTCAGAAAGTGAGCTCGGTCAAAAAGCGTTGGGTATATTATATGAATTGTTGAGCCCAGACCATTGGTCAGAAGTCTCAGTTAAGTTAACTTTTTTTGAAAAGTTTTTGTTATCCAATGACTTAAACTCGTCCAATTTGTTAGGTTACTGCTTGAATGCGTTAGAGGTTTTGGGAGTTGTTTTAGAATGGAAGAAACCGGAGTGGATAATTTCCACTCTTCCATACCTTCATAAGCTTCTTGAGAAATCAGTCAAGTCTGATAATCACGATATTCAAGAAGTGTTACAACGTGTTTTGAGAATTATTTTGCAGGCTATCAACTCCCAAAGCTCTGCCGAATCAGAAGAAGAAGAGGATGAAGAGATTAAAAGTTTTATTTCCTTGTTAACAACTACTGTTTCAGAAGATTTGGGGGAAACCCCGTCAGTTGCTGCTGGTGTTACTTTATCCTGGACTTTAGCCAACTATAGACCATCCACTTTGGATGCGTTACTTCCTTTGATAATGAGAACCTTTAGCAAACTTTGTAAAGACAACATTACAATCACTCATCAAGGATCTCAGTCATCACCCAAAGATAACTCCAATTCAGAATATGAAGCTAAAATGACAACGAGACTTTTGGAAAAAATTCTTAATTTATCTTCAATGAGAATTTCGAACCTTGGTGATCAAAGACGTATTTTTTTATCTTTATTGGCTCAGTTAATTGAACGTTCTTTGGATAAAGAGACCCTTGAAAAAATTATTAAAATTGTTAAAAGCTGGGTGTTTTCTAGAACTGACTTATTTCCAACAACGAAAGAGAAAGCAGCTATATTATCCAAAATGATGGTTTTCGAAATTAGAGGTGAACCTACCTTGTCTAAAGAGTTTTATCAAATTATTGTGGATATTTTTGAGGATGATACATTTAGTTGTACTGAATTAACCGTTCGTATGGAACAGCCATTTTTAGTTGGTACTCGATCTGCTGATGTTTCAATCCGTCGTAAGTTGATGTCTATCTTAAACAATAGTTTGGAGAATGATATTAGCAAACGTCTCTACTATGTTATTAGAGAACAAAACTGGGAATTTTTGGCGGATTACCCTTGGCTCAATCAAGCATTACAGTTATTGTATGGCTCATTTGACTTCAATAAAAAGATTGAGTTTGTTAAAGAAGAAAATAAATTACCTGCTTTAACAGCTTTCCCTTATGTCTCTCGAGACATAGATATAGATCATAAAAATGACAGTTTAGCTGAACTTATTGACACCCATAACGTATTCTTGAGGAAAGTATCAGAAGTTAAGGCCGGAACTATTTTAGACCCACTCATCGACATGTTCTATCAAAGTAGTGAAACTATACATAGATCTTGGGCCACGATTTTCCCAATTGCATTTTCATCTATTCCTCGTTCGGAGCATCTTGATTTCACAAGATTTATGGTCATTTTATTATCAAAGGACTACCACACACGTCAAATAGACAATAGACCCAATGTGATACAATCCCTATTAGAAGGTATCGCTAGATGTAATGAACTTCAATTGCCACCATTTGCTGTTGAATGTCTTGCGTCAAATTTCAACGCTTGGTCTCAAGGTATTCATATCCTCGAGAACATTGAACGTCAATCGATCAACGGAAATGCCGAAGTTCGTGAAGTTACTCAAGATGCACTTGCTAAGTTATATGCCTCTTTGAAAGAAGATGATATGTTTTATGGTCTCTGGAGAAGAAGAGCGAAATACTCAGAGACCATCACTGCTTTGTCTTACGAGCAGATTGGGGTTTGGGATAAAGCTCAACAGTTGTATGAGACTGCCCAAATCAAGGCAAGAAGTGGTGCATTACCTTATGGCCAATCTGAGTATGCTCTTTGGGAAGATCACTGGATATTATGTGCTGAAAAATTACAGCAATGGGATATTCTTACAGAATTAGCTAAGCATGAAGGATTTTCTGATCTTCTTTTAGAGTGTGGATGGAGAGTAGCAGACTGGAACACTGATAGAGAAACTTTAGATCAAACTGTAAAAAGTGTTATGGATGTTCCAACACCTCGTCGTCAAATATTTGAAACATTCCTTTGCTTACAAGGGTTCGGTCAAGAGAAAGAAACCTTACAGGATCTTTCAAGATTGTGTGACTCAGGAATTCAATTAGCTTTAAGAAAATGGCATGGTCTTTCTCAAAGGTTCAGTAATGCTCACATACCATTGTTACATACCTTTCAACAATATGTTGAGTTCATGGAGGCAAGTCAAGTTTACGCTAGTCTAGTCACCACGAATGCTCAAAACTTGGATGTGAAGTCACAAGAACTCAAACGTGTTTTACAAGTTTGGAGAGAAAGATTGCCCAATACCTGGGATGACATAAACATTTGGAATGATCTTGTCACCTGGCGTCAACATGCCTTCCAAGTAATCAATAAAGTTTATATGCCATTTATTCCAATCTTGCAACAATCGAATGCTGGTGGCAATGCTAATTCTTATGCGTATCGTGGATTTCATGAAATCGCTTGGGTGATAAACAGATTCGCTCATGTTGCAAGAAAGCATGGTATGTCTGAAGTTTGTATCAATCAACTCACTAAGATTTATCAATTACCAAATATTGAAATACAGGAAGCTTTCTTGAAATTGAAAGAACAAGTCAAATGCCACTACCAGAATCCTAATGAATTACACACTGGTCTTGACGTTATCAGCAACACTAATTTAGTCTATTTTGCCACTCAACAAAAAGCTGAATTTTTTACGTTGAAAGGTATGTTCTTGAACAAATTGAATCAAAAAGACGAAGCAAATAAAGCTTTTGCTACTTCTGTTCAAATAGATCTTAATTTACCTAAAGCTTGGGCTGAATGGGGTATGTTTAATGACCGCCGCTTCAAAGAAAATCCAAATGATATGGTTTATGCCAATAATGCTATCAGCTGTTATTTGCAAGCAGCAGGTCTTTATAAGAACGGAAAAACTAGGAAGTTGCTTGCCAGAATCCTTTGGCTCATAAGTTTAGATGATGCTTCTGGTACTTTGGCTCAAGCTTTTGATAATTTCCGTGGAGAAGTGCCAGTATGGTACTGGATAACTTTTATACCTCAATTACTTACATCTTTGTCTCATAAAGAAGCACGTTTGGTGAGACAAGTTTTGATCAGAATTGCAAAGAGTTATCCACAGGCTTTACACTTTCAACTCAGAACAACCAAGGAAGATTTTGCTGCTAAACAACGCCAGTTCATGGAAATTTCGCGTCAAAATTCTAATCGTATGGCGAACCAAGGACCTGGTTCTAGCGCTTCAGCTACTAGCAATGGTGATGAAAAGGCTCCTACAAGTAAAGATGGCGAAGCCCCTAAACTGGATGCTGCAGAATCTCCATCTACTAATGGTAAACCAGAAGTAGAAGAGAATGCAAATGATGGGGAACAAAAAGAAAAAACGGAACTGAATGAAAGTGATAGCACTGAGGCGAAAAAGACCGAAGAAACTACTGAAAAGTCAGATGATAAACAAGAAGATAAACCTGAAGTCAAGTCAGAAAAAGATATATCGGACGCTAAATCTGAAAATGAAGTTCACAGTGGAACTCCCAAACCACAATCTTCAGGAAATACTCCACAACCCGGCAAGCCTAGTATTCTCAATAGTGCTGCATTTAATGCAGTCCGTCAATCCTGGGAGCATGTTGAGGAAATTATGGGTATTTTGAAAACTGCTTACCCCTTATTAGCTCTTTCATTGGAGTCTTTGGTGGATCAAATCAACCAAAGGTTTAAGTGTACTGCTGACGAAGATGCTTATAGATTAGGAGTTGCTTTGCTCAATGATGGTGTTCAATACCTCAATCGCCTTGGAAACCCTAGAGATGATGCAAAATTACCTCCAGTTACCGAAGCTAATATTACAAGATTTGCAGAGACCGTTTTACCTAAGCAAATCCGAGCAGAATTTGAAAAGGATCTTGTCATTGGAAAGCCTAACTTGGAAACATATATTATTAAATTACGTAAATGGCGTGACCGTTTGGAAGACAAGTTAGATAGAAGATTTTCCGAAGTTAATCTTGAGAACTTATGCCCTCATTTGAGTGAATTCCATCATCAAAAGTTCGAGGATATCGAAGTTCCAGGTCAATATCTTTTGAATAAGGACAACAATTCTCACTTCGTTAAAATTGAAAGATTCCTTCCAACTATTGATTTAGCTCGTGGTACCAACGCTTGTTATAAGAGATTGAAAATTCGTGGCAATGATGGTAGCTTACATGCTTTCGCCGTGCAATTTCCAGCGGCCCGTCACTGTCGTCGTGAGGAATGTTTATTCCAGCTTTTCCGTATATTTGGAGATAGTTTGTCGAAGAAAGTTGAAACTCGTCGTCGTAATATTCAATTTACTTTACCAATCGCTGTTCCATTATCTCCTCATATTCGTATAATTAATGACGATTCCAGAGATATCAGCATGCAAAAGATTTATGAAGATTTCTGTCGCCGTAATGGTAAAAACCGTGATGAGCCATTCATCTACACTATCGAAAAATTGCGTGCTGCATTTGATCCAAGATTGCCTAAGCCCGATATTATGAGTATTAGGGTTGAAATTTTGAGTGCAATTCAATCGTTATTAGTTCCATCGACTGTTATGAAAAACTTTTTCATGGAGCTTTATCCACAATTTGAAGACTTTTGGTTATTCTCAAAACAATTCACTTCACAATATGCCTCGTTCATTTTCACTACCTACATGATGTGTGTAAATACAAGACAACCCCAAAAAATTCATATTAATAGGGGTTCAGGAAGTGTTTGGACTTCTGACATGTTACCTTGTAAAATTGGAAATAAAAATGCTTCTCTTGATGGTTCACAAGGTGGTAGACCAGCTCCATTATTTTATAATGCCGAAATGGTTCCATTCCGTTTAACTCCTAACGTCCAAAAATTAATTGGTGAAACTTCTTTGGAAGGTATATTGTCGGTTTATATTTTGGTAATAGCAAGAGCTTTGATTGAACCTGAATCAGACTTGGAGCAATATTTGACTTTGTTTGTTAGAGACGAGGTGATTTCTTGGTGTACTCAACAAGATCCTCCACGTCCTATTCCTCAAAATAACCAATTAAGAGAAATTGTTCGTATAAATGTTGATCTTATCATTAAAAGGGTTCTGTCTATGGATCATTCTTCTTCTGGTACATCCGTTAACACTCAAAATGTTTTAGAGTTGATTTCTCAAGCTGTCAATCCACGTAATTTGGCTGCTGCCGATACTTTATGGATGGCATACTTTTAAGCGACTGCTTAAAACTTTTTTTTATCTTTTTGTTTTATATTTTTGTTTTATTATTGTATTATTATTTGTTAGTTTGAATTTTTTGTTATATAAAATTTTTGTTTCTATTATATTTGTATATTTAAATGTTATACATGAGTATCTGTAGGTCATGGCATATAAATTTTACGTTGGACACTCATTATGAATAAAGGTAAATCATAATGAAGTGTCATATTATTCTTTCCATATGTTCGTCTATCGATTTTGTTGTTGAGCCTGTTCAAAGATCTAACACTTAAGAAGAAATTTATCAGAGCAACCAAGGCCCCAAGACCGTGAAGCCCCATTGAAACAGACGAGATTACTTGGATGTAAGTAGTTACATCCACTGCAGTTGTTTGTCCCAATGAACTGTCATAGGCATACAGTGTCATATTTGAAGCAGTTAAACACATTACAACCGACACTATACTGAGAATCAATCCTACTAATTCTATCAATGCTATTATAATCAAAAATTTAACCGAAGAAGAACTTGGAATTGTAGTTGCTCCTAAGGGAAGTAGACAAGAACATATAGAAAACTATAATTTGGTTAGCAACTTGGACCCAGGGAAATAGCAAGCAGAGAACAACATACCATGGCAAGAGAGTAAAGGGCCGAGCAAACGGCTATTGGAGGTCTATTATCAATACCGTCAAACGGAACTAAACAAAATATGGTTATATATTGCAAAAGTAGTAGTCCCATATATAGTTGGAAGAATTTTTCAGTTTTTTTGCGGTTATACACACTATCTAGAGACTGAATAACATTCTCATTATCCAACACAATGGGACGGTCATTTCTGATGGGGGTATCGAAGAGAAGGTTATGGGTATGGATATCTGACATGACGTTAATATTGCATGCTCTACAACAAAGATATTTGTGGATTCAGTAAAAATCATATTAAAGAAAAAAAAATGGATGCGAAAAGTCTAGCTGAATAAGGATAATGAAACTGGAACCACCAGCTGCAAGCAGCACAGCAGATCAGTTGGGTGTCGGAGGAAGAAAAGGGTTTTCGGGTCTCAGTTCAACCAAGTGGTGGTAAACCAGTCTTTCGAGCTTGGGGAAGATTTTTGGCGAGAGTTCGACACCTTCGCTGAGCCAAAACCCCCATGAACCCATCATATTGGCCATTAACATATCTGTGAAGAGACGGTCCCCAACCACAATGATCTCTCTATTGCTAATTCCGAATTTCTCAAAGTACGCTTTGATTTCTTCGTGGCACCCGGGCTTCTTGGTGGGATGTCTAAGCACAGTCACTCCGGTATCATTTTCAAGTTTCTTTGCTTGAGCGTAGTCCTTATCGTCATTAGTTCCAGCAGAGTTACTTACAATCAAAATATGTTCCTTCGGATAGCTTTCAAGTAATTTCTTCCAGGTTTCCTATTTGCTGTTAGTATCAACGTTACCGTAAAACGAATTTATCAAGACATACAGTATAGGCACCCCAAACCCTATCATCCTTATCTTTGGCAAAACAGTTGTCTTTATCCAAAACCACCCCTTTAATCGTAACCTCATCATGTCCTGGAATCTTAAATGGTAGACTCAAATCATTAAATGATTTGGCCGTTATGTGAGGTAAGCACAAGCTGGGATTATACGCTAAACGCGACACATTAAGAGTTGCACTAACATTAAACATCGTTCGTTTTGAATTCTGGAATGTGAAGTGAGGTAGTCTTTGAGTAAAAACCCTTATCATCAATCGTTATCTATGTTGACTTTCCACTGCTCTTCTATTCAGTAGCCTATTGCCTCGCTTTTAAGCGTTGTTTTTGGGAAATCCGCACGCTGCGAATAAAACAACAAAAATTTTTCAACTTTTATAGACTATAACTTGAATAGATCTAGATATTCTAATCTACTTTCTAGGCCGTGATAGTAATAGAGTACTCGACTCAGTGTTTAAGTTATGTCTGCCAGCTCAATTTTGGACAAGGAATCAGGAAGAAGATCAAGAGTGAGTAGAGGTGGAAGAACGGCTTCAGGAAGCAACCCCGGACAGCGTTCCAAAGGTTGGAAAAAGAAGCAGGATGTTGTGAATGGGTCTGGTCAGGAAGGAGAAGATGAAGACGAAGAGGAGTTTGACGAAACAAGACAGTGTTTGATTTGTGCAGAAAAGATTACTTATGCATCAGTATCACCATGCAATCATATTACTTGCCATGTTTGCACATTTAGACAACGGGCCCTTTATGAGAAGAAGGCATGTCTTGTGTGTAGAACAGAGAACGAAAGGGTGATATTCACTGAACAATTGGGTCAACAGTATTCGGATCTTGGTTCTAGGGATATTACTTCATCTAGTGAGAAGTACCAAATTGATTTCACTGCCGATTACGTTAAGAAAGATACTCTTGCTTTATTAGATTATGCATGCCCAACATGCCATGTTGTTTTCTCTGGCTTCAAGGAATTGAGTGAACATACAAAGTCGGAGCATAATAAGTACTATTGTATTGTATGTTCAAAGAACAAGAAGGCATTTATTTCAGAATTGACTACTTATACGTATAAACAATTACAAAAACATCTTAGTGAAGGTGACGGGAAAGGGTTCAAAGGTCATCCAGAATGTAAATTTTGCCGTGGTAAAAGATTCTACTCTGAAGATGAGTTGAATATACATATTAGAGATAAACATGAACGGTGTCACATGTGTGACCAAGATCATCCCAAAACAGCTGATTATTATAGAAATTATGACCATTTATACACTCATTTCAAAACTGAGCATTACGTTTGTTCTATACCCATTTGTGTTGAACAACGATTTGTTGTTTTCAGAGAAGAACTCGATTTGACAGCCCATTTATTAAAAGAACATGGTGGAATCACGGGAAGTAATGGTAAGGTTGTAATTGGCTCATCGGGTAGACTGTTCCAATCACAATTATCAACTTTTAACTCCAATTCGTCTTCTGGACCATCCAGAAGAAGAAATCAAAATCTGAGTTCAGACGATATAGCGGATTCTTACGAAACTAAAAAGATGAGACTAGAAGAAAGGGTGAAACATTATTTGAATTATAATAATGCAGCGATCAAAAGCTTTAGCGAATTGAATTCTAGTTATAGGTCAAAAAATATCACTGCTAGAGATCTTCTTACTAATTATAAGGAAATGTTCAAGAATATTAAACCGTCAGAACTCAGTATCATTCTTTACGAATTTAGAGAACTTTTCAATGAAAACTCCCAGCAGTATAAAGATTTACTATCGGTTACTACTGAATACGAAGGAAATGTTCAGCAACAAGAAAGCTACCCAGTTTTAGGTGGCTCTACTGAACATATTCCAACGTTAAATTCTTGGGGTTCAAATAATACCAAGAAAACAGGCACTTCAGAACTATTCCCTGCCCTTCCTAAACCTCAAAAGTCTTCCAGTCCTACAGTGAAGAACAACCAACCCATCAGATACACAACAATACTTAAAAAGCCAGGAAAGAAAGCTACATCTATCAATATTAATAATACCCAAGCATCTTCTGATTACAGGCCAAACTATTTAAGTTCGTTGAACAAGGCACCCCCAGTATCATCCTTACCTACGCTTGGCCTGTCTAATGGCTCCCGTTCAAGCTCCACCTCTAGCAGCCCAAGCATTAAATCGGCCAGTCTTACCCCTAGCTCGAGAACTGGTTCGTCCAGTCAATTGGACTCTTCCAAATTCCCTGCATTAGAGAAAAAGTCAACTAAAAAAGCTATTCCTCGAGTAAATCCAGTCAACGTTGACCCAGGTGACTGGGGTGGTACTAAAAGAGAACCTGAAAAACCTTCGGAAGATGTACTCGATTTGGGCATCCCGATTACAGATAAAAGAAAACAAAAAATGAAAAAGAAACAAGATCAAGTCTTGTTCAAAATGTAAACTCCTTACTTCAAATAACTCATTTCACTTGCTGATAAGCTTGTAATACCTAATTATATAGATACAATAAATACCAGGCTACCATCCTATATTAGAGTGTTTACAGTTTCAACAGACGTAAACTGTAAATTGTTTTGAGCTGAAAAAAAAAAAAGCTAAAGAATGATTAAGAAGGTTTATCGACCATCTTCTTTCAGTGAAATATCTCTGTCCAAACGAAAATGAACTCCAGAAGCTTGATGTTATTGACCAGAAATGCAAGGGTCTTTGCCAGATCTCCTGCTCTTTTGAGAAGAGCCTATTTGGCATCGAGACCAGTCTTTTCACACGGTCTTAGTCACGGTATTCGTCTCCATTCTTCACAATCAAATAACGACAAATCTGCTACTTTGAAAGCTGATGACCCACAATTAATGATTGCATTCACTTGCAAGAAATGTGACACCAGATCTTCCCACGCATTCTCCAGACAATCGTACTATAAAGGGACTGTGCTAATTCAGTGTCCAGGCTGCAAAAACCGCCATTTGATAGCAGATAACTTGAAGATTTTCAGGGACAACAAAGTTAACCTTGAGGATATTTTGAAGGAACAGGGCCAATCAGTCGCTACCACAACAGATGATTTGGCTTTTGAAGATATCCCAGAATCTCTAAGGGGTCTTATTGGCCACCATGCTAAAGACGCACCAGAGTCATACAGAAAGGACGAATCAGAGACTGACAAGGTCCACGAATTGCCAGGTCCTAAGAAGGAGTAAGAAGCCTGATAGAGAGTTTTTCTATTTGTTGCAAACTGACTGTGTATATCTCCAAATCCTCTATTTATTTAAACTGGGACGTGAAAACACCCAGACTCGCTTAATCGTAGGGCTCAAACCATCCACAATCTTTGCCTGAGCCCATTCTGCTGTATATAGTCGAATTCATATAATTCTTTTGACGTAGCATGAACTTATGTCATTCTGTAGGCTGTCGTGCAACTTTGGTTAAATTTTTTTTTTTCATCTCAATACTCTTTAAGCTAGATTTGAACAAAACCCATAAACCTTTATAGATTAGCTTGCCCAAGAGTACGATGTTTAGAAATAGCATAAGAAGTATCAGGCCATCCAGCTTAAGGGCTGTTACTCGTTTCAATGCTCTCGCCACTAGAGCTTATGCCACTGCTCCAGATAAAACGACCGATGCTTTCATTAAATATCAAGAAAAACTTGATCAAAAAGCAAAATCTTTAGGATTGAAAGATGCAGCAGAATTACAGGAAAAGCTCAAGGAAGATATAGAATTAAAGAAGAAAGAATTCAATGCCGTCGATCCATTGAAAGAACTCGAAGCGTACGAAAGAAAGAAGGCAGAAGAAATCCAAAAGAATAAGGATTCAAAAACTATCAAGGTTAGATCACCTGTCGACAAAGATGCCCCAGTGGCACCATATAAAACCCTTGATAGCTTCATAGATGTTGAGAAAGCAAAAGAATTGCCTGCTAAAGAATTACAATTCATATGGAGAGCTAGATTTCAAAATAAAGAAGGTAATTTCCATGCAGCCTTAAACAGTATCCAATTTGCTAAGATGTATGCTAATGCTTTCAAAAACCCAAGTTTCATCTTACCTTTACCAAAAACTGAGGACGGATACGAAATGCATTTCGTTCAATGGAGCTTTGTCGGTCCAAAGACCACTCATTGTATGTTAACGACTGTTGCTGAATACAAACTTCATAAAGAGTACGCTAAACCACATACCACGCTTATGTTTCATCAAGACTTAGCTGATAAAACTGATCTTGTCTTAATGAACGGTCAACTTGAAGCCGATGTCCCATTAACAATGGAAGAAGCCCAACTTTTGATATTAAATGTTCAAAGATTTTATGGTGGTCTTACTGATAAAGAAGGTTCTAAGAGAAAATTAGAATTATTAAGAGATTTCACTTCTGGTAATCCAAACTTCGATATGGATAAGCTTATCAATGAAGCAGCTTCTCTTGATTAAGCTTTAAGATATTGGTCTGGCTTTATCTATTCTATGTATATAACTTATAATTAAAAGACTACCTTCTATTTACCTGCCTAGTTTCATTATATCATCAATTATAGACCCCTGAGGCTTCTTCACATTCCGTTTACAAGTGGACTCTGTAGTCTTTTTGGAATTTCTACCATTTGCGGTCTTTGACGTCAGATTCCTGCTTGTTCCCTTTGTAGTTGGTT
Organism: Hyphopichia burtonii NRRL Y-1933; assembly: GCF_001661395.1. Lineage (NCBI taxonomy): Eukaryota > Fungi > Ascomycota > Pichiomycetes > Serinales > Debaryomycetaceae > Hyphopichia > Hyphopichia burtonii. The sequence continues at coordinate 781,440 of NW_017963728.1, forward strand.
TGCGAGTACTTTGTTTCTTCTTTGGAACCTCATATTCCTCATCCTGTTCACTATCTATTTCATTCACTTCTACTTGAGAATCGTCCTCCTGATACGCATCGTGGTCACTATCATCATCATGATCATCAACTGCCATGGAAGACTTAGGGGCAGCTTTTCTTTTTGATGCCGTTGATCGAGTACTCAATCTTGCTTTCGTTTGTGTTTTCTTTCCTGCTTGTGTATCACCACTCTCTTCATTATCAATTTCCATTAATTCATCACTTTTTTTGGAATTGTAAGGCATCAGTCTTTTCGATGCCTCCTTATCGATCAGTTTTTTGAAATCGTGCTCCCGTTTGAATGTATTAAGAACATTTTTGAAAGCTAATCTCGAGTCACCATCTCCCTCCAAGTCGTCAAAATTGATATCAACTTTTGAAAGCAGCTTGATCGATGACTCTATGGAATTTTCAATATAATCAGATATTAATTGTTTGTCGTCTTGGTCAATACATTTTTTAGTCATATCAATTATTCCCTCTTCCGGTATGATTGACATGTTGGATTCTTCGAGGAAATCTTTCAAAAAATCTTTGATATTAGCTTTTGATATAACAGATGCAGCCAAATCTCTCTCATCTATTCCTAATTTTTTATCATTCAGAACAATCAGACTTACTTGATTGTATTTATTTCCTTTTTTTTTATAACAGTGTAAGACATCATTAACATTGGCTATCTTTCCCACAAACTTATTAGAAAAACGTCTAGCATTTTCAACTTCGTAATCACCAGAATACTCAACACGTAGTCTGACTAAAGGTAACGGATACTCAGGTTGTATATCATCTTCCAAGTCCTCAAATAACTCAGGGTTAGAGTCTCGATATTGCTGGTTTGCTTCTTCGATTAATTTTTCAACCTCTGATACCAAAAATTTAGAGATGTCATTTTTGGAAGCAGGACCAGGAACGAACCCCTCTCTCATTAAAGAGACTTCTTTCATCACAAAAGGACGAACCGTCTGGAGCTTGATGGGCTCCAAAGAATACTCTTTCTCTTTTATACTCAAGATAAAAACATGTTTTTCAGCAGTCTCTCCCTCGCTTAGAGCAGTTGCAATGGAGGAACCAGGTTGAAGAGTATCAAATCCAGTATCAGGATTGTAAACTGGATTTGGAATGCATTCATGTTCATGCCCCCACAAAACAAAGTTAAGAAAAGACGGAAGATAAGATTCAGGTAAGAAAGATGTGGCAGAATGCTGGTAATGGTTTTGATGAAGTGCTAGAAGATTAAACCATTGGTCTGTTTGAACGTTAGGTCTTAAGAACGTAACTTCGCCATCTCTGAAATTTCTGTGTAATCTTTCATCTTTGACGTTGTTCATTCCATATAGAGCTAACTTTGACTTACCCTTCTGTAAAAGAATCGGCATAACAGTTATCTTTTCATTGTCTGGAATTTTACCAAAGTAATTGATAAACCCAGAAACCGAGAGTAAGTCGAGAGGCAGTAGCAAACCTTCCCCTGTAGCATCATCATGATTACCACTTATAGCAAACACAGGAACTGACACGTTAATATTGGGGTCTTCATAATTCACAGTATTGAATCCACCATCTAACAAGTTGCTTGGATCACTGAGTAGTTCCAACTCACAAGGGCGATCTCCCAAGCAATTCAACCGCAATGACCGCATAACATGATATATCGATTTCTTCGAAGGCTTATTCACATGAAAAAGGTCACCACTCTGTAATATCATGTCTACATCCTTCGTTTTTGCAAGATATGTGATCTCTTGAAATGTTTTCCATCCATCATCTCCTCTAATAAGATCATTCTCGTTATAACCCACATGATTGTCGGTGGTGATGAGTATCCTTATGGTATCGGGGCCTTCCTCTATATTCTGAATCGGAGGCATGTTTAAGAATGTAGGTGTTCAATCAGAAATGTCTATTTCATACATGAACCCTAGTATAGTGTGCAAGAATTATGCGTAGTTGGGCCTTCTCAATTTTTTTTTTTTTTTCAGTTTGGTCTACATAATATCATCTAAATCAATAAGAAGAAGGGACCTATTAATACTGCCATTGAATTTGCAAACTTCATTTAAATCCAAGGGAGAATATCAACTAGTATGGATTATTCACCAACAGATCCCCTGGAATTGGAAGCTCGACAGCAGGATGAGCTTAGCAGTGTTGAGTCCATATATGGGGATATATTTAAGAACATCACTTCCTCTAAATTAATCTGGAATAAGAAGCCCAGTCCACATTTCCAAATCTATTTATCATCCTGTGAGAACCCAGACCACCCAGTTGTGTCGTTGACGCTTGATTTTTCTCTTACCCCTACATATCCCGTGACATCACCCATAATTAAAGTGCTAGATCCTAAAAATATAACTAAGTCTAGATTGAAGAAAATAGACGAAAAGATACATGAATTGATAAAAGAATATCAGGGTGAGGAAGTATGTTTTACAATAATATCAGAGGTAAAAGACATTATCGATGATTTTCAACAAACTACAGAGAAAGTTTTGTCTTTGGAAGAAGAACGAGAAAAACGTCTTCAAAATGAAAGACGTAAGCTAGAGGAGAAGGAAGCTGAACTAGAGTATGAACAAGAACTTGCTAAAGAACGCCAAAGCAAGGTATTGAATGAACAACTATCGAGGTATCATGATGAGTTCTATCAGGACTCATATAACTCTGCTTCCTTGGACGCCTCACAATCTGCCAGAAATAATGATGATTTGATTCCCCCAGATACCAGTGGGTGCTATATTTTTGCTAATCCAATCTGGGGTGATATTCCTAATAGTAAATCTACATTTAAATTTAAAGCTGTGCAAGGCTTTATTGCATATACTCAAAAGAATGATATACTTTCTTCCATTAGTAAACAGTATATTGTTAAACCGTACGTTTCTCAGGACATTCAACGCAAGTTCAATAATAAAAAGATCGAAGTGCTGTACATATTGACTCAAGTTACCATAGATAATCCATTTTGGTTGACTGATGACGGTATAACGGTTGTGAGACAATTTGAAAGGGATTTAGAGCAAATAAGACATCTTAACAATGAAAATATTTTCAAGCTTTATGGATACCAAATAGATAGAAAAGAATACGGCTGGGAAATAAATCTTTTATCTCAATTTTCTCAAACTGCTGAATACCTACATGATATGCTATCAACAGCTGAGTTTTTCAGTTGGGAATTGGCAAGGTCATGGCTTATACAATTACTTCCTGGAATAGAGTACTTACACAATTCTGGTCTCACTCATTACTTGATATGTCCTTTCACCGTATTGGTATGTGATGCAGAAGTTGACTACTACTATCAAAATTCAAATAAAGACATGTCGTATGACGACGATGACGGAGAACCAACTACGATTAAGGTTTTAAAACTTCTGCATCCTTCATACGGGTTTTCTTTATTGTCTATGCTAAATGAATATCCGAATATCGATCAACTGAAGTCCAAATCCGGTAAATATGGCTTCATGAAACACTTAATCCCTACCAATTGGATCGATCCAGAATTTCCCTGTGGCCCGAAATCAGACATATGGAACTTGGGTGTTCTATTTTTACGAATTATGATTAATTACAACACATTGACTAAACTCTATCCCAGACCTGAGGATTTTTTACGTAATTTCAATCCAGATGACTATGGTGAGGCTCGTGATCACGCTGAAATTGTTTATGACTTATTATCAAGAATGATCCAACCAAAAGCATCGAAACGTCCAAGTTTGCTAGAACTTAATGCCCTCAAATTTTTTAGAGATGGTATCCATTATGTGAATAATACTGAAACGAACCCGCGAATGATGTTTGACTCAACTACTCCGATATCACCTATACCGGATCATATAGACTCTTTCAGGGCTCCTTTAGGATCTACTCGCTACCAGACGGCTGCTATAGAAGCTAGTAGAAGGAATCTTTCCCCTGCATTGCCTTCCAGAAGACGTTATTCTAACCAAAACCAAAACCCGTATCTTGGTGATACACCCAGTGCAAATTCTGGAAATGCTATTGACTCTAGATATGAAAGAGAGTTTGAAGAAGTCAGCAAATTAGGTAAAGGTGGTTTTGGTGAAGTTGTGAAAGCAAGAAATAGAATGGAAGGAACATTTTACGCTATAAAGAAAGTAAAGCATAGGGCAAATAAGTTGGAGGTTATTCTCAGTGAGGTTCTTTCTTTGGCTAGATTGAACCATCAATATATAGTGAGATATTATGGTTGTTGGGTTGAGGAAGTAAACCCTGTGAATGATTCAGGAGCTATAGACTCGGACTCGTCTTCTGAAAGTGACTCTGATAGTGACTTTGAAAGTCCAATTGCAAGATCTTCCTCTGCTATGCGAGCTCATGATGATTCATTTCAAGTAGACTACTTAGCAAATTCGCTTGATGCACAACTTGATTATTCGGATAGTGATTTTGATGATCGAATTGTTTTTGCTAACTCATCGGATGGCAACCAGGCAGTTGAAAGTGATGAAGACAATACCAGCTGTGACGAGGATACTGAAGACGAGGATACCGAAGATGATGAAACAGATGAGTTCACCGATGAGGCATCCAGCAGTAAGACAACGAGATCGCACTTCATTAGACACAATAAAACGGAAATTAACAAACTCAGGGATTTACACCAAGCTAAATCAATCTTGTATATTCAAATGGAATTCTGTGAAAATAAGACCTTACTGGATCTAATAGAACAGGGTCTTCCTAAGAATCCAAACGAATATTGGAGACTTTTCCGTCAAATATTAGAAGCCGTGAGCTACATTCACAGCTCTGGGTTCATTCATCGTGACTTGAAACCAATGAACATTTTTATTGATAAATCGAATAACGTTAAAATTGGTGATTTCGGTTTGGCAAAGAATTCTCAATTCTCCAGTGCCATTCTGGATAATAATCAAGTTGCATCAACTGGAAATAAGGAGTTTTCTACAGTTGTTGGCACAGTTTTTTACACTGCTAAAGAAGTAGCAACAGGAGAGTATGATGAAAAGGTGGATATGTATTCCTTGGGGATTATATTTTTCGAAATGTGCTATCCATTATCTACTGGTATGGAAAGGGCCGCAACTTTAAACAATTTAAGATTGGCATCAATTGAATTCCCAAGTAATTTCACCGATTCAAAATACAAGGTGCAAAAGAAAATAATAAGATCATTGCTCAATCATAATCCAAAGGAAAGGCCTGGTGCCAACGACCTTTTGCAGACTGGATGGTTACCTGTCGAGTATGAAGATAGAATAATCAAGGAGGCTCTCAAAGCTTTATCCGACCCTGCCTCTCCATGGCAGCAAAAAGTTCGAGAAAGTCTTTTTTCGCAACCATATGTTTTAGCGAGAGATCTTATGTTTGATAGTCATGGTAGGCATTCACATATGCATCAACTAGAGCATTCCGTTAATGATTATTTGACTTTTAGTCAAATTGTCAGTGAGCTATCTAATATTTTCCAGAAGCATGGTGCAGTAGCTGACTATAGTTCTGGTATTTTGCTACCAAAGGCTTATAGCCAATCTCCAGGGCATTGCTATGAAGTATTAGACCGGAATGGTCAAGTTTTAACTTTGCCTTATGATCTTGTTTTACCAACTGCAAGATTTTTCAGCCGTACCAATATTTCTGTTTCGAAGTTATACCGACATCAATTTGTTTACAGACCGAACACAAGAGGGAGTGGAGCTCCAGAAAAATTCAGTGCTGTCAGTTTTGATATTTCAACCCATGATATATTAAGCAGAGCTGAAAATGAAGCAGAGTGTCTTAAGATAGTAGATGAAATACTAGAATCATTTCCGTGTTTTAAAGTTAAGAACTCGCAAACTTCTATCATGATTAATCATTGTGATATATTAAATAGTGTGACTGAATTTGCTTTTGGAAATTCCGTTAGAATAGATGGGAAAAGAAAAGAAGAGTTCTTCGTCAAATTGTCCCAATTACTGCATGGTAAATCACCAGAAGATATCAAAGCAAGCTTGAGAGAAGATTTTAAAATCCAACATACTGTTATCAAGGATCTTATAGATACATTTAATTTCACGGTAGATCCAGAAAAAGCGAAACCAAAGATTCAAAAGCTTATGGCTGATTCGCCTTTACTTGCAAAGATTGAGAAATCTATTGATCACTTATTACATGTTTTGAAAATCGCTACCAGTTTAGGAGTTCAAAGTACCATAAGGTTTAACCCGCTTAGTAATTATAGTAGTAATTATTACGCCGGAGGTCTTATGTTTCAAGTGTATCATAGAAACGATCAAAAGAAAATAGCTTTAGTTGGAACTGGTGGAAGGTACGACAACTTGATACGATCTTTATCAAATAGAGACTTGAATAAGTCGATAACTTCGCACGCCGTAGGGTTCCAAATAGGGGCTACTTACTTGTTTCAGCAGATGAAGAATACTAATAAGAAGACCAAATCGAGTTTACCAAATATGAAGAATAACTCCGAGTTCTCGAAAGTTAAATGGAGAAGGGTTAGATGTGATGTCTTGGTTACAAGCTTGACAGAAAGCTACATAGAGGAATCTGGATACGAACTAGTTAAAAGATTATGGGCAAACGATATAAGCAGTGATATATTTCACCCTACGTCCCAAGAAGACTTGATTCATAAAGCTCATATTGATGGGGCCAATTGGGTGGTAATAATAAAGCAGTCTAATTCGAAAGCCACTCGCAAAAAGAACAAGAAGTCATCAAATCAGTTCAAACCTTTAAGAGTGAAAGATGTCAGCAGTGGTAAAGATGTTGATATTGATTATCCTGAAGTGGTAGAATATTTATTGGGTGAGATTGAAGAACGTAATAACGAGGATAACTATGAGTATAACAGCAGCCCACTTAATAGTTCACATAGTGTTGAGCATAATAATGATGATTCAGAAATTGATGATAAATCGGCCATTAGCGGTGGACCTCTCTATAATATTGATATTGATCAAAAAGTTATCACAGTCAATAATGATGCCCCTAGAGGTCGTAAGAATAATAACAAGCGGGATAAATGGGAGATTGAAAACGATGCCAAAGTCGCTGGAGCAGAATTAGTCAAAAATTTATCTAATACACCAGTAGTAAGTGTTGATGCTAGGGATGATGTACTAGATATGATTCTGATAACTTCGTTAAAGCAATCCGATGAATGGATCAGAAAAGTTGTTTATTCAACAAACAATCTTCCGAAAAGCTTTGCTACAAACATCTACAATACATTAATTAAAGAAGCTGGTAAGGGAAACAAATGGGTAATAATTCATTCACCAAAGACCGATAAAACGGTCATAGTTGATCTAGAGCGTTAAATAATATCACAATGAAGAAAAAAAATAAATATGATTAAAAATGATTTATGTAAGAAGCAAGTAGTTATACCTGATGACTAACCGTAGAATTGAAAGAATAGAAAAAAACTTTTTCTAAACAAAAAATGATATCTAAAATATGACTTTTAGTTAAATAGGAAATTTAAATCAAAGGTTTAAAGATTGAGTGAATTTTTCTTTCCAATCCCAATATTCTTGTAATCTTAATTTTGAATAATTGGAATAATTGAAATCAATGTTGGAAATTTCACTTTGGATAGAAGCCCAAATACCCCAATAAAATCCTGGCATACCATAGTAGCTTATAATTTCATTTAATAAATCATGTATCAAACGGTCATTTTTATCACTGTTATTTGAATCTAACTCATTACTGAGATATCCACGACACCATTCGATTAGGAATGGGTTTGTAAAAGAGGCTTCAGGAATTGCCAGACGATCACAATCAAAGCCTTGGTATTCAGCCAAATGATTTGCTATATCAAAAGCTCTTGGAGCAGGCAACATATATTCATAATCAATGAATTGGATTGGATTTGAAAGGTCATCTTTTAATTTAATTGGTTCATCATTGAAGGATTTAGCTAAGTTAGCTTCCGAGTATTCATCAGAATTAGGGACAATAATATTACCTGAAAGCAAATCACAATGACTTGAGACAATTGGAGATTTAACTGATTCATTCAAGGTTGATTTTAACCAATCGAATTCTTTCTTGATATAAGATTTCAAATTTGATTTATCAACTTCATTTGTGTTATTATTTTCATTGAATGAGTCAATTAATCCTTGAGTGGTTGGGACATTTTTAATCCAATCTTCTATTAAATCCCAAATACTAGTTATTATTGCCTTTTTTGGATTATTATTTGGATCAAGTTTTTGTTTTTTATTTGAAGATTTTAATAATAAAGTGTAATTATTTAATTTTCCAACTCCATCATCGATATAATCACTTTTAATTTTATTATGCCAATTACCTAACTGTTGAGCAATTAGGGGGAATAATTTGGGATGTTTTAATTCATTATATTCTAAAGAGCGACCGGGTAAGAACCCATAAATTAAACCATTTGCAAAACGGGCGTGGATTGTAGGAGCCAAATGAAGAGAATTTAAAACCAAATGACTGACAAACTCACGGTGTCTATCGATGATTAAATTTGTACCTTGACCATAAACTCTCATTAAAACGGTATGATTGAAATGAGTGGTTGGATCGGTATAGTTACAAGAAAGCAACATGTTTGTTATACCTCCCGTCAATCTTTTAATGGTAATATTGGATTTATTATTCCAAGTGGTTGGGAATACTTTTGATAATAATTTTTTAATTTGGATATAATCACTATCAACGTTTTCCGACAAGTTTATTTGAAATTGAGGTAAGTAAATTGCATGGGTAGAGTAGTTATCTAGTATAGTTGAGATCTGAGCAGACTCCTCCTCCGAGGTAAGTGGAGGACTTAACGTAACATCCTTTTTATTTGAGCTAGTCAAGTCAGATAACGAGGGATTGTGTAAAGAGAAAAGTAAATTTTTATGCTTAATAGACATTTTAATGGATTTTGACTCCTTTCTTGGTACCAACTCGTTATCAGAGTCACTGGAGTCATTAGAAGAGTTGGTCATCGAGATCGAGGCTATTGAATTATCAGTGAACGAGGTCACCGGTATGCAATGCATATTACCAGCAGATATAAAGCAGTATACTGGAGAAGTGGACGTCATTTCCTTGGTTATTCTACTCTATTCTAAACTTAAACAACAAGACTCAACAACAAACAAGAAGCTTTAACCAACCAAGTTTGAAAAGACAAACGACAAATACAAAAAAAAAAAGAAAAGAATTAAATTTTAAGTAATATCTAAATCTGTTGACACGACACACGACAACTAAACCGATGACAGTGGACTGAGGCTGTATCACCAGGAGCACTTCAATACTAGTTGAAACCAAAAGCAATAAGGAAAACTGGGGTGTTTATTCAAAAGGGTCCGACCGTACTTCCAACTCAAATCAGATGGGAATCAAAGCAGATTTTATAGTATTTTTAAATTCAAAAAATGGGAATAGGCCAACTGTCACGTGACCGTTCAGAAAGTATCAACCAACAACAACTTTAACCAAGGAACAAGTCAGAAGACAATAAAATATCAGGGTAGTTAGAAGAAGTAATTGGATTGAGTAAGTGTAGTTGATGTTTTGGGGGCAGGTCAAGAAAAGTTGCTGTGGTTGACAATAGTTTGGTTCCGTCCGATTGCAAAGTCTTTTTATTGTGAAAAACAAAGGTTATCTACAAAGAAGTATTGTTAAAGGAATATATTGCTATGAACTAGGTTTATAATAGAGAAAACAAAGAAAGAATAGGGTAAATCACTCACCTCACACGAGCCAAATAATCTTTCGGAGGGGCTGATATCGAGGTTCCAGGACCCTTTGTTTTATACACTTTCTAATCTGTTGTAACCATCGTGATTGTCTTGTGATTGTTGATCTTGTTCGATAATGGTGTAAGGCTCGTAGGATTGGGGATGGGTTATACTAGGGAAATGTTTGCGATAAGAAGTATAAGCGATACAAATTCCAATCGAGCTACCAATGATGATATCAATAAAATGGTGACGATAGTCTTCGGTACGGCTTAATGCAATCAACATGGCCACTAGAGTAGGAGATGCTGCCACTATGCTTCTCCAACTACCCAGATGAGAGTTGGTGACTACTAATTGGCCAGCTAACCATAAGGAAAGATAAAGGAGTCCGGCAAAACTTAAACTCAGATGGCCAGACGGAGTTGTTCTGAAACCATCTTTCAATCGGTCGTAATCTGTAGTTGTGCAAACGTCAATTGCATTCACCAATATATTGACATCAGCATTGGAATCGGGGATGCATCTGGCAATGAAATCAGGTCTATGACGTCCAATGAAGTTTTTCAAAAGGTCAGTGACAACACTGGTTAAAAATACCGATACTAGTAAGCCAATAATCGAAACATATGTTACGTAGACCTTATTTTTTGGTTTGGTGATGATAATACTAACAATACCTATAATTGTCAAGGGACTCCAAACGGCATAGAAAAATAAAGCAGCGTTATTGACTCTTTCATGTTCAGCAAAGGGATGGTTGATTGTCACATCACTGATCACAAATTGTCTCTGGAATGGTTCAATCCAGTAAACCAAAAAGTATAATACAAATAATATCACAAGTAGTAAAAGCTCTGATATTCTCCATTCGAGTAATTGATTGAGGTACTGATACTTGGATAGCCCAAAGTCAACCCGATTGACCCGGTCATTGGTGTGGAAGTAGTTGATCACGTTGAAGAGTGACGTTGTTATTGCTTCTGCCATGGTCTAGGGTATCTTATAATGAAGTTGGTGTCGTGTTTTGTTTTGTTTTCAATTTTTTTATCTCTTCAAATTTTCCTTTGAAGGGTTCCTCCCAGTATTTCTAATTCTTATTCACCAAAGCAACTGCTGCTGCGATACTGACTCCACGTAGTCCTTTACTCTTCTTCCGGTAACTTCATCAGGGCACTCTTCAGCAGCTTGTATGACAGTTGAAGCTTTTCTCGAGGGTGCGGTACTAATTGCCTAAATCCCCAGCTGAGCTCATCCTAAACGTTGTAGTCTACGCATACAAACCCTGGTGACTTGTACTACATCACTGGTGGGTTTTATTCTGCCATTTGTTCTGGCTTGTGCTCTGGTTTTCCAGTAACTTAGCGATAAACATGTTGATAAAGATGGTATTCGACAATACTTGAATTTTTTTATAGTGCGGAAGTAGTTGTTGATTTTGAAAACATTTTCTAATCATGTTTTTCCCATCCCTGAACTCACCTTCTTATCAATCCATCCAATAATGAATAGTAGTATCTTTGCTAGCTCGGAAGATCCCTGGGAGAACGGTTGGGCTGCTCCTGAGGATGACAGCCGTGCTAAGAATACCGGGGACTCCTTACTTTATAGCAATCCTGATTCCAGTTATCTTACATCGTCTCAATTACTTAATAGTGAACCAACCACTAGTGATTCGGCGATTCCAGAGTCTTATAAGAGAGTTTATGGAGAGCTTGGGTCCAAGATCGAAACGGTTGACGATTTAAAACAAACTATTTTTGATAAGTTGATTAAAAGTGATATATTGACCAATTATCAAATCACTCGAATTATTGATATTTTATACGATTATAACTTGTTACCACCTTCAATTGAATCTAATTTCTACCAGATTCTTGGCTTGATTGCTTTGGAAATTGACTTGGCTGGTACAGGGGACTACGTCACTTTGCAATTCAAATTAAATACTAGATTACCGGATATTGCTGGTTCTATTATAGAGTTGTTGATTTCTAATGATAATACCGATAGTGAAGTTCCTCAAGTTGACGCAGAAGCAAATTTTATTGATCCTTTGACATCCCAGTTGAATGAAACTTCTATTAATGATAACGAGGAAGAAAATGAATGGAGCAGTCAACCAATTTCAAATACTAACAGTGTTGGTGCCACCAATAAAGAAACATCGATATTGTCCGATCCAATTCTAACTGACCATTCTTCAATCCAGCAGAAACAAACCAAGAATGAATTTGAAAGCTCTAATCCTGAGCCTATTGAATATAACGAGATTACAAAATATATCGATGAGATTAGAGACCGGTTTAAACCTTTAGTCAATACTCCAAATACAGTTAGAATCAAAGAAGTTCCAGAAAAAGAAGGATTACTATTCAAGCATATTAACTATATTATAACCCATGATTTAAAATTGGGATTGCATGGACCAGCAGGTACCAAAAAAGTCATTAGAAGATATAGTGATTTTGTTTGGTTACTAGAATATTTATTGAAAAAATACCCTTTTAGGGTTATACCTGGGTTACCACCCAAAAAGTTTTCTGGTATGTATTACAAAACTTTTTCCGCCACCCATTCTTTGGAGCAAAATACTAATTTACAATTCATTTAGTAGGATCATCTCCTGATTCTCAATTTTTACAAAGACGTCGTCGAGGCTTACATCGATTTTTAAATCAATTAGTTAAGCATCCAGTATTGAGACAAGAACCATTGGTGATAACTTTTTTAAGTGTCCCAACTGATTTGAATACTTGGAAAAAACAAGCTAGAATTGATTATTCATTAGAATTCAAAGGACAAAAAATCCTGACTAATTTCATCAATTCTATTTGGCCAACTATTGGGGAAGAATTTTTAAAGAATTGGAAAAATTGTGAGACTAATATTAATAAGTTGATAGAAATTTGGACTAAATTAGTTGTTCTAGTCGAAAGATACGAAAAAAGACAACAACAAATTGCATTTGATAATGGAAAATTTGTTGAAATGATTAATAAATTTAATGAATTAGACGATAATTTATATCCTCATAAAAACAATGAAAATACTGAAATAATTGCAAATAATAATAAAGATGATGTTAACTCTATAAATGATTCCTTACATTTTATTTCTGAATTTTTCAATAAATCAAATCAAGCATTGATTGATGAAAGTTACAATATAAATACTACAAATTTAGAAAAATTTAAAAATTATTTGGATTATTTATATTCATTACAAGAATTATTCGAACGTTCCAAAAAATTATCAATTAATAATATTAATAATTTACAAAATAAAATTCAAGAAAATGAACTAAAATATTCAAAATTGAATACTGATGATGTTGATATTAAGGGAAGCGAATTGGTTAAATTGAGACAAGTTATCATTAATGATAAACAAGAAATCTTTCAACAATTAAATAAGGATTGGCTAATTAAAAATTGCTGTTTTGAAGAATTTTTAATGTTTCAAGAAACCCAATTCTTAATTAGTGAAATTTGGATTGATTGGTGCAAAGGAAGATCAAACTTCCAATCAAAATTTTCTGAATTATTTGATAATTTAAATAATGAAATCTTAAATGACATGCCTTTAAGTAGATAGTTTTAATTCTTAGCATTTTAGCATTAATATATTCTTATGTACTATTTTGTAATTCATTTAAAATATTCTTCCATCTTGCTATAATCTCGTGTTCTCCCTTTGATTCCAAGTCATTATCAAAGTATTTCCGGTCCAATATCTTGGTAATAGCTAACTCTTGCTTGGCTTGTTCAAATAAGTCTGTTCTGATGTCCTTATAGCACCATATTCTCGAGAGTAATCTGCCAACTTCAATTCCCAATTGGGCCCCCTTGGGAAACGCTTCGTCAAACCCTTGCTGCAATCCAGACTCCTGCGCTTGCGTGAGCCCGTCAAGGTACCCCTGTTTGGTGTGGATTCTCTTCAAGTCTGCTGTCGACTGATCTTTCATCGAGTATTCCGCTTCATCGTCATCGGCCCAAACATCATCGTCTGTTTCTCGTGCTGTATCGTTTAGCCCTACCAGTGGCTCGTTTTGCTTGCATCCACAAGACCCATTCGGTTCTCCGCAGGCCATTCTAGCTTTCTCTCGTCCTTCCGTCCACGTTAGGCCTCCAAAACTATCCTTTTCGGTCCTTCTTCCCCGACAGCTCTGCTCTTCAAGTCGTTATAAAAATGTCGCGAGCAACCACGGCCTAACAAATATGTCGCGCGCTCCCGCAAATTTGTGGATAAGGAGTGGAAGTTAGCGCGCGACATTTTTCTTCTCATAGAAAAAAATTTAGAAAAAACTTCGTTTGACAACAACAGCAAATACGAAGGATCAATTCAATTTCCGAAAGACACGGACCCACACCATAAGCTGATACTTAGGGTGTTGATAATAAGTGACGGGCTGCTGATTTCTGTTGCTCTTATTGAAGGCGTATCTAATACTGTTGAAATCTAGTGGGTGGAAAGTGAATAAAAAAATTTTTTTTCTGTTCCTTTGAAAACTTTATCAAACTGGTGCTGGTAACCTAGAAAACATTCCATTCGTTAACATCACTACCTGCTTACACGTTTTATTATTTATAGCGGGAGAGTGGCAGGAATCTTTTCATTGGAAGGAAAACAATTGAAAAACCGATCAAATAGAAAAATAAATTGACAGTACGGTAACAATTTACAACGATTAGAATGGCTGAAAATATTATTACTCAAGTAAGTGAAGATTCTTACGATATCAATGCAGGAGGGTACGATGATAGTAATAGTAATATTGATTATAATTCCAAGATTCATTTAAACATTCGAGGATCAGAATTCACTATAACGAGAGATGAATTGATGAGTCTACCTGAGAGTATATTATTATGTCTTTTCCCCAATGGAGTATTTTTAGATGCTAACGGACAAGTAATTACGAATTTAACTGAAGAAGATGTTGTTTATGTAAATTTCGATCCTGAGTGTTTTGAATATATTATTAATTCTTTTAATGATGCTCAAAAGGATTTAAGTGATTTACCACCACCATCACCTCAAAGTAATCATAATTATCGTCATCAACAAGAAAATAATGCTAATTTTTTACAAAATAAACCGGCCATTATTGTTTTAAGAGAAGATTTAGATTATTATGTGATTCCTCCAGTTGCTGGTTTGACTGCTGATCAAATTAAAAGTTTAAAATTATCTGTGGGTAATAAATTAGTCGAAAATAAGCTAATTTTCTCTGGTTTGGGTTTCAATCCAAATTTACCTTCAAACGTTCACCAAAGTTTAGGTCCGGCAGAACAACATCTTTTCGATATGTTATGTACTTCTGGTTTTGATCATCTGGAGCTTTGGGGCAGTAGATCAACGGAACCTTCCAAATGTGTCATTCTGTCATTATCGTTAGTACGTCTAAAAACTGATCCTCCTACTCCTCCTGAATCTCCTTCTTTACAACCAGTCAGTTCCAATGCATCAACTAGTTCAAGATCAAGATCTCGTTTTTCTAATTTGGCTACAAGTGCTACTAGGGCTGCTTCCAGGTCCTTATCAAGAGCTAAAAAAAATTCTGATCCAAATCAAACTAAATTATTACTTTTTTGGAGGAAACCTGCCAGAAAATGCTGGTGGACTAATGAATCAGTCAATCTTGATATCGAAATACCTAATCTTGATAAACCTATAAGTGTTAAAGTTCATATAAGAAGAGTTTGGACTTTAGAATTATCAGTTATTGGCGTTCAATAAGTTTCTCCTTTTTTATTTATTCATCCATGCTTGGAACTACATCCACCTAATAGAGATCTTCCCCCTTCCCATTCGTTTATCCTATTTTCGTTCTTACTTCATGTCCAACTTCTTTTCTTCTTATTCCCTCTTTAATAATTAATTTTATTTCAAATCAAGTTTTAGTAGGTGTAGTACGCGTAACTAATTTTTTTTTTTTTTTTGCAAAAAAATCAATGGACGTAAAGTCGCTCGCGTCTTCAAGTCATCATCTTAAGAAGTTACTTCCTTTAAATACCATCGTTTGTCGGTATGACTTCAGTTCTAACCGGTAACAAGCCAAAGCTTGAGCAATACGAAAAGGAGAGATTACAACATACACCTTGGGTTGAAAAATACCGTCCCAAAAACTTAGACGATGTTGCTTCACAAGATCATGCAGTGAAAGTATTGAAGAAAACTTTACAATCAGCTAATCTACCACATATGTTGTTCTATGGACCCCCTGGTACAGGTAAGACGTCTACTGTTTTGGCATTGGCCAAACAATTGTATGGACCAAGTTTGTATAAATCAAGAGTATTAGAATTAAATGCATCGGATGAAAGAGGGATTTCGATTGTTAGACAGAAAATCAAAAATTTTGCCAGATCTACTATATCAAATGCTTCTAAAGATGATTTGGCTAATTATCCATGTCCTCCTTATAAAATCATTATATTAGATGAAGCTGATTCAATGACAAAAGATGCACAATCGGCTTTGAGAAGAACTATGGAAAATTATGCAAACGTTACAAGATTTTGTTTGATTTGTAATTATATTACCAGAATTATCGACCCATTAGCTTCAAGATGTTCCAAGTTCAGATTTAGATTATTGAATAATGATAATGCATTGAACAGATTAAAATACATCGTTAAGGAAGAAAATATAAATTTACAAAATGACGAAGTTTTAGATGAAGTTTTGAAAGTCTCAAATGGTGATTTACGTAAGGCAATCACCTTCTTACAATCTGCCACCAGGTTGTACTCGTCTTTAAGAAACTCTGATGAGGATGTGGAAATGGCCGATGATGATACCTCGGGAATAACGAAAAACTCCATCCATGAAATTGCTGGTGTTGTGGGTGATGACTTAATCGATCAAACCTTCGATATAATCGAATCAAGAAATACCTCACGTATAATTAACCATACCGATAGTCTCGTTTTACAAGGTTGGAGTGCTCAACAAGTTGTTGACCAACTACATGATAAATTCATTCTTAATGATTCCTTAAGCTCAATTGTGAAAAATAGATTATCCAAAATATTCTTCGAGACTGATAGAAAATTAAATAACGGTACAGATGAACACATTCAATTATTGAATTTGTTTTTACAAATCTCGAAAGAACTATAGCTCTCTCTAGGACTAGTAATGATTAAAAGTAGTTAATAAATGGAAAAATTATAATTATATATACACAGTAGGATGAAAAAAAAAAAAAAAAAAAAAAAAAAAAAAAAAAAAAGAGAAGTGAATAAACGTAGAAAGCGAATATGAATGCTTGAAGAACATTGAATGATTTAGTTATTCTGCGAGATATGATGATAAGAAAAAAGGAAAAAAGGCAGATAACACGGAAGAACTAAAAGAGCAATTCATAAATTATCATAAAGTCATCTCTATTGACGTGGTGGTTGCTGGTTATGCTGTTGCTGCTGCATCATATGGAATTGCTGATGTTGTGGGCCCATTTGTTGAATAGGAATGCCTGGTGGTGGTACTCCTGGTGGAAATCCAAAGGATTGCCCACTAGGTGGTGGTGCAAAATGTGGTCCATTGGGTGGTGGTCCGTTTGAAGGTGGTCCATTAGGTGGTGGTCCATTAGGTGGTGGGCCGTTGGGTGGTGGGCCGTTGGGTGGTGGGCCATTAGGTGGTCCATTTTGCATTGGAAATTGACCTGGTGGCATTTGCATTCCCGGTGGTGGCATGAATCCTGGGGGAAACATACCTGGGGGAGGACCCTGGAATTGCATATGGGATGCCGATGGACCAGACATTCCTGGAGGAGGACCTCCCATGTGTAATTCACCCTTTTGTTGAGGAGGCATTGGTCCACCTGGGAAACCATTTGGCCCGCTATGGGCATTGATTGGTATTGGGCCATTTGGACCGAATTCTCTAAACCAAGGTGGTGGAATAGGCTGATTGGGTTGGTGGTTTTCACTACCATAGCTAGCATCAGACTGAGTAGATTGACGACGACTTTGCTGTTGGACCTTTGTATGTTGAATTAAAGGACTTTGTTGGGGTGGTCCCTGGAAAACTCCTGGAATTTGCTCTTTTGAAGACAAAGCTGAAGGTTGGACTGGGGTAGCATTACCAGTGATTACTGGGGATTGTTGAACACTTCCCTTCGAGCTATGACCTTGTAAGGTATTCATCAAGCTAGCTGAAGATGCTTGAGGAGTGCCAGTCTGAGAGGCATTAGCTTCCTTTTTATTGAGTAAAGAAAGAAAAAACGAGTCGTTTGCATTGCCTCCAATTGGGATACCCTGAGAAATACTTTGTGGAGCTTGAGGTAAGCCGGGAGGTCCATGAGGTAAGCCTGGAGGGGGATGAGGTAAATTTTGCGATATCACCAGACTTGGGTGCTGGTTGAAAGGAGAAGCGACTGGGTTTTGTTCTGGAAGAGAAACATTAGTATTTGCACCAGATAATGTTGACTTAATCGAAGGTGGTGCTTGGGCTGCTGCTGGTGCCGGTGCCGGTGCCGGACCTGGTGCGGTTGCCGGTGCTGCTGGTGCAGCGGCCGGAGTGGAAGAAGCAGAAAAGAATCTTGAGCCAAACAGCAGTTTTTGATTTTGAGGTTGTTCTTTGGGTTGCGAAGGTGTTTCAGAAACAGGGGTATTAAAAAATGATGAAAATCTCGAGCTTTTAGTAGTCGTTTCATTATTTGCATTCACTGGAGTAGACACACTAGTATTTCTAGAAGATTTGTTTGAATTTTCGGATTTAGGTTTAACAAAAGAAAAGAAATTATCAACTTCGTTTCCAGCATTACCAGTAGATTGGGTTGTTTCTGATGAATTGTCTTCAAGTTCGCCATTTTTCTTACGTTCTTCATTTCTCATGGACATCTTCCATCTTTCAAAGTCCTCTACTGTTTGACCCATATTAATTTTTAATTCTTCACCAGTAAGATCAGCAGTATCCCATTCTGGTTCGACTTCATCGGCAGTTTCGCCTAATAATTGAGATATTTTATCTGGGGAAAGAGAATCCAAATCATTAGCTTTACCGAATCCAGTTGGTTTGCGTTCCCAATCTAAAGATTTGTTATTATTGTTGTTGTGCTTTCTATTGTTACTATTATGATTATTATGATGATTTCTCAAGTTAGTGTTATTAAAATCTTTTTCATTTTTACTTGAATTTCTTGCCTTCAATCTCCAAAATGACTTATCGGGTAATTCTGGTGAATTATCGTAGTTTTTAATTAAAGGTGAATTACTCAATTCAAATAAGTAATCCATTGAATAAACAAAATCCGGGTTTTTCGTCTTTGGTTTATACAAAAATTGCGGTGATTTACTAACAGGGCTTGCATTTGAAGATCTAGGCTCCAATTCTGGAGTTGATTCTTTTGCAGCATTAGCCATTGCAGAGTCCAAAAGTTTCGATAAAGCACTGCCTGGTTCTAGTCCATTAGACGTTGGGATCTGTAACTGAGAAGAACCACTGATCTCTTGACCACTTTCTTCACCTTTAGACACCTGGATAATAGAGGGATCATTCAACAAGGGATTCGATGACATTGGGTTAAATTGAATAATCTGATTAATGAAACAAGAATGAGCGGGGGGTAATATAAATCGTGTTTTTTTTTTTTTAGTTTTTGTTGTTTTTTTAAAGAGTTTTTATATGTTTTCACTGTAATTATCTTTTTTTTAACTTTTATACGCTTGTATAATCAGTCAATAATAATTCCAACGGTCACCAGTAGCTTGATGCAATTCAATGTCTTTAAATTGACACTTGGGAAATGAACACTCAAATTAGGACGTAATAAACAATTGAGTTCAAATGAAATTCAATCAATAAGTAAAAACTGATGTGTTTTACCAACTTACTGCCTATGAGACTATCAATTATCAACTATAGAGTATTCTGAATCTTATTCTTATGGTGTTCTCAGTTCATTCAACGATTTGTTCATTCAAATTTGCTTCTTTTTTTTCGTTCTCTTCTCACTATCTTTAAATTTTTTCAAAGGAAGCTTACGTGCGGGTAACCATTTTTGCAGAGAAAAGGTATAAACTACGAAGATTGGCCCGGAAATTTACATTGAATGGAGTATATCTTGATGAGTTTGATTTGGAATACAGGGCGAAACAGACGTTAATAGTAAGAATAAGTATGTAATAATACAGTAGAAAGATCACGATAATATGTAGTGAAAAATGAAAAAAAAGCGTGAAGAAACAAATCGTAGAGTTAGATTATAGAAAAAGGGAAAGAAAAACAGTTTAATCATTAAAATTATTAGAATGGTCACATAAAGGTATTGAGATCACATTGAAGGAGTGGTGGAAACCTGATAAAAGGGGTTTGCAAAATGGATAAATGAAGTAAATAAAAAAGAAAAAAAAATAACAAAAAAACGGGTGCAAAAACTCAGCTACTCAAGTAGGGGATATTCAATCTTGTTATTTCACGACACATGACGAACCAGTCAATTTCTCTTAGGAGTTTTGATTTCTTTTCCTTTTCTTTCAACTTCTCTTGTTCTTCCCATTTAAATAACTCGTACATGAAACGGAGGTTTGGTTGAATAACAATGTTTAATCTTCTGACTCTGACATAGAGATAGGCTTTCGGTAACGAGATGTTGAATCTTTTCATCACCTCTGCAATGCAGACAGTGGCTGATCTGGAGACTCCAACTCGACAATGAACCAAGATCTTCGAGTCTTTGTATACATCATTGATATAGTTGAGGATGTTTGGTAAGGTATGGGTAAGTTCATCGATTCCGTCATCTTGTAAGTTGTTGATTTTAACCACGGTATCGATTGAAGATATTTTGGAAGATGCTTTAATTTTTTTGAGGTTTGGTTGAATATTGTAAATTTCAATATTACCGTTATCAATTTCATCAATGATAATATCATGATTTTGTTGAAATTTATAATCATGTAACCAATCCAAACATTCACCAACCGAAATAACTTTAGAAATACCTAACTTTTGTAGTAATGTTAGGCTGTTGGCATGTTTCAAAGATCCAAGGTACAAATAAGGTAAGATTCTTGAAGGTAACGAGCCTTCAACGTCCTTCACCCAGTCATTGGATAGATACGTCGGTATCGAAAGGTCTTCATCTTCGCTTGAGCTATCATATGAAGAATCCGAGTCAAAATCATCACTATCATTTGCAATATAGCCCAACTTGTATTTGTTTGTATTTGATTCGGTACTTGATCCAGAATTTGTTGGGGTCAATAATAGTTCATTAATTTCAACATTGGTTAAATTCTCCATATTTCTGGACCAATTGGTATGTTTTTTGAAAGCTGGGTTTGAAGGAGATAATCTCTTCAATATTATTTCTAATTTTTTAAGTATACCAACATCACTATTGAATATATAAAATGGACGACCATATTCTAGATGGAGTTTTAGCATTGCTTCATCAAGAGAAACATATTTCAGATAGATGATATAACATAAGACTAATAGAGAGGATTCGGTATAACCATCGGAACAATAAATCAAGCATGATGAACTAACAAGATATAGTAATTTACAAGTATTAACGATTAACATTAAATTATCTTTTTTACAATCACCAAGACCAACGGAACCTGAAGGAGGAAATTCTATATTTGTTGATGAATTGAGGGAGTCATGGTTGAAGATTAACTGAGATAACTTAGTTGAACTTGGGAAATGAGCATCTTTATGACAATGGATGGATAATTTCCAATTAGATTTGGGGGGTGGTAAGATCGATAAGATGTCAAAAGGCTTAGAAGAATCATTTTTGGAAATAATTGAATTCTTAGGATCGAAATAAAGGTCTGAAAGATCGACTGGATCAATCTGCTTATTTTCATTTTGATAATAAGACTTTATTTGAAAATCCCAAATGTTACCAACCCACACATTGAAGGAGATTTTAGTAGCAGAAGACATTTTGGTAGTTTCTATTTTCTCTTTAAATTGATAATCATTATCCCAAGAAAGCACATCATTTGAATTAAGATTTGAATTGATTAGGTTTAATTGAGTCTTTTTATTAATTTCAAGATTTAATAAATTATCATCAATTTTGGTGATCAAAGATTTTTTTGAAATTTTAGATAAATTATCAAGAATGAAAACATTCGTTGGAATACTAGAATCATAATTTCGTTGAGCAATGTATAAGAGTCTAGCTAAAGATTTCTTTTTTGATTCGTCAAGCCCATAGATGATGAAATCAGAGCACAATGCCAATTTAGCCACTTGAATATGGAAATTTCTTAAAGAAACTCCCTTTTCTGGATCTAAGTTAAGGAAAGTTGGAACAAAACCTAATTTGAAACAATCTTTAGTGATTAAATCGATTAAATGTTGATTTTCTCCATCGAAAATGGAACTTATTATATCTGTGACTGAATGGATGACTTCTTGTTTAGAGGTTTGTATTCTAGTTAAGATTTCGTCAACGTTGATTGAATTTTTCAATGACTCCTCCATTTTTTTCGATGTCTTTATACACATCAAAAATCGGATATTTTGTGGTCTGAAGTTCATACTTTCGTCATGTCCCTTACTCTTTTGAACTTGCTGCTGGTATAAAAAAAACAGTTTCTGAGCAAAATTATCTTCGTGTAATCCATGCAACCAGGGAAACATTATACTGGTAGGGGGTAATTTTTTATTAAAATACCAGTCGAATATGGGATCGATTTGACTAGATTCAAGTATTTTGATTGGCAATTCTTCGTTTGAAACCAGCCTCAACTTCTGATAAAACTTGGATTTAGAATCAAGCGGCGACATATCTTCATCTATATCATCTTCTATAGGATGCGAATTTATTATATTCAACTTGGTGGTTTTACTACCAATATCCTCGCACACCTCACACATCTTATCAATATCATTGCAATTATGTTTGTTGAAAGTCTGTAACCTAGCCTTGAACCGATCACGCTCATATAACAAGTCATTTGAAGACGATGATGATCTCTTGGACGATTTCATCGAAACCGACTTACTGCCATCTCCCATAGGCGACGACACATATACCGTCGAGTCCTCACTCATCCCAGTGGGCAACGCCAATAGCCTGGGAACGATCAAATCATCGATGTTGCTGCTGGAACTCGTTGCAGCTTGGGCTTTCGATGTCGCCGTCATCGCTGATGACGTCGGCTTGGGCGTGGGCAGAGAAGGAGTCAGCATCGATATTATCAGTGGAGGCTCGGTAGAAGTCATTTGACCAGCTGTACTTGGAACCAATAAGCTATAACCTGTCAATCTTCTTCGTCCTTTCTGAAAAGTCTCTTATCTTTTTGACAACAAAAAATTCAAAAAAAAATTTTTTTTTTTTCTTCGGTGATTCTCAATCTGTGAAAGATAAGACCCCAGATAAGACACTGTAATTGGCTAAATACCCGATTTGGCAGGGTATTTCTAAGTAAATGTGTGGCTGTTTGCGGTGGCAAGCGATGCTGTGGTGCGTACTCGAGTTCGGACCTCGAATCCAGATCAATACCCTTGTTTTCTAGCCTAACAACCGATATCTGGGGTATCTGGTGATTATCATCGCTTGACGGGAAAACACTTTTGAGAGGGAAATCCGGGAGGGAGTACTTGGTGTCTGGGCGTTTTGGCGGTTTAGTTGGTGTCTGGGCGTTTGAAAAATGGTCGGATCACTTCCGGTGGTTTTGCCGGTGGTCGGAAGTTTCCCAGAAGTTCAAAACAGAAAAAAAACTTGAAAAAAAGTCGAAGTTGAAGAAATTTTACCAGCCCATCGATCCAAGGACGCCTACGAAGCAATCGACGGGGTTATCAGAGTACTTGTATAGGTTTGCCGGACAGGTGTTGGAAAAGCGAAGCATTGAAAGCCAGGTTTGGAAGAATCAAGTAAAAGTATAGATCTTGTAGAATGGCGTCGACTAGTGAGATAATTGGGCAATTGAATCAGGCCAGAGAGCTTGCGTTTACTAGTAAGGAGAGTTTCCCCCAGGTGTTAAGACATATATTTAACTTTGTTAATAATCCAAATATTGAAATACAGTTATGGTGTGCCAGATTCATGAAGGAATCATTTACCGTTGACGAAAGTCAATTATCAATAGGGGACAAGATTGACTTGGCCATTGATGCAATGGATTCATTAATCATATTATCTAACATTAAGAACTTGGATATATTCACATATGCTATTGACACTGCGATTGTGTTATATAAGTTAATCTTTCGTTATGTGGCCGATAATGATGGGTGTCAAGATATATGGAATAAATTAAACATGTTGAAAAAATCCTTGATAGATAAGTATTCTAATAATTTCCCATATGAGGAAAGTTTCAATGGCGAAATCAATCAAGTGAAGAACTTACATTCAAAATTAGAATTGTTAAAATTTGTTATATTAGTTATTGATTATCAATCAAAATCATCATCGAATATCAAGAATTTTTCGTTATTGAAAGTTAACCCTCATCATACTTTAATTAAACCTCAAGTTATTGAAGCTGAAAGTTACGCATTACTTGATTTAGTTTTAAAAGTATTTAATCAAGATATTTTAGTTCCTCCATTGGTAACTGCTACTCTTAATCATTTATCGATAATTTGTAAAAGGAAACCACAATTTTTATCAAAGATTTGTTCGATATTGGAAAATTTCGAATCAAATAATAAATTACAATCGAATTATCAATCAATTGAATCTTTTAAATTATCTAAAAAATACGTTGATAGAACTTTAAGAATTTTAATTAATCACTTATTAAGAAATCAATTGGTACCTCCACAATTCCAATCATCTTTAAATAAAAAATTATCTTCATTAATTAATCGTGGTGATGAAATAAGAAAGAAAAATATTCTTATTCCAAACGCTGATGATTCTAAAATTAAAAAGAGAAGTTTTGAAGGTTTTGCTAATCCAGTTAAAAAATTAAAACTAGATAAACCTGATTACAAAAACTTATATTGTTTAAATGAGCCTTCAAATGAATTAAATGGATTCGATTTATCGACTTTACCTCAAAATATTTTAATTTCAATGACTTTGGCTGCTTTAAATAAAATTCATACTAAAAAATTAAGTCTGGCTTTAGATATTATTGGTTCAAGGTATCTGGATGTTATAAATTCCATGTCTCCTCTGTTAAAACAAGCATTAGCTGCTGAACAACAGCAGCAGCTACAACAACAGCAGCAACAACAACAAGGGTTGCCAGATGTATACGATATTGATAAACTTGGTGGTGGGGAAAATGGAGAATCAGACGATGATGATGATGATGATAATGTGGGCAAAGATTATAATCCACAAACAGTATTCAGTTTACCACCACCAAAACCATTAAGTTTACAAGAGAAAAAGGATCATATTAATATTATTATCAAGAATTTTTTCAAATTATCCAATCGAGAAATTGTTGACATTGATAATACAAATAATACTGAAACTGATGAAGTAAATGGTTATAAGATAAATAAAGAATTATCAAGTATTGCCATTAAAAGTTGGAAGAAAAATAGTTGGTCAATTTTATTAACAAGATTAGCTACAAGAGGAATGAGAAATCAAGATAATGAAACAAACGAATTAAGTGATATGATAAGAAATTCAATTTTTGAATTTTTTTTGGATAATATTCATACTAGAATCGATTTAATTATTGAATGGTTAAATGAAGAATGGTATAGTGAAAAAGTTTTCCAAGAAGAAAAATATAAAGAATCCATTAAGCAACAAGTTTTGCAAGAATATGAAATTAAACCAAATAAAAATGATTATAATTATCAATTAAAATTAAATTCAAAATTAGATGAATTAAAAGTCGATACTCCAAATTATACTAAATGGGCAGGTAAAGTTTTAGATGCAATGATTCCGTTCTTAGAACCAAATGATCGTAAAATCTTCATTAGATTATTAAGTGATTTACCTTATTTGAATAATGAATTAGTGCAGAGAATTAAATCTTTATGTTTTGATCCAGTAAGAATTAAAATCGGGTTCCTATCTCTACAATTTCTAATCATGTATAGACCTCCAGTCAAACAGGATTGTATTAATATCTTAAAAGAGTTAAGTGAATCCGATCAAGATGATTTAAAAGATGAATCAAATAAATTACTAGCTAAATATACATAATTAATATACACCCTTACATAATCTACATACATCACTCTCCAACCCAGACATATACTTCTACATACCACAATCCCGACAGATCAGTTCTGGAACTAAAACAGGGCCCTTTATGGCCCTGGGTTCTTGATAGCGTTCTAGATGTAAACTTCCTAATCGGGATCCACCCCAAACTAACTCAAAACATCTGTGGTGCACGGGTGTGTGTTTGCGTGCTTATTTTGAATTAGTACCGCATCTCCTTACGGGAAGCAACAAGCACAGTACAACACTACAAGCACAGTACTCAAGCACAGGCACTGGAGTTGCTGACAGTCAGATACTGGCACTCAGTCGATACAAAGTTGCAACAAGTAGTGTCTTCCTCCAAAGTTGACGTAGGATCAAGTGCTGGCAAAGGTAAACAAAGCACATAACGAGCTAATTCGCGTAAGATGGTAAAATGCATAGACAGGCTAAAAATAACAGTGTTGAAATAAGATAACAATAGCTAGTGGAAACATAAGTAAAGCTTCGTTGTTACACGGGTGAGTTTAGGAAAAAGGATAAGATAGAGACCCATTAATAAAAGCTATACGAGATCTTGAAGAAGAGAAAGTTTTGGTACTAGTTTTAGCTTTATTCTTTTAAGTATACCTTAGCATCTCATTTATATTAAAAATTTTCAGTCCAGTCTTGTTGGCTATCTTATCATGATTTGTATTCCAGTGCAAAGAATCTAGAATTACGTTGAAATTATATAAAGTAAAATTGAAGATATAAAGTAAAATTGAAGATATAAAGAATTGAGATATAAAGAATTGAAATATAAAGAATCGGAATATAAAGAATCGGAATATAAAGTATTGAAATATAAAGTATTGAAATATAAAGTATTGAAGATAAGGTAATATAAAGTGATATTGAAATTATTAAAGATGGGGAAAAGAAAGAATAGAAACTCCATGAGTGCTTTTGCAGAACCAAGTAACTATTTCAATGCTAATAATCAAATTAATAAGTATCATCTTGATCATTCTACATTCGATTTAATGGATGTAGATCGATTTCATAATACTGATGGTAAAACGGTTTTTTCCTATGTCATGACTTGGATTCTTATGATTCTTTCTTGGGTCTTATTGGGAGTTGATATGTATACTTGTCTTACGATTTTGGTATTCCATAAATGGTCTAATGATAGTTATAAACCTTATGCTTATTCGGTAGCTAAATGGATTTTCACCGGTTGTATTATATTTGAATTTTGTTTACTTTTGTATCATTGGATTTGGGCAATTCATACTTATAGAACAAGAAATATTGCCTTGGCTTACGTTAATAAGATTTGTCGCTTAATGTATGTGGTAAGATCTTATAATTATCATTGTTTATTTCATAAGATTGAACAAGAAAACTTTTTCGATTGGGCTTGTTTCCTAACTTATCATGAAATCGATAATGCTCCCCAAATTTTGTTGGCTGACACTCCAAGGCAAGTTATTAATATCTTAACCTTGAGATATTATGCCACTAATGGTGAAACTTCCAATGATATCGTTTCAAATATTAAAGATATTGCTGATACTAATATTATTTTAAGTATCGTTCTTTCCTTCATGTTGTTATCAGTGGCTATTTGGTCAATTTTCTTTTTCAAATTCGTATTTGGTATGCTCTTATACATTCCGGTTAAGGCTAAGTTAAGAAATAAGAAATTTAAATCATTGAAAAAATATTGTTGTACCGTGGTTAATGATAATGTTAGAACCTTGGTTTTCACTAATCATAAACCTAAAAATGAATTACTTGAAAAAGGTATTCTTGATCTTAAAGATATTAATGCCAATCCTTTATTATCTTCATCAACTACTAATTTATCTACTTATAACCCTGATCAAAATAAATCTTCCGTGGATGGATTTCCTTATAGAGGTATTCCTCATTCAGGTTCTTCTTCTTCTTTAGTTCCAAAAAATTACCTGGATGATAATCAATCTTATCGTTATAATGATAATAAAAAATTATATAATATAGCTAAGAATGGCTCCTCAGTTAGAAATCCTTCTTATGAGTCGTTACCTCTTGATAATTTGAAATCAAGAAATATCCCTTATTCATCCTCTAATTTAAGAAATGTTTATTCAAATCCAAACAACTCATCGCATTCATTGAAAAATCCATTTGATGATTTCAATAAATCTTTGGAAAACTTAACCCAACCTCCAAAAGCTCAAACAACAACTAGAAAAGCTCCTCCTCCATTCGAACCTTCTAATGCATATCAACCAGTCAATCCTTTCCAGGATCCTAATTGGCGTAATGATTCTTTCGAGCAACCTCAAGTTACAGCTCTCAAAAACAAAGCTTCAATGAACACAATCAATTCTAACACCTATACCATTGACGATTCATCCTTCATGTCACAATCTAATCAACAACAAAGTAATCCTGTTTTACCCACTTCATTGGCCGAAACCAGGACGAACTCCCAATCATCCCTAACTTTCACGCAACCTGCAGTTCCAGCTCCATCAATCCCAAGGTCTACGTCAGTGCCAGTCGACCAACAAGCTAATCCATTCGAGTATGTACCATATGTGTCTAATACCGTTCATAATTTCCCTGAAGCTCAACCACTGTATCAATATCAAGAGTTTGGACCAAGATCAACTTCAATTTCGTCTTCTGAATTTCAAGAATCAAGAGGTTTGCTTCCAAGAACTTCTTCTCAAGGATCTAATATTTATAATAGTGAAACTGAAATACCAAGATCTGATTCTCATACTTCAGAATTATCATATCCTTTAAGACCATTAGAAGAAATTGATTCACCCATTCAAAGAGTTGCACCTTATGAAGCCCATGATTTAGATGACTCTTCTCCAATCACCCTTAAACAACTTGACAATCAAAGTGGTGAGAGAAATCTTAGTTCAAATTCTGACGATTCTGATTCTGATGTTGATGATTTGATACATCCAACCACAGCTACAAATCATGTATTGACATCTAAAGAGTCCAAGTCTACTCTTAATTACGACAAGTTCACTGAAATGTCTTCCGCTCCTTATCCAATACCAGATTCAGAAGACGAGTCAGACCTGGACAATGAGAACTTGCAGGCACCTCCGGCTCCTTATCCTGTCAGAGGAGTTTCGATGTTCGCCGAAGATGAAGTTGATGACAAAGATAAACGTAAATTGAGTGATTTGAGATAATCATTAGTTTTGCATCTTATATAACGTTTTATAAATAATTCCATCATTAATGCATCATGACCATTTACTCTTTCCTAGGATGTAGTTCAGAAAGCTTACAAAAGATTTTGTATTTAAGTTTAATAAACATAGAATTGTAAGAATTATGTACAAGAAATAAGGAACCAAAGTATGTGAAAGTTGGAAGTGAAAAGCCGCTTAATTATGGGATACACTCTTACGAGTTATTCTTTTTATTTGCTTCGTACTCCTTCTTTAATTTAGCTAATTCGTCATCAGCAATAGGAGGAATAGGAATGTCACTAAATTCATCTTTACTCAAAAAATTCCAAGTATAGCAGTAGATTGCAATAGGAATAGACCCAACAACAACCAAACCTACCATATTTTTCCAGAAATATGGTTCTCTAACCCTGATCAAAGCAGGACTCATTTGATAAGTATGAGGATTACGATAACGAGTGTGACCTTTTCTGCAGCGTGTTTTTGTTAGTATATTTTAATCAAAATAATAGCCATTCCGCTTTCAGACTATACATACGGAGGACCAATAACCATTTTTGCTTGCTAGAAGTATATTTAAAAGGACAAATATCAAGGCCTTTCCCATTTTAATGATATGATTTTACAAAAAAAAAGTAATGAAAAAAATGGAAACGGTTGTGACACGCCCCTTGTTAAAAGGTATAACCTCTGTTTTTGTTGCAATTTGTTGTAATTTTGCAAGCTACAAGTTTACTCTTAATGATTCCCTTGATGGTATATATATATATATGTGATAGTTAATGATACATGAATGCTTTTTAGTAGTGGTTTAATCTCCATAATGTGACTTTACCACCTTCATTACCAATAGCCAACATTTCGTTATTCGGAGAGAAAGCTGTAGCAGTGACTCTTCCTAAAGGAGTTCCACTAGTTGGCCAGTTTGAATAGACGGTACCGGAAGGTAAGTGGACTAATCTTAATGCATCTCTTTTAGCTCTGGATGATATACATAATAATTGACCATCAGGACTAAAAGTTAAGTTTGAAATAGAAGTGATTAAATTTTCAACTGTTTTGAAAGGTTTTGGAGATTTTTCGTCAACGAAAGTATTACGATCGTAAAGATTGACCAAACCGTTATTGGAGGCGGTAGCTAACCAACGGTCATTAGGGCCTCCAAGTTTAATTTTCACTATTCCAACGGCACCATCATCTTGCCATCTTCTTAATATTTTACCATGATGTTGGTTTTGTTTAATTTTCAAGTTGGCATTGGCATCTGGGTTTAATGAGTATTCCCAGATTTCACCAGCTGTATTTATGATTATAATGGTTGATTCGTCTTTGGAAAATTCGAAGTCGATGATGTTACCTTCAATTTTAAATCCTTTGATGAATTGACCAGTTGATCCATTCAATATATTACACCAGCCACTACTACCAGTTAAACCAATATAGGTACCCTTGCTAGAAATCTTAAAGTATTCCATAGATCTTTGGAATTGTTCTTGACCATACATTCTCGAAATTTTTTCAACGTCACCAGTATTCAAATCCCATTTTGTCATATAACGTCTTCTACCAGCAGCAAAAATCAAATTTTGATTGTGGTTATCCAAAGGAGAGAAATAACAGGTGGTGATTGGAGCGTTACGTAAATGTAATGAGGTTACCAAGTTATTGGCTTTCCCATCAATATGATAAATTCTTAAAGATCTATCAAATCCACCAGTTAATAATAAAGGATGAGATTGGTGAAATGATAAGGATTGTATACCAGATTTTGCCCTTTTCTGTTGATTTGCATCTGTTAATCTAGAAATAGATATTTTGTTAGGAGGTATTAACTTAGATTGTTTAGACATAATAAATTGTTGAGTACTTGACAAAATTTTCAAGATGGCATTAGTATCATTTTGCTTAGAATTCGACCCTTCATCATCCGACTGTATTTCATTATCAGAGTCAACTGTTTCGCTTTCACCTCGTAACTTATCAACCCATTCTGGTTTTGGATATATTTTCTCAAATTGTGATCTTAACCTTATTATATACGATTTACCAGAAATTGATGAATCATGCTCATGTTTTCTTAATTTCTTCAACCTATCGGATGAAGTTAATGACACATTTAGTCTTTCATCGTCACTATCTTCCCATGCATTGTCTTCTTCCATTTCTGCTTCAGACTCTTCCTGATCAATCTCCATCGCATCTTCGTCGTTTGTCTGTTGGTCTCCTGCATCATCAATAAAGAATAAATCGTTATCCTGTACGTTCTCTAAATCACTTTCATCTTCTTCTTCATCTGTATCCTTGAAAAACTTATCTGAATCTCCTTGCTCTTGCTCATCTTCATCAGAAGAATATTCATATAAATTTTCAACTTTTCTTAAATTGGTTTCAAATCCTTCCAAATCACCGAAAACCAACTTTTCTAAAGCAATCTCTTCTTCGTCTTTTGGTGGTATCACAACATCATCCCCGTTGAGGTTCTTAACTGTAGCCATGATCCTTAGTTTGTCTTATCAAATCAAGTCGTTTTAAAGAACTTTTGATAACTTTCCTCATCTCGAGACTTAAAAAAAAAAATTTTGAGCATCGCATTATGTGCACGCCAATGATATTTTACAACCAAAACTTGTTACTCCAAATGTAGTTCAAGAGCTAAATATGAGCCAAGGTAGAAGTTAGGGTCAAGTAATAGGTCTATTCATCATGAATGGAGAATGGTGGAGAGGCTACCGGTATATATAAAAGGGGAGTTCAAGCATAATATTGTTGAAATTTACGGAAAATAAGTTAAGAAATGTTACAATTAAGATATACAAAGATATTAATCTAAACTCTATGTAAGTGAAGAAGTTTATTTACATGGTTATTTCTTTACTGGTGTAAAAGAAAAAATGCAAGGAATAACTTTTTTTTTTGAATCTCTATTAATAATCCTAATTATTTCTTTAGTTCAGTTAAAAAATTAATGAAATACTTTTTGAATTCTCTTTGATCTAATTTAACCAAATTAGAACCTAAAGAATTGAGGGCATCTTGGCTCATACCCATATTATTTAAGTAATTAACTAAAAATGTCAAAAACTCTTGATTTTGTTGTCGTTGTTCATAAGTTTTCAATAAAATTGATAATTCTAATGCGATGTTTCTGAATTCTGCATCTTTTAAATCGAATTCTGGTTTAGAAAATGGTAATTCAAATGATAATTTAACGGAAGTATCCATCAAAAATTCATCGATACCTTCAATAGGTGGTAAAGTATTACAGTATTTGTCTTTTGAATCATTTAATTTTCCATTATTACCACCAATGACTGTAATCACATTAATTAATTGAGCAATAGCCAATTTACTAACGGAAGGTTGAGATAAATCATAAGCGTATTCAACAAAACTTGTCAATATTCTTGGGAAATTTTGTTTATTAGTTTCAGTGATTAAAAGGGATGTTTGATTATTAATAATGATAACACTAATGAATGTCATGAAAGATTTTTTCAAATTATACTTATCACGAACTAAATCAGGATATTCATCATTAATATTTAATAATTCATAAATTTTATTAATAACTGGAGATAATAAATCATTTAGTAATTGATAAATATTATCATTATTTTTAAATTGATGAATGATTTGACCAATAAAACTTAAAAAATCACTTAATTCATTAATTTTAAGATTTGGAGTAGCCATTATTAAACTAATTAATTTACTTAAGTGATTATTTGATTCATTTTGTAAAATTGGTAAAAATCTTGAAAATGAAAACCTTGAAGCTTCTCTAACAATTTCAAATTTGTTAAAATTTTCTAAAGTAATTAAAACAACCTGAGATGCATTGTTGATTTTATTAATTAAATCTGGAGAAAGTTCTGTTTCGAATCCACGAACAATTGTAGCAATTGCCATTAAGGAATGATGTGCTTGCAAAGGAATTAAAGGATTAATTAATTTATCTTCACTGGTAATACAGTTTTGTAAATTATCAAATAATGGTTGAAAAATCAAATCAATCAATTTATAAGTTAACTCTTTATTATTAATAATAGTAATTAATAAACCGATTGATTCGAATAAATATAATTGATTATTAAATTGCCCATTTTCAATAATTTCATCATCCTCATCTTTAGTTGGTAATTGGGCTTCAATAATTAACAATGGTTGAATTTTAATTAATAAATTCTCTAAAGTGATATCATCAATTAAAGGTTTAGTTTGTTTAATAAATTTAAAAAATAAATACCAAATTCTAATTCTAACTGCTTCTAAATTATTGAAAAGACCAAATTGATTGGTAAAACTTTCCAAAATTTTTAAAGAAACATCATTATTAATTGATCTTAAATTATAAAAACGAACGACAATTTCATAATAAAAGGATTGAATTTTTGGATGATTAATAATTAAAATTTTATCGTAGTTTTCAATTAATCTGATTAAGAAATTTTGGAAAAGTTGATAAGGTTTTGAAGTATAAATTTCATTTTTCGGTAAATTAATTAAATTATTTTTCAAAGATTCACCAAAATTATTTAATTCATAAAATCCTAATTCAATATTAATCCAATTATTTAAAGTGTCATTAGAGTTCGAAGGGTCATTACTAATATCGGAAAAATTTTTATTAAATAAGGATTGTTCAATAATCATTGGTAAAGTTTCAATATACAATTCAGGGGTTAAAACAGCAATTGTATCTTGAAAAGTTTTTAATTTTGATCTTATTTCATTAAATTGTTCATCAATTTCGAAACCGTCATCATCAGGATCAAATTTCATTTTCAAGATAACTTTATTTAATAAAGTTGATAATAAATCAATTGAGATTAATTGATTAATTTTTTTACAAAGTAATAAATAGTTTTGAATAAAGGTGAAAACTTGTTGAGAAATATCATCATATTCATGACTTAAAAACTCTAAAATTAATGGCCATAATTTTAAAAAAATCAAATTGATATTATTGAATAAACTTGAGTCATTTTCTAAAGCGATTATTAATTCTATACCAATCTGGTTTGATAATTTTGATAAATTTTCGATAAATTCTAAATCATCATCATTATTATTTTTAATAGAATCAATTATATTAGTTAAATCAAGTAAACTAATTAATTCAATTTTATTTGAAGGTTTCATTTTTTTAGAAATTAATTCAATTAAAGTAATACAACATTGATTTCTTTCATTTGGAAATTTTAAAAATTTCAAAATATTATTTAAATAGTCATTTGAAATAAACAAATTAATTTCCATCCATTCAATATATTGGCCAATAATTTTTAAAGTATTATTTAAAATATCATCATTAATTGAATCATTAAGTAAGATTTTATACCAACTTTCCACTAATTGATTCATATCATTTAATCTAATTGAATCCTTTAATAAATTATTACGATTTTGTAAGAAAGATGATCTTGAAATAAATTTATCACCAATTTCATAATGAATTGAAATTACAATTCTAGAATAATAATCTAAAATTAAAGGATTAGTAAAAGATTGACATAAATTTAATAAATCTTTCAAGAAATTTGGGTATAATTCTAAATAAGTGTAGCAAAATAATGAAGCAAATAAAGTAGATAATTTATTCTTTAAGTAAGCAGCATCATTTAAATTATTTGAAATGATTGAATTTAATATTTGAAATAATGTATTTTTTAAATTAATCAATTCGTCATTATTTAATTTTGACATATTTTCTTCAATAACCTGATAAATGAAAAATTTTAATCCATCATTAATATCATTATTTTCCCTCGATTTTAATAAGATATCAATACATGATTTATAACCTTCTTCAGTAGATTTGATTTGATTGATGAATTCATAAGCTTGATTTTTCAAATTTGGATCAGCAGTACCACTTAAGGCAATCTCTACTGCTTGTTGAATTTGTTGATCCATAAAAAAAAATTAACAACCAATTATGAGTCAAGGTATGAGTATAAAAATTGCAAAAAAAATAGCCGTTAGGAATAACACCTAAAATAATCAACGGACTTCGAAGGAAAGTAGAAAAAAATAATGCAAATGACTAAATTACAAGGATTAAAAGCACCCGTTAGTAAATGGATAGCTGATTATATTACAACTGGATGTAAAAGATATGATACCGTTGTGGAAAGAAAAATGAAAATTTTTTATTTTGATTTGGTAGTGTACAGATACCTCGAAAATTATTGGTGTATGGGTGTTCTTGAAAGATGTACGGGTGATGTTGAACGAGAATCGAAAACAAATATGTACGGGTGTTAATTTGTGGCGGTTACAGCACAAAAAGTACAGGTAACACTAAGAAGCGGCGGCTATCTATACCTCGAGGTGACCAACTAAAGCTGGAGTAATTGAGCTTGTGAAGGTATATCGTACAGTTGGGGCTTTCAAGGCCGGGTGGTAATGATTAGAGATTTGAGAATGAACTGGTAAAGAGATAGACTGGCAAAAAGATGAATTGATAAAGAGACGAATAGATAGACAAACACTGGAGGCGAAATCAAGTGAGTTGAGTATTTTGAAACAAAAAGACTGGAGGTGCGCACGACATCAAAGTGGTACCTCCGTACATTCTGGTAGATCACGTGATTATCATTTCTTGAAAAAAAGGGTTTAAACTCACGTAAACGCCCCGAGGGAAAAAATATAGCGAGAATCTGAGAAAAAAAAAAATAAAAAAATAATGAGTAAATCCAAAAAAGAAAAATAAGTGAATAACTCAAAAATAAGTAAATAACTCAAAAAAATAAATGAATAACTCAAAAAAAAAAATCAAATATAATAAAAATGAACCACATAAAACAAAACGAACAATTGAGCCAAAATATCATGAAGAAAAAAAAAAGTAAAAATAAAATAAAATACACACAAACGCAAACCCAAATGTGTATATTTGTACCTGCTGCGAGAAAGGAAAAATGTCCAAGCCCACAGTATGGAGGGCATCGACATGAGATTGATACATGACTTCAAACGCAGGCTTGGGAAAGTCAATGACTTACATCAAAGTAACATCACCACAGCAATCAATATGAGATTAATGAAGAAATGTTGTGAAGCAAATAGGCTGGCAGCAGATACGCATTAGCAAAACTCAAACAAGGAATAATGTGAGGCTAAACTAGTTCTGGTAGTTACCGAGCCAAATAACTAGAAAACAAAGAAGGATAAATCAACTCAAAAACAACAAACAAAAAGAAAATAGGTCGGTACTGTATCGGGGGTAGATTGGCAGTTGGCAGCAATAGCGAGTAGGCAATTCCAGAGGAGAGAATTGGTAAGCGAGTAGTGTTTAAACAGTGTGCTAGGTACAAATTAGTATACCGGCTCAAACAATACAAGGAGTAGTTGGGATATCGAGTCGGAGCAATTAGCATCAGATCATGTAGCAGCCACGTCGCAGTGCATCGGAACAATAGGATAATCCGACTACCGTATTTGACCAGAGATTACTGGAAGATCCAAATAGGGGTGGGTAAGTGGCATTTTGGCTACAGGGTTCTTACGAGCTTAAATGTAAGATATTGAAAATAAAACAAAAAATAAAAAAAGAAATGAAAAAAAAAAAAAAAAAGAAAAGGAAAACGAAGTTTAAACCAAAAAAATAAAAACCGTTAGCAAAGGGTTTCTCACAAAAGGTAAAAGATCATCATAGCCATCTTGCAATATTGCAAGGATATGCTATTAAGTAGCTGACAAGAATTGTTGATACAGTTACGAATGAATATTAGTTATTCGTTTCAATTTGGTTCGTTTGTAACTTTAATAATGTTTATATTTTTTTTTTTTTTTTATTTTTTTTTTTTTCTTTTTATTTTGTTGTTGTTGATTTTCCATGTCATAATTTTCCTTTATTATCTTGGTTTGACAGGTTAACGCGCGGCTCGGGTTTCGCATTTGCCTAATATCGCCCAGAGATTGTCAAGTAACGAAATAGGCGATTTGGCCAACTTGGATTGTTGTTCTATTGTTTTACAGAAGAGGACAATAGTCACACCGATGGCTATAATATCTTAGGGTTAAGGGTGGTGTATACAGAGCTTTTAGTAGTTGCACATTATACTTATACCAGATTAACGTAGGTACCTCAACGTTTCAATTGATAATTTTGTTTGTCCTTTGTTAAGTGAGGGTACCAGCTACCCTTAGGGAATGAATACGGCACTTGATGAATTTGATATCATGTTGGGCAATTGAAGACAAAAAAGAAAGCTTATCAAAATGTATATTTATTATGTAATAGGGAAACCCCCGATTAATCGAGAATAGCGTATTTTTGTAAGTGAGAAGGAATTGAATTGAAGAGATTTTTTTCAATCAACCATTTTTTACTGAAAATACGATCGCTATATTTATGTGCACTATCAGCTAAAAGAGTAACGACATTTGAATTTTCTGGTAATGATTTAGCAACTTCAATTGCTGCAACAACATTTAATGCACCAGTACCACCTAAATATAATCCTTCCTGATCTAATAATTTATACAACATTTCAATTGATTTTGAATCTTCAATTTTGATACTATAATCAATTAAATGTAAATCTGGTTTTAAATTTTCGGTAATTCTACCTTGACCGATTCCTTCAGTAAATGAAGAGCCACCTCTTTGTAAATCCTTACCTCCAGATTCAATATATGAATGTAATACACTTCCTGGAGGATCAGCTAAAACACATTGAGTTTTATTATTTGAAATTGTTTTAAGATATCTAGTCACCCCGGCAAATGTACCTCCAGTACCAGTTGAACAAGTCCAAGCATCAACTTTCCCATTTAATTGAGCCCATATTTCTGGACCAGTAGTTTCAATATGAGCCTGTCTATTAGCAATATTATCAAATTGATTTGTCCAAACACTATTTTCTAATTGTTCTGCATGTCTTTTAGCTTGATGATTATAATTATCAGGATTGTCATAAGGAACTGCTGGTACTGGGAAAACTTTTGCTCCTAATAATTTCAAAGTTTCAATCTTGGATTTAGATTGAGTGTTTGGCATATAAATAATACAGTCATATCCTCTTGATCTACAAACATGAGCTAATCCAATCCCAGTATTACCAGCAGTTCCTTCAATAATAGTTCCACCTGGTTTGATTAATCCTTTGGCTTCAGCATCCTTGATTATAAACAATGCAGCACGATCTTTGATTGATCCTCCGGGATTCATAAATTCTGCTTTAGCATAAATATTACGACCAATTTCTTTTGAAATCGTTGGTAATTTAAGTAAAGGAGTGTTACCGATTGCGTTGGAGATCCCGTTTTCCGAAGTTAACGGAATGAAGGGGGCCTTGAACTCCGGATTGGCAGAGATAGATATATTACGAAGCTGTTGTTTGAGTCCTCTGATCATTCTTGGTTGGTGAGTAGAGCATTAGCAGCAAACATTGATGGATTTTTCAAGCTAAACCCTAGCAGGAAAAAGCTCACTCAATTGCACGTGACGGGCGGTCGCAAAATTCGGATAATACACCCCTACACCAGACCCCTACACCAACGCCCGCACACCAGGAACCTCACAAGACCAACAATATTCGGTAATTTTTCGTTTAAACTAAATAAATCCCTTATTAATGTTTTGTCACACTCAAGTTTAAAAATTATTACGCAAGAGAATCTCATCTGGTAAATGATACAAAATACATTTTGGAAACAACAACACAATCTAACATTTAGAATTCGGTAGGACCCGAAACGACGCATGCCAACCAATGACACTTGCTACAAGGGTTTGGTCAATATTTTTTGGGAAGAGATCCATAATCAATCATCAACAAAAGAAGAAATAAAACCAGACACACAAAAAAGGGGTAAAAAAAAAAAGATGATGATTATATACCGAATAGCCGTTAACGAAACCACATTGAATATTCAAATCTGGAAATCCAGCAAAGGTTAATTGTGAGCATGAAAGAAATAAGGAAGAAAATAAAGTAAAATAAAAGGTAATAGAATGTATCAGGAGTATGTAGAATAATGAAAAAGGCAAAATCATAGACCAAACTTAAAACAGATTGAAATAAAAGGCTCAAATTCGTAAGTTAATTAGGTCGGGAGGGAGCCCGCGGCAATGAACCATCCCTGAAAAGGTAATTGCTGAGCCGGGCGCGAACCCTGCTGAGCACGGCACTCTAGTGCTAGCAGCAGGTCAAAAAATAAAAAAAAAGTCAAAAAAAGAAATGTGAGGTTTTGCCATGCATGCATGCATGCACGGATGCATGAACAGACAAAATCAGGCTCGCGATGTGGTATTACATTAAACCTTAAAAGAGATAGACTTGTGTAATTTTCGCAAAAGCATAATAAAAGCTTTTGAATGAAATCGTTTATTTTGTTGTATTATTTTATTTTGCATTATAATAGGTTTTTTTTTTTTTTTTTTTTCCTCTTTATTTTTTTAAAATAAATGTTTCATGTCATTGTTAACTCAAATCACTAACATCTCCCTTAAGATATATTTATATCAGGTAATTTTCCAACATCTTTCAATTAATCTTCAATTTCTTTGGCTCTATACAAGATGTTCTATTCACATACTCCAACATATAACAACATTAAACATCCACAACCACAACCAACCAAATTACCTAGTTTCAATG
Organism: Hyphopichia burtonii NRRL Y-1933; assembly: GCF_001661395.1. Lineage (NCBI taxonomy): Eukaryota > Fungi > Ascomycota > Pichiomycetes > Serinales > Debaryomycetaceae > Hyphopichia > Hyphopichia burtonii. The sequence continues at coordinate 821,112 of NW_017963728.1, forward strand.
AATTATTAACTAGTATTCCATTACCAAATGATTTTTATCCACAACAACAACAACAACAACAACAACAATATCATAAATCACTCAGTTCTACTCCACCAACATCAACCACCAGTATAAGCAATTACTATCCAACTCCTCAATCGAGTACATCTAGTGCTAGTTCAAATCATTTCCAACCACAACCAATTCATTATATCCCATTACAAATACAGCCAATTCCTCAATATTACCCTCAAAAAAATACATCCAATGTGAGCGTATCACCTAAAACAGTACTTGATCAAAGTTTTGAAATCCCCACTCCACCACCATCATCAACGGATTATTCAATACGATCATTTACTCCAGAAACACCAACTACAAATAAGGATAAAGTTACCAAAAGAAAACATATTTGTAAAACCTGTACTAGATCATTTACCACTAGTGGACATTTAGCAAGACATAATAGAATTCACACTGGGGAAAGAAAACACATATGTCCCTGGCCAACTTGTGATGCTAGATTTGCAAGACAAGATAATTGTATGCAACATTATAAAACTCATACAAATGGTAAAAACAAAAGAAGTAAATTAAATTTTAAAAATTCTAACTTGTTGAGCAAGTAATTTCATTTCCTTTTTCTCTTTTCTTTATTACGTTTCTTTCATTTCTCTGGGTTTATAGTTTTGTCAATGTCAATGGTTCTTTTAATATTTTTCATTGTATTTATTGTTTTTATTGTTTATAAAACAATTTCAATTACCCCTAGGTAGATTGATTGTTCGCGGTAGCCTCCGAAGGCGCATTTATTTACGAGATTGGCCATTGATGACCAAACACACCACTTCATTTACAGCCTTGAGTAACTGAATAAATTCATTAACCAAATTATCAAATAACTGAATAACTCAATTGAACGAATATCTAGGCTGTTACCTTATCCAAATTTTAAGCTGACATTCCAGGGATAGTGTCTGCATCACGGTGTACATGGTACATGACAAGCTGTTACCGGCGTTGCATAGGGGGTGCGCTGAACAACCGAGCTCTGTACAGGCCGCGGCCCCAAATTCCCACACCCTCGCAGATCGTCAACCTTCAACTACGAGTACTAAACGCTAGATCATCGATGCATTAGTTAGAGCAAAGTCTGGTTACCTGAGCACCTCCCGCGCACGGCATTTTAGCTACTCACTACCCTGTACAGGTTACATTGGTAATCTCTGCACTGGTGATATTTCCATTTGTGTGCATTGAAAGGGTTCAGTTGGCTGGACAACTCGGCCTTGGGATCCGGGCTGGGATCAGGGTTTGTTTGATCCGCAGCACGTGATTCTGTTTACGAAAAAATAACATAAATCCTTCCTAGCAACTTACGTAATCAGGAATGTGCCTTAATTCTCCTCTAGACCCTTCATTTCGCCGCAACTGATAAGCAATGTCCAATCACTTGAGCTTATATATATTTATTGTTGTATTGTATTATTGTATTATTGTATTATTTTTTTAAAATCTATGTATCATCATGGATGTTACTGAAGAAGGCAGTACCATTTAGTTCATGGTCAAAATGATAAACCAAACCATTTATAAGTAGTTTGTTCAATTGGAAAGAAGTAGATCCATCATTCTCATCGTTTATACCGCCAATTACAACGTCTTCGGCGTTGCCGCGATTTAAATTGATCATTTTGAGAATTAAATCGTTGATATAATGAGAAATGCAGATGGTAATTTTATTATGGAACGGGATATTGTAAAACTTACAATCGTTGGGACAAGACTCGGCGTCAAAGTATAGTTCTTCGTCAATGGGGTCTTTATCGTCTTCGAAATCCGCTTCTTCGTAATTCTTATAATTTAAGCATTTAAACGGAATTGAAAAGTGATTTTGGTGGAAATCCCAACTTATATTTTTCAACGGTTTCGCATTTATTAAAAAATCTCCGATTAATTCATCAAATGTCAATCTTGAACTTAATTTAGTGGAAATAACACTAATTAAATTGCAAGTTATCAAATCTTTATATAGTTCAGTTTTGAAATTATAGTACTTGTGATGGATTAGGAATTCATCCAATAACCCCAAGTATTTAGTACAATGAGCGCACTTACATCCGTTCCACATAAGCACATTCATTGCCGGTTCATAACAGGATAAACTGGTGACTAAATTAGGGTAAAATAAGTTAATTCCCTGTTGATTAGTTAAAAAATTGGGTAATATTTTGCCGTATAACTTTTCTCTTCTCAAGTAGTTCCCCTCGTATCCGTCATTTATAATTCCCTCGTTATTGGGATTATGACGTATTGATAAGTTGGTCAATTTAGTTTGGTTGAAGAGTTTCCTAATGTAATTGAAAATGGTTATATCCCATTTTTCGTTATTTTCATGATTAGTCAACTTGGCATCGGTATTTTGAATGATTAGTACCGTATCAAGACTAGGGTATTCGAATTGACTCAAATCGTAGCACGTTTGTTGACATTGTAATTCATTACATCCAATTGACAATTGTAATTGTTTGATATTATCAAAATTGATAAACGGTAATTCATGGGGATAATGCGAATGGTAATAATTGAATTTTTGCAATTTGAATTTAAATGGCTTAATTCCAAAACACTCATTGAAATATTTTATTACTTGTCCGTATAATACTTCATCGTTTATAATGATTAAACTATCCAAAGATAATTTCCCAAAATCATAGTAGTGGAAATCACTTTTCTCCTTAAATGTAATCATCAACTCCCGTTCATTACCCCGAAGTAAATTGAAATCTTCAATACTATCGATAATAACCGATTCTAACTTGAATTCACTAACTAGTTTCTTATACTTGATCAACTTTCTCAATCTATGATTCGTATAGATTTTTTTCAAGTTACTCTTTAAACTGGACAAAACTTCAAATAACTTGTTCATTTCCTTAATGGTATCAATCTTATACTTATGGTCATCAATATAAATCTCCTCGATATACTCTGCTAACTCATGGTTTACGCTAATGGCCAAAATCAAAGCAGTTATTCGTACTTTTAATAATTTTTCATGAGTTTCATAATCATTTGATGTCGATTGAAACCCATACAATACCGTCTCGTTACTATCAAGATAGTCGATCTTATAATGTTTAGCCTCCCTAGGTTTGGCAACCAATATTGGATCGATCTGAATCGAAATTTTCCTGTAAAGTTTTTTCAATCCCGGTTGATAAAATTGATAATTAGTTAACATCAAATTAATCACATCTTGTTGCGGTAAATACCCAATTACCCGCTCAATCACCCGGCTAGGCAACTCACTAAACTCAACCATACTCAACGGCTCCTTCTTTCTAGTCAGTATATTTTCAACTATGGCCAACCCAACATTTCTAAAAAGCACCTCTGGATGGATGGGTAGGTGTCTGGGTCACATGATACCGCGTCACATGACCTCCGTTCTACAAATTTTTATTAATCGTAAATTACATATATTGAAATGAATATTAAATGATATAAACTTTTAATGGAATAATTCGCTGTTTAGTAGGAATAGCTTACTCATCTTTGATCCCTAAAATGGCTCTACCAGTATAATATAATGGACCAATGGTGGAAACAGTAAACATGGCATAAAATCCCCAGACTAATGGCTTGGAAAATCTACCTCTGTACCATAATCTTTGGTTGGAGTTTTGGTATTGTCTTTGTAATTTGATAATTCTTTGTGGATCCATCTTGATGTTAAAGAATAGCTAGCAGATTATAAAAGATACAAGTCTTTTGGAATTTATCAGTTCATTTTTTTTTCCTTTCGAAGAGAACAAAAAAAAGGTAAATTATTGGTCAAACTATTTTGGCCGTGCACACACGACCCAGTTATCAATCACTATATCCATCGTAGTCTTCACCGTCACCATAGTCTTCACCGTCACCGTAGTCTTCACCGTCACCATAGTCTTCATTATCGTCGTAGCCATCACCATCGTAGTCGTCGTATTCATTGTATCCATCGCTGTTCCCTCCGTTTTGGAAACTTTCAGGACCGCTCTCATATTCATCTTCACTAGGTACTTGAAGAGCTCCATCGTTGCCGGATATATTAGAATTGTCTTCTTCGTCACTAGATATCAGTATGCTAACAGGCCGCCTTGGACCTTCGTCTTCGTCACTGGATATACGGATACTCGCAGGTCTACTGGGACCTTCTTCTTCGTCACTCGATATGTGAATAACACCCCGTCTCTGTATAGGTCTGTCGTCGTCAGAATCATCGTAGGCTGCCTGTTGCATGTCATGTTCATGTTCTTGCAGTAAAAGGTCCCTTAATCTTCCATCCACGAAAGGTTCAGAATCCCGAGTTTGCACTGATTCATCATCATCATCAAATCCTCTCCAACTAGTTCCCCCACTAACCGAGTTATTATCTCCTGATGATAAATAATCATTTTCGCTATCGTTGAGATCATTTGAAATTGCCGCCATGTCTCGTTCATCTATGAAACTATCTTGGGAATCATATTCATTTGGTTCTCCTTCATCGTCATCCTCTCCATGTCTACCTCCGTATAACACAATTTCTTCTTCATCTTCATTATAAGCATCACCATCTTCAGAATCATAATAAGCATCATCTCGAGGTATACGAAACCGACTACCACAATGTAAACAGCTGGACCCGTGTGCTTCCCAATGACAATTCCCACATCTAGGTACCCCATCGGATCGATCGATTAACGTTAACGTTGATTTAAATGCATCGCCAAATAACCTCTTATTTGCAAAATCATCTTCGTACTCTTCTAGCATACTCGTTTGATGTCTTAATCGTGGTTTGGTATCTTCTTTACTTAATTCAAGCATCATTTGAAATATATTCTTACTTATTTGCTTTAATTGAAGATTGATCACTGGAGCATATTCAAAATCTTTCCTACATGTCGGACAATTCACCTTATTCTCAAACCATGACTTTAAGCATCCATAACAGAATGAATGTCCACATGATGCTAGAAATGGAACATGCATTATCTCTGAGCAAATTGCACACTCTAAAGTATCGGTGATTGAGTCTAGTAGACTCACCTTCTTATCATTTCCCATAGCTCCCCATAACTCACTATTCTCGCCCTTCAGCATATTAACCTCTATTCGTATAACCAAGGTACTGGAAGTATGTGATCCATCTACTGAGACCGTTTTATTTCTGGTGATGTTGTGTGCACGGCCAAAAAAAATTTACATCTTATTGCAAAAATTATATAAAAGATCTATCATTAATATGTGTATATATATTTATAGGTATAAGTATATACATGATCTATAAGCGTCTCTCGTCAGTTTCGTTTAAGCTTTTGTTGATCCAGTCATTGAAAAATCCAAACATATCTTTGATCTTACTAGTTAGATCTAGTTTATCTTGTTCTAATCTTAATTCAACATCACCAATAAAACCATGTAGTCTATCGATAAGTTGTTTCAAATCTTCGTTGGATGATTGATCCTTTTTTGATTTCTGTACCAACTTTCTCTCAATGTGTCGACAGTTATGGGATAAAAATGGGCTCAATATATTACCATCAATTGGGAAGTTATTAATTTGTTCAATCATCTTGCTAAACTCTCCATTATTCATGTGATTTCTCAAACCAATGTTAAGAGCAAACATTTTTTGTTTATCCGTCATGTCATCTTGATCAATACTTGACAATAATTGACTGGTTTCTTCGTATAAGTATTTATTCATCATGATTCTCGATAAGAAGATCTTATGTTTGACACTTAAATTATTGCTGTTAACAAATCTCACCAAATCATCTTTTGAAACTCTTGATAACTGTAAATTAAGCACATCTAAATCAAATTTATGTTTGTATAATCTTGTTGTCCATAGTAAAGAGTAAATCATATTTCTTTTTTGCTTTCCACATCTTCTAAAAGTATTTTCTAACATTTTATAATCAGGCTTAATACCCTTTCTTAATATATCTTGGAACCCTTTATTTATTCTGAATTCAATTTGTCTTTCGTGTTGTAAAACTCTTCCGTTTAACGGATCAATTGCCCATTTAAGATCACTCCATTCTGATTGGTCGTATTTCTTAGTGTTGATTTCAGGTAATTTCAAATTATATGGAGTTAAACGAGATTCTATTTTACTGATTTGACATTTCTCTAAGATTAATGCTTTTGATTCTAATGATAACTTAGAATTGTGCGTTACCCATTTTTGAAATCCCTCATCAAAGTTCACCGCATGGTAAGGATATGTTTGAACAAAGGTTTTATAAACTTTGAATAAGAAATCATGATTAAATGTTAGCCCATTCTCTTGTTCCATGGTTGATGTACTGGTGATGAAATTGATTAGCGTCAAGAAATTCTCTGATCTGACATAAAAATTGATAAGAATATTTAAAAATTCATCATTGAATGGGATGTCATCCTTTTTCATCTTGATTATAATGAACTGAATCATCTTAATGTTTGAATGCTTAGCAAAAAAGGTTAATATTTCGTTATAAAACTTAGTTAAATCTTTGACATCATTAATTGAGTTACAAATTTCATCAATCTTGAGCAAATCATGTTGAGTTATTGGTTTCTTTGGATTTACTGGATCACGCTTGATAATTTCATTTTGTAATTTTGTTGATTGTATTAAGTAATGGTCATTTAATGATTTGGATTCAATATATTGATGAATTTTCGAAACCTCTTCGTTTGTACCAAACTTATAGTTTTCTTTTAAAATTAAGTCAATGGTGGATATATTTGGGTTCTCACAGTTATTTGACTTTATCCAAATATCAAAGATCGAATTGATGTTTTCAAAGAGAGAATCAACTTTAATGAATTGATAAATAACGACCTCTAAAAGTCTAGAACTCAAACTTTTCAGGATTCCAATCAAGCTCAGAAACAAATTTTTAGCAAATTCAACCTCATAGTTAATTATAAATCCACTCATTATATAACTTAAAGTTTTGGACGAATAAGTTGAGTTCTTCAAGTACATATATAGAAATCTTTGTAGTCTAGTTAGATCATTCATATGATAACATAGCCAAATATAATTCTCTTGAAAATACTGATCATTCAAATATCGACACTCATGTATTCGACATATTTCGTATAAATCGGGTAAATCAGAGTATATCCGTCGGTGAGTTCGAACTTTATCAAGCTCCTTGATTCCTTTGAATCTAGGGGTCTCTATCACTTCATCTTTTTCCAAATTCTCAACTTTTTCGTTTGCTTTGGATATGATTTCGTTTAGAATATTTACAGGTAATTCATATCTATGCAATTTGATCAAGTCAAGAATCAGTTTGAAATCGTCTTGCCGAAGAAAGCCAGCTATCTTATGATGCAAATGGGGATGATCCTTCTTTTTTTGGTCGTCAATTGAAAGTTGAGTTGGTATACTTAAAGTTTGCGATATTTCATGAGCATAAACTGCTGATGGGGGTAAAGTATTGAATTTTTTATTATCATCTTTTGAACCTTGACTTTCATATTCTTCCTGCAACGTTACCAAACTATTAAAGATCTGTGAGGGTATTGTTTTACCCGTCTTCATCAACCAATGAGTATAAGATGCATCTAATAATTGGGAATTCGTGCAAAACGGATGAACTGAAGACCTGAAAACTGGTCTTTTTGAAGGATGCTTGAAATTCCTTATGTTGAATATCAAGTTCTGACATGTCCTTTTGAAAGGGTTAACTGCAGACATGCTGTATCATGGATATGAATAAATATGCAAAAATCGATAAGGAATCAACTAAAGAAATGAATAAATTAACTTGGAAACAAAAAAAAAAAAAAACCAAAGAACGTAAAAACTTAACTGTAGTGAATGCGATACCTATTGAATTAACAACAAGTAGGGGGAAGCCAATTCGGCAAGGTTGAGGTCTTAAACAGTCTAAAAGTATATAAAATCTATTCAGTTCACCTTGATGATGCCATTTTTTCAGTACTATTTTTTTTTTTTTTCGTTTTTTCCATCCAATGTCTGTAATGCGATTCGTAACATAAAAGATCCGGACACCAGATAAAAAGATTCTAATAAATCATGCCCTCGGTACTAATTCTGAAAAACTGGAGTAGAAGTTAAGGCCAACTACTTCATTTTGAAAGGAATTAGAGGTTAATAGAATGTCGTTAGGTCCTCAAGGTCGAGCATTGATGAGTATTGGGACGTACCATAACCAGGTGCCTCAAGATTTGGATCTTTTGATTCATGATTTGAGATTCCCACTGCCAGATACAACGATTAATAAGGTTTTAGGGTATTTATATCATTATGTTCCATACGTGAAGTATGAGCATAATTTGAAACTTGTTATTGCGAGTTTCTTAAATAATCCGCTTTGTTTTGGTAATCCTGTTCCATCATTTGAACAGAATTATTTAATAATTGAAGTTTTCAAACTCATTACTGATAAGAAATTGAAAATATCCAAACCCACCTTATCTATTAAAGCTTGGTATGATATAATATTGACAGAGGTTGTGAATTTTGCTTCTTATAAGCCCATTGAAAATAGTTGGAAAGTGTTACCTATTTTATCTGGGTTGATATTATCAAATGAGTTGAGAGATCAGTTGTATACTGTGCATAATCCAATTGAGTATAAATTCTACTTCAAAGACTGGGACAGTAAAGCCAATCGTTTGTTCAAGAAATGTTTGGGATATAACCTTTCCCAGTACCAAAATAACGATATTACTTATTTGAGTTTAATTGGTTTGGCGGTAGTTTATAAAAAAAATGAAAATGTTTTTGATTATACTGGCAATATCTCAAGTCATTTCATTGTTAGAAAACTAATCCAATTAGTATTTGATGACGTTACAAGTTCTGCAACTCATAATTTGTTCTTCAGTCTAAATTCCAACGACCCTGACTTGGATAACTTGATCCTGGAACAAATCATCCAAAAACCAGTGGTTAAACATTTGAATAAGTTTTCTTTTCTACTTGAAAGCTATCTAAAGAAATTACCCATAAACGAGCAATCATTTCAATTGGTAGAGTCGGTGTTAGTAATGATGAAAAATTTCAATCAAAGATTGTCTATTGCCACTTCACAGCATCCTATTCTTAATACGAATCCTTCCAAAATCAATCCCAATGATCCCTTAAGCTCAAAATTCTGGTTTTTCATGAAAAGTTTATTATTTGCAGAAGTGATTATATTTCAAGGAATCATGACACGATTCCTCATTACCCAGAACAATTTCTGGATTGACCCTTTCAATAGGGTGTCTTTGAAATCGAAACTTGAACTCGAATACAAACAAATCTCTTTTAAAATTATGCATAGCTTGTACTATTTGAATTTCATTTTACTTTCAATCGGTCAAGGGGGGTTTGATAATTATAATTTCATCTACTATTTGACATTGGAAATTGTCTTGAAAAATAATCGTGGAAATGATTTTGAAAACTTTACCAGGTTTTTGATTGGTAATTACAATGAAGTGAATTTACATGCCCAAGTTTTGAATACAAATTACCTTACCCGTTGTAAAGTTTCGTTTGTGTTAGGATTATGGGAAAATTATTTACAACAAGATCACTCCAAAAACTCTGGCTTTATTAATAACGAAATTTTCCAAATTTGTTTGGGTATAGTTAAAAATCCAACTATTGAAGATTTTGAATTGATTGAAATCTCTCATTCGGTACTTCTAATATGTTTTTCAAAAACTGATGATACAGATTATCAACTAAGAAAAACATTTGACTATATCGAACTTTTGCTTCACCAATTTCCTCAAATTTTGTCGGCTAACCAATTAAGCATCGCTATTGAAACCTTGGGTAAGAAAATACTAGCAAACCCTATAAAACCGCCTGCAAATTTTGAATTCCACAATTCTGCGGAATACTTTTTGGATTTTTTGAACTTAAAGTGCTCCAGTACCATCCCTGGTGTTCATATCAAAAAACCTGACGATACTGCAACGTTCAGCTCGGCTCAACCAATTGTAGAAATTGATGCCGCATCGACCTTAAGTCACATCGACGAAAAGAAACACCCTTCAACTGATATAGTTGATCGTAATAAAATGAAAAAACCAAAGGACAGATTAAAAGTTGATCTTATAAACACTGGCCAACCCAAAAAACAGTATCAATTCACTCAACGTACAATTCCAAACACTTCTAGGGAAGCAATAATCATTTCTTTTTTTAACATAATCCCATACTTTCCGTTATCCATCTTTATTCATTGGTTGAACAAAATATGGGATTTGGTTCTTAGTAGTAACCCCGAAGAGCAAGAGTTTTTGGGACAAAGATTATGGAAGGTATTGAGTGAAAATTTGGACTTGAACAGGTCTGAATTAGCGTACAGATGGTGGTATGAAGAGAAGAATGCTGTGCAGCATAATCCCTTAAAACTTTGAGTTCTCAATCTCCCTTAATATCATATATAGTTTCAAATTAACGATACTGATGTTATTTGTTAGATGTAAATTTGCAGCTTTTTCTGTCTATTACTTATGTAAGAAAGTGACCCTGCGGTACGGTGCTTTTTTTTTTTTTTCTTTTGATACATCTGCAGCTCATCTCAAATAAGCTTCATTCAAATACTTTTCAGTCTTGATTCTATAGGTACTAACAATGGCTAGAAAGAAGTCTGCTGCTAAAAGAGCTAGAGAAGAAGCTTTAAAAGCGGAAGTTGCTTCAGCTCCAGCAATCGAAGAAAAACAGGAGGTGGAAAAACCAACTAAAGAAAAATCAACTAAAGAAACTCAAGAAGTATCTGATGATGACGATGAAGACCTGGAATCGTCCGAAGAAGAAGATGAATATGGACAACTCATAACAGACAATGTTGAAACAGGTATCAACAAAGTTCTTGAAGCGCTTAAAAATGATCCAAAGAAGTTGCTTGATCCAAATCTTAAGTTTTTCGATGATCCTGAAAAGAACTCTGCTTTGAAGGAAAAGATAAATAAGGAAAAACCCATGTATTTAAAAGATTATCACAGACAAAACTTGTTATCCGGTGACTTCAAGCATGAAGACGATGAAAATGAATATGGAACTGTTGACGGTGAAAAACCATTCGTGGTAACCGAAAGGGAAGAAAGAAATCAATTATTATCTGATATTAAGAGTGCATTCAATGATGATGAGGACGATGATGGAAGTGACGATGATTTTTTGAAGAAGAAAGAGTCGAAGAAAGACGATATTGAGAAACCTAAAACAGTCTTACCTGATCCTGAAAAGAATCAAGAAGCTTTCTTAAACGCTTTTCTTGATAACCAAGCTTGGATACCTAAGAAAAATGACAAAGTATTAGATCTCGATAAAATAGATAATGATGATGAAGAAGATTTTGATAATGCAGTTGAAGATTTCGAAAAAGCTTATAACTTCAGATATGAAGATCCAAATGCTGCAGAAATTGTTTCGTATGCTCGTAATCAAGCCACTTTAAGAAGATCAAATACCAATTCACGTAAAAGACAAAGAGATAAAAAGATTGAATTGAAAGAAAAAGAAAATCAAGAAAAAGAAGAATTGTTAAAGAAGAAAAAGACTCAAAAAATGAATAAAGTCTTAGATAGATTAACAAAAATTAAAGAGGCTGTCGGTGAAGAAGTCAGTGATGAAACCATACAAAAAGTATTTGGTAACTCTCTTCTAGATGAAGATTTTGATGATGCTGATTGGGATAGTAAGATGGCCCAAATATTTGACGAGCAATATTACGGAAATGAAGATTCTAAACCTGAATGGGGTGAAGATGATGAGATAATGGGAGATTTCCACAAAGAAAATAAAGAAGACTCGGATCAAGCTGAAGATGAAGAACAATCCCAAGAAGATTTAGATGGTGAACCTCCTAAGAAGAAGTCCAAGAAAGAAAAACTTAAGGAAAAGAAATCTTCTAAAAAGGAAAAACAATCACTTAAAGAAAAAGCCCAACAAATAGTTGAATCCAATGCTGTCAAGATCTTGGATGAAGTTGAAGATGAAAGAGGCCGTTCTCAGGATAAAGAAGAAGTCAGATTCAAGTATCGTGATGTTTCACCAGAAACCTTTGGTTTAAGTACTAGAGATATTATTTTAGCCGATGACAAACAATTAAATTCATTCATTGGTATCAAGAAATTTGCGCCTTATAGATCAAAAGAACAAGCATTGAAGGATAAAAGAAAGTATGCCAAAAAGAAACATTTACAAGATTGGAGAAAAGAGGTTTTCCATGACAAGAATGGTCCTAGGTTTCAAGATGGAGAAAAAGAAAATGAAATTTGGATTCCAATTGAAAATGAAGAAACTTCCAAATCTACCAAGAAGACTAAAAAAAGAAAGAATAAACATTAATAGAGTACATGTATTAATCTAATATATTTTAAATTATTGATCTTCTATTGTATTGTAAACGACATCGTCTTCTTCGTGAATTTTCTCATGTTCGAAGAAGTCAGAACCAAGTTCAATCAAGCCTGTCTCTGCAACGTAGTCTGTCCAATGAGTGAGCATTTCGTTTAACTTACCTGACTCTTCTTTAGCAAGGTCTTTTGTCTCTCCTGGGTCTGCTTTGATATCGAATAACTGCCATTCGGAATCACCAAATGGCTTTGGTATATAAACCGCCTTATACTTACCTTTTCTAATCGCTTGTTGACCAAAAAGTTCCCAGCCAGTTACCGTATCTTCAGAGTGAATATGATCTTGCTTTCCTCTCAAATAGCTAACCCATGATTTCCCTCTAGGTGTATGGACCTTTCTTCCCTTATACTCATTACCTGGATGTTGAATTCCAGCAAGCTCCAAAACAGTAGGCAAGATGTCCATAACCGTAGTGAACTCATGAGCCACTTTCCCTTCAAAATTGGAATTATTTATTAAGGGTGGATAATGAAGTATTAAGGGACAGACAATAGCCCCTTCGGTAGCCCACATCTTGTACATGGAATGTGGAGCAGTGGCTGCTTGAGCCCATTGATCATTATAGTAGACAAAAGAATCTTTCCTGCCAATGTTACTAAGATCATTATTATAATGATTTTCAATTGCAGTTCTAATTCTCAAAATCCTTAGAGGTAATGCTTCCATCAACATACCTTCTGCTCCATTATCTGACATGAATAGAATAAAGGTATTTTCCAATTCGCTTGACTTCTCCAATGCATCCAAAACCTTTCCAATGTTCCTGTCTAAAATTTCCACCATGGCAGCATAGACTTCCATAATTCTAGATTCCTTGGCTCTTTCATCGTCATCTATATCTGACCACCTTTTATGGATAGTTTTGATGGGATGAGGAGTTCCATCTGGTATCACGCCTGCTTTAAGAGCACTTTCTAATCTGCGCTTTCTTAACTCTTCTGGACCATCATCATATCTACCCTTATACTTTTTAATTACCTCTTCTGGCGCCTGATATGGCCAATGAGGAGCAGTGTAAGTCAAACAGCCAAAAAACGGTCTATCGCCTCTCTTCTCGTGACTAAGGAATTCAAGACCCTTTTCGGTGAAGTAGTCGGTTGAATAATAATCATCGGGTAATTCCTTTTCAGCATCTACTTCCCGATCATCCTCTGCATACAAAAATGGCATGAATTTGACAGGACCCTCCTTGTCCTTTGGTATATATTTATAATGATTACCAGCACCAGGTAATAAAGTAAAAGATTTTTCAAAGCCTCTTGTAAATGGCCAATATTCTTTCAAAAGACCTAAATGCCATTTCCCAGAAATAAAAGTATAGTATCCACCATCGTTTAAGATTTCTGGTAAACTTACTACTCGATCATTTAAATACCCTTCGTATCCCGGTTTACCTTCAAATTTATCAGGATGACGCATCGCAAATTCTGCCATTTGTCCCAATCCCGCAATATGGTTATCATTACCAGTGAAAAGCATTGAACGGGTCGGACTGCAAGCTGAAGCAGTATGAAAATCAGTGAATCTTGCTGACTTTTCTGATAATCTTTTCAAATTTGGAGTATCGATCTCCCCTCCGAATGGACTGGTGTCAGTGAAACCTAAATCATCAGCAACAACAATCAAGAAGTTTGGCCTTACACCCATTATTAAATTAATTTAAGTATAGATAAGGTATAGTTGTTTTATTTTATCATTTTGAGGATGTTGCTCTAATTTATACTGCAAATTTGTCAAAAAAATGGAGAAAATTGCAGCATTTTATTGAGAGCCACACTTCTGAGTTCAGTGAGAAAGTGAGAAATTTCTGAAATCTTACATTTTTTGAAGATGCAAATTAATTTTATATATTTATTATATCAGTTACAATTTTCTATAAAGTGGACAGGTTATTGTATGACAAGGATTCGAGGAAAGGAAACAGTTTTGGAAGAACTAAAATTACAAAATAAAAATAAAGTTAGAAATAAATAAAAAAAACATGAAGAATTTAAAATGGAAAAAACTGAAAAATTTATGGAAGATTGCAAGATGTGAAAATTGATAAACAGCTATAGATGTTTAATCAGTAAAGTAAGAAGTACTCATTGAACTAGCTAATCATATTTATTAGGGAAACTAATAATTGATTTGGCAGCTTCTTTTGTTCTTGTTTTAAGCCCTAAACTTTTAATTGATCTTCTTGAACTAACCTGATTACTTCCAGGATAATTTCCGACATCTAATTTTCTTAACCAAATTTTTGAAAAGATCGTTGAACAAATGACAATGAAAAACATAACACCTAAGATACCGAAAAACCAAGCTAAACCAGAATCTGAATTTTCACCAGGAACATGAACGTTCATACCGAACAAACCTGTAACTAAGTTCAAAGGAACCAACATGGTACCAATTAATGTGACTTTAGATAACATTTCAGTGACCTTATTATTAGAATTAAAAGATTCAACTTGTAATTGAGCCAAATAATTTGAATGAGATCTACTGAAAATTTTTTCATAAGCTAATAAATTTTGAAACATGGTAACAACATGATCTTGAATATCACCTAAGTATAAAGCAATATCTGCTCTTGGTTGGGCTCTACCATGTTGGTTTTGAAATTGCTGATATTGTGAGCTTAAAAGGTTTGGGTTGGCACCAGGGTTTGGACCAAATGAAACTCCAGAATTGGAGAATGGTGCAGGAGTAGCATTACCACTACCACTACCACTATTCAAATTAGCTAAATTCAAATGAGATTGTATAGTATGGGATTGTGCCTCATCTTGACATCTTTTAGCAAACATTTTAATAACATCTGCTTTGCCGGATAAAAGTCTCATAAGAGTCATGACTTTTCTTCTAGATTCCCCAATTCTTTGCAACATATTACTAAAATCTAATTCTCTTGCCACAAACACAGAGTCTTCGATTGCGTCAGCTTCATATTCGATACCGGTAATAACAGGAGCAAAACTATCAGTGATATCATCAATTAATGCATAACATAACCAATCTGCACTAACATCAACATAATCTCTTAATTGTCTAACTCTTCTTCTGACATTAGCAGGATGTAAAATAGGAGAGAAATGGAAAGTAAGAACACCATCTCTGAAAACCACAATATAAACATTGATTGGTTCTAAATAATCTTCAGATTCCTTGTCAGGTTCAAAAGTATGGAAACAAACAAAATAATAACTTCTGAATAATTCAACTTTTTCACGAGTTTCTTGCATTCTAATATCTTCAGCGGTTAAAGGATGAATACCAAAAGCTTTAGCCAACATTTTCATTTCAGAATCAGTTGGACAAACACAATCCAACCACCAAGTTCCTTCACCATTTCTGAAAAGTTCACGAACACTTTGACCAGGTTCAACAAGAGAAGGAATATCGGGAGCATGAATTGTTTCTTCTGATTCAGAACTGAAAAAGGAAAAACGATCAGGTAAAATCGATTCACTATCATTAATTCTAGTACCACCAAATTTAACATTATCAGATGAATTATCGTCAACATTAAAATTATGAAATTCAGTGGGAGACGTTTTTTCATCATATTCATCATTTACGGTTGAAGAATCCGATTGATTACGAATTGTTTTGATTGATTCATTATCACGAGATTCAGTATTTTTGGATTTCATCTTTTTAATTAAATTTTTAGGAGTATATTTCAATGCAACATTACTTGGTTTTGACATTCTTGATTTTGAAGAAATTGAACCAGTGGTACGAGCATCTTTTTGATTTGAGCTAACTCTCATTGCAGTTCGATCGGCAATCATTTGTTGTTGATCTTTCATTAATTGTTCTTCTTCACGTTCATCTTTAATAAATTCTTCAATTTCATCAAAATCAATTCCTTTAATACGAACGTGTTCTCTTAACATTGGGAAACAAACATCTTCTTCTGTTTCTTGAGAAGATCTTGAAGCATGGGAATCGGCTTCACTATCAATAGAAGATCTTGATGCTCTTCTTTCTCTCTTATAATTTTGGTTTTCACTTGTTGAAGTATCATTAGTTTTAATCTTCATCATTGGTGAAGCAATATCGTTTTCTAAGTTATCAACAACGGAATCATTTCTTTGTTTTGATCTTTTATGACCAGAAGGTTGGGCTGGCTTTAATAAAATCCCACCCGAAGAAGCCCCACCTATATTATGAATTTCATCCATTTCGCCATCTTTTGGGTTAACGAAAGATTTAACTTGATCAGAAAATGAGCGGGATCTTGACTTCCTTCTTCCGCCACTTTTCCTGGGAAGATTAGCAATATTGGGAGAGACTTGAGCCCTTGAATTTGTTGTTGGATTAGTACTAGAATGATTTTTATGAATAGACGATGGGTGCAACATGAAAGGCTGGGAGTCATCGTCCTCTTGGCCTTGATTCAAATAAAAATCTTTACGTAAGTTATTCATATACATATGACTGGCCACTTTTGGTTGAACTGGATAAGGTTCAATTTGATTACTCGAGGAATTTCTAGTTAATCTTGGATCAAAATTATATCTTTCTGTAGTATCATTAGGCGAAGTCCCCGGTGAAACATCATATTGACGAGAAGCCGCATCCACAAAGTGTTCTGGTTGTTGATTATCCTTATTATCAACCGTATCCTCTTCATCATCATCAATAGCACTTTGAGTAGGGTTACGGATGGGTAACGAACTAGCCTGATGTCTATGATCATTCAAGACCTCATCAGTATTAGCAACTCCATGAAGAATGTCTCTGCTTGGAGAAACAGAGCGATTACTTTCCATATCAGACATGTTTCAAATAAAAAAAAAAAAAACTTAAAAGTATAAAGTATAAACTAGTATAAAGAGAATATGAAATTAAATTAGCTGGAGTAAATGATATGAATTAAGCAAGCAGAGAAAGGCGTGCAATCATAGTTTCAGCCACCTAATCAACTTTTTATTTGTTTCAAATAAAACTTCACCAAATAATCTTGAACAACAAAATTAACCTTCTGTTTTTTGTTTTACTTGCTCTCTAGTTAATCAGTTATTAGACAAACAGCTAACGGAAAGTACTCATAAATGGGGTGCCTTCTCAAATCGTCAGCTAAGCGGTGATTATCAAACAGTACTGAAGCATAGATTCTTTCAAAAAGAAGTAAATGAAGGAGGAAAACGTTGATGATAATTCCAATTCTCGTTTTATGCCTCATTTTCCTTTTTTTTTTTTTGTTTTGTTAGGCATTTCTTTGTTTCTGCCCGTCATTTTAGATGAAATTTTTTTTTTTTTTTTTTTTTTCTCTCAACTGATGAGGCTAACAAAAGCCTAATAAAAAGGCCTAATAGAAGGCCCTAAGGCGAAAAAGAAGTTCTACATTAAGCTGAGACTAAAATTAGCTTTTATTAAATAGATATATATAGATTTAGACCCAGTCAACAGGATTCTGTAAGACTTGGAGTAGCTTAGCCTCTCTGGTGCCTTGTTCTGGGTGATGGTCGTAAACCCAGCTGGCCGTGGCCGGAAGAGACATTAAAATACTTTCTACTCTTGAACCTGGAGTAGCCAATCCAAATTGGGTACCTCTATCTAGGACCAAATTAAATTCTACGTAACGGCCCCTTCTAATTTGTTGCCATTTTTTTTCATCTTCGGTGAAAGGATCATCTTTATGTTTAGCTACCAAAGGAGCATAAGAAGGTAAGTAAGCATTGAAACAAGATTCAATAATGTATAATATATCATCAGCAGGTCTATCGTCAAAATCATCGAAAAAAATACCACCAATACCTCTTGTTTCTTGTCTATGCTTGATATAGAAATATTCATCACACCATTTTTTATATTTAGGATATAAGGATAAATCAAATTTATCTAAGGCATCTTTATGTTGTTGGTGGAAATGTTTAGCATCTTCTTCATATAAATAAGAAGGAGTTAAATCTGCACCACCACCAAACCACCAAGCTTGGACTTCACCAGATTCAGGATCGGAAGTTTCAAAATACCTATAATTAGCATGAGATGTTGGAGCATGGGGATTATGAGGATGTATAACCAATGATAATCCACAAGCAAAGAAATTAGTACTACCATCAGCATCACATCCTTTTAAATTTGAGTGATCAGCCTTCATTCTAGCAACGGCTGCTGCTGGTAATTTACCATGAACAATCGATATGTTCACTCCTCCTTTTTCAAATGTAGTTCCATCTTGTAATACCATCGATTGGCCGCCTCCACCGTTATTGTCTCTTATCCAACTATCAGTATGAAAAGTTACACTATCAAGCTCTGCTAATCCATCAGTAATCTCTTTTTGTTTTTGTCTGATCAAGGCCTCCATACGGTCCCTGATGGGGAGGGTTTTATCGTGGATTTGTTCAAAGCTTACCGTCACCATGGTCAATTATACTATTATGTCTTAAACTCAACTTCTTCTTCTATATTTCCAATCCTATTTATACAAATTGGTTAAAATACTGCCATATCGAATGATTTTTCAATTGGCCATACTTTTTTGGCATTTTCCTACGCCCGTACCTCTATACGTTCACGTCAGTTGATTGCAAATTGACTAACTATGATTGAACCTCTTCGTACATCCTACTCGTACATCTTATATATCGTTGATCGTATACTAGAATCTTATGGAACTTCCACTGGTTAATGCTGACTATTGTCTTTTTATTTGGATTTAATGAGTGGTATTGATCTAGTCGTAAAAATTAATCTTTGTAATAATATCTAATATACCTGCTAGTATATCTGCTGATATATCAACATATCTGCCTACCTACCTGCAAACATGTCTGCAAATATATTAGCTAAAATATCTGCAAATATATTAGCTAAAATATCTGCAAATATATAAGCTAAAATATTTGTTAATTAATGATTATTTAGTGACAATGGTATTTGCTAAGATTTTTTAATAGTAAATGCCGTGCTATTGATGTATGTTTGGCTTCTGCTACGATGCTTCGTACAACCATCTCCGTAACCTAATTATAAAGTAAATACTCGTCTATTCCAGCTATAGGAGTACTGGTTGTTACTTGAATTTCGCAATAATTTAACATTATTTCCAATTTTCTTCATTTTTGCAATCTTCTCCCCAAACCGACTTGAAATATCTGATATTTTACTAAGAATACATGATTTATTACATTAATCAAGAGTTTCATTTTAAATACACATAATGTGAAATATTTAATATTATTATATTATTAAAGACAGGAAAATCTTATGGAAAAATAGCCTTGTCGAGGTAGTAATCTATATTATACTGAATCAGTGGCGTATTTGAACTATGACAAGTTCTATCTTTTTTAGTAAACAAATGGCCGTGACTTACATAATGAAATTAATATATATATACACATAAAATTTATAAAATTAGATATTAAATAGTAAAAAATCAAAGCTGAAAAAAAATTAATCATAAAATTAAAGAAGAAGTAAAAGAATTTGAAATGAATGAATGATTACGTTGTCTTTGCCTTCTTCTTCTCTCTATTACCTTTTGGAACTCTAGCAGCCCAGTATAAAATAACAGTAAGAATCATGTTGATAACAATAAAAGCAACAAAGATACCAAAGTTTCTCCATCTTTCACTATAGTATGAATTAATAGTTGCTAAATAATCATTGGTTGAGGCCATTGCACAGAATTTACATTCATCAGTAGCACTCTTATCAATCAAATAACCACCAGCTTGCTTCATATATGCTTCCATATATTCTCCACAAGTTTTACCTTGAGCAGGAGCAAATCTTAAGACTTCAGTATCAGAACATTCAATATTAGTATTTGCTAAACCAGCACTTAAAACCCCTTGAATTAAATAGGTAAATGGATTAGCTCTATACATGAAAATCCAAAATCCTGGTAAGAAATCTGGTCCTGCTAAAACACCACAGAAATTTAAACACATAGTAAATAATAAAGTAGCTAAATTAGCAGCGTTATCAGCAAGTTCATTGAAAGACATACATAAATGACCCAAAGTAGTGGAGTAAACAAAGAAAAAGGTCAAGAATAACCAAACCAAAGCACCACGTTCGTTAACTTGATCAGCAGGTTCAGCATTTCTATATAAACCAACTGGATAATACCAACAGAAATAAGAAATAGTACCAATGACAAATTGGAAAGGAACTTCAGAAGTAAGTTGAGCAGTGATAAATGCAAACCAACTAAAAGTTCTAGAAGGTGCTTCTCTGACTTCATAAACATCTCTTTGTCTAACGAAATAAGGTAACATTTGTTGAATTAAAGTATTAAGAGGAATCATAAACATGAAAATAGCAAACATTTGATTTTGTAAACCTTGCATAGATTTACCAGCTTTGAAAAATGAAAACCCATTGAAAATAGCTGATGAAATAACCAAGAAGAATTTAGAATAAATATAAATTGGAGTTCTCCAATTTTGTTGAATAGCTCTTTTACTAACAATTAAATATTGTTGCCAAATTGGAGCAGCATACTTTTTATGAGATTCTGGAGATTCATCTTTTGGTAATTTAACTAATTCAGTTTCCATATTAGTTAATTCTTGTCTAGTTTCTTGATATTCAGTAGAATTTTTCCAAACTTCATAATAATCTTGATTAGCATGAGAACCTGGAGCAGCACCAACAACTTCCAACATCCATTCAGCTGGATTTGCTTCTTTTGGACAAGGATGAGCACCGTATTTTTCAAAATAATTAATCAAAACATTACAATTTTCACCTAAATCACCAAAGTAAACTGTTTGACCACCTTTTTGTAAAAATAATAAACGATCAAATTCTTTTAATAATAAAGCAGAAGGTTGATGAATAGTACATAAAATAGCTTGACCATTATCAGCTAATTTTCTCATTAATTTACAAATTGACCAAGCAGTTTGAGAATCTAAACCAGAAGTTGGTTCATCCAAGAATAATAATAATTTAGGTTTAGCAACTAATTCAACACCGATAGTTAATCTTTTACGTTGTTCAACATTTAAACCTTCACCAGCAACACCAACCAAAGCATCAGCATAACTAGTCATTTCTAATAAATCAATGACATATTCAACATAAGCATCTTTTTCAGCTTTACTAACAGAACTTGGTTGTCTTAAATAAGCACTAAATCTAAAAGCTTCACGAACAGTAGAAGCTGGTAAATGTAAATCTTGTTGTTGAACATAACCAATAGATCTTTGAAAAGAAGAATCTAAAGAGTGACCATTAACCATTCTAACCCCGTCAGTAATAACACCAGTGGTAACACGTTCAGATAAACAATTTAATAAAGTTGTTTTACCAGCACCAGAGGAACCCATTAAAGCAGTTAATTGACCGGGTTTAACCCAACCATCAACATGATTTAAGATAACACGATCTTCTGATTTAATTTTAACTTGATAAGTTAAATCTTTCCAATGGAAAATATTTTTCGAAGAAGGGATTTGATTAACAGAAGAAGAAGAAGAATTAGCAGCAGAAGCAGCAATGGCTTCTTTTTCATCATTGAAACTAGGTTTTTCATTAGTTAATTGATTTTCAACATCAATAGTAGTTGGTCTTTGTTTATTAGCTTCATTTTTATGTTTTTTCAAAGAGCCTCTTAAAAACAAAATAATTTCACCCTTTTGCATTGAACCTTTATTAAATTCAATTGAACCAATATAAACAAAAAGTAAAACAATAACAAAAGCCCAAGTGATACCAAAGTTTCTCCATTTATGACTATTATAATAAGAGTAATTTTCAGCAATATAACGAGTACCTTCAACAACATTTGAACCAGCAACTGAACCAACTGAACTACAGACTCTATTTTCACCAGAAACAGAATCATATGGACCACCAGTAGGAACAAAACTAGTACAAGTGAATTGACGGCCACTAAATTCATTAGCCATTAAAGATTCGAAAACATAGGCCACTGGATTAATGTAATTAATCCATCTTGACCAACCCAACATATTAGGAGTTGGAATAACAAACCCAGTGTAAATAACCATAGCCAATAAAATAACGGTAGCACAAGTCATAGCACTAGCCAAAGTAGTAGTAAAACCAGAAAGAGTACGGAAGAAATGACTCATGACAAGAGTACACAGTAAACACATTAACCAATAAAAGAAAAATCTTCCAGGTTCTCTTCTAAGATTAACCATAAAATAAAAGACAAAATTGAAAGAAACCGACATACAAAGTTTTGTTGGTAATTCAGTAATGATACCAGCTAGAGCATCAGCAGAAGGACGATATAAAGCATATTTTTTGTGTTTTTCCACAATTGGTCTACCTTCAAAACAAGCCATAATTTCTAATAAAGAAGCAAAAGCATTAAATAAGACCGCAAAGAATAAAGAAGCACCACGATAATAAAACGAACCAGTTGTTTGTTTTAGATTATAAAAAACCGAAGAAAGAATCAACCCCATAACTGCTTGACCAAAAATCGAAAAAATAGTAATTGAAGGATCACCTTTCACTCTCAAGAAGTTTCTATACATGATATATCTAACTTGCATGAAGAATGAAACAGTATAAGGAGATTTTGGAGAAACATGATTAGCTTGTCTAGCAATATGAGATTGTTTATAAGTATCTTTAATATTATTTTGTTCGACATCAACAAAATATTGATCAATTTCCCCGGTTAATTTTTTATATTGAGGAGAATTTCTCCAATAATTTTCAAATTCTTTAGCAGTATGAGGAACTTTATTTTCAAAACCGGGTCTGACAATTCTTTCAG
The DNA here is from genome assembly GCF_001661395.1 of Hyphopichia burtonii NRRL Y-1933. Lineage (NCBI taxonomy): Eukaryota > Fungi > Ascomycota > Pichiomycetes > Serinales > Debaryomycetaceae > Hyphopichia > Hyphopichia burtonii. Next base: position 844,226 of record NW_017963728.1, read on the forward strand.
CAGGATTGGTTAAAGAAGTAAGATAATCGGCGGTAGTTTGTCTTTGAGGACAATCATAACCCATTTCCAAAAAGAAATCTTTTGCTTCAGAAGCTTTACCAAAGAAAATTTGGTAACCTTCGTATAAAACCACGACGTTATCAAACAAATCATATGCATCTTGAGAACATTGATAGATAGCAATCAAGGGAGTAGCTTCCAAGATGGCAGCCGAAGTTTTCAAAGCACGAATGAATTCAAGAGCGGTAGCGGAATCCAAACCTCTAGTAGCATTATCCCAACATTGTAAATTAGCACCACTTAAAGAAACTTCAGCAATAGAAACTCTTTTACGTTCACCACCAGAAACCCCTCTAACGAAATCGTTACCAACGTTAGTATTTCTAGTATGCGATAACCCGTAGGTGGCCATATAAACACTAGCCATATGAGTGGCGTATTCTTCTCTTGAAACATCACCTCTGTTTTGGGGAGTTCTTAATCTAGCGGCAAAATCCAAGGTATCACCAACGCTTAAATGAGGGAAATGAGTATCGGTTTCAGCACTATAAACCACGTCCCCACGATGATATTTATTAATATCATCGGGGCTTAAACCATCGTAGGTAATTTTTGAGTTTGGATCAATATTAAAACCATAAGTGTTAGCGGCAATGGTTTTCAACAAGGTTGAACAACCAGAACCTGGTCTCCCTAAAACCACGGTGACTTCCCCGGGTCTCATGATAGCATCCATTTTTTTCAAGATATCGAAATATCTGGATTCGTCTTGTTTTTGTAAACTTCTTAATGCAGAACCACCCAATTTAAACAAAGCATTGGCCACGGTTGGTTGATAATCGGAATCAGCAGCAACCCCATAAGCTCTTAAATCACGATAAGCTATCCCCAATTTACTTGGTTTATAATAATCCGGATCGGTATCGTATAACTTACGTAAATTTTTGACCCAAAATTTAGCATTAAAATTTTCAGAATCAGGATTTAACAGTTCATCGATTTCTTCATTTTTAAACGGAGTTACACCAGGCACTTCTGACATATGACTCAAATACTTAATCAAAGATTGACTATCTTTGATTGAAGATTGGTGACTAAGAGTTTTAGCCAATTGTTGAATTTCTGGAACTGCATCATCAAATCCATGATACTCATTGATTGATTCTTCATCTGAATGATATGTCTTTTGATTAGTGGGGTTCGAGTCCTTCCCCGAATTCGAAGAATACGACGATGTCATACTTTCAGATAATACTCAGATAATCAGTTAATTAATGGAAAATTTTGACCATCTGTAAACGGCTATCAACCTATTTAAATAAACTAAGATTCAATTACGGTATTAACGCTTTTAATCGACTCAATCCGGTTTTATTATTAGTTGAAATTTTTCTTTTGTTTATTTACCTGGCATCGTTTGAATCATTGTTTATTGTTCAGTTATCTAGGGCTGGTCCACAATCAGGACAATTACAACTACAACTACATCCAGCATCCAGCCGACCAGATGACAGCATTCAATCAACCAGTTGACCAATCCACCGTTAACCAGTTAACAAGCTAACCAGTGAACAAGTTTTCCCAGTTATTCAGTTATTCAGGTTAATCCATAAGATTTTCACAGAGGCGGAACGGAGATTTATTTTTGCTGCCGCCTCCGCCGGATCGGAACCTGGCCCTGGGGGGCCTCCATTCCGACACTGGCACCGAGCGCACGGCGGGATTCGGAACCTGCTTTTCCCCAGCGAACTCCCGCCATTCCGAATACGAAAAGAATTTTAAACTATTCGTCAGTGGCGTATGACTAATCGGGCTGTATTATCTCCTCCTGGTATCTCCTTCTTCTGTGCTGATGTTGTACTGGCTATACTGGTTTATTGTACGTTTCTTGTACTGGATGGTTTCTTGTACTGGATGGTTTATTGTACTGGGTGGTTTATTGTACTGGATGGTTTATTGTACTGGATGGTTTGTTGTACTGGATGGTTTGTTGTATGGAGAGGACACCGGGGCTAGTTCGGGTTTAAGGGGTAGTGGACCCCTATGCCGCGCACGACACAGACCCCCTCTGACGAAAAAGAAAACACATCCACGTGACATACACCCGTAAACCGCCATCTCACAAGGAAGCCAAAACAAGCTTTTGTAAACAATTAGTCGGATCTTTAATTTAACGTAAGATTGTATTATTGGCTGTTCAATTGATTGTACATTGCTGAAGTGTATATTGCTGAAGTGAAATGATTTTTTTGAATGTAGATGAATTGTAGATAACTTTATGAGTCATGGATTATTTATAGCACTACGGAAGTGCGAGATATGGATGGAAGATGGAAGTACCTGATAAGGATGACGGAGGTACTTCTTGCGGTAGTATTGAGCTTGATATACTGCGGGTTATATTGTGAAATGATTTTAGACTACTAGTAAGCACGAGTTAAATTGTTTATTGTTGAGATGTGCGAATTTGCAGCCAGTGTTCTGGTATGATCATGTCAAATCACACTTTCGAATGATAAGGCTGCACGACAAGTAGTTGTACTGTAACTGCCTGAAATGTAACTGACTTTGATTGACTCCCCTCAAAGACGTATCGAATTTCTACATAAGGCAACCTTGGACGCCGATGGACTAATTCACACAACGTTTTCTCTGACTCATTGCAAATCAGTGTGATTGAGCATTTCCAAGGATTCCCACTATCATCAAATTGATCTTCGAAGTACCGCTCACTTGGTTTCCCTATATATAAGAAAGCAAAGACCACCCAAGGCTTTGCAAAACCAACCTGATAACCGATAAATATAGTACCACTGCAGTGACCGTAATACCCTGTAGTGACCGTAATACCCTGTAGTGACCGTAGTACCCTGTAAACGTGCATTAGATTACCTCAACTAGTTGAGCAGGGAGTGAATTTGCAGCCAAAAAAAAGTCCCAGCGGTACGGGGGTCCCATCGAGTCGAAACCTGGTCTCCGCGCACGACCAGATCAAACACGAATCGAAATCAAAACAAGCCGGCGTCTAATTCATCAACTACTCTTGGTCAATTGATATTCTACTTAGTCAATTACACTTACTTACCATGGAGGAGAGTGAAACGGTGACGCCCAATGCGGTGTTGGAGTTCATCCATAATTTAACCTCGATAAATGACTCCCATTTGATCCAGACATCTGCTACCAATGAATATTTAACTAATTATTTATCAAATTATACTCCAGATTCTTTATACCTACTTAAATTTAATGACGATGGGTATCATTTATCAAATGATTTACAATCTTTCGAGGGCGATTTGACTAAATTGACCAATTTAATCATATTAATCAAACAAAAGGGTCAATTAATATCAAAAACTTCATTAATTGATCAAATTAATATAATTAATATCCCAATGGCTAAACTTTTAAATGAAGAAGAAAAAGATTCAAATAATGAATCGTTTGAAAAATTAAGATTCTTAATAAACCTTGGGATCTCTCCATATTTCGACTTATTAACAAATAATTCAAATAATGAATCTTCTTTTAATATAACCAAGAAAAAATTTAATGAATTATCGCTATCTTTACAACATTTACAACAAAAGATTCAAATTCCTGATTTAATCATATCCACCCATCCAAAAATTGTTCAACTTTTAAATTCGGATAAAATTAATGAAGAAGAAGAAGAAGAAGAATCTTTAATTCATGATACGGTTTTTTTAAATGAATTAACTAATATTGTTAATAATTGGATTAAACAAATTCAATCAATTACAAATTTAAATCATAATCCTTTAGATGGTGATTCCATCTTAGAAGAAATTCAATTTTGGAAATCAATGGAATTAGCTCTTTTATCAATAAATCAACAAATTTTATCTTCGGAAGTTAAAAACTCAATTAAATTTTTGAATGAATCGAAAAGATTTCACATAACTCTTAGTTTCCAAAATGATATTGGTTTAAATGATAAATTAAACGAAACTAAAATTTATAATTCTTTATTAAAAGATTTACCAATTGATGATTTAATTCATATTTCAAATAATTTAAATGATTCTTCAAATTTAATTAAATTCGAATCAGTCATTATAAATATCTTTAATCATTTGAAAAAATTGAAAAATTTGAATTCTTTCCCAATTATTAGATCAATCGAATTAATTGAATTAGTTTTAAATGATTTAACTAAAAATTTTTATAAAATTTTATCTAATTATTCCTTAATGACAATTGACTTTAATCAATTTAGTAAAATTTATAATAATTCAATTTTAAAAATCTTTAATTTAATTGATTCAAATATTAAATTCATGATTAATTTAATAAGAGAATTATTAAGAAAAAGACAAGAAAAATTTATAATTGTTAAAATCAATCAAGATTCTTTTAATGAATTACGTGATAAAATTCAATATTTAATGAATTTTAGGTTAAAACATGAAAATTTATTAACTACCCTATCAAATTTATTGCCTTCAAATATTGATTTTTCAAATAAAATCATCGATACTTATAATAAAGTTATTATTCCCATAAATCCTTTAGATTTATCAAATCATGGTAAATTAATTTGGAATCAAAATGAAAATACTTACTTGGAATGTTTCAACAATTTAGAAAATTTAATAATTGATAAATTAAACTCAATTTTTAATAATTGTAACAATTTCAATGATTTTATTTCAATTTTTAATAAATTCAAAAAATTTAATACAATTAATAATTCAAATAATCTTCTTTCGTTAATTAGTGATGAACTTAAATTAAAAATATTATCCATTGTTAATAAAGAATTTGAAAAATTAGTTGAATTAAATTTGAAAAAACAAAATCAAATTATATCCTTTTTCAATTCGAAAGAATTTAATGATCCAATAATTTCAAAAATAATTTGGAATTTAAGTTTAACTAATAAATTGAATAATTATTTAATTTATCTTAAACTTCTTCTAGGTTCAAATTGGAATAAATATTCTTTAGGTAATAAGCTTGATTTAGGAATTTCAAGTTTAATTGATAATTTGAACCCTGATAAAATTTTTAATAAATGGTTAGATGATTTAATGTCTTTGAGTTCTAAAAATAATTATAAATTCAATTTTAGTGGTCCAATCATAAAAATTGATGATCAAAATAATGAGTCTTTAGATTTGATTGTTAATTTTGATTCAAATTTAATTAATTTATCAAACCAGTTAAATCATTTAAGCTCTTTTGGTTTCAAAATTCCAGTTAATCTATTAATTCAATTTAAAAAAATTAATAGACTACACCCATTTATTGTTACTTTAATTGAACATATCGAAATATTAAAAACAACTTCAGATATTGAATTAGAACAAACAAATTATGGTAAAAAATTCGGATTCTTATTAGATTATCAAAAACAAATAATTTTATTACATTTAAAAGAAGTTCTTTCCATTGATTGGATTCATATATCTCAAGCTTATGATTTGCAAAATATTTCTAATGATTCAAAAGAAAATGATTCAATTGATATCAAAAATGAGGATATAATAGAAATTAAATCTTTGAATAATTTAACAATTTTCCAAGACGAAATTTATAAATTGTATTCTCAATCAAATAAAATTTTAAGATTCTATCAATTCTTATATAATGATAAATTACCCAATTTGTTGACTTGTGATTTTAATCAATTTGAAATTAATAAAGTAATCGATTCAATTCAATCAAAGATTATTAAATTAAGTTATGAAAACTTTAATGATTTTGAGAAATTCATACAGATAATAAATGGTGATATTCAAAATGTTTTGATTGAAAAATGTCAACAAAAATTAAATTCTTTTAATGAAGCTTTAATATCTAGTGATTCATCAGACGTTTTGCCTAAAGGAAATCATTCAATTCTATTTCAAAACCAATCATTCATATTATCCCCTCCTTTAGAAGATACTAAACAAGCTTGGTATTCAGAATTTAACAAATTTTTTGATATAATTGAAAATCAATCAAGAATCCAAATTGATGGTAAGATTGAAAAATTCAAAATCACCTCCAATAGCTCAATTACTGTTGATATACTCCGCAACTTGAAAATTATAGATGAGCTCATGAATAATAGTTTATCATACTTTGAGAAATGGCTTGTTTTGGAAAACCTATGGGATTTGGATTTAAATACCGATGATGAATTTAACAAGTTGTTCGGCAATGTCGTGGAACCAATTACAATCAATGATTGGTTACAAGTTTTTAACAAGATTATTAACTTGAGATCCTTATTTGATAGACCTGAAAATTTCTTCACCATCAACAACTATTTACAAATTGATTTTGCTAAAGTACAATCAAGAACTGTAATGAAATTTGATAACTTTCAAAATACTTTATTAAATAAATTTGCTCTGTCATTCCAAATTGATTTGATCAATTTTAATAATGATTTATTGAATGCTCGAAACTTATTAGAACCAACTTTGAATATTCAAATGATGACTCCTAAATTAATAACAGTACTTGAAAATCATTTCCATTACAAAACCAGCATAAATAGCATTCAAGAAAAAATTTCAAGTTTCAACAAAGGTCAAACATTACTTCAAAAAAGAAAATTCAAAGTTCCTCAAGATTGGATATTCGTTGAACAACTCGAAAACAATTTTTCTATTGTGAAAACATTACTAGAAAGAAAGGATAAAATTATTGAAGCCAATAATGAAATTATAGTCTCTAAAGTAAAATCCGAGGCAATTAAAATGAATGAAGAGATTAAAAAATTGATAGGCGACTGGTTTAATAAAAAACCAATTTCTGGTAATTTGAATCCTTCGAATGCTATAACAAACTTGATTGCATTTGAAGATAAAGTCGGCCATTTGGACAAAAGTAAAACATCAGTCTTGAAAATTTCTTCAAATTTGAAAATTCCAATTGAAATTGAGGAAGATTTGTTTGACATTGTTGATGAAATTGAGGATCTTAAATCTGTTTGGTCTTCTATAAACACATTATGGGAAGACTTAGAGAGAGTCAAATCTTCGAAATGGTCAGAAGTTCAACCAAGAATCTTAAGACGCCAATTAGATGATGTCTTGATGAACTCTCGCTCATTACCAACTAAAGTCCGTCAATACGCCGCATTTGATGAGATACAGAACCTTATCAAATCTTACTTGAAAAACTTTTCTTTCATTAATGATTTGAAAAGTGATGCTATGAAAAAACATCATTGGAAACAATTACTAGACCTGGTGGGCTTCGAAGATTTGATTGTCGAGAGTTTAAAGGTCGGTGACGTATTCAATTTGAATTTCCAATTAAATGAAACTATTATCAAATCGATTTTGGTCCAGGCTAATAATGAGCAAACTATCGAAGATAACTTACTTCTCATCAAAAAAGAATGGTCAACGATTACCTTCGAAATGTTCAACTACGAGAATAAATGTCGTTTGATCAAAAATTGGGATAAATTGTTTGATCAATGTGATAGTGATTTAAATACCTTAGCGAGTATGAAAAATTCTCCTTACTATAGTAACTTCGAGCAAAAAATCATTTCCTTGGAAGACCAATTGAACAGATTATTTATCTTGTTAGATACATGGATCGATGTCCAACGACAATGGGTTTATCTCGATGGTGTATTCGGGAATAAAAATAACGATATGAAGAATTTATTGCCAGTTGAGTCGACAAGATTCACAAATATTACCTATGAATTCTTCGGAATTCTAAAGAAGGCGAACAAATATAACTTAGTCTTGGATGTATTGTTAATCAGTGATATACAGCCAGTTATGGACAAATTTTTAGAAAGTCTTGTCAAAGTTAGAAAATCTTTAACTGACTATCTTGAGAAACAAAGAGAACTATTTCCTAGATTTTACTTCGTCGGGAACGAAGATCTATTGGAGATTATTGGTAGTGCCATTGATATCAACCGTATAAACAAACACTTTAAGAAGATGTTTTCGGGTATTAACTCTGTTGATTACCAAAATGAAAGCTCTACAATAGTTGCTATCAATAGTGAACAGGAAGAAAAGCTTCAATTATCTACCCCTGTATCTTTGATCAAATATCCTAGGCTAAATGAATGGTTAAGAGAGTTAGAATTAGAGATCAAGTTTACACTTTCAAAATCAGTAAAGGATTGTTTGAAAGATTTTACTGAATGTTTCAAGAACGATCAGTTTGACGGTTTAAGAGAATGCATAAAGCTCTATAGCACCCAGGTATTAACTCTTACTCTTCAAATTTTTTTCACATCAACTACTGAAAAAGCTATCTCGGACAATTCTTTAACTAAAACTGTTGAAGCATATGGAAGATTGATCAACGTGATGTCGACTCTTATATCATCAAACTCGTTTGAAAATAAAGAAAGAAAGAAGCTCGAGTGCTTAGTTATTGAAATGCTTCATGAAAGAGACATTTTATCATCTTTGCATAGTACAAGTACCCAAGAAGAATTGCAGTCTATTTGGAATGTTCAACAATTGTTTTATTATAATACCGATTCCACTGACCTCGTTACTAACTTAAAAATAAAACAAGCTGGTGCTGAGTTTACATATGGATATGAATATTTGGGGATTCCAGATAAACTTGCTTATACTCCATTGATAGATAAATGCTTCTTAGCCATGACTCAAGCTTTAGATCAAAGATTGGGAGGATCTCCATTTGGTCCTGCTGGTACAGGTAAAACAGAATCGGTTAAAGCCCTAGGAAATAACTTGGGTAAAATGGTATTAGTATTTTGTTGCGACGAAGCTTTTGATTTTCAATCAATGGGAAGAATCTTCTTAGGTTTATGTAAAGTGGGTTGTTGGGGCTGTTTTGATGAGTTCAATAGGTTAGATTCGAGGATTCTTAGTGCAGTCTCATCCCAAATTGAAAACATTGAACTTGGATTAAGTGGAAAAAGTGAACAAATAGAAATCTCAGGTAAGAGTTTAACTGTCAACCCTGAAACAGGTATTTTTGTGACTATGAATCCTGGTTATGTTGGTAGATACGAGTTACCAGAAAATTTGAAAAAACTTTTTAGAAATTTTTCCATGGAAAAGGCTGATAGTGAAATCATTGCTGATGTATTACTAACATCTCAAGGATTTGTTAATTCAAGAAAATTAGCTTCCATTGTTGTCCCATTTTTTATCGGTATAGAGGAAAATACATCCAAGCAATCTCATTACGACTTCGGGTTAAGAACTTTGAAGAGTACTTTGAATAAATGTGGACTGATAATGAGATCGTTGCCCTCCAACACGTCGGATTCATTATTATTTGAATCCAAATTAGTCCTCCAGAGTATCAGAGAGACAATTGCTCCAAAATTAATTAAAGAGGATGAAGTGGTATTACTTGACTTGATTGACGAGTTTTTCCCCAATGTATCGTACGATAACCTTGATCATACCAATCTAATGACTGAACTAGACACTATTGCCAAGAGAGATGGTCTTACAGTAACTGAAAATTGGGCCAATAAATGTTTGCAATTGTCCCAGATGCAAAGCAACCACCACGGCTTAATGTTAGTAGGTTCTGCTGGTTCAGGAAAGTCCGTTATATATAAGCTGGTCCTAGAAGCATTATCTAAATTAGATGGAACTGATTATTTAACTTTTGTTATTGATTGTAAAGTTATTTCGAAAGATGAAATTTATGGTTATTTAGATGTTGTGACAAGAGATTGGACGGACGGTTTATTTACCAGTATCTTAAGAAGGATCAAAAGTAATTTGAGAGGTGAGTTGTCTAAAAGAATATGGATCGTGTTTGACGGTGATATTGATCCTGAATGGGCAGAAAATTTAAACAGTGTTTTAGATGATAACAAGTTATTAACCTTGCCAAATGGTGAAAGGCTCGAATTACCTCCTAACATCAGACTATTGTTTGAAGTAAACAGCTTGAAATATACTACATTGGCAACTATTAGTAGATGTGGTATGATTTGGTTTGATTCGTCATTAGTATCTACAAATGCGTTGTTCCAAAAATTCACTCACGAGCTCTCTACTGTTGCTATAGATTTGAATGAAGAACATCTTAACGATATTTCCAATACTGAAATCATTGATATCCAAGAATCATTGGCTGCTGATATTCTCAATATAACTAGTTCAAACTTATTTTCAAGAGTGGCAGCTGAAGCTGAAAATTTAAACCATATTATGCCTTTCACAATTCATAGGGTTATTGGTGCTTTCTGCACCTTGCTAAAGGTTTACTGTCGTCGTTTTGTCACTTATAGAGCAGTAAATAAAACCATTCCCATCGACGGTAGCGAGAAATATATAAAAATGGCAATTATTTTATCATTTATTTGGTCTTTTGCTGGTGGAAGTTCATTAAGTGACCGTGAAGAGTTCGGGAGATCCATTTCTTTATTCGAAGAATTCAATGGAATAGACGAGTTACCTGATAAGGATTGTGCATTTATTGATTATGATATATCTTTGCCGGAGTGTCAATGGGTTAGCTGGAGTAGGATCGTTGGAGTGAAAGATTTAGAACCTCAACATATAACTAATCCAAATACGGTGGTTCCGACCTTAGATACCGTCAGACACGAGTCATTAATATATTCTGTTTTAAATGAACATAAAACATTATTGCTTTGCGGTCCACCTGGTTCCGGTAAGACAATGACTTTATTGGAAGCTTTAAGAAAGTCTCCTAACCTTGACGTCTTACCTTTGAACTTTTCCAAAGACACCACTCCAAAGTCAATGATGACCTCTTTAGAGCAATATTGTCATTATAAGAAAACAAATAGTGGTGTCGTCCTTACGCCTAAAGTGAATGGTAAATGGGTAGTGGTATTCTGCGACGAAATAAACTTGCCAGGAGTTGATAAGTACGGTACTCAGAGAGTCATTTCACTTTTGCGACAAATGGTGGAGAATGGAGGGTTCTGGAAAGTCAAGGATAAGCAATGGGTGACATTATCTAATGTTCAATTTGTTGGTGCCTGTAATTCTCCTAATGACCCAGGCCGTCATCCTCTATCAGACCGTTTACTTCGTCATGTTAGTTTGATTATGGTTGATTACCCAGGTAAAAATTCTTTGAGACAAATTTACCAGTCCTTTACTTTGGCTGTTCTTAAATGTGCCCCCGACCTCCGTACTTATAGTTCATCGGTGACAGATGCTATGATCGAGATATATCAAAAAACCAAGGACAAGCTAACCTCAGAATTGCAGGATCATTATATATACTCTCCTCGTGAATTGACAAGATGGACAAGAGGTATATTGGAAGCTCTTAGGGCAGTGGAGTATCAATCCTTAGATGACCTTATCAGGTTGTGGTATCATGAAGGTTTGAGACTATTTTATGATAGACTAGTGAAGGACGACGAACGTGATTGGACAAAGACCATATTCAAGCAAACAATTGAGCAATTTTTCCCGAACATAGATGTTGATAATGTTACAAGAGAACCTGTTCTCTATTCTAATTGGTTGACTTCGAAGTATGAGCCGGTAGATGAAGTTGAGTTAAGGTCTTTCGTCTCCGAGAGGTTGAGGGTCTTTAGCGATGAGGAGATTGACGTGAACTTGGTGCTTTATGGGGATTTGTTAGACCATTCTTTAAGAATTGATAGAGTTTTAAGACAACCTCAAGGCCATATGATTTTGGTTGGACCCTGCACAAGTGGAAAAACAACTTTAGCAAAATTTGTTGCCTGGATCAACGGTTTGAAAATAATTCAATTAAATGTTAGCAGAAAGTACACGCTTGAAGATTTTGATGCTACACTCAGATCTATACTTTTAAGATGTGCAAATGGTGAAAAGGTATGTTTCCTTATAGATGAATCAAGTATTCTTGAAACTTCATTTATTGAACGAATGAATACTCTCTTAGCTAATGCTGAGATTCCAGGTTTATTTGAAGGAGATGACTACAATCATCTTATGAATTTATGCACAGAACAATCTCATAGTCAAGGTTTATTATTAGACTCAAACGAAGAATTGTATGAATGGTTCACCAAACAAATTTCAGAGAATTTGCATGTGGTCTTTACAATAAGTGACATGCAAAATTCTAACAAACCACAAGTGATATCTTCACCCGCATTATTCAATAGATGTGTTTTGAGTTGGATGGGTGATTGGTCGAATAATTCTTTGTTTGAAATTGGATCTCGCTTAATTGAACCCGTTCCCCTTGACTTATCAAGCTATTCAATTCCTGAATCTTATGATAGTGACATCTTTTCTGACATCACTGGATTCAGAGATGTTATTGTGGAAGTGGTCATTTATTTCCATCGTGTCGTCATAGATTATGAAAGTACCTTGAATCATTTCAAGACTCCGAGTCAGTTCATGGCCTTAATCAAAAACTTCATTGAAATATTCACAAACAAGCAGTATGAATTAGAAGAAAACCAAAGACACATTAGTATCGGTCTTGATAAATTGAGAGAAACGGTAATTCAAGTCAATGAATTAAAGCATCATCTTTCGAAGAAAAAAGAGTATTTGGCGTTAAAAGACCAGGAAGCAAAAACTATGTTGAATAAAATGCTTACCGACCAAAATGAGGCCGAACGTAAGCAAGAATTCTCTGTTGCCACGCAAGAGGAATTGAGTAAGCAAGAAGTTGAAATTGAAATGAGAAGATCAGAAGTAATGAAAGATTTAGAATTAGCTGAACCTGCTGTTATTGAAGCACAGCGAGGAGTTCAGAACATCAAAAAGCAACATCTTACAGAAATTAGGAGTATGTCAAACCCTCCAGCTGCTGTCAAAATGACAATGGAAGCTGTTTGTATATTGATTGGTTACGAGGTATCTAGTTGGAGAGATGTTCAACTAATTGTCCGTCGTGATGATTTTATTGCTAATATCGTCTCATTTGACAATCTGCTGCAATTGACTCCAGATGTTAGAAGATATATGGATAAAGTCTATCTCTCTAGGGAAGGGTTTAACTTTGAAACAGTTAACCGTGCCAGTAAAGCTTGTGGTCCCCTTTTACAATGGGTTCAAGCTCAAATGGCATATTCAAGTATATTAGAAAGTGTTGGTCCTTTAAGAGATGAAGTCATTGCTTTGGAAGCACAAACAAAGAATACCAAAGCTCAATTAATTGCTGTGGATGAAATGATTCATGAGCTTGAAGATAGTATCGAAAAATACAAGGATAGCTATAGTGGCCTCATTAGAGAAGCTGAAAATATTAAGCTCGAAATGAGCTCTGTTGAAAAGAAAGTCAATAGAAGTATGAAGTTGATAGATAATTTAACAAGTGAAAGATATAGATGGAAATCCAGTATAGATAAATTCGGAATCGAAAGAGAAAGATTAATTGGTAACTCTCTATTAGCTGCTGCTTTTCTAGTCTACGCCGGAACCTTCGATCAAAAGGGTCGTGAATTATTGATTTCAGAATGGAAACTGAAATTGACGAATGCAAACATCCCATTCGATAATTCATTGTCAGTTTCCGGATATTTGGCAAATGGTGGTGAAATCTTGAGGTGGCAAAACAGTGGATTGACCAATGATACACTCAATTTTGAAAACTTCACTATCATGAAATCAACAAAAATTCCATTAATTATTGATCCTTCATCACTGATAGTGAATGTGATCACCGAATCAAATCTTCCTAAAAAAACCACTGTTACAAGTTTCTTGAATGAATCTTTTGTGAAACAACTTGAAAACTCTTTGAGATTCGGTGGAATAATTTTGATCAAAGATGCCGAATATTATGATCCTATACTCGATCCGGTTCTTAGGCACGAAGTTCATAGAAATGGGGGTCGTATGGTTGTGAAGTTAGGTGATCAAGAAATTGATTTTTCTGAAAATTTTAAATTAATTTTATTCACAAAAGACTCTCTGATTGCTTTATCATCATTTGTTGCTGCAAGAACCTCGGTGGTAAATTTCACAGTAACTAGTGGTAGTCTTGAAGATCAAATCTTAAATACTACTTTACAGTTCATAAGACCAGATATCCAAGAAAAGAGAAATCAATTGGTGAGTTCGAAAGGTGAATACAAGGTTCGTCTCTATAACCTTGAGGAAGAGCTTTTAGCCTCTTTGAGTGATACTTCAGGCAATATTCTAGATAATGACTACGTTGTCGAGACTTTGGAAAGATTGAAGGCAGAGGCCACAGAGATAGATTATAAGATCAGCGAATCGGATGAGATTATGGCAACAGTTGACGAAGTCAGAAACAAGTATGATGATGTTGCCAAACATTCAGTAAAAATTTTCAATGTCTTGAAGAGCTTAACTTCATTCAATAAATTTTATGCTTTTTCTTTAGATACTTATACTTCAATTTTCACCTCTGTTTTAAAGAGCAGAGTCAAGAACTTAGAAATTGAAGAATTTATCAAAGAGCTTTATAAAGAGACCTTCAGTGTGGTTATTCCTTCATTATGTTACTCTGATAAAATCAGTTTTTCGTTAGGCTTGTTACTCAGTTTTCAAAGATTAGAAATTGGTCAACAATTTGCCAATACGCTTTTGACCATTTGCAAAGCAATTATTAATAAAAACTATGATAAAGATATTAAAAAGATTCTCATGGAAAGCATTGCTAGCTTTGACAAAGGATCAATGTTTGAAAGTGAGGAAGAAATTGAAAGCGTTTTTGTTCAGAATCCAGAAAATGAAACCTTAAATGTGTTGAAACCGTTAATACAATCGTTGAGAAAATGTAATACCGAAAGGAAAGATGCCTTTATGGATGCTTTTATAGAATTATGTTCCTTTTTATTTACTGGCTCTGTTCCATTCAGTTCTAAATATGAGCTCAAGGACTGGGTAAAGGAAAATTGGAAGCCAATTCTTTTGGCATCTCCCGAAGGATACGACGCCACATTTAAAGTTGAGCAACTTGCTAAGGAGCTAAATGAAAAGTTAGTTATTGTTTCTATGGGGTCCAAGGAAGGTGTTGAGATTGCCAACAAGGAAATTGATCAAGCTATGAAAAAGAATAATTGGGTATTAATACAAAACATTCAAATGTCCACCAGCTGGTTGAATTTCTTAGAGAAAAAGATTGAAAATGTTTCTATTGAATCGGGATTCAGGATTTTCATGACGTGTAATTTATTGTCTAATAACATTCCAATTGGCTTAATCAATTCTTCCAAAGTATTGACGTTTGAAAACCAACCAGGATTAAAGAATGTTGTGTCTGAAACTTTTAAATCAATTCCAAATGAATTAATGAAGATTGAAGTTAGTGAATTTAGACATGTTTGCTTCTTATTGGTTTGGTATCACAGTGTCATCCAAGAAAGACTTAGATATTCACCAATTTCTTTTACTCAACAGTACGATATAAATGATTCTGATTTCACTGCTGGACTAACTGTGATCAAAAAATTATTTGAACCATTGATTTCAAAAGGAAGAACCAACGTTGATCCAAATACTATTCCATGGCATGAACTACAATATTTGATTGGTGAGATTACTTATGGTGGTAAGATCAATGTCAAAAGTGACTTTGATTACTTTGTTAATTTGAGTAAAGCTTTATTCAAGGTGGAATCTTTTGAAAATGATTTCAATTTGATTGATAATGAATTATCTAATAAGCACAATATAAAATTGAAATGCCCTGAAGGTATTAGTACCGAGGCTTACACAACATGGATATTCAAATTACCTAATAAGACACCATTAAGCTGGATTGGATTAGAAGAAGAAGTTGACGTTTTGGTCCGTGAAAGTGAGGGCCAAAATGTTGCATCAAAAGCGATTGAGTTTATTTAATGTGAAATGTTAACCAGAAAAAACACTAAAAACAAAAAAAAAAAAGATAGCATAGTATTTAAGCATATATTTTTAACGAAACTTATAGAATGATAAATCTAAAACATGTAGTTCTACAAAAGGTGAAGTAATAAGCAGTCGATATATTTTACAATGCGTATTTTTTTTTTATTAAGGTTTAAATACAAAAATTAGAAAGAAAAATTCATAAGAAACTAATATACTAAATTTAATCGATTAATTATTTGAAATAAGTAATCAACTAAATAATTTATTCGTCTTCTTCTAAAGTTTGAGCGGCAATACGATCTAAATCTCTTTGACCGTTTTCAGAGATTCTTCTACCACCTTTAGCAGATTTTTCTAAGACACCAATTTTTTCTAAAGATTGTAAGACTCTTCTGTTAATAGAACCAGAAGCGTCAGCGTGTCTGTGAGGTCTGAAACCTCTGTTGATGGCACCACCGTATAATTTGTTTAATTTACCAACACCAACTTGTTTTCTTAAGTAAATGTGTCTGGCGGCAGAAGCAGCTCTTTTGTAGTACCAAGTTTCAGCTTCTTGAGGTGGTAATTCATTACCGGCAGAAGTTTTGACAAGGTCAACGTAACCTGGAACTTCTAATTTACCTTGACGTTGCAAGAATTGGGCGTAAGCGTTGATGAAATCTTGAGCTGGAACGTCTCTAAATAATCGTTAGTATTAGTTCAAAAATTTGCATAAACTCTCAGATCCATGTGTAATGACTCGACAATATGAAACAAGACTCTACTTGATCAACTTCTCCATCTTAATATGACTGTCTACTGAATTTGGGACTTGGTCTGGCACTTTCAGTCACTCATAACTTAAATCATGCCTTCTTCCTCTCATCTCGACATCTTCGGCCAAACAACCCTCCATTCTGTAATCTCTTATTCTTGTTTCTCTTCCTTTCGTACTTTTCATTTTTTTTTTCATTTTTTCATCAGATTTTTCACTTTCCGATATCGATCTCTTCAAATCTTAATCAAGCCGTTCTCTCGTTCATTTCATACATCTGATCATTCACATCTCCAAGCTCTTGCGATTAAAACATACCTGACGGAAACACCTGGCATTTTGTCTATGGATTTATATGGAACAAGTATATAAAAGCTTCAACTAAAATTTTCTAGTTTTTTTTTTCTCTCAACAACCCTCACTAATTTTTTTTCCTGGTGGATTTCTCAGTGCACTTTGTTTTGGTGATGGAGTAGATTTTTTTTCGCAGTTTAGCCTTGAAAGCCCACCTAACCTGCAAAATCGCCAGTGCGCGAGCGCGAGTTAGGGCATGTGCTCAGATATACGCGGGCACGCCGGCGGTTTACGCGTGGACCCGAGGGAAAGCAGTCACTGAAGTCACGTGCTTTAAATTGTCCAGAAATTGTGACTTTGATAAGGGCATGGCTGCAATTTTAATAAACTACTTGAATAGGTCTAATTGAATAAGTTTATTTAAATAAGAATGTATCTATAGATGGCTAAGCCCAGAGACTGCTCAACGGCTTGCGATTGAGACAATACTGTTCCATTTCCTTGAGAGAGGATTCTATGAGCCAGAACGATGTAGAAGAGTCGATGGAGGTTTGATTTTCATCGTAGTTTTTAAGTTCCGTCATGTCCCAGTTTCTAGGCATAGTCCCCGGAAGCGTATTAATGGAGGAGGGTGCAGCGTAGGTGAGTTGAAGGTATTCTCTCTTTCTGTATAATGGGTCACCAAAAAAGGAAGAAGGAAGTTTATAGGTGGATGCAGATGCTAAATTGGATTTAGCTAATTGTCTAGAGAGTTCATTAGCAGTTTTCGTAAAGTATATTTCAAGTTGTTTTTCGAAAAAATTTCTAATTTCTCCATTTTGTATAATACTCCAGCCTTTCTCCACACTGAGTTTGTTAATGTTCAAGTATAGTTCATGAGGATCGTCACGAGGGGAGGCAATATGATTGATAAAAGATGTAGCATTGTGATAAGCGTATAAGTTTGCAATCTCCATGACCTGAGAATATTCATAATGTAAGTCGGTGACTCCAAAACATTTGACAATGTATTCTGCAATATCCATGTTTTCTCCACTAAGTGAGTCTACTAATTTATCAACAACAGTTAACGAAAAGGACTCCTTTTTTCTCGGAATTGATTCATTCAACATTTCCAGATCTAAATACCCAGATAAAGGTGAAAGGAGTTTTATATCAAATCCAAAATGTTTCAATTTTGGCATTTGTGAAAGTCCTGTAAATAAACTCTTAAATCTTGCTTGGTAGGTTTTGGAATCACATATGGTCCAGCCAGTTCTTGTATCTAAAACTCCGCTTCTTCTATCAGCCATCCGTATATTAAAATTAGTCAAATTAATGAAATGCGATTGAAATGATTCTAAAACTGTTAGAACACTTTCATATATCAAACAACAAGATTCATTGACGTAAAGATTCAATTCTTTGAGTCTGTTCGCTTTCTTATGGCTGAATAGCTCTTGCACCAATTCACAGCATTGGTCAAAGCTATAGTTTGGCTCTAACTGATTGAAATCGCAAAATAGGTTTAATCTTTCGATTTTTGTTAATAAATTAACAACCCCATGTACATTAATCAAAGTACTAAGACTAATTGATAACATGTTGAGACATTCGAGATTATTGTACGCATCGATATCAATTGGCACTGAATTGGACTCAGTGACGGCTCTATCCAAAATTTTCAAACATTCAATTCGAGGAAATAATCGAACTTCACCACTTCTTAAGACATCGTTACCACATTCAAGTGTCTTTACGTAATTACAGCAGGATATCAATTCACGATATCTACTTTTGGGAAACCGTTCACCAACAACACCCAGTTTGTAACTTGATTTTGCTAAATCAGCTTTAGAACATTCAGTAAAATTAGTGTTCAAAATTTCCTTCATAAACATTCGTTCATAAGTTTTGGCATCCGAAAACATTTCAAACCCCCCAGGATTTTCCAATAGAGTATCAACTTCATTACACCTAACCAAACTGAGATATTCAAAAAGAATTGGTGCTAATTTGACCCGAAAATATACGCAAGTACTAGATAAAGAAATCAAGTCATCATACACTTCGGCAACCCCATACTTGTAGCGGTTATTGCTGAACAAATACTGGGGAATATCTGATCTGAATCGGTTCTGGGTAAAATCAATGGTTTTGTAGGTTAAATGGAAAATGATCTCATGTAGTATTTCGTTTGGCAAAGACGTTAAGGAAAGTTTTTCATTGAAACCGATTGTTTTTGACTGGTTGATTGCTTCAAATTCGATCAGTTCACCGATTTCTCCCTTACCAGCAGCGAATAAATTCATTCAAGACGTTAACCAAGTATATCTTAGTCTTAAGATGACTAATAGTCATCAATCTCAAGCCAGACTCAAAGCAAAGACTTAAAAGACAATCATCCTGCATATCTTAAAAGCGAATATTTCACTACAAAATACAAAGACTAAGGACTCTATAAGAAACCCATATTAACTTATATTTCATATATTATACATTAAACACAAATTACAGAGTTTATTAAAGGGGGATGAGGTTATATATTCATTAAAATTAAAGATAAATGATGATAAAAGATTTAAAAGTAGAAAAATAATTAACAATAAAGAGCTAATTAACTTATACTTTGAAACCTCTTGATCTTCTTCTACCTCTAGCTCTTTCGAATTTAGTACCAGTAGATAAGATTCTTGGAGCTTTGTGGGAGTGAGGACCGAAACCAAAGTGTCTAACGGCTTCTCTGGCATTTCTTGGACCTCTGACAATCAAAGTGTTTTGACCTTTTGGAGATCTTAAAGCTAATTGATCCAAGGTGATAGCTTCACCACCATTTTTCAAGATGGTAGCTTTAGCACCAGCGGTGAATCTTAAAGCAGCAACGGTAGCTTTTGGGAATTTTAATAATCTGTTATCGTCAGTAACGGTACCGACAACAACAATGGTTTTTTCAGAAGCACCTTTTTGGTTTAAAGCACGAGCAATTCTGGAAACAGAAACTGGTGGTCTGTTAATCTTAGATAAGAATAAAGATCTTAAGATAACTTTGTTGAATGGAGCATCAGTACGACCTAATTAAAATAAGTTAGTATATGTAAAAAGGTTTCGAAAAACTTCTGCTCAGAAGACGCACGATAACACATTTAATAAAAATGATTATGCACTCGCAGAACATAAAGACATCTCCACCATCCTCTTTCATTCTCGAATCACCGAGGAGAGATTGGCTTTCATTGGGAGATGCTTCAATTTTTGTTTGGAATGTGTCAACTCAAGAATGCGTTGTTGCAGCACGACATGAAAATTCGGAAAGTGCTTCACTTTTACTTGTAGTATTGCTACCCAACCGAAAAATCACAACATATTCGTTCATATCTCCATGAACTAAATGATAAGTCAGTCTTTTCAAAGACTTGCACCGATATCCAGGAACGGTCACGACGTGCTTGCACCAACACTATCCTTCAGTCGACACTCATCAAACTGTTCTTTAATCTATTATTCCCACCATTAAGTCTTTCATTTCCCTTCATTTCATCGAATTTGTGAGTCCCGAATCTCAGTTCTCATCAAATGTGATTAAAATGCCATCTTCATTAAGAGAGCTGAAGCTTGCAATGCAAGCTTCAACCCACTTTGAGCATGTTTTCTTTAAATTTTCAATGTATACATACGAGCTAAGAAAGAGTATAATTTGACTAATAACTTCAAGTAAACGTTATCAGATTTTGGAGCGGTTCTGTGACCGGATCTAACGTGTTGTTTGGTGGTGTGATCTCTACCCATTTTGAATTGTTGACCTTGCTAGCTGAAGAAGAGAAGTAGGAAGTTAATGATTTTTTTTTTTTTTCAACAGAAAACCTGAGTATTAATTTCCTCACTGTGCGATGAAGTGAAAATTTTGTGTGCAACCAAACAATTTTTCTTTTTTTGCCTCGTTTTTTTGCAAAGCTGAAAAAGTTTGCGAGTGAGGGCAGAAGCCCTAAACTATCAGCACATGACAGATCATGTGATTGGAAAGAACACCCGTACCCCTTCTCTATTAGATACGGTAAGCACTTTGTATGACTGTTATCAAAAGACTGATTTTGCCCCAAACTCTAACATTCCAGACCGACTTGACAGACCAGTGGTAGTACATTAAGTGATTTAAGGGAGAGACTGAAAAAGGGACAGTCAACCAGCCGAAGCATATTCATAGTAAATCTGTCAAGAATGACTCAATTGACTCCAATAAAGGGGTTTACAAATACTCCCGTATCAAGAACTATTTGCATTCTGATTACGGTGATAGCGTTGAGTCTATCGATATTCCAATTAAAGCACTACTTCCAGTTATCAGTAGATCCCTTTTTGATAGAATACTCTCAATACTGGAGGGTTTTGATCTATCAATTTGCGGTGATTAATGAATCTGATTATATGCTAACAATCATACTATGGTTTCATTTCAAAAATTTGGAAAGATTCTATGGGTCAAGGAAATACTTATCTTTGACTACGATCTTTGCATTGTACAATTCGCTTATTTGTGTTGTTTTAATGAGTCTAGGTCAGTTACTTATTAATTTATTTTATTTCATTATCGACACCTATATCTTGAGAAATAATACTGTACCTTCCTTTGATTATCGTGATACTGTATTCAACCAAATAGTTCCTGGTCCTTTAGGTGTATTATCATCACTTTATATGTGCTATGGATCCTATGTTCCAGTATCATATCATTTCAAGATCCTTTTATCGAATCCTTTTAAAGGAGAAACAACTAATGACCCAAGCACTACTAACAATGGCAATATGGAGCTCACTTTAACCAATCACTTTCAAATTCATATCATTTACACCTTACTTCTTTTAAACAATGGATTTGCATCCATAATTCCTTGCTTGGTTGGAATTGGTATTGGGAAATTATACAGTGAAGATCTATTGCCTGGGGCTGGAACATGGTTATTACCATTCCCTTTGGTTAAATTATTCATAAGCCCACGGAAATCCTTGAATTCTCTAGCCACTTATGTCAATACTGGATTCAGAGGTGGTTATAGAGCAGTGGGGTCAAATGATTCCAATCCTTCTAATCTAACACAAGATAATAATAATAATGCTCATAATGAAAATGAAGATGACCAAGAAGAAACTTTAGATGAAATAAGGAGTAATGAAAGCCAACATGAAATTAGAGCAGAAACTCCCGTACGACCTTTTGGAAGTCAATTACTTGATACGTTTAGGTCTTAATGTCTTTAGCATCAATATTTATATATTTACGCCTACTGCTTTTCAAATAAAAAAAAAAGTTCTTGGTCATTAATGTATTATGTGAATCGATCACTGAGATGTAATGCTGATCTAAAGTTTATATACAAATTAGACTAAATTTTTAAGTTTTTTGTACCTTCTTCAGCAGATTTTAAATTTCTTCTTCTTTCAACATCCCAATTGTATAGTCTTGCGGTATTTACTTCCATAGTAGTGATGTTTTCCTTAAGAAATTCTAAATCTTCTTTGACTAACTTAAGTTGAGTTTGATTACTATTTAATCTAGTATTTAACAATTCAACTGCTTCATCAAGAGGGTATTCCAACATTACATCTGCACCTAACCATAAGAAAACTGAATCTAAGTTTTCGGCGTCAATACTAGCCCTGGTGTATAAAGTATCATTTAGTTCATAGTTTGTTTCAATGATTTTATCTTCTTCATCTTCATCGTTTTTCTTCTCGTTAATATAGTTTATAATATCCAAATTTTTTTCGATATCTGGTATTTTGATTTTTAAGTCTCCCAATTGTTGTCTTTTAGATAATTCCATATACTTGTATTGTTGCAAACGTTCTTGAAACATACTCATCACTTTTTCAAACTCTTCATCTGGATTCTTGATAACATTTTCAACTTTATCTATAAATGGAGCCTCTGGAATACCACGAGGATTTGTGTTTTTAGGTCTTTAATTCTTAGTTAGTATAATGATTTTTAGACTATTTATCTGAAGGCAGGCTTACACCAATGAACATACTTAAGAAACTCAGCCATTGCTGTTATTATAATACTTTATTGATTGGAAAAGCTAACAGATCAAAATGCATTGACGTTCTGTTGAACGAAGTTATATCGCGACATCTCAAATGAAAAAAAAAATAGAATAAAAATGTCGTGAAATGTCTCTCTTCTACTAGAGTCTTTTACTGCAAAAAGTTGTAAGAATCCCCGTTTTGATTAAGTCTATAGGGCAACCAAGAAATATACTCACTATAATAAAGAGGTAAGTCTATTGGATAGTGTCATTTA
Source organism: Hyphopichia burtonii NRRL Y-1933 (assembly GCF_001661395.1). Lineage (NCBI taxonomy): Eukaryota > Fungi > Ascomycota > Pichiomycetes > Serinales > Debaryomycetaceae > Hyphopichia > Hyphopichia burtonii. Next base: position 867,303 of record NW_017963728.1, read on the forward strand.
TAAATCAGGTATTATTAATAAAGTTTTTCTTTATTTCAGCTTAATTTTTACAAAATGTGCAAACAATCTGCATAATTGTACTCATTTAACAAGTACATTGTCATTTATCATAAACAAACACTATATAAAAGATCAGAGTTGCATTAAACAATTTACTTACTTCCATAGCAACTAGCATCTTGTTTTTTACGAGCATCATGGACATTAGAAGCCTCTTCAGCAGCTTTGACACCAGAAAGAAGCATAGCACCAAAAGTTGGACCCATTCTGTTGGAACCGTCAACTTCTGCAAGCTCCATACCACCAATGATTAAGCCAGGAATGATTTCTCTGGTACCTTTAACGATGGCATCTTCAGCTCTGTTCATATCAAGACCTCTCATTTCACCTAGTTCAAAGTGGTTTGGAGTACCCTTTGGTTTCAAATCTTGTAAACGTTTAGCACTAAAAGCACCAAAAGGACCATCATGACCCGTGAATGAAAGAATGACTGGGGCATTGATTGTGTTTGGGTCCATACAAGATTGAGTATCATGATTTAAAGCAACCAAGGTCCAGTTAGTGACAACACCAGCAACCCTCAATTCACCAGTAGATGGATCAGTACGAGTAATTAAGTCCTCGACAGCAGTAGCATTGAATAACTTGATATTTGGAAATTGTAAAACTTTAGATAATAAAGTAGAAATAAGTAATGATGCATGCTTAACAACAACATAATTTTCTTCTTCTTCATATGGTACTCCAATTTCTTCTAAAAATTTTTCAGCTGGACGTCTAGCAACTAAAGCACTCATTAAAGCACCGGAAACATGGCAACCACCACCAGCTGCAACATTAGCTTCCATAAGAGCAATCTTTAAGTCTGGTCTGGTTTTACCAAGAGTATAAGCAGCAGATAAACCAGCAGAACCAGCACCAATAATAACAACATCACAATCCGCATATTCATCCAAGTCTTTGAAGTAACGTCTAGTCATTTCACGGGAAACAGTGGATTCTCTAATTGGTGCAAAAGAGAATTTTTCCCAATCAGCAAAGCTGATCTTACCATCCTTATATTGAGCATCCAAATTGACCTGTTTTGATTGATCTTTAAGAGTAAAAGCAGGAATTGAGGCAAGAGGAGTTTCGATCAGAGTTGGTGGAATCATTTTCGATATTTTATTTGGTCTAAGACTAAAATAGTACTAGAATAGTTTACTTATCTGAAATCTAAGTTTTCTACAGAATTAGTTGCCCTTTATATACAATTCACAAGAGCTCTATCTGCTCAAATAATTTGCAATCGTAGCAATTACCCATACTCTGACAAACCTTTGATATCAAGACAATCAAGTCCCTACCAACTCTAAATTAGCATCCCCCCACCAAAGTATACTGCATTTTGGCAGCAAAAACGACTGCTGCTTATGCGCGCACTTGCAAAACTTCTAAATGCATATTTGGAGGTTGCAAATTCTCTCAGTTTGATAAGCCCTAAGCGCATACTTGCCCATTTACTAGGGGAAGGGTAATTACAATTACTGTGAAGTCAGTTTTTGGGGCCTAACAAGTAACCAGTGTTTGGGGAGGATAACCCAACAAAGGCTTGACTTGTTTAGTTGCTCTAAAGGTAAATGAAAAGCTTTCCTACAGGATAAGTTTTGTAATGCAGTTGAAAAGTCTATGAATTATACAATGCCTAGAATAGTAAAGATGGGTTTAGAGACCGACAGCTGTATTAGTATTGGAGAAAAACGGCCGGAATCATGTATAATGATCTAGGGATAAAGAGATCTTTACCGTATTTTGCTATGCACATAAAAGGAAGCGAATAGAGTTATTTTCCCATTTATCAAGTTTGACCAAACAGCAAGGGAGTCTGATGAAGCCCAGGAGTTAATTAGTTATTAGTACGGGATAACAGATTGATTATCTACTTTTTTGACTGAACCCCTTGAAGTATCTCTCTCTAAAATTTTTAATATGGTTTACTTTCAAACCATTGACGGTTTCACCTTTATAATCATCACCTCTTTTAACATAAACCAAGAGTCTTCTAGACCATTTATTGAATTCTTGTTCCAAATTATAAACCAATTCTAATTTTTCATGCTGAGGTAAATTATGAACTTGGAAATCATCATTTGCAGTTGGCATCCAAAATGCTAAACGACCACCCACGGGTAATCTAAATGCAGCAAAATTTAATAAATCTTCTAATAAGTTTGATAATTCGTAAGCTTTTTTGGGTGGAATGTAATCTTTCCTTAAATGGGCTTTTTCACCATCAATTATAACTTTCTCTCTTCTTGCAGCTTTTTCAGGATTATTAATTCCACAAACTTTAAGACCCTCCCTAACACCGTAGGGTGGATCACAGACGATTGTATTTATTACGAAATCAGAACGGACTGCATTATTAGTGAAATCCATGGTGAGTGCATCAATAAAATTTAAAGATGTATTATATTGTTTGAAATTAGATTTTATATTGCACTGTTCACTTTTCCCTTTAATCATACGAGCGTCGATATCAGATCCAAGAGCTAAACCACCAAAGTTGGCAGCAGCAACCAAGAAGGAACCTGTTCCAGTGAATGGATCATAAACAATCTTGCCTGGACCAACTTGACCAATATTACAACTGACCAATGATAATTCGGCATCAAATGAGGTTGTACCAATATATTTTCTACGTTTCAAATCGTATTTATCTAAAACGTTGGCCGATCTAGCACTTAATTGAATTTCTCTACCAAACCATAAGTTAATTGGGGTTGTTGCCTTTTCGTTACCAGATACATGATACTCTTCTAGAACACTGAATATGACATCGGGGTTCTTCATACGAATTGGTCCCTCAAATGCTAAATATGAAAATGACTCAATGATTTCACATTTTTGCCTATTAGATCTGGATCCCATATAGGTAACAAAATCAAATTTAAATGAAACTTGTTTGTAGTCTTCAAACTTATCCCGTGATCTCTTTTGAACATCCTCATGTAAGTCTTCATAAGTGGACCCTTGACCCCACAACTCATATATTCCTTTAGCAAGAATAGAACGCTCTAAAATCTTACGAGCCTCTTCATCGTTATTTAACTTTACTATTAAAAATGGGTTAGTCTCATCGTGATGAGATATGTCGAGCTTGATCCCATGATAATCCGCCAAAGACTCAAGCTCCGCTTGTCTGAAGTTCGGATATGCCTGTGCAAATGCTATTATATACTCCCTCATAATGAAAATGATATCCAGTCTCTTTAACCCTGTCTATTCTTATTCAATGATTAACTGAATCTCTTCACTCAAAATTTTTTTTTTTGTTCTTTTTTTCCTTTCCATCTCCGATGCCGACTCCAGAATGGGGACATAACTCTTCAATTTGCAAGATATCTTTCCCGAAAGTAGCTCCAAACCAAACAGAAACCGGTTTTCGTAATCAGCTCCTTCAAATACAACTCCTTTATTCCAGTGGTAGCTTAACATTGGGAGTCTGCTAATTTAGCAGCAAATTCAATCGAAAACCTCCGTACAGTTTTCAACCTCGAAGAGATTATGGTATTCACACACGACCAGCCAGCCGCCGATGGCGCTACCCTTTTTTCGAGTGGACAAAAAAAATCACCAACTTCTATTACTTTTTCTTTTACTTTATCCTATCCAAGTATTTCGAATCCATCCTTTCCAGTTCCAAGACTTCCAGATTGTGAGTTCATTTCGATCATTTACTGAGCCAATTCAATTTTCCATTAGTTTGTACGATTGATTTTTGGTTTTTGAGTGATTAATTTGATTTTACAATATATTCCATCCAGTGTATCCTTCTATTCTCTGAATAGGTTGAGAGTTAATTAAACTTTAATTCTCAATTGAAATTGTGTTTTTGAATTGTTTTGTTAACACTAGGATACTTTTCGTTGTATTTTTTTTGATTTTTTTTTTTTTTTTTTTTAAGTTTGAAGTGGAATTTGTCAGCTTTATTAAACTAACTTTTCAATATAATCCCTTGTATTGAACCGTTACATAGATTGTTTAGTTTTATACGTTTCCATATCTTCAATAAACTCAGATTGATTAAAGAGTCATCAAATTAGTTTACAGTCGTAATCTGTTTATAAAGTTTTTCTTTTGATACTTAGTATTTTAAATAGATTGATCCATTTCCTTTCATTTCCTTTAGTTGGATTCAATTGTGTGTACCAAATAATCATCTAATCAGTTAAAATGTCTGCTTACGACGACGACGAAGCTCTCTTCGAAGATATCTATGGTGATGACGAACAACCAACCACCACTACTACTGCTGCAGAAGGCTCCAAAGACTCTCTGGCTTCTGATAAAAACGAGACTGACAAGCCTGCAGAAGCAGACGCTTCTGCCCCTGATGCTGCAAATAAAAATGAAACTCCTCAATCTTCATCTATACCCTTAGCGGCCCCTTCTATTCCTCCAATTCCTAATATTCCATCAAATCCACTGCAAGACCCATCTTCTACACAACAACCTATTGATCCGCTGCAAAATCCTCAATTATTCCAACAATTCCAACAGTTCCAACAACAGCAACAACAGCAACAACAGCAACAACAGCAGCAACAACAACCAGTAGCACAGCAGCAACCTGTTCAAATGGCGCCATCCACCTTGGGTAAGGAAAGTGGTAAAATGTTCATTGGTGGTCTCAACTGGGAAACTGATGAAGAAAAATTGAAAAGTTACTTTTCGCAATTCGGTAATGTTGTTGAACAAACTATTATGAGAGATGCTGCTACTGGTAGATCTCGTGGGTTTGCCTTCTTGTCATTTGACAATCCAAGTTCTGTTGATGCAGTTATTCTGAAAGAACATATTTTGGATGGTAAGTTGATTGATCCTAAAAGAGCCATTGCAAGAGAAGAACAAGATAAAGTTGGTAAAATCTTTGTTGGTGGTATCGATCCTATGGTCACTGAAAAAGAGTTTAACGAATTTTTCTCTCAATTCGGGCACATTGTAGATGCTCAATTAATGATTGATAAAGATTCTGGTAGATCAAGAGGTTTTGGGTTCATTACTTATGACTCTGCTGATGCTTGTGATAGAGTTACTGTTAATAAGTATTTGTCCTTAAGAGGTAAGGCTATGGAAGTTAAAAAAGCTGAACCTAGAAATATTCATAATAGAAATGAAATGCAAGCAAGACAAAATAGAACCCAACCATCTATGCAATATCCTTACGGTTCTCAATATGGTGCTCAATATGGTCAAATGCAAGTACCTGGTGCTCAAAATGCCGCTTATGGCCAGACTATCAATGGTATGAGTCCAGAGATGATGCAAGAATATTGGCAAAGAATGCAACAGTGGTACATGTTTCAACAACAACAACAGGGCCAAGATGGTGCTTCTACTGAGGGTCAAAATGATGATAATGCACATCAACCAGATCAACCAGACCAACAACCTCTCAATCCTCAACAACAAGCTCCGGTAGAGCCTCAAGAACAAGAACAAGAGAGACCAAAACAACCTTCCAAGTCTAACTCCCAATCAAATTCTTATTCAGATTCTAACTCTAATTCCGGAAATCATAATGGCCGTGGATACGGCCATCATGGAAATGGTAATGGTAATGGGAATGGGTACTCTTTCAGAGAAAAAAGAAATTATAACAGTGTTCCAAGAGGTCCTAGACGTGGTGTTCCATCCGGTCCAGGTGGAGGAAGAGGGGGAGGTAGAGGTGGCTACCAAAATAGAAGCCGTGGTTACCATCCTTACAGTAGAGGTGGAAGAAGAAGCTAGGCGTGTTTTCTGAAATCTCAATACGACAACTTGAAAATCCAAAAAATCGAATAAAAAGATAAATAGTTTTCAAAAACGAAAAAAAATATACAAACTAAAGGTTGTAAAAATGTTTAAATATAGTAATATTATATGTTCTCTCTATATAAATATCTAAAATACAAATTCTTATGAATGAATATTAGGTTTGAAAATGATTTACTTACGTTTCTTAGTAGGACGGGCATTTTTTGCTCTTCTCTTTTCCTTGAGTTGTCTTGCCTTTCTAATATCCTCAGTAGATTTCAATTCTTGTTTTTGACCTGGCCTGTTGAAACCCTTCACTTGGACACCAGAATCAAGAGCCTTTTCAACCTTCTTCTTTTGTTTATGATAGTCATCTCTATACTTATCTGGTCTTTTAGGTGCTTCTACCTTCTTGTGCTTGAATTTTCTATTGTCAGTATTAGATGCATCTCTGGACTCATTTGATCCAGCTCTTACAGACAGAATATTTCTATTTTTCTTCCATTCGTCAAATTTACCAGAACGGTAGGTAGCTGGTATTCTTTGGCCACTTTCACCAATGATGTATTTCTTATCAGTAGATTGAGAGTTGACATAATTACCTTTCTTTTTATCCCATCTCATAACTTGTTTGTTTGCCTTAAGTTGTTCATCATCTCCCAAATCAAATGTTGCGCTTGCTGCATCATTAGCAAATGAAGAGCTTAAATTAAGTTGCTGATCTTGAATGACTGAAGCAGGAGCATAGTGGCTCATAAAAAATTGGGGATCCTTAAATGATTTCTTTTCCTTCTTTTTCTTATCGTATAATTCATCAGCATCTTCGAAAGCATTTTGAATTTCATCTTCGTCAGCTCCAACCATTTGATTTGCAGAGTATCCAATTTCACCTTCGTCACCCTTTAAAATTTCATTCTCAATACCATGAGTTAAACCGGCTATTCTTTCTTTCTCTAACAATTCCTTTCTTTCTTTAGCTCTTCTCTGTATAGGAGCAATTTGTTTTCTTCTTTTATGCATGAAATTAACCAAACTATCTTCTTCTCTTTCACGACCTTTCTTTGAAAATTCAAAGACAGTTTCCTTAACATTTCTATTCATAAGCTTAGCTAAGAATTTTTCCTTTTCTTTTTCTAAGTTTGGACCAAACAATAAATGTTGTTCATCCCAGGAACCAGTCTCCATAATTTCTTTAGATCTTTTCAACGATTCTTGGGAAGCAGCTTGTCTGGTACGATAATACAATTTTTCACCTTTAGTTGAAACATCTTTAATCATTCTTAATTCATAGTGATTTCTCAATAGGTTCTCGAACAACTCAACAAAAGTTTCAAGTTCTAATCTGGGAACGGAACCTAAAACCAATCTATCAGTATATGAAACCTTAGGCTCGACATAACTGTCACCTTTAGTCTTTTTCAATACCTCGCACTTGGCTTCATGCATTGAAGTTAAATAGACTTTCTTACCTAAAAATAATTCCAAATCAAGTAAATATGGTAATTCTTTTTCATTGACAATTGAATATGCCCAACCTTTGTTACCAGCTCTAGCAGTTCTACCAACTCTATGAATAAAAATCTTAGAAGAACTTGGTAAAGTAAAATTGATAACGTTTGCCAAAACTGGGATATCGATACCACGAGCAGCAACATCAGTCACAACTAATATATGGGTGAGACCAATTCTAAATTGATATAATTGATTCTTTCTTGCATGCTGATCTAATGAACCGTAAATAAAAGATACTAAGTAACCGGCATCTCTCAACAACGTTGTTATATATTCCACATGATGTTTAGTAGGAACGAAAACAATAGTAGAGTGAGGTGATGGTAAAGCATTAGCTGGAGGTAATCTTTCCTTTTTAAACTTCTTTCTTTTTTTAGAATTACTATCATCATCCTCGTCATCGGAATCAGCAGTCCTTTTGTTCATATCTGTTAACTTTTTCAATTGCTCTGGGGTTCCCAAGGGCATTTTGATAACTTCTTGTAAAACATAAAGCAAATTAGCTTCTCTTTCTGATTTTTTCGTGGTGAAAAATGCCATCTGTAATTGTTCTGAAATTTTTGATTCTGCATCTAATCTAACCAAAACTGGGTTGGTCAATCCTGCTTTAGCAAAATCTATTAAAGATCTAGGTAAGGTGGCAGAGAATAACAAAGATTGTCTTGATGAAGGCAATGCGGCAATCAATTCATTTAATTGTTCTGCAAAACCCATTTCGAATAATCTATCAGCTTCATCAAAGACAATATATTCGACCGTTTTCAAATCAAGTTCCATCTCAACCTTTAAATGCAAGAAACGACCCGGAGTGGCAACAATGATATCAGGATTTGTCATCATTGATGAAAATTGTTCTTCTAAAGAATCACCACCGATTAAGACGATGGATCTCAAATCAGTACCTTTACTGAATTCCTTGACTTGCTTGAAAGTTTGTAAAGCCAACTCTCTTGAGGGAGATAAGATAATGGCTCTAGCACCAACTTTAGGACTATGACTTTTTAATTTTTCAACAACTGGTAAAGTAAATGCAGCAGTTTTACCGGACCCAGTTCTTGCCATACCGACAACATCTCTATTTTCCATCACCAATGGGATAGTTTTACGTTGAATAGGAGTTGGCTGTCTAAAACCTTTCTTTGATATATTTGTCAATAAGAATTTTGAAAACCCAAATGATTGAAATGAACCATTCTTAGCCTTTTTGGCTTGGGGATTATTAAATGCAAAATATGAGGACATGTCTTTAGCTTCATTCGAATCATCTTCATCATCGCTTAATTCCAAAGAAGGGAAGGCCTGCTTGGGTTGAGCTTTCTTGTTATTTGTCTTTTGTTTCTTCTTTGTTTGTTTATCATCTTCACCTTCATCATCACTGGAGATGACATCTTGAATATCTTCATTGTCAGAAAAGTCACTTTCAGATTGGGATTCTGGGTCAGAATCAGCTGCGTCTAAGGCCAAGGAGCCAGCAATATCATAATCTTCTTCGTCGGACATTCTTCAACTAACCTTTATCTTACGTAGCTATGCTAACAATCTAATAGAGGTATTTGAATTTTTTTTTTCAAGCATCTCATCCCCCAGAATATTTTTTTTTTTTTTTTTTTTTTTTTTTTAGCGAGAGCTGCTGCCAAAAACTAATATTGGTAGATCAGTCCTAATATATCATAAACTTACACACGTACTACAGCTAGAATACTATTACGTACGATTACCATAGAAATTGGTATATTGAATCAAAGGGTAACTAATATACATGATGGAGGAGAACTGAAGAAAATGACCAGAGGATAAATCTAAATTAAGAATGGAAGGTTTAAGCCAAGATATTATCGAATTCATCCATACTTTCTAGTTCGTCCTGTTGGCTGACTTTCCTCAAGACTTCTTTCTTGGAGGACTCTTGCACGTAACCATCTAGCAATAGTTCATCTAGAATATTGTATGCTCTGTTAAAACCAAAGATAATATCCAACTCACAAACATTACCGTATAGTTTGTCCATCTGTTCAACAAAACGATGTATGACCTCTAAAGCCAACAATTCGTTATCCGAGGAATCAATACCCGTGATGAAAAAAAGAGAGGCATAACGACGGTAGACGATTTTCATATCTTTGTATTCTAAAACATTGCACATTTTGGCTCTTCTGGATAAAATTAAGGTCGTAAGCTCCCTCATCATCTTAGACTTTTCCTTCTGCGGTATGGTTTGGTACCATTTGGATAACCTGACTTTACCTTGTCTTGATAATAAGAATAAAAATTGAACAGCCATATTCAGTATACGTTTATTCAACCAACTAGCAATTCGAAGATGATGAATTCGGAATTAGTGAAGCCAATTCAACAGTGATAACAATGACGATCTCGCGATACACGTATAGAAGATCAAAAAGAGAATAATTCCAGCTGATCAATCAACCTTTGACAATTGAATTCGTGTTTATTTTCAATTTGATTTTTTCCCACGGAAAAGTCGTGGAAAAACACAAGATTTGTGTTGATTGCAAAATAAGTTTAAAAGGACATTAATTGAACTCTATAAGCCAGTACATAATATATAAAAGGATAAAAGAAATGGAAATGAATACATAAATAAGAATATAGACAAGAAAAAACAGAAAAGAAAAGTTAGAGAAATATGGAATGGGAGGTAAAAAAAAAAATGAAAAAGATAAAGGTCATATGCAAGAAGTGAAAGGAATCATTCCAAAGTACTAATGGTCGATCTTAAAAAGTCTAAATGTTCATTAATTTCTTCACACAATTCTGTTCTGTCGACATTTTGATAAAGTTTGACATCAATTTTCAATTCACAAAGTAAGAATTTCATATTAGTCCATTGAGTTGTTTCAAAATCAATACCAGTACGAAGCTTCATACCAGTACCATATAATCTAATTCTTCCACCCTTTTTATTAAAAATTTTTTTAGATTTTTTCAATTCCCAAGGATCTAATTTAGGATAGTTTGCATGTACAAACAAAATCCTAGGACCCTTTTGTAACAATAAATCTTTTGATATCATTTTATCTCTTTCTTCTGGAGATTTTGTTGCTAAGATTTTATTTTTTTCATTAATTTCGAAATCCTCAACAGGATCATACTGACCCATACCAGTGCCTTGGAAATTATGATCAGAATCGAAATAACCAAAAGCATTTAAGAATTTTGCCACTTGATAAAAAGGTTTACCAAGGGCAACGGTAGCGGCAAGGAAGGTTTCTTTATCGCCTTCACCATCCGAGCCTTGAGAGAAAAGAGGATAGAAATGAGTTGGACCATATAAATTATAGTATAATGCAAGGATTAATGCTTTTGTATGAGTTTTCTTAGAAATCATTAATTGGCCCGATTCCGAAGTTGGATCAGGAATTGCACCTTGACGTTGATGCAAAGGAGTTTTAGATAAATCGATTTTCTCATTATTATTAAAATATTCAGAATTTTGTGGGATATCTTTATAAAGACCCTCGTATTCATTATAGATTGGTAGTAATTCAGAATTACTAATTTTTCGACCAGCAATTTGATAATAATCAGGAGAAGTAGCTCTTTTCCAAAAATCCGGCCACACAATGAGACCATTTGATAAAAAAGGTTCCTTTTTAAACAAAGAATCGGGCAAATGAACCGGAATGTTATCACTGTCCAATAATAAGACATTTTCAAAACTCAGAACTAAAATAGCTAAAGCTTTATATTGGAAACCTTTAAATTCAAATTTATCAACATAAGAAGATTGACGATGAGGTTCTAAACCAGAAAGAACATGAGGTAAGTAAATACAACGAGCATTTAAAGCTGGGAAAACTCTTGCACATAAATCAGGTTCATATTCATCTAATTTAGGAACAAGAACTTCGATAGGTAATTCCGAGCCCATTGCACGAATTGATTTAATTGAAAGAAGAGTAAGCCAATTGAATTTCCCACCACCAACAAAGACAATCCCATCTCCTTTGAATAATTGATCCGGGGCATTTTCAGGTAAATGATCAATTACATATTTATGAGATTTTACCATTGATTCAAGTTCACTATCACTTAATTGAAGAAAACGAGAAAGATATTCTTCAGTGAACACCGGGTCTTCATTATTTCCCGGCCTGGTATCATATCTAGCATGATAAATTCTTTCCTTTGTTAAATAGTTTTGTAAAGATTTAATTTTTGGTTTACCTTCATATAAAATTTTGAAAACTTTATTGAAAAATTCATAACCATTGGTTAATTTACCATTATTTGGGTCAATTTTTTTCTGAGAGTCACTTATTAATCGAAGTTTTGTATCTGAAGTATCATCATCTGAATCGATTTCGTTATTAGAATCATTAGAATCATTATTAGTATCAATAATTTCATTATTTGAATTGGCATAGGAAATGGTTTTCCTTCTGAAGGAGGCAATTAATGAATCGGGTAAAGTCCATACCCAAGAAGTATGTTCTGGATTACTTATTTTTGAATTTGAAGATGCAGAAGAAGTATTATCATCGAATAAATATGAATCGAATGAATTAAAATGATGGAAACTCAAAAAAATCACCAATAAAATTAAGATTGATAAGACGAATGAAAACCTATGACGGCGGCGAGGAGTTAACATTCTTATCAAACTATTAAACCCTCCCATTTATGCTGAAAATTGAAATCTGATTATCAGTTAACCATTGACAATCGAAAGGACGCGTTTCTCTTTGAGAGTTACCACCGAATAACCACAAGAAATAAATAAAAATGCAGAGCTTCTACCACTATAAGCTGATATATGCAACCCAGAAAATGTGCTTATACAACTGGTTCTTAAAGAGCTAGTTGTCTTGTTTTTGGTTTCAATGTTCTTTTTTTTTTTTTTTTTTTTTTTCGCCCAACGGTTTTTTCACGCCTTTACATCGGGTATCCGCTGATTATGCTATTGTTATATAGGTACACTATGTCTATTTAAAGCTAGTATGAGTTGATTATATCTAGAATATGACGGGTGCAACTCAAGAAACTGTCGGTGAAGTCTTCGTTTGGGTTGCAACTACATTTATTTTGCAAACGGAGTTGAGCCAGTTGAGGACATTGTAGATAAGGAGCATGATAATAGCCAATATCACCAAACCACCAAAGATCATTTGGAGTTAGAAATAACAGAATTGCCAAAGAATGGATCGGGGCATCGCCCCATCTTTCATAGAAAAACCCTCCTGTTTGATCTAGATAATTGAAAAAATGATTATATTGATCATTATCAAAGATTGATAAATCGGCAATTTCAAAATTTGACCAAAAATGGCATTCATTATAAGAGGTTAATGTATCGTCATTTTGAACAAATTCCAAGAGGGGAGGATTGTAGTCGATATTTTCTTTAATGAATTGTTTAAAATGAAACCATAAAGAAGGAATTGTTTTGGAATATTCAAAGATTGTCATTGTAAAACCATATTTTTTATTATTCAGCTTCATGAATTGGAAAACATCATAATTTATATCACAATAGAGTTTAATTCCCGGTTCTAATCTCCAATAATACTGATATTTGGCAACCAATTCATGCCGATAGAAAAATCCCAGATAATATCTACACATAAAACGATAAGATTCACTCAAAGCATAAAGAACATTTTCATTAGCCATCGATTCCCGCTGTTCAGCTGCAAATGTTTGGTTGACCCAATCTGGATAGGACCATTGTTCCGGAGGGATCTGGCCAAAATTGAGCCGACCCCGAGGAATGTAATCCACAATCGTGTTAACAAAGTCAACACTGAAAGGTTTATCATTTAAAAAAGTCCAATCGTACCCGTAACGGTGGTTGAACCGATCTTGCACACTCTGGATGGTTTCCAATAATTCATAAACATCCTGATTACGACAAAGCACCAAAAATGTAGCATTTTGTAAATTCGTCAGAGCATTCTTATTTATCACCAAAGGATTAGCCAATATACCTGGAAGTGACTGCTCAATATACTCTAAAATACCGTCTGGCTGATAAACAAAAGCACCATCTTCAACTACTTCTGCAATCAGATCCGCTTGCTCTTCGTGTTTCCTATACAAGCAATAGAACACCACCCCCAATGCAAGCACCACCAAATGAAATCTCATCGCTATCTACCCGGTCAACAAAGATGCTTGCTTTAAAATTTATCGATCTAATTAGTGCACCACCCACACCCTTACCATGCCCACACCCTTACAGTCCATGCCCACACCCTTACAGTCCATACGCTTACTCACAGTCCATACGCTTACACCTTACACATTCACAGTCCACGTTCTAAGCACTCCATAACCGATAAGCTAACCGTCAAACGTGGTTTGCGTGGGCCCAAGTCCTATTCTTAGAGCAAGAAGGCGGTGTCAGTTTAGCAAGAATAAGGGTCCACTCTCCTCTTGTACCTCGTGTTCTTCACAATGCTTTTGACACGATGAGCTTTCGTCTAAGCTTAAACCTAGTCAGACTGGTGAACTGGTGGGAAGTACCCCATGTCTAAGATGGGTCCCGGTGGAGCACCCGTGCACCACCCACTAACAACACGAACAAAAAAAAAAAGGCTAAAAACGAAAAAAAAAAAGGATTCAATGAGCGAAAAAGAAAGAAAAGAAGGACCTGATGAGAAAAAAAACAAAGCAAGAGAATCATAACTACCACTCTTCCTGTTTAAAAGAACATTCTATTACTTCAGCTAAGTTCTAGCTACCATTTGCATATTCACCAGTAATTAGGGAAGCAAACCGATACTGTCTCGTTGTTTCCAGCAGTTTTTCCTCTGTTTTTACTTTTGATTCTAACTATTTTTTTTTTTTTTTTTTGTTAGTATATTATCTAATTAATAATTAATTTTTCAGCTAAACCGTATGCGGCTAGATAACAACCCGTATACCACGACAAGAGATTAAATAGCACCGGGATTCCTAGGATTAATGATAAAGGTGCCACCATGGATCATGTATTAACGATACCCCAGGCGGTGGCGGAAAATAAAGAAAAGACTGATTCAAATAATGTACATACAAGCCAACTAGCCACGTCTAATAGTGAGGAAGAATCCATAACAACCACCACCACCAATGATCAGCCGCTAGTGACTGGGCGGAAGGCAGCACGGTCGTTACGGTTGTTTCGAGGAGATGCTATTGATTTGGGGGAGTTGATTGATTTAGAGAAGAAGCAAGAAGAAGACCAACAAGATAAATTGACATCACCCATAAAACCAGAAGTACCCCATACTCCCGACCCCCAAGGAGAAAAAACCCCAGTATCATCAGCAACGTACTTCCCGCATACTCCAGCCGAAGACGAAACCAATAAGGGAGTGGCTAGTTCGATATCCACCCCAAACCCAACCATAACCATTAAAGACCATGACCAATCCACCACTCTTGAATATCTACCAAATGAAAATTTGACCACAGAAGTGACCCAGCGATTAACGGCAGACGTGGAATTCGATCACTCGCATAATGGAGAAATCACCAAGATCCAACGAGGATTAGAAGATTTTACCATGAAGCCAGGTAAAAATAAGAAAAATGTCAAATTTGATAAACAAGTATTCCCCTTAGCGGTCGAGCTAAGACCGTTTAAGAATAAAGTTGGAGGACACACCGCGATATTTCGATTTAGTCGGAAAGCAGTTTGTAAAGCATTAATGAACCGAGAAAACTTATGGTACGAAGCGGTGGAATTTAGACATCCCGAGTTATTAAAGTATATGCCTAAATATATCGGAGTCTTAAACGTTCGCTATTCCAGTATTATAAATGAAGAACAAGAAGAATCACCACCCACTCCCATGTCCTCACCCAAAATGGCTGCTGAAAACCAAGAAGATGATCTACCACCAGAAGTGGTGCTTGATGATAATCGACATATGATTCCCGAATTACTATGGAAACAGTACAGTCCGCTGATACACGAGTATCTTGAAGATAACCATAAAGAAGAAGATGCTAATTTGGGCTCAACATCCATTAATACTGATTTACAAGCCCAAGTAATACAAGAAGTGTTTCCAACAACCAACGATGAAATGTTCACTATGGATGAAGATATCGCTCCGGTGAATATGAAAAAACATACCCGATTCGAACGGTTTATCTTATTAGAAGATCTAACCGCCGATATGAATAAACCATGTGCATTGGATTTGAAAATGGGGACTAGACAATACGGAGTAGAAGCAAATGAAAGAAAACAAAAGCTGCAAAGATTAAAGTGCAAACAAACCACTAGCAGAAAATTAGGGGTTCGAGTATGTGGATTACAAGTATGGGAACTGCAAAAACAAAAATTTTTCACCAAGGATAAATACTTTGGACGTCAAATTGCCAGAGGTTTCCAATTTGCCAAAATATTGGCAAAATATCTATACGATGGTTATACCACCCATAGCATCCTAATCAAAATCCCCGGAATAATCAATCAGCTACAAGAGCTATACCAATTCTTCATAAACCTAGACGGTTATAGAATGTATGGTCTGTCAATCTTATTAATGTACGATGGTAACCTTGATAACAACTCCTCAGTTAAGGTTCGAATAATCGATTTTGCTCAACTGGTGATAAAAGAACTGAATCTCAAAGGTATCAGTCTTCCTCCAAAATTCCCAAACCTACCCGATATGGGTTACCTAAGAGGACTAACTTCTTTAATCACCTACTTCAAGTTGATTTTTAAATTATTGAGTGGGTACGCTTTTGTCGACCCGCAAAACGCAGCCTCCGTCCTACGCTCCAACCACTACAAAACTACCTGCAAGTGGTTGGACGACTACGATAACCTCATGGAAGACGATCCGTTCAACACTACCTATCCTGAATACGACGATGATGATGATATAAGTGAGTAGATTTAATTTAATTACATCATTTTTTTTTAGCAGTTTTTTTTGTTTTTTTTTTGTTTTTTTTTTGTTTTTTTTTTGTTTTTTTTTCTTTTTTTTTTCTTCTTTGTAGCGCGCATGGTCCGCACACACGACCCCACCAAAAATTTAAATGCCTCAAAACAGGGTTTGTTCATTTGAAACAACCAACCTAATTATAATAGTAACCATTATCAACAATCGAGGGATATGGTCATGATATCACCAATAAAGCCACCAGATTCAGATTCTAAGGTACCCATTGTAGATCCACCCCTTGGATAATAGAAATCCCTCGCTGCTCTACAACCTACCCTCGATCTCCCCATTGGAAAACCGGATTTCCCAATACTGCAATACGTCAAAGACTAAAATTTAACTAGAGGAAAAAGCTAAAGAAAAAAAAAAAAAAAAAAAAAAAAAAAAAAAAAAAAAAACCGCTAAAAGGCACCAACATATATAAACTCGAAATTCCTCTGCTCTGTCTCTTCTCTTTTCTTTCTTTACTGATTATATATTTTCTATTGCTGCTACTAGGTTTATATTCTAATCACATCGGTCATCTCAAAGGTATCATTATATCTGGCTTGATTCAAGTGCTGTCAAAGTGCTTGTATTAACTCGTTTTTTTTTTTTTTTTCTCTGTCCCTCCACTCACTAGAATGAAGTAAAAGATGCCTTTTTTAACTAAGAAAAAATCAACATCCTCTACTTCGTCTGCGTCTTCAGCAGGAAATTACACTAGTCAACCTAGCTCATCATTTGTTAAGTTTGACGAAAAGAAAGATTACGTTCGTCGTTGTTCAATTAAAGGTTCATGTGGAGACGGCTCAAAACATTGTCCTACGTCAGTCTCATTCTGTTTAGGGTCTAAGCATTAATTTTGATTTTTCTTTGTTTGTCTTTATATTCAGTTCTAATGTATTATTTACTCGGGTTACCTACAATTTTTGGTTATAATTGTTATATTCAATAAAAAAGTTTACTGTTTAAGTTGCGGGAATTAATTTTTGCTGTAAAATTTTTGCTGTAAAAAATTAACAAGTAAAAAATTCGCAGACAAAAAGAGAAGTTTGAAGGTTAAAAGGTTAGCAAAAAAAGGTTAACAAAAAACGTTAACAAAAGAAGTTTAAACAAACTAAAAGGAAGATCGTGTTGCGACACAATCTGGGCACGCACACGCCCCGCTTGTACTAGGCTACAAATTTGAAATTATTCTACCAATTAATTGTTGGAATAATTGTAGAGTCGAAATTTAATCATGACTTGATCATTCAATTTCAACTGAACACATTATTCTCTTCTTGTTCTGTCAGGCTAGAGAGTACGCACACACTAGGAGCTTTGTAAGGTCGGCATGTACGATCAATGTAAGTACCTGAATTAGCATAAAGAAGAAGTAAGTACTTGTTTGAGAGCACCGCTGCGAGACGGTGGTTTTATACTGAGGGAAAAAAAACCGAAAACTAGGCTCGTGGTCGTGCACCGGGACCGGGGGGAGTTTGGGGCTAGGATTTACGCTGAGGAAGGGTAATTTCCAGTACCTCGCCGGCTGAAACAAAATAAACCCCAACTAGTTAAAATACTTCATCTTGTTCAGTCAACTACTTTATCTTATTCAGTCAACTACTTTATCTTATTCAGCTTGGTCAACTACTCAACCGCCACCATGTCAGATTCACCCGCATCGTCCAGTGCCACCGGCTCGAACACTTTTGAAAAACAACGCGATTTGCTTTTACAGGAAATCACCACCAACTTGGATTCGGTGGTTAATAATTTGGAAATCTTAAATCGTAACTTGAACACTAGTGTTCAAGTTGGTAAAGAATTCGACAACGTTGGTAGATTATGGAATTTATTTTATGATGGAATTAATGATTTACAAAAAAGACAATCTACTGATGAATCCTCCCCACCCTCGTAAAGTCCGATTTATGATAGGGTGGAGGATCGGATTCAATACCCGGGAATGCTTATTTAAACTGGTGATTCTTTTATTGAATTTTAATTTTTTTCAAGATTTTGTAATTGTCAGGTATGAAAGCTATCATTTATAACGGGAATCGTGATATAGAGTATACCACTACCCACGAGATTCCTAAAATTAACCATCCAACTGAAGTTAAAATAAAAATCGATTATTGCGGAATATGCGGTTCTGATTTACATGAATACTTGGACGGTCCCATTTTCATGGCCCCCGAGAAAAATTCAATTACAAATGCTCCTTCCAAAGGTCAAATTATGGGCCATGAAATGTCCGGAACCATTGTGGAAGTCGGCGACCGCGTTGAAAACTTACTGATTGGCCAATCGGTGGTGGTGGAGGCATTGAGCTCTTGTAATGATAAATTCCGGTATAATAATCAATCTTCTAAATGCTCGGCTTGTATCGATGGTATTTATAATAATTGTGACGAAATTGCCTTCAATGGTTTGGGATTATGTGATGGTGGATTCAGTGAATACGCTATAGTGGGTCAAGAACATGTTGTTCCCTACGATCATACTAAGATTCCTGCCTCAATTGCCGCTTTGGCTGAACCGCTTAGTGTTTCATGGCACGCAGTAAGATCTTCAGGATTTAATTCGAATTTTCAAGCTTTAGTATTAGGCGCGGGTCCAATTGGTTTAGCTACGATTCTTGCTTTAAAAGCTCAGGTGGATAATTTAAATCAAATTGTTGTCATGGAACCAGCTTTGGCTCGTCGTAAATTAGCTGAAAAATTCGGAGTCACCACGTTTGATCCTTCTTCTTATTCTGCTAACGACGTTGACGAAATCGTTACTCATTTGAAAAAATTATCTCCTGACGGGTTCGGTTTCCATCGTTCGTTTGATTGTTCCGGTATTCCTTTAACTTTTAATGTGGCTTTGAATGCTTTAAGAACCGGGGGGAAAACTACTCAATTGGCTATTTGGCCAAATAGACCAATTGATTTTTATCCAATGTCAGTGGTTTTACATTCTACTTCCATCACCGGTTCGTTAAGTTACATAAGAAAAGATTTCGAACAAGTATTGGAGGCTCTCAGTAAAAATACAATTCCTTTACAAGATGCAAAACAACTCATTACTGCAGTGGTTTCGATCGATAAAGGTATCGAAAAGGGGTGGCTCGAACTATTAGCCAATAAAAATAAGCATATCAAAATCTTAATCACTCCAAAAGAAAATATGGAAATGATTACAAGTATTCAAAATAAAGTTGAATAATTAAATATATTAAATGCATGTTATTTACGTGTTAAATTCTTATGTAATGAATCTATCTTAACCCGTTTACTTAATCCAACTCGACTTGGTAATCTAGCCTGGTTGATTCTTGAGCACATTTCTTTCAAGGAAACATTCTTTCGCTTTTTCGTATTCACAACTTTCTCCTGAAAATCTGGTGATTTTTCGAATTTGCATCCATCCCTTGATTTCTCCTCGGCCGTAAATCTTCCTGCAAGATCTATTTCATCGCTTATTTCCGGCCCGGCACAACTCTCTTTAGATCCATCTATGCCTTCTTTAGATTCATCTATGCTTTCTTTAGATTCATCTATGCTTACTTTAGATTCATCTATGCTTACTTTAGATTCATCTATGCTTTCTTTAGATTCATCTATGCTTTCTTTAGATTCATCTATACTTTCTTTAGATTCATCTATACTTTCTTTAGATTGATCGACTTTTTCATAATGATCAACGACTTTAGATTGGACAGCTTCTTTAGATTTATCAGTTTCTTCAGATGCAGACTCATCTGAAGTCTCTGGCTGTGCCTCATGTGAATCACGAATTTCTCCCGGATCCTTGGTCGTACTGTAAAGATCATCATCTTCAATCACAATTGCTTGTTCCCGAGAATTACTCGAGGTTTTGTTGCCTATCCTTTCATCTACAACCTCATTTAAGGATTGGGTCTCGTCAATTACTTCGTAATACTCCTCATTGGGTCTGCTATAAGGTTGCTCATCTACCTCATGCATTGCATACTCACCTACCTCATGCACTGGCCCATATTCATGCTCTGTATTGTAATGACTTTGTGAACTATGAACAAAAACCTCTTCGTTTCCTAGTTGCGAGTCATAAAAATATTCTTGTGATTCAACACCTGGCGATTCGTATTGAGATTGGGAACGTAATTGCTGTGATGCCTTTTCAAAATTGGGGATTGAGTCAGCTGGGTCAACAGTATCAAATGTTTCATCAACTGGTACCCGTGAAGTAGAATATCTTGAAGAAAAATTCGAAGAAATTGTAGGCGATAAAAATTCCGGCTCCTCTTCACTATTTGCAATTTCATCGGCTTCATCCTCTACATCATGTCGAATAACAAATCTTGGGGGCTCCTGAGAGATATTAGTGATTTCTGAAATTGACATTTTATTCCTAATGAAATTTTCATCCGAATTGCTTTTTGCCCTCTCCAAGCCAGTTGGATTAGTATCTTTTGCATTCTCATCACTATTCAATTGATCTTCACCGTTTTCCACGGGAATACATTCGTTCTCAGTAGATGGTTTAGCTGATCCCGCAGCTTCTACTTCATGCAAACAGGTATCTGAACCCTTTATAGGAGAAACAGAGTCATGTTGGCTCATCCTCTGCAGCCCATTTGGTGTCGAAGAGAGAGATTGAGAAGAGACTAGCTTCTTCAAATCAACCAATCCACAAGAGGCACCCGAGTATTTATCTAATTTAGAGCCGGACTTTGAAATATTGGCATCTATTTCCCCTAAGGGCACCCTATTACCACTGGATTGAAGTTGGCGGTTGCGACGTGATCTACCCACAATATCCAAAAAATCCAAATCATCCAGCGTATTTTTCAAGCCATACACATGGAACGTCGAAGGTCGTTTTTTCATTTTCGGCTGGTCGTTATTGGGTGTGGTCCCAGCAGAACCTGGTCTTGCAACAGACGAAGCTTTGAATAAGTTTGAAATCAGATCAGTTTGGGCGGCTCGGCTATTCGTACGATTTTGGAAAAGAGAGGGCTTTGGTGGTGACCTCACATCCCACAAGTTATCGTCAAACCTTCCCATTGGGCTGCTGATATTGGTTAGGCTCCTTGAAAAGTAAATCTATTTAGTTGCAAGATCTGTTTTTCTTTTTTTTTTTTTTTTTTTTTGAAAAGCTTCTGTTTGTTCCACTCAGGGTGTGTACCCACCACCGTAACGCGTAGTAAGAATATCAACACTTTTCAAAAGGCTACACCTACTACTTCTCTTCTTCATTGACCCGTTCATTACGTGGAACGTTAATCACTACTAGATTATGCTTTGCAGTATGTTTTTTATTGAGGACTATCCGTAATTGTCATATTTGTTGATTGTTTGAAACGGTCATGATATGATATCCGATTTACTTTAGATACACGAACTAGACTTTTGAACAAGTTGCAAACTTGGTATGTTTTTGAAAAGTTTATTGAAAGGATCTTATCCTCGTGATTACACCTCTATTGACTAGTTGGCTCTTAGTGATTGAGGAGCATTCCAAAGTTATTCTGGTTCAGAGAACTTTTTTTTTTTAAAAGCACTCAAAACTTAAACTGTTCCTTGAGTTCCAAAGTTTTCTTTTACGTTATAATATCCAAACTTTAGCCAGTAGAGCTACGAGCAAAAACCTCCGTACATCTAGTATTTAGTTAGGGCAAAAAATTGGCTAAGCTAATGAGAGAATCAAGTAAAAGGGTAGTTGTTCTGGGATTGGAAAAGTTCATCTTGATTGAGGGGTTGAATAAGTGCTGAATGCATTTAGTCAATAGTGTCGCGGCCATATAATTCAAGGATGGGTATTTCTCTAAGATCAATAATTGATCTTAGGGTTGACAAGGCTTTACAATCGGAGAAATGTCCAAATGGATAAATTCTCAAGAAATGCCGGTACCACATCCCGGATAGGATTATTCAATGGTTCAGTATTGGAAACAGTAGCGGACCAGAGGGCGAAAGAGCTTTAGACTTAGTTGACCCCTTTTTATAGTCAAGAGAGGACTGGTGATTTCGGTGATGCAGCTGGTCCATTGATTCGGTATTACGAAAGATTGTCTATTATTTTCATTTTCAGCGGTTTTTCTTTTCAAAAGACAATAAAATAAACTATGAAAAGAATGGGGATCAAGCCCATGGTAAAAGCGTGCATACTGGAGTTTGGAGTCTTTGGAAATCTTTTATTGGAACACCCACACACCGAGAGAATAACTTTATATGGGAGACTACTGGGGGCTAATCAAAGATAGAGTTGTTAGTAATGGGGTGCTTAAGATTGAGGGGACAACCTGTCACAAGAATTCAATATTGAATAACGGTTTAAATGGTCAATTCAGGCTGTCCCTGAGGATAGATCAGTGTATGCTACTTTGCATATGCGATGAGTTTAAAATTTAGATCTCGGTGTTGAAAGATTGTGATCTTTCAAACGTGAATTGGTAAAACCCGGATTTATAGTTTATGAAGTTTCTAAGAATCGACGAATGAGGTTTTTCGATAATACGGAAAGTGCCAATGGCATAATGTTAAGATAGTTTCGTGAATGACGGGTCTTTCGTTTTTGTATGTATGGTTTTTTTTTGAAAACAAAAGCATAAAACAATACTAACTATAAATACACATTAATTCATCTATATACACCTATAAGATGTAATACCTAAATGTAGTATTAAACAAATATCTATTAAAAAATACAATTGTATATAGAATTAAATGGCTAGAAGGACGTTTTTTACATGATAATACATTTGGCACAACCAGATTTTTCTTGAACTTCAGGGGTTTTGGTTGATTGTTCGGTTCTTTTGTTGGCAGTTTCAGCTTGTTCCTTTTTAGGTTCTTCCTTTGTTGGCTCTTGAGCTGGTTTAACCGATAACTTAGATGCAGTTTTAGCAAAAGTTTGACCTTGAACTTTAGCAATTCTTTTTTCTAAATCGCTTGGTTGTCTTGAACCGTCAGCACCGGCAAAAGTACCAGCCCCGTAAGGAGAACCCCCATGGACTTCTTCCATGTTGGCCATATCTTCAAAAGCAGCGTAACCAGTTGGAACATAAATCATACCATGGTGAACCAAGAAACTCAACATATTTCTAATGGTGACTTCTTGACCACCACCTAAAGTCCCGGTGGAAACGAAAAACCCGGCTGGCTTACCTTGTAAAGCACCTTGAGCCCATAAACCACCAGTGGCATCAAAAAATGCACTGAATTGTGCTGGAGCATTACCATAACGGGTTGGACATCCAAAAAGGAAAGCGTCATATTTAGTCAAGGTTTCTGAATCGGCAATTGGAATCTCAGAGTCCTTTGGTGGGGCATTGATCATTTGAAGAACATTATCAGAAAGGGTTTCTTGCACTTGGAAAATGTCTACAGTGTCAGCTAATTTGGATTCAATCACCCCTTGTTGGATTGATTTGGCCAAGGTGTTAATATGGCCGTAAGTTGAGTAAGTTATAATTGCAACCTTCATTCTTGAATAAGAAACCAAACAAAAAAAAAAAAGAATCAAAATCTCAATGTCAAAATTATGAACAAAAACTGGAGATTACATCTTATTTAAAACATTTAAACGATGCTAGCCATCACACAAACTAGCTACTACCACTACACGAACGGCAGGTACTCATCGGCACCAACGCAAAACAAAATAAAATTAAAAATACAACAGAAAACGAAAGAAAACAAAAGAAACAAGCATGGCAAAAAGAAAAAGCAAGAGTAACACAACCTTGCAATTAGTACAAATTACATCTCAATTACTCAATTCACATACTTTGAATAGCTTGCCAACCCAGCCAATTTGGTAATAATTACTAACCCGATCATTTGATAAATATTACTAAAAAAATTAGTAAATGTACTGTCGCACTCTGAGATTAGTAAAAGCTTAGTTGTTTTTATTAGTGTTTTTTTTTTTTTTTTTTTTTTTTTCAGTTTTGCTTGCATTTGACTGTGCGAATCTCGTTAAACTACGTCGTTCTAAGAAGGGTTCAGAAAGAACCCACGATATATATAAGTAGGTTGAATTCCTGGTGGATTCATTTTTTTTGCTCTTTTGCTATAACCAAATACCCACACATTCACAATGGCTCCAAAAGTTGCAATTATTATCTACTCCTTGTACCACCACATCGCCACCTTAGCTGAAGCTGAGAAAAAAGGTATTGAAGCTGCCGGTGGTCAAGCTGACATTTTCCAAGTTCCAGAAACTTTGAGTGAAGATGTCTTGAAAGCTTTACACGCTCCAGCCAAACCAGACTACCCAATTGCTACTAATGACACTTTGGTTAACTACGATGCTTACTTACTCGGTATTCCAACCCGTTACGGTAACTACCCAGCTCAATTCAAAGCTTTCTGGGATGCCACTGGTGGTTTATGGGCTCAAGGTGCTTTACAAGGTAAAGTTGCCGGTGTTTTCGTTTCCTCTGGTACCTTAGGTGGTGGTCAAGAAACCACTGCCATCAACTCTTTATCCTGTCTTGTTCACCACGGTATCACTTATGTTCCATTAGGTTACAAGAATGTTTTTGCCCAATTTGCTAACATTGAAGAAGTCAGAGGTGGTTCTGCTTGGGGTGCTGGTACTTTTGCCGGTGCCGACGGTTCCAGACAACCATCTAAAACCGAATTGGATGTTGCCGAAATCCAAGGTAAAACCTTCTTCGAAACTGCCTCCAAATTATTTTAAATTGGTATGTCCATATGATCTCTTCAATTCTTTAAATATTACGAGTAGAATATAAATTTATGTTTTTTTTTTTTTTCTTTTTGCAAATGGCTGCACCTCCGTACATATCGCCATTTTCGTAGCCGCTCGTATTTGGCTGTGAAACCACCCTTATCGCTTCTTCTTCTTCAGTATGCCAGTCCAGTCCAAGTTATTCGGTAGCTTGCCGCCTTTGAAGTTCACTTATCGTATGAAATCCCCCTCGCGCTTCTTATCCGTATAGATAACTAACGTATCAGCCATTAACGAGATTGATGATGATCAATCGACTATAACCAACACATCGGTTAGAAATGACCATGTTGACGCCAATACTACAAACGTAACTAGTTTTCTTGAGGGGTCGGGGTTGTCTTGCTCTAAATGCCATCTATGTTTTGATAAATTATCTTACCTTGCGATTCATAATAAGCTAATTCACACCCATTCAATCCAATTCTTCTGTCCAATTGAAGAGTGCAACACCCCGTGTGATTCAATTGGTCAGTTGACAAGTCATTGCAATCGTCACCAGTCCATACATCATTTGCAATGTCCCCAATGCCAGAAAGGGTTCAAGGATCCCAGAGTGTTCCAGATGCACATTTCAATTCATCTAATCGAATTAGAGGAAGAAGTAATCAGTTTGAAAGTCCCCGAATTCATTGAAACTGATACTGGGAATGATTATGAATCCCTCTTGGCTCAATTGGACTCGCTTTTTACTAAACATGTTTATGATTTGAAATCTTGGAATCATCAAGGTAAATTCAATTGCCCCTCATGTGACATGTTTTTTACAAGTAAATTAAGATTATCATTGCATAAATGTATTGAAAATTAACTATGGAGCTATACGATTGACATCCCAAACATCTTCAATTGTTTCTCTAGTATAAGTATATCTATCATGTAATCTACTAACACGACCTTGCCAAAATTCAATTTCCAATGGTACTATTCTAACTCCTCCCCAATATTCAGGACATGGAATCTCATCGTCTTTCAAGTCTTTAAATTTGTCCTGATAAAATTGATCTAATTTATCTAATTCGTTTCTTTCAGATATTTTTTGAGACTGTGGTGAAGCCCAGGCTCCAATTTTCGATCCACGAGGTCTAGTATTAAAATAACGTTCACTGGTTTCTCTTGTGACAAATTCCATTAATCCTTCCACTCTAACTTGTCTTTGAATATGAGGCCAGAAAAATGTTAATGATGCCCATTTATTAGTAGCAAGATCTTGACTCTTCTTCAGTTTATCCCAGTTGGAATAGATGATGAATCCATGATGATCCAATTCTTTCAATAAAACTACTCTTGAACTAACTCTTCCCAGTGGTAGTCTTGCAGTACTAAAATTAGTCAGTTCTGGTAAAGTTGAACTACCAGCTGGAAGATTACTCTTTGCTTCTTCAAACCATTGGTGGAATTGTTCGATTGGATCTGGGGTTATATCCGCATCATTCAACTTACCTTTATCATACTGATAGGTTTCTGGTGCAAATATAATTGGTTTATCGGTTTCTCCATGAGTTGATTCACTTACCATATCGTTAACGTTATGTGTCTTAATTTGTGCTTGTAATGCGGTACTGGAAAATTGACGAAATGAAAGTCTTGATATTAATCTGGAATTAGTCTTAATACACCTGAACATAAATCAATGGCAGTTATCCTCCTTATATGTGTGGAGGTGGTATGACAAAATTTCGATTTTTTCATTTTTTTTTTCTTCTCTCTGCCTCTTAGTCACTCCATATTTTTGCTCACCTGCGAAATTATCCTACTTGCAGCAAGTAAAATGAATGCAAAAAAATATCTATTAATCTATAAATTATACTTACTCATCATCACTTTCATCAAATCCGAATCCAAATGAAAACCCAACAGATTCTTGTTTTTCATCAGTGAGTTTCGTCCACATTTCACTTTTCCCGGTCTTTTTCATTAACTCGTTTTTCTCTAATTTGACTAATTTTTCTAAACCAGCCTCAAGTTCTTGTTTGTTGTCACCTAAGATCATTAATTGACTAAAAAGTTCAAATATTGGCATTGGAGGGAGTTTTTCACTGGTGATCTCTCCACAATCTTCTTCTTGTAAGTGAGGGTCTAATGATTCGAATATAGAAGTGTATTCTCTCAATTTTGATAATGTTTCATTATTTATATCCTTATCTGATTTGAGAATCTCATCCATAACTAATTTAACATTTTTAGGTTTAAATCCACTTATTTGACCATGTTTATTCTTTAAAAAATTTAAAACTTTACATAACTGGGATTGTGGAACGAAATTTTGAGTTAAAGCAATGGAATCATCAAGGTTAATAACTGAATGCCACCAACCAGCTGGAACATACATACATTCACCAGGAAACGTTATACCAATTTGACATGATTCTATTTTTAAAGAATCATTGAAGAATCCCGATATAACCCATTCTGCAATACCCACTGGTGATGTTACTTCACTTTCTTCTTCGTCGGTACCAACTCCCGGTGGAGTTGTTCCGGGAGGCAACATTACCCATAATTTGCGTCCCGATATAGCTGCATTCCAAGCAGAAGTACTATTCGGGTCTTTGTGGAAGGTGGAACCAGATCTTTTGGGCCCAATGATAAGCCAGGCATAATCTGGACGACAGGGTTTACTTGAAAAATGATTAAAAGTTTTGAAAAAATCTGGTTGGAAAATTTTTGGAGGAGCGTATTCTTGCTTTAAAGATTTCATTGCCATACTATTGCAATCAAATAAGTATAAAGGACTTTCATCTTTATTGTTGGCAAGATATTCCGAGTATAACTTCAATGGCCATTGAACCACTTCTTGTCTAAATTTGACTTCAGGAAACCTTTCCAATAATTGATTCAAAGTCCAAACTGGCCATCTATTTTCATTTTCATTAGTTAATATAAACGGCTTGTTTGACCAATTCTCATTAAACTCATTCAAAGTTAATTGAGATTCAGCTAATCTGGCAATACGACCACTTGGTAGCAAAGTATGATCGAAATCTCCATTTAAAGAATCTTGATGGTATACTGATTCCTCTTTAATGATTTTGCTGAATAAAGTACTATAATCGACTTTTGAACATTGAAATGGACGATATAAAATATCCGAGCATAATAAATTGTCCTTTAGTTGTAATTTTGCTTCTTTTGACTCTTCAAGTCTTAAAAGGGTACAACGCCATGAACCTTTCCAAGGTAGTGTTTCTGATTGCTGATTGATTCTTTCCCCTTCAAGCACTTTATGGGTGTTCAACTTACGCCAGATCTCTTCATCATATAAATATGCATACATTATTCTTGAAGTATGACTTAATCTCATCAATGATTTTGGATCTTGAATATAAGAAAACATCTCCATTAGCAATTCTTCAGGGAATCTCTCGAAATCACCCATTTGTTGTGATTTAGAAGGCTTGAAATCGATTGAATTGGCTAACAATGAGTTCCCACCTGGCTTCACATTAAGTGGATGTCTCGCAGATACTGAAAATAGCGATACTGATCTGTTATTGTCTGGGTATGATTTGCGGGCCCTTTTCACCAAGGGCCCCTCAGCTGAATCCATACTATGTACTGGGCTCATCGTGGGATGCTAAAGCTATTGAAAACGAGTATTTTATTTAAACGGCTCAGCAAATTTAAGAGATGGGTTATGATCATAAATTTTTCACTTTTTTCGTTTGGTTGTTAAAGGTGGAACCATAGAAAATTACACAGAACACCATCGCATTTCTTTTTTTCTTGCTTCATTGATGGGTGTATGGGTGTGATCCCAGTAATACAAGCAATGGTTAGTTTACTAATATTAAATACATGAAGATAAAGATATATACAAGAATCCAGTGAATGAAGAGTAAGTTTAGAAGTGTGTGTGATTAGGTGGGTTTGGTTTTTTTTTACTTTTTAGGATGCTTGACATGTTGAGAATCGAATGGAAGAGGTTCTTCTCTCATGGGGATTGACAGACTGGCAGGCTTCTTCTTTGATTTACCTGGCTCCAGAGAAAGATATAAGATTCTATGATCAACAGGATCTAAATTCGATTGAGGAGGTTCGATGTATTCTTGTAATTGCTTCTTCTTTTCCTTTAAGAAAGTTCTAATTTCAGCAAAACAGTGCATACACATGAAATGGGATCTTTTAACGTGGCCACAGGCTGGACATCTAACTATATTGTTTAAAGGTTGGATTTGTTTATCTCCTGGAGCGTATAATTTTTGTCTTCTCTTTCTATAAGAAGGATGTTGTTTTGGGGCAGCTCTTAAAATCATTCCGTTATCAATCATGAATGGGCTTTCTTCGGATTCGAGTTGTTTCTTCAATTCCTCCAATCTAGAATCAGTCTCGGTTTGTCCAGTTAAAAATTGGGGTAATTTGATGCTGATTGATGGTAATGATAAACTTTCACAAGCACCAGTCCAGCCAAGTACTCTTGATCCCAAACTAGACGAGTGTGTTATGGAAGACACTATGCTATGGGTGTGTCTGCATGATATGGATGCCATCTTGCTGCTGTTGTATACCTTCAGTTATATCCTTCAAGTTTAATGGTTAAGTTTAAAGAGAACTTTGATGGATTTTTCAGTTTTTTTTTTTCCAGTGTTTGTGTGGTGCACACCCCGAGGAGTCGTGTCCAGAAGTCCCAAACCAATTCTGTCTGTGGACAAGTCAACGCGTTAAGATCAAAGCGAGAAAGAAAACAAGCTATACAAATAAACGAAGACTGAGCTGGTATCTTCATACTCTTTTATTAACAAGACGGTAGATAAAACATGTCCGAAGAACATATAGTGCAACCAAAGAAGTATGTTGGTTTTGATACCATCACTACTCAAATTGAAAATCGATTATTGAAAAGAGGATTTCAATTTAATATCATGGCAGTTGGTAGAAGTGGTTTAGGTAAGTCGACATTACTTAATACGTTATTTTCATCACCATTAGCACAATCTCATGGTAGAAGATCAGTTAATGAACCAATTGAAAAAACCACCGAGGTTAAGATTAGTGACCATGTATTGGTTGAAAATAATGTTCGTTTGAATATTAATGTTATTGATACTCCAGGATTTGGTGATCAAATTAATAATGAAAAATGTTGGGAACCGTTAGTTAAGTATATTAAAGAACAACACTCTCAATATTTAAGAAAAGAATTAACTGCTCAAAGAGAAAGACAAATTCAAGATACAAGAGTTCATTGTATATTATATTTTATTCAACCAAATGGTGAAAAATTGAAGCAATTGGATATTCAAGCTTTGAAAAAATTGAGTGAAATTGCTAACGTAGTACCAATTATTGCTAAAAGTGATAGTTTAACTTTAGATGAAAGAGCTGAATTTAAAAAACTATTACAAAATGAATTTATTAAATATAATTTTAATATTTATCCTTATGATAGTGAAGATTTATACGAAGATGAAAGACAATTGAATGAAGATATTAAATCTTTAATTCCCTTTGCTATTGTTGGATCAGATCGTGAAATTCAAGTTAATGGTGAATTGGTTAAAGGTCGTAAAACAAAATGGGGTGCAATCAATGTTGAAGATGTTTCTCAATGTGAATTTGTTTTCTTAAGAGATTTCTTAACAAGAACTCATTTACAAGATTTAATTGAAACAACTAGCTTGGTTCATTATGAAACTTTTAGACTGAAACAATTAATTGCATTAAAAGAAAATGCATCAAATCCAAATAGACAACTGGGAGCTACTTTGGGTTCTAGTAACCAACAAGCTCAAGTTCCTAACGGTACCCATAACACTGCTGCTGCTTACTAGATCTTTAGTTCTTTATATTTTTTTTTATAATTCATTAATATAGGCTGTTTTACTAACAAAATAAACTCACTAACAAAAATAAAAAAAGTTTTAAAAAAAAAAATAAAACGAGGCATGATAAGACTCCACACACGCACCGAAGCCCTTTTAAGGTCTCTGATAACACCCCCTTAGACAACTAAAAGTTTTGATATTCTTATTAACATGGATTTCTTTTAGTGTAGAAACATCAATGCCAACTGCTTTCATTACTCTTTTAACCAGTGAACCTTACGTAGCTGGTGCGTTAGTACTTGCTCAAACCCTTAAGAATGAGCTTCATACAAAACATAAATTAGCTATATTACTTGATCCAACCGGGATTTCTCCTAAATCGCTAGAATTAATTAAACTGATCTATGATGATATTATTCCAATTGATGATAAGCTAATCAATGGATCTTTAAAAGAAGTGATTGCGAAATTGGGTAGAGATGAGTTAAATGTTACCTTCACTAAAATATTATTATGGAATCAAATACAATATTCCAAATTAGTTTATCTTGATAGTGATACTCTACCATTGAAGAATTTGGATCATTTGTTTGAGTTGTATAAAGATACAGAAGCTCATGAAATCGTGGCTAGTCCAGATATTGGCTGGCCAGACATTTTTAATAGTGGATTATTAATTCTAACCCCAGATGAGCAAATTCATAAAGAATTGGTTCTGTTTTCGGGTATTCAGGATGCTTCCTTTGATGGTGCTGATCAAGGTTTGTTGAACGAATTTTTCCATTTAAAACCCAAAGAATCAAATTCAACTTCTAAGAAATGGATCCGTTTACCTTTTGTATACAATGTAACCCCTTCAGATAATTATCAATACTTACCGGCTTTAACCCGCTTCTTCAAAGATATAAACTTGTTACATTTCATTGGCCAATTCAAACCATGGCATACCAAAGTGAATTCTTCAACTCTGGAATCAGATTCTAGATTACACGCTTTATGGTGGGAAAAATTTAATAAATACTATACTGAAGAATCCGATCGTATTGGTTTATTGAATATCAACCTTGCTCAAGGTGAAGCTCATAAATTAAATTTCGGTAAATTGATCAATTCCTGGGATACTAATGATACTCCGAGTCAACTCATCGAACCCTTTGATCAAACCACCTTGGAGGACGATTCCCAGCCTTCAAAAATCTTTCCTTGGGAACATAGAGAAGAAAAGAAACCAACTAGGATTTTCCATAAAGTTAACGAAGATCCTCCAATTAGAAAACCCCCAATTCTCAAGTCTTCTCGAAAATCAGGAACTTCTACTTCTACTTCTGCTTCTACTTCTGCTTCTACCTCCGCCTTGAAAAGTAACTATGAATTTAATAAAAATCAAGACAACGACTTTGATCCAGAAAAATCATTGGATGAAATCTCCAAATTACCAATCAAGTTATTATCGAAGAAGGGAGAATCCGAATCGAAAAAATGACTCTGAATTCCAACTATACTTCCACCCTCTTACATGTGTCTTTGAATTCCTTCTTTCTTTAGATATTCTTTTGCCTTCGTGTTTTAATTATTGTTTTCGACTAATCTTTAATATATAATCTTTATTAAGCAAGTTTTGCAACTAAAATCAGTGTCGTGTAGAGACAAGTATCAACATATAATATTGGAATATAACTTGAAATCGGTCTTGTCATCAGAGACTAGCATCGGACATCTTACGTGCCATATTCAGACATTCGACTACTTTGAAATGGTTATCCACCAATGTATGAGCTTGAAAATTGTGGTGTCTTCTCTGTGTATGTACGGATGTGAATCAATTCCGCCATTTCTTGATAAGAAAATTTTCAGATCTATCAAATATTAAAAAGACTTCGTGAAGTTAAGAAATCTCATTGCTCGAGTACAATGAAGTCGTTGCTTTCAAGAGGAGCCATTCCTCGGGCATTGCGTCTTAGAATACCGAATCAGCTCAGAATGAAATCGGTTAAATCGACTCCGGCGAGATCAACTTCTAGTCTTGCGCTATTTGGGGGAATACTTATAAGCGGTTTGGCGACTTTCGGTGCTTACAAACTCGGACAACACCAAACTCTTCTTAATGTTCCAGCAGACGTGTTCCCTCAAGGTTCCACTACTAAGCTCGGTGATATCAGTCCACCCACATATTGTACCGATGAAGAGCTTTCCACAGCCATTGGTGAAGTGAAAAAAATGATTGGTGGTCATAAAGTATTTAATACCCCGGTGGAGATTGAATCTCACGGAACCAGTGAGTTCACCACCCATGCTCCGAAGCCCCATCAACGCCCGAAGTATGTTGTATACCCAGAACTGACTGAAGACGTTGTTTCAATCATGAAAATTATGTATGAGTATAATGTGCCTGTTGTACCATTCAGTGGAGGAACTTCTTTGGAGGGACATTTTTTCTCTACAAGAAGTCAATCGGTGGTGGTTGATACCACTAAGATGAAGAAAGTCATTGCAATTCATGAAGATGATTTGGATGCGGTTGTTGAAGCGGGAGTTAATTGGCAAGATTTGAATCAGCTTTTAGAACCGCATAATTTAATCTTTGGGCCCGATTGTGGACCGAGTGCCTTAATTGGAGGTATGGTCAGCACCAATGCGTCCGGGATAAATGCAGCAAGATACGGCTCGATGGTATCGAATGTTGTCTCATTGACGGTTGTATTGGCCGATGGTACCGTTATTAAGACCAAACAAAGACCAAGGAAATCGAGTGCAGGGTATAACTTGGCTGGATTAATCGTTGGAAGTGAAGGAACCTTAGGGATTGTCACTGAAGCTACGGTTAAACTACACGTAAAACCGGTTAAGGAAACAGTTTGTGTAGGACAATTTGCAACAGTTAGTGATGCTACTAATGCCGTGGCTCAGATATACCGTAAGGGATTGAATCCAAACGCTATCGAGCTATTAGATAAAGATATGATGCATTGTATTAATTATAGTGGATATTTCACCAGAGAGTGGTTAGAAGTCCCAACTATTTTTTTCAAAATAGGAGGAATTAATGATATAGTTGTTAAAGAGCAAGTTAAAGAAATTGAAAAAATCACTTCGAAGAACAATTGCCATGATTTTCTCTATGCCAAAAATGATGAAGAGAAGGAAGAATTGTTTTCAGCAAGAAAGAATGCATTTTTCGCTATATTAGACTATGGTAGAAATGAAATTGATCCCAATGTCAGATTGTGGGTAACTGATATGGCAGTTCCATTATCCAAACTCCCACCAGTTTTAGCTAAATTAGAAAAAATGGTTAGAAGTAGTGGGTTACAAAGTATTCTATTAGGACATGTTGGTGATAGTAATATTCACTTTGATATATTCTACACTGAGGAAACCAAAAACAAATGTGAAAAGATCATCAACGAAATGATGCTCCTTGGTTTGGCTAACGAAGGAACCTCCAGTGGTGAACACGGAATCGGTAATGGTAAAAGAAGATATTTAGAATTGGAACTAGGTACCGAAACAGTTGATCTAATGAGAAGAGTCAAATTCGCCTTGGATCCTAAAAGAATATTAAACCCCGATAAGATCTTCAAAATAGACCCCCAAGATGACGGTGAGTATTAGATTATGTTTATAGAGATAATATACTTCATTTGACTGCAAGTTACCCAAATCGGATATACCTCTAGACAAAGAAAGTGTCTCCATTGTCTTCGGAGAACTCCATCTCCACCTAAAATAACTTACCTGTAGCTAAAACAACCTACAAACAACTAGTACCATGAACAATTGATAACAAAATCAGCAGGCCAATGAAAATCGAGTCTGGAAGCTCAATGAATAAGACTTTGTTTGAGTTCCTGATACTTCTAAGTGCATAAGGGGGGTTGTTTAAATCAAACCCGAGTATCCCCCACCTCAAGTCCCTAACTAACCCCAGAACCTTGATCTTATGAAGATCCTTCTCTTCGCCTACTGACATTCGCCCCATGTCAGTATCTTGATGTTACGTTGTAAGACGAGAATACTCCCCATTGTGTGATTGTCGTGTGCACTTAATTTCAATTACATCACCCTTCTCCTTCTCCTTCCAGCTCTTCAGTAGGCCAAGCACCACCCAGCGCCATCCGCGTGAGTTCCCAGTGGTGTATCGTCCCATCCACTTGAACCCGGTCGAAGAGACTCGAATAGATAAGCAGCTTTGGGTCTTTTAATTAATTAAGATTAACCCAAATTTTAGTCCATTGAGTAATTTCGGTGAGAAAAAAAAATTAACTTACTGAGAATTATCCGCTTGTTGCTACAACTTCTTCTTCTTCTTCTTCTTATCACTTCCAGAAGACTAGCATAGGATCCATTCTAATCCTTTATCTGTACCTTGCGTATTAGTTAACCACTTTTGGCTGTCGGTTAATCCAGAAAATCATCCCTTGCCCTCTGTGTTTCGTTACGGATTTCATTCTTTGATCTTGTCAGATAACACTGAAAATTCCCATCCCAACGATAAAGCTAAATCTGTCTTTGCTTGATTCGTATATCCCGCTTCCCGCTTACCACAAGTTACTATTTATCGCTGGTACTATATAAGTAGCGTCGAACGTGCCTTCTTATCAGTGATTTACATCCCAGCGCTCATCGCTTCCTTAGTGCTATAAGTGGTTTATAAACTTTTGTTGCTGCTACTGCTGCTACTGCTGCTACTGCTGCTTCAAGTCGCTCCATCGCCTGTCCCTTTCCTTCTTTCCTTGTTAAGTTGTTGGCCTGGTTGGTTGATCAGTTGTTCAGGCTATTCTTTTTTTTGGGCTCTTTGTCTTTGTTCGTTTCCGCTTTTATCTTGTCTGAACCGATTATCAGCACAGAAAAATAAGAGAAACAAAAAAAAAACTATACTTGCGAGACCCTCCATTCACGACTTTCTCAGTTTTCACCCCTAATCTTATCATCTTATCTGAGATCTCAGTCTGCTTGTTTGTCTTACAACACTGGAATTTTTGGTCCGGCTTATAATGACCAGTATGTCTTTCGGTACAGACCATATAGAATCCAGACTTGATTCGTTGGCAATCAATAATCACTCCAATACAAATAATAATGGTAACGATGAAAGTATTTATAATAATAATAATAATAAAACTCCGGTTATAAGTCCCTCGAACTCGTTCAATGCCAATATGAAGACGTCTCCTACAAACTCGGGAGGATCCCGTCAATATCAGTACCACAACCTCAAGCCAAAAACATCCCTTCTATCGAGTTCGTTGGCTAACGAGCGTAAATCCAATCAAACTATAGGCTTTAACGTGGGTATGGGCTTGGGATTCCTGGCTTTGAACAATAATAGTAATACGTCTCCATCATCGACAAACTCTAATCACTCGTCCATGTTAACCTCTCCTCTTAATAAAAATACTTTTAGTATAGACGAGGGCTTGAGTGATCACCCAGAACCAGAGTTACTTGCCTCTTCTGTTGGTAAAGAAGTCGACGGTAGATTGATACCGTCGTCTTCAACCATATCTTTATTGTCTTTGAATAATAATTCGGGAGCTAATAAATCAAATAATGACCAACAGTCTTATCTTCCTTCTCCAAAAGGCGATTTTTCCAACCAACTGCAATTCCATAATCAGATCACCCAACATCCTCAACCTCAAGCTTTCATTGATCGTAAAAATTCTTATAATAATATTGCCAGTCGAAATTCCATAACTCATTTAAATCAAATTAGATTACAACCTTATCAAAAATTTACATCTCCTCCTCCTATACAACAATCTGTTCCCCAGCATCAACAAAATGATTTCATTTCATTCCAACCTCATGATACTTTCTCGCAAAGTATTCCAATCAATAATAAGAGCAATAATCCTCTAATAGTGCCGGACTCTCCTAACTTAGATCCTACTTCTTTGGGAGGCTCCCCTTCCAGATTCTGGCTATCATCTCAAACTCCTCCGCGGTCCTTAGCAGGCTCGTTTTCGAGAAATTCCAGAACTCAATTATCTCAAATGCTGCAGCAATTTCACAACCAACCGCACAATCAACAAAATCAAATCTACTTTCAACAATTCTACAGAACTCAATCTCCAATGCCTAATTCTAATAATAATGCAAAGAATTTTACTTTCACTGCTAATGCAAAAGCAATTGATATCGAAAGACAGAACGGTGATGTTTCTCCAAGCCTTAATCCAGTGCAGACTCCTTCTGAAGACCCTCCAATGACTCCGTTATACCTCAACGCAAATGGCCACGATAGCAAGGCCGAAGCTACTGGTTACTTTGACAGTTTGCATCTTGAAGCGACTCCATCCAATGATCAAGATGAGAGTAGTAGTGATGACGAAGTTGAATCAAACGGCCATTCAGAAACCCAGGCTCGTCCTGATGTCATCATGAATTGATTGATTTAATGATTTTTTTTATGCTTTTTTTTTATTTTTTTATTTTATTTTATTTTTTTTTTAACTCTTGAACTCTTATTCTGGTTCTATATTTAATCAACTTCAAAGTTCAATAGTATATGCATTTGTAGCCTTTACAGAAGATTTTGCAGTATCTTATCACGAATATAATGAGATGTCGCACGACCAAAATTGGGATACTGTAAATTTTGAGTTAATGGCAAAATCCACTAGACCTAACAGTAGATCATAGATCATGTCAACTTACGAAGGTATGTGGTGGTTCTACTTTCTATTCGAGTAATATCGACTAACCGACTACAAAAGACGACCATAATATAGCAACTACGACCAATCGTCGTAATAATAATCAACGAAATGGCCGACAACATCAAACGCTTGCATCAGTAATTGATACATTTTTAACATCAGATACCCAAAGTTCTAATGAGCCAGTAAGGGAGGCGTATACAAGTGCGTTGAGGTTAATGAACGATGAAGAAGGTTCATCAATGGCATCAAGATTACTTGAACTAATCCAAGATCGATCTGACGAGGATTTTGGGCTTTTCAATAAAGAGGAGGCTGGAGTATCACAAGAGTTCTTGGATTCTTTACCAAGAGTTAAAGTCAATGATTTAGAAAATAAGGATACAGCAGATTGTTCTATATGTACAAATAGATTTATTGATGACGATTATCCATTGGTTGTTCGTTTACCATGTGATGCACAAACTGTTGTTAGTGGGAAAAAGGCTAAAGGTCATATTTTTGATTTGGAATGTATTGCACCTTGGTTGAAAGTGAGTCCTACATGTCCATTATGTAGATTTGATGTACTTAAGGCGGATAAAAGAAGAAGAGAAAAATTAGAAGAAGAATTGAAAAAAGCACAAGAAGAGGATGAGGAGGAAGAAGACGACGATTGGGATGTTTACGGTTAGACTAGATATTAATAAAAGTAAAAAAAAAATCATCATTAATTAAGAATGTTTATATACAGAGGGATGTAGAACGAAATGAAACAAAAAGGACTATAAACAAGGATTAATTTTTTTATTTCTTTGCGTCTTGATCGAAAAATTTCTTAAAATCTTCAGATTTTAATATTTGTTGAACCTTAGCAGATATAGGATCATCAAGATCAGCATAAGCTTCAGGTAATTTCAAGTCTTCACTGGTTAATTTATCTAATTTATCAACAAAGTCTAATCCTTCTCTAGTATGAATGGATGCCTTATATTCAACACCTTCAATTGCGTATTTATTTATGAAGGATAACCATAATTCAATGACTTCTGGATTGGCATCAAATGCAGTTAATTTACATTGATAGGTTACTCTATGGAAATTTTCTTTTGATTTAGCTTGAGCAAAGGGTGATCTAATAACTGTATATAATCTTCTTTCAGTTTTCAATGGTTGGACATTTTTACATGGAATACCTAAATAAAATGCAGCTCTTCCAGCAAATTCAGAAGCTCTGGTTAAACTTTCTTGATCAAAACTCTTGAACTTGATTTGAGCTGCTTGATGCCCATGGGTTTGTGGAAGTGTTATTGGTTTATATTTTAATAACTCAACATTTATTGGCATTGGTCTACCACTTAAAGGATCTATATTTTCACTCGATAAGTATTTAGGAGCATACTCAAACTCGTCATTCAATAAGCTTTCCTGATATGCTTGTTCTTCTATTTGTTCCAATTGCTTTTTGGCAATATGCTCTTGGGGTGAATCAAACTTCTTTGCTGATTCTGCTGCCTTGTTACAAAGACCACTGAAACTAGAGAATCCTCGCTTTGGAACGCAGAATCCCAACATTCTGCTTCTTGGTAACACGCCTCTTATCATCTTCACGTCTGTTGCTTAACAATTATATATCAAAAGCCACTGGGTCCTTTGCAGTATTAAAGCTCTACTTTCCATTGAACAAATTTTTTCACTGGTTTTTGATATTGATTTTGGTGCACGACTGGGCTTTGGGTCTTTTTTTTTTTTTTTTTTTTTGGTTTCTCAGCGAATGCGACAACCTGCAGGACATGGTGAAATGACTGAAAAATTATTGATTTGAAGATGAGCTAACCATTGGACTTCAAAGAATACCCACTGGACGGCAGTTAACTATTTACAACGAGTGGCTCTTGCAGGATGGGGAAATCAAGTAAAGACAAGAGAGATCTTTATTACAGGCGGGCCAAAGAAGAAGGGTGGAGAGCACGTTCAGCATTCAAGTTACTTCAGTTGAACGATCAATTCCAGCTTTTCAATGGAGTTAAAAGAGTAGTGGACTTGTGTGCAGCTCCAGGGTCATGGTCCCAGGTGTTGAGTCGAGAATTAAAGGCACCAGAGAACCCAGAGGATGTTAAGATTGTTTCTGTTGACTTGCAACCAATGACTCCAATCGATGGGGTTACAACGATACAAGCAGATATCACTCATCCCAAAACTCTACAGAAGATACTTGAAATTTTTGGAGGGGAGCCAGCAGATTTTGTTTGTAGTGATGGTGCACCTGATGTTACTGGTTTACATGATTTGGATGAGTATATACAAGCACAATTAATTCTTTCTGCATTACAATTAACTACTTGTATTTTGAAAGAAGGTGGGACATTTGTGGCCAAAATTTTTAGAGGTAGAGATATTGACTTATTATACAGTCAGCTCAGCTACTTGTTTGAAAAAGTCATTTGTGCCAAACCTAGATCTTCAAGGGGCACATCATTAGAGGCTTTTGTTGTATGTTTGGGTTATAAACCTAGACCTGGATGGAATCCTAAATTGGAATTAACCAAATCCACCGAAGAGTTCTTTCAAGATGCCGATATTGGCAAAAGCTATAATCTTGAGTATTTGGATTTGCCAGATCCGGAAGAAAGACTCATTGCAAAGTTTGTTGCATGTGGGGACTTGAACGATGTTGATTCGGATGCTACGTATACTTTAGATGCAAATTTCAAAAAAATGGCATTAGACCCGGTTCAAATGCCAACTGCTCCTCCTTATAAAAAAGCATTAGAAATGAAAAGAAGGGGAGAGTTGGTTAGACGTTAGAATATTTTCTGTTTATGTACTTTAGTTTCAGTTCGCTTATTTATTTATATATATATTTATATCTTTATTAACTACATACAATTATTAGATACATACTTATGTATTGAGTTACAACAGAAACAACTATCTAATTTTCCTCTTTTTCTTCACCTTTAACCAAAGCATCTGGTTTCAAGGTTGGGAATAATAAAACTTCTCTAATAGTATTAGAGTTGGTCAAGAACATGGCCAATCTATCAATACCACAACCCCAACCAGCAGTTGGTGGTAAACCATATTCTAAAGCATTACAGAAGACTTCATCAACCATTTGAGCTTCGTCATCACCTTG
This sequence comes from Hyphopichia burtonii NRRL Y-1933, assembly GCF_001661395.1. Lineage (NCBI taxonomy): Eukaryota > Fungi > Ascomycota > Pichiomycetes > Serinales > Debaryomycetaceae > Hyphopichia > Hyphopichia burtonii. The sequence goes on from NW_017963728.1 coordinate 907,744, forward strand.
AGCTTTTTGTCTGGCTTGTTCTTCGAATCTTTGTCTTTGATCAAATGGATCATTCAATTCGGTATAAGCGTTAGCAATTTCTTTAGTAGCAACGAAAACTTCGAATCTTTCACATAAACCAGGGATTTTTCTATCCTTTTTGGCTAATGGCGACATCATTTGAGGATGACCAAAGATAAAAGTTGGGTTAATGGAAGCATCTTCTAATTCACCAACTAATTTATCTAACATTCTAGCGTTAGTTAAAGGAGGAGAGCAATCTAATTTGTTATCAATTAAGATTTGTTTCAAGAATTTAGCAGTTTCTTCAGTGTGTAATTGATCTCCAGATGGGAATTTAACATTATAAACTTTTTCTAATTCTTCAATCATATTAATTCTCTTCCAAGGTCTAGAGAAATCTAAGGTTAATTCTTCACCTTGTGGGCCATCAGGATGATATTTGACTTTATAATCACCGGTAATTTCTTTAACCATTTCAGAAAATAATAATTCAGTCATATCCATTAAATCATAGACATCAGCATAAGCTTGATAGAATTCACAAGTGGTGAATTCAGGGTTATGGGTCATATCAATACCTTCATTTCTAAATTGACGACCAATTTCGTAAACTCTGTCCATACCACCAACAACTAATTCTTTTAAGAATAATTCTGGAGCAATTCTCATGAACATATCCATATTTAAATCGTTATGATGAGTAATGAAAGGCTTGGCGGTAGCACCACCAGCGATAACGTTTAAAATTGGAGTTTCAACTTCAGTAAAATCCCTTGAATCCAAGAATTTACGAATGTAACTAATAATTTTAGATCTAACTTTAAAACGATCTCTAACGTCATCGTTAACAATTAAATCTAAGTAACGTTTTCTATATCTAGCTTCTTGATCTTTGAAACCATAATGTTCGGTAGGTAACATATGTAAACAAGGAGTTAATAATTGAATGGCAGTTGAAAAAACAGAAAGTTCCCCTTCACCACCTTTAGCAGGAGCAGTTCTACCTGGATAACCGGTAACACCAATGATATCACCTCTTCTTAAGTATTCATGCATTTGTTCGTATAATTCAACAGATTCGACATCTTGAGCTTGGGCCATAATTTGAACTTGAACACCATCACCTTTTAAAACATAAAATTTCAATTTAGAACCAGCTTCTCTTTTGGTCATAATTCTACCAGTGATTTTGACTTCAACATCTTTTAAAGTTTCACCTCTTTTCAAATAACCGTATTTATTCAAGAACTCTGGCACAGTAATATTAAGACTAAACTTGTGAGGGTATGGGTTGAAAGATCCTGGATTAGCATCATGTTCTTTTCTCAATTCGTCAATTTGACGAGATCTGATTTCGTAATACTGATTTGGGTTCAAATCAGCCAATTGGTCCTTTTTCTTGGAAACTTTAGGAGCAGAAGCAGCAGTTTTAGCAGCTTTTTCTGCTCTTTTAGCTTCAACTGCTCTTTGCTTTTGTCTTTTTTTCAATTCAGTTTTAGAAACTTGTTCTCCAGTAACATCGTCCAAATAAGTTTTGGCAACTTGCTCGGTAACTTCTTTAACAGCGTCAGACATCCTTGCTTATCCTTGAATTCTAATAGCAAAAGAAAAAGGTGGTTCTTATCTTCAAATCACCGATGACTTGGGTCCTTTTTTCAGAGTTTTCAACAAAAAATTTTTCGACTCAAAAAACTGATTATGTAATAAACACCAAAAGCTTATGTAATGGCCAAAAAGGAAAATTGTTCAACGATGAAAAAAAAAAGTGAAAATTTAAGCTGATGGCTCCCATACAAGAAGGATTAGACTACAGTGAGTTAAGATGCCATCGAGACAAAGCGGAAAGAGTTACAAGAAGCCAAGTGCCACTGTACTTCAGATCGAGGCCAGTGCATTGTTTTCCATCATCAAACACACCTCGGAAAACTATCCATCGTTATACTCGGGGGCATTATTAGGGTTTGAAGATGATTCTGGGTTATTAGATATCACCCATGCTTATCCATATCCATATCCAGATCAGTATGAAGGAGGGTCGTTACGTTCCAAGAGCGGAAACAGATATCAACAAGAGATCTTGGATACATTAAAGGAATTAGATCATGGGATTGAATTTCAAGGATGGTTTCAATCAACCGTTAGTGGAAGTTATGCCACCAACCAATTAGTTGATTCCTTAGCACAACAACAGTTGAGTAATAATAATGCATTTGTATTGATTCACAATATGGCCTCGATTAACAAGGAGATTGAATTGAAAGCCATTAGATTAACTGAAAATTTTATTGGAGCTTATATTGATGGAAGATGGAAAACCAAGGATTTAGAAAATAACAAATTATCATTTTTAAATATTTTCGAAGAAATTCCAATCAAGATTCATAATCAACACTTAGTTAATTTATATTTATCAAACTTAGAAGAAAAAGATATTAAATCGCAAGAAGAATTTGAATTATTCAATTTAAATTCAAACCAAAATTCCACTGCTCAATTATTAGAAAGTTTATATAGTCAAATTGATTCCTATAATTTCGACCAAACCAATTTTAATTATTATCAAAGACAATTACAAAAAGAACATTCTAAAATTACTGCATGGAAACAACAAAGAAAATTAGATAATTTCGAAAGACAAAAGCGTGGAGAAGCCGAATTGGATCTTGACGAATGGCAATCCGTTTTCAGATTACCAAATGGTCCTTCAAGATATAATAATATCTTATACTCTCATACTATTGACGAATTGGCTGATGATCTTTTGAAAAAATGCGATGAAGAATTAACTAAAAGTTGTGCTATTGAAAGAAAATTAACTGCTCAAGATTAATCTGTAAATTATATATTAAATTAAGTTGTTATTTAGTTGTTATTCAACTATTGTAAGTTGTAAGTTGTAAGTTAAAGTATCCATTTATCCTAACGCACTTATGACCGATTTTTTTGCTCTCAGCTGATCCCTTTAGAAAAAAGATCAAAGCTGATTTTTGATAACAAGCAACTACTTTCTTTAATCAGTATGGGTAAGCCAAAGGTATGTATAAGGAAGATCTGGATCGGATCCTGAATGGTACTAACCGGCTATTTAGTATATTTTATTAGTCAGACACGGAGAAAGTGAAGGAAATTGTGATAAATCAGTTAATAGATTTACACCAAATCATATAGTGGCCCTTACGGAACAGGGACATATTCAAGCTTTAAGAGCAGGACAGGTGTTGAAAGACTTTCTACAACAAGAAATCTTATCGGATGTTTGTAAGAAAGTTCGGAATCCAAAAAGTATAATGTTTTATACGTCACCGTATTTAAGAGCACGACAAACGTGTAATAATATAATTGAAGGAATTAAAGATTTACCCGGAGTAGAATATAACATCCATGAAGAGCCCCGAATGAGAGAACAGGATTTTGGGAATTTCCAAAGCACTCCAGAAGAAATGGAATCAATTTGGGAAGAACGAGCTCATTATGGGCATTTTTTCTATAGAATCCCCCACGGAGAAAGTGCTGCTGATGTTTATGATCGTATTGCTAGCTTTAACGAGACGCTATTTCGACAATTCCAGCAAGACGATTTCCCCAACATTTTGATCTTGGTTACCCACGGAATATGGGCAAGAGTGTTTTTAATGAAATGGTTTCGTTGGTCTTACGAAGAATTTGAATCCTTAAGAAATATCCCCCATTGCCAGTATCTAATCATGAAACGTTGTGAAGAAAACGGCAAGTTCTGCTTGAAAACTCCTTTGAAAACTTGGGATGAGTTACCAGAATCAGATATCGATGATGAAGAAGTACAAAAAGAGTTTAAAGATGAAGTTACCTTCAATACCAAGGGGAAAATTCATAATCCTGAAGACATGGATATCTCTTCCATCTTGCGAGCTCAGAAAAACGCCATCAAGGCTTCTAGAAGTAAAGATCGGGAAATCAAAAAACAATTTGAGTCAATTAAACATGGCTCCAATTACTCTGATAAAATAAAGTCCCGGTTTAAACTAGAAAACCAAAGCGTAGCCAACAGCGTCGAAGACCTATCGAAGTGACCGCGTCGAAGACCTATCGAAGTGACCGCGTCGAAGACCTATCGAAGTAGTCTCCGTAAACAGTCTATAGTACATTATTTATTCATAAATCATATATTTATCATTATCCTATTCGTATATTCATATTCATATCATGGATCATGTCATGGCTGCAACATGGTGGAGGGACTACCATCACCTCATTCACCCTCGGAACAGGCTGATCCACCGGCGAAAAACTCCGTACCAATACCATCAACTGACGGAGCGTGAGCGAACTAAAAAAAAGGGTGAATGCCCCCGGTGCCCAATTGCTGCCGAAATATATATATAGGCCAGTCAATTCCCATAATTCCACTGGAAACTACTCTTTTTTTCTTTATATATCTTGATATATTTTGATACTTTCATCTCCATATATATATAATAATAATACAATTGCAAAATGGCTCGTCAATTCTTTGTTGGTGGTAACTACAAAATGAACGGTACTACCGAATCAATTACTTCGATTATTGATACTTTAAATAAGGCTGAATTACCAGCTAACGTTGAAGTTGTTATTGCTCCACCAGCACCATACTTGGCCTTGGCTGTTGCTCAAAATAAACAAAAAACCGTTGAAGTTTCTGCTCAAAACGTTTACACCAAGACCTCTGGTGCATTCACTGGTGAAATTTCTCCAGATCAAGTTAAAGACTTGGGTGCTACTTGGACTTTGACCGGACACTCTGAAAGAAGAACCATTTTCAAAGAAAGCGATGAATTCATTGCTGAAAAGACCAAATTTGCTTTGGAAAGAGGATTATCGGTTATTTTCTGTATTGGGGAAACTTTGGAAGAACGTAAATCTGGTATTACTCTTGAAGTGTGTGCTAGACAATTGGATGCTTTATCCAAGATTGTTTCTGATTGGACCCATGTTGTTGTTGCTTACGAACCGGTTTGGGCCATTGGTACTGGTTTGGCTGCTACTTCTGATGATGCTCAAGATACTCACAAACAAATTAGAGCTCATCTTGCTAAAACCATTGGTGAAAAACAAGCCTCTGAAGTTAGAATCTTATACGGGGGTTCTGCCAACGGTAAGAATGCTCCAGACTTCAAAGACAAGGCCGATGTCGATGGTTTCTTGGTTGGTGGTGCTTCCTTAAAACCTTTGGAATTCATTGACATTGTCAAAAGTAGATTGTAAGTAGTCAATTGAGTTTGTAATGATTTAAAATGATTAAAAATATACATTTATCCTAGTATTCGTTATGATGTAATGTTTCGGGCCAATGGACTTGGTGTATCTCCGAACCACTAAACCTCCGAGGCTCCGGGTCTCCTTCACCAATATCTTCATTACCTTCGTTACTTCATTACCTTCGTTACTACATTACCTTCAATACCTTCCCTAACAAGTTCAATATCTTGGCTACATCGTCATTACATGTTGATTTCCGGATCGTACATACATTGCTGCAAATTTTGACCTTTTTTCACAGAATTGCGAATCTATAAACCTAGCGATGCTTGCAAATTTCGATCCAACACCAGGCCAGCATGAGCTCTATCCCAGTTTCTCGCCTCACAGATCTTATTGAAGATATCGTTCAAATACCCTATATACTCTTCTTGCTTACCGTTTGTGAAAAATTGGTCGATTCCGAAATCAGTCTCAACCAATATTTGCTCATCGTCAACCACCTCCATTAACCCATGTAGTAAATCAGACTTGTTCTCGGTTCCATTAATGTAATCCGACATCAGAAAAAATAACCTTTGCGGTGATGTCTTATACTGCTTGATCCATTGTTCAGCTTGTTGAATCGATCCCGTGTAGGAATGTAAAATTATACTGGGGATCTGTTGATATTCCCCCAGTTTTACAATTTCAAATAATGGACCTGGTGCTTTTACACAATGCAACGAAATGGGTTTCCGATACTCGTTGGCTAGTTGTAATTGCCTTTCCATGATCTTTTTTTGGTGTTCTATACTGGTTTTACTCATGGTTAATTTATTTACCTGCTGCTCAGGTATTGGCACTTGCTGATTCCCATAGTACCCATTACTTGGGATTCTAAATAACTTATCTAATCCTAATTCTCCTACACCAACCACCAGATACTTTTTGAGCTTTGTAGCCATCTTGTTTAAATACTCTTCTAGATTTATCGGTTCAGGTAATACTTCTAGTAACTCCTCTGATGGTGCCGGTTTTAAAACTGAGTAATAATGCTCTTTTTTACTCTGCTTTGGCTCATCACTAAATAAATGAGAATACCACGGATGTATTCCAAAATATGGCACGACTGGATTAGTTGTCCCGTCCAATCTCTCTGCTATTTGGTCAATTATCTCAATGTCAAGATGGTTCGTTGACATTAAACTGAAAAATCCCCCTTTGTTCAACCGTTCTTCATGTCTTATGGTATCGACAATCGGCTCGATCTGCTCCTCAGTACACTCAGTACTAAGATGACAATGACTATCCCCTAGTATTAGATCACTCGACATGCTAGTTTGCTTTCTCTTAAGAAAAGGTGGTGCCATTCTGCTGTACCTTATGTTAGTTGATTTTTGTCTAGGAAAACATCCGTACATCTCCGTGCCACTTTCTTTCCTTTTCTTTTGGCAACTTTACAGAACCGTGTGGAAAGTTCATAGAAATGTTGCTACTTAATTGGAACATCACAGCAAGACACCATTATATTCATATATATATATCTATCTAAATCGGTCTAGATATCAAAAGTCTAGTGGATTTCTTATACATTACCCAATTTTGATTTGAATGACTGTCATAATCGCATCTTTGTATGTTGAAAAATCATGTCCCAATTTTTTTAAAAGATTTCAAATTTACTAACCAATTGACTTCAATCTAGGTTTTTGCCTTATACGGTGCAATTTGAGGTTGGCCCTCAAGCTGTTTTCGATGCCGATATTGCTGAAAAAGATGCAACGGCATCCTCTTTACAGTCAAAGGCTAAACAGAGATCAAATTCAGCTCATAGTGGATCGCCAATTCCCCAAGGTATTCCTCAAGGAATTCCGAATCAAAGCTCAATATTACCATCTTTAAGTATTGCCAATTCTCAATTACATTCTCCTGCTAACTCGTCTCCGAAAACAAGCGATCGCCGATTATCAAATGATTCGCGTGGTTATGAAAAGCAATCGAATCCTGGAGGTCAATCTCCTGCATTATCAAGTAGTGATGTCGAACAGTTTTTCTATCTGCATCACAAATCAAAGAAATCTTCTGGTGATAATGCCCCTCAAAATCCTTTAACTGACAATTTAAATGAAAAATTGGCTTCTCATTATATTCAACCCCGTTCCCGTTATAATCAACAAGTTCCTTCTCTGGTTGTGGACCCCAAAAATAAAAAGGATGATGATATTGGATTTTCTGGTTTGAAAATTAGCAGATCAAAAACTGATTTACCAAATTTGAACTCTTCAACAAGCTCTTTCACTAATTTAATTGGTGGTATGACCCCTAGCACTCCTGCAACTTCCTCCAAACCAAGATCCGCATTATCAAGAGCAAACTTCACTTTACATGGTAATAGTAGTCATAATTCTTTAGCTATTGCTGAAGAAGAAGAAGAAGAAGAAGAAAAAGGTAAACATGATTCAAGAAAATCTTCCACCGATCAAAAGCCAACCAATCCAAATAATGAAGATTTGGATGATTGGAAAAATAACTTTAATGACGTTGCTCATGGTAGATCCGAAACAAAATTAGCTCCATTTGGTGGATTTTCGAATGCTAATTTAGAATCTGGTTTTTCAAATCAGCAAAATATTTTCGAAACAGCTCCTTGGAAAATTGTTTTAACTGATAAAGGAAATGGGTCATTAACTAAAGCCGTTCGTTTATCAGTTGAAAGTGGAAAGATTCATAATCGTAAATGGGTTGGTACTTTATCAATGCCTAGTGATGTCGTTCCATCTCATGTTATTGATAACATTGCTCAAAACTTAAGAGATGAATTTAACAGTGAAGCCGTTTTCCCTAATGATATCACTTTCCAAGGTCATTATAAATCTTTTTGTAAACAAATTCTTTGGCCCTCATTACACTATCAAATTCCTGATGATCCAAAATCAAAAGCTTTTGAAGATCATTCTTGGGGCCACTACAAACTTTTGAATCAATTAGTTGCTGATAAAGTGGTTGAAGTTTATAAAAAGGAAAATGGCCATTTGGATCCAAATGACCCAGAAAATATTATATGGGTTCACGATTATCATTTATTATTAGCCCCTCAAATGATTCGTGAACAGTTACCCAACGCTAAGATCGGATTCTTCTTACACGTTTCATTCCCATCTTCAGAAGTTTTCCGTTGCTTTGCTCAACGTACTGCTTTATTGAAAGGTATTTTGGGTGCGAATTGTGTTTCTTTCCAAAATCAAGAATACGTCAGACATTTCTTGCAAACCTGCAATCGTCTTTTACTAGCTGATACTAATGAATTCGGAATTACATATGATGGTAAATTTACTAGCATTACCACTATTCCAGTTGGTATAGATGCCAATTCCTTAAGTCAAGCTATAATGAGTAATGAAGTCAACGAATGGAGAAAATTAATTAGAGAAAGATGGAGTGACCAAAATTTGATTGTCTGTAGAGATAAATTGGACAAATTAAGAGGTATCAAACAAAAATTACTAGCTTATGAAAAATTTTTACTTGAAAATCCTGAATTTGTCGATACCACTGTTTTAATTGAGATTTGTATTGGTAGTTCTCATGATTCTTCTTATGAAAGTGAAATCATGCAAATTGTGGCAAGAATTAATTCACTCCCAGAAAACATATCAGTTTCCCAACCAGTTGTTTTATTACAAAAAGATATTGATTTTGAACAATATTTGGCCTTACAATGTGAAGCAGAAGTTTTTGTGGTCTCCTCCATGAGAGAAGGTATGAATTTAACCTGTCACGAGTTTATTATTGCAACAACTGAAAAGAAATCTCCCTTAATGTTATCTGAGTTTACAGGATCTTCTCAATTGTTAGACCATAGTGGTAAAGGTGCTATTTTAATTAATCCTTGGGACATTAAAAAATTTGCTGAAATGTTTAAATATGCTTTGACTATGAATCCAGCAGAAAAATTAGAGCGCTGGAGAAATTGCCATGATACGGTTGTAACTCATGATTCTAAGGCTTGGGTTGTGAGCTGCATTGATAGTATAAATGAAGCTTGGGATCGTGACCAATGTCGCCACTTGAGCAGTTTGACTCCTTTTACAAGAGATGTTTTTGAAAATTTCTATAATGATCAACAAACAGGGACAGGTAAAAACATTTACTTCTTGAATTTGGAAACTCCATCTGCTATAAGCCCCACTAATATAAATGATCTTAACAAGGTAGCTGCTGGAGTTAGTGATCCAAGCAAAACTCCATTCTCCGAGCCTAATAAAATTTCTAAGCTTTTAAATGGGCTTTTATCAGATCCTAGAAATCAAGTTTACCTCATCAGTTTTATGAAGAGGAAAGATTTAGAGGCGTTGTATAGAACGGTTCCAAACTTAGGTTTGATAGCTGAGAATGGTGGTTATATTAAACTTATTGGTTCTGCCAGATGGGTTTCAATTGTTGATGAAAATGAATTAAAGTATTGGATGCCTCAAGTTAGACAATTGATTGAAGCAAAAGCAGAAAGATTAATAGGATCACATTGTGAAGTGGAAGATTGTACAGTCAGATTCCATCCAGGTACTTCCATAAAAGAAGATCGTGAAAGAAGTTTGGATACCATGGGTGATACTATTCAACATATAAATGATGTGTTTGGAGATAGAGATGGAGTTCATGCTGCATTAATCAAAAATGTAGTTGTTGTTCAACAAGACCATCTTTGTTTAAAAGCTTTGAAGTTCATTGTATCATATTATAATCATAAATCATCCGGTACACCATCGAAAGAATTGATTGAAGAATACCAAGTTAAACGAGTACCTTCCTCGGTACCAACTACTCCAAGTGCTGAGCACCATCCAGATGATCCAATAATTTCGCCAATTGCATCACCAGCCAATCCAAACTTCCCACGTAATTCACCATTTGGGAAAGTTTCCTCTAAGAGTCCGGTGTCATCAGTATTTTTCAGCGGAGGATCTACTAGGATCGATGATCCAAGTTTTGAGTATGTAAATAATTTAAAAGAGACAGGAGAAGTGGATAACGTCTTGACTATTACTGTGTTAGGAGCCGATACCGATGTTAGGACTTCGGCATATTACAGAGTTGCAGGTAAAAACGAACTTTTAGGTATTTTATCTAATACGGATGCCGCATGAATAAGAGTTATATAGAAACATTTGAATAAAATGTATATAAAAAAAATTAATACATACATATAGATATACTGTACATTCGTTAGGCCATCAAAACTATTTAAAATTGTTTATCTTTATAGCTAGTAGCAATCATATTATTTAATTCATCGAAGGTATCCAATAAGGCTTTATCTTCATCTTCATCCATTGGATTAATTTTGTTCCAGTAATGCACCAAGAATTCATCTTCACTAACAAAGTTTGAGTCTTTAGGTCGGTTGACGGTCCATAAGGTTTCTTTAGATCTTTTATAAGTTTCACGGTCGTCTTCCATTCTCATTAAGATTTGCTTTTTGGTAAGAAGGTTTGTATCTGGTTTAGTAGTTGGGGGTTTCGTATTAGGTTTGTTAATTCTAACATTGAATAATTCGTCTTCTTCTAATGGGGCATCTAAGTATTCGCCATGTTTTAGTAATCTAAGTCTTTCATATTGGCTTTGTTTCTTCTTTTTAATAAGCAACTCCCAAGTAAGTATTAATGGGTCAATATTATTAGAAGGTTCGTCTTCTAATTCTACTTCTGGGTAAGGAATATTTAAATCCAAATTTTTCAAGTCATCTGCATTGAATTGATTTTGGATCGAATTATATTTGAGTTCATAATCATCGTAATCGATTTTGAATGTTTTAGAAATGTTTTTCAAACTGGTATAGATATTGTGCAAACTTGTTATATTGGACCCTGGTAAAACTTTTAATAAAATTCGAGGTAAGGAGTTTTTAACGCTATGAATATAAGGATAATTGTAGTGTGACTTTGGTTGTTCTGAAACAGCAGTAGATTCGTGAATCAACACTTCAATGAATTGAAATATGGTTGATTTAGTATTTAATTCAACTGCATCATCGTTTATTGAATCGATTATTGAGTGAAATAAGTAGTCTTCACTTTCAGCATTTTTCAAAGCAAAATGAGCAGCTCGGGTCAAGTTTTGAAGAGAAGGGGTTAAGCTTCTTAGTATCTGGTTAAGCTTAGTGCTTGCCTCAAAGGAGTCCATGTTACCAGCGTTTTATTAATCGTGGTTGTTATGCAAATTATCAGCTGGAGTTTTTCAAATAGAGTACTCAGTTAGCTCGAGATTTGTAGATGTACGGGTCTTGCTCCTGAACAAATAGGCGAACAGTTTGCAGCAGGATCATATATATACATATATATACATATATATATATATATGGAAAGATATCTGACCAATCAACAAGGACAAGAGTATATAAATGTACTGAAGAAGAGAGAGCAACGAAGAGTCACCTATGCGTTAACCTGATATTTACTTCTTGTATGTAACTAGGAAATAAAACTACGACGTAAAAGTAGGACATAAAGCAGGACATAAAGCCGGACATAAACTAGGACAAAGTACGAAATGACAGTAGGACATTAGAGTAGGACATTTCAAAAAGGAATTAGGTTATAAGACCCTTCTACCAAGGGTCCAGAGTTTTATTCACAGCACTTGTAACATCTATTCAAGGTTGGCTCGCATCCCCATCATACAATTATTGTGCAAAAACATACAAAAATGACAAAAACATACACCAGGACAACCCAGATATGCATTAAATACAAACTAGAATACCACCAAACACTACAAACCGAAAACCATTCATTTTTGGTTGCAAATTCAGGTTATTCATTCTCAGATTTACTCCCATCAGGCGATATTGCAGGTTGCACACACCCAACCTGCACATCCATTACATAAGCCTACGATTGAGCAAAAAAAATTTTTTTGTGAGTAACTGAGTTGGTGAGGTTTAAAAGAAGAAGATAATTACTTTCTTTCTTGCTTAGAAGAAACCTTTATAGATATACACGCCAAAATGGGTAAATCCGGTAAAGGTAAAGGTGGTAAAAACAGAAGAAGAGGTAAGAATGTTAACGGGGGTCAAAAGAGAGAATTGATCTATAAAGAAGAAGGACAAGAATACGCTCAAATCACCAAGATGTTAGGTAATGGTAGATTAGAAGTTAGTTGTTTTGATGGAATTAAAAGAATGGGACATATTAGAGGTAAATTAAGAAAGAAGGTTTGGATGGGACAAGGGGATATTATTTTAGTTTCCTTGAGAGATTTCCAAGATGATCAATGTGATGTTGTTCATAAGTATAACTCTGATGAAGCCAGAACCTTGAAGAATGTTGGTGAATTACCAGAAAACGCTAAAATCAATGAAACTGATACATTTGGTGCTGATGAAGATGAAGATGTTAATTTCGAATTTGGTGAAGATGATGATGAAGAAGAAGAAGAAGGATCCGATTTAGATATTGATGATATTTAAGCTGAATCCGTTTATGCATTTACTTTTTATTTAACTTCTTTTATACAGTGTATTTTATAGTTTCTTGTTTAGTATTTTAATTTATAAATTTTACAAAAAACCAATGTAACTTATTTTAATTCATTAGACGTAAGAAATTAGAAAACTAAGATTATATTAAATATTACAAAAGCTATAAACAAATCTAGTTAACTAAAGCAGAAGCAGTAGCAGATTCGTATTTCCAGTTTGGAGGTAAGACAGCAACGGTTCTGTAGTATCTAGCTAATCTGTGAATTCTGGATTCGATTAAAATTAATCTGAATTTAGAATCTTTATCTTTTCTGTTTCTTTCCAAGTGTTTTCTGACGGAAACAGCCTTTTTAATTAAAAAGTATAAATCTTCTGGGATTTCTGGAGCTAAACCGTTAGATTTTAAGATTCTTAAAATCTTGTTACCGGAAACAACTTTAGTTTGGGAAACACCGTGAGCATCTCTTAATAAGACACCAATTTGAGATGGAGTGAAACCTTTTCTGGCGTACTTGATAACTTGTTCAACAACTTCATCAGAAGTTAATTTGAACCATGATGGAGCGTTTCTAGAGTATGGGGTAGCAGAAGAAGAAATACCTTTACCCTAATACGAGTTAGTATAGATTCTTTACCTAGAAACGAACCTCGTTCATTCCCCGATAAACCTTACAATAAAAAGTGGTATCGACCAGTCATAACCGCATTGGCACTATCCTGACATCAAGTATCAAAAGCGAAACTTCAAATCTCAAAGGATTCAAAAACTCTTGATAAGACTCAAAATATCCAGCCCATGCAACCGTATCGATCCAGCATATGTTCATTCACTAACTTCCTATCTGTCCACACTTATTATTGAAAGCTGAAAGTATTGTATACATACGGATGAGTGTAATCTAGCCATTTTTGTTGTTTGATAAAGAAGAAGAAGAAGCTCTGAAACTAAAAATTTTTCACCGGCTCCTTTAAGTAATGAAACTTTTTTTTTTTTCAGCGATGAAGTATTTGTGCACGCGCACGTCCGTTCCAAACTTTTTTTTTTCTTTCTTCTTTCAGCGCCGGTACAACAGTTACACTACATCCACAGTACAGCAAAGCGTAAATATGAGCATTGACTTTTAGACTCGCGCACGTCCTTTCTTTATACAAACAAAGATTGCAAAAACTACTGCAATTGGTCTTCCATGTCCTCAAAGTCTTCCTCCTCCTGGAACTCGAGGAGCTTGGAAACCCCGGCTTTTTCCCGAAACTGTTCCACGGCCCCGGCGTACAACATCTGGTTGGCCAGGGATGTGGGGGGTCTCCAATAGACAAGCACCAACGGATTCTTCAATCTTCCATCTGGCAACTTGAACGGATAGGATAAAAGAACGTAACGGGGGCTGTTATCGGGTAAATCTTCCACGAGTTCCTCGATCGACTCGTAGACGGTGGCCCCGTCTTCCTTCCTGATATCATAGGATTCTTTATCAATGGTATCTTTCCCGAGAAATGGTTAGTATAATCGTAATTACCAACGCAATTGGGGGATATCTAATACATACATATAATGGCTTGCATTTTAGTAGCTCTGCCACTGGCAAATCGAAACTTTCGAAGATCCGATAATGTTTCGGATGAAAACCCGTATAACGAACTCTGCTGCGGTGTTAGTAGTCTTGCCAATGGACCATCCATGTATCAGATACGTACCATCTTAAAGCGAAGGACTTGGGGAGGTTTGATTAAAAGTTAATTGGAAAATCATGAACAAATAGACCGAGAGGTCGTGTAGCAGGGGCCACAAATAATTACTACTCCCGAAAAAGACATAATTGTAAACAAAACTCGCTCAAATCAATCTCGATGAAATACAACAAGTCTATTGATTTGGAAAGCACAGAACGGGTCAATACATCAACAGTTGGACTTGATTTGGTGAGAAGTATATAATGTTTAAGACATCACAATACTTTTGACTCGATTTTTTCTTCTTTCCATTTTGTTAGCGCCCTCGTTTTCTTTTGTTTTTTAATAATTAACCTTGGATTAAGGTATCCAACTTGGTAGTGAAATCACACAATCTTACCCCCTATCCCTCATTTGTCTGACTTGAAGGAAGCAGCAGCCCATCGTTTCTCGTCTCATTGCTCTTGGTGTTGTCACTTTGCAACCAGAAGACTATAAAAACGCTTAATAAGCTCTTTTTTTAGTTTGACTTAGCAACAAGCTCATACATTCTTTTCATCACTAAAGATCCCAATTAACAACCTAGTTTGTTCCTTGTGTCTCGATTTCCGTGTTTCAGTCGGTTTTGGTTAGTTGGAAGCGTACTTTCTTGCTTCTTGTACCTAACGACACCTGAATTGAACAAAGATTCACTGACTTATTCGTTTTTTAATTTTTCTTTAACTGTTTTACTATCAAAATCGCCTTTGCAACTGGTTATTATTGACGGTTTTAATCATTGTTTCTTATTTAATACTTTTCCATTATTGTTCCCTTTCGATCTCACTTTTTAACTTATTTCATTATATTTTCGAGTTTCCCTCATTAAAGTATAAGCTTCAAACTTCTCCCACTCCGTTTCCCTTACCACCAAAATCTCCATTGTTCAAATTTCGCTCTTGTCCTCCCGTCTAGTGTCAACCCAATTGAACAAGCTCATCATCCACATATTTTTTCCCCTTTGATTCATTTGCAAGCTTCGCTAAGGAAAGAAATTACAAAACTAAATTTAACAAAAAAAAAAAATCCATTAAAAAAGAAAAAAAAAAAAAAAAATTAAACAAAACGAAAAGGAAGAAGATTCATCCTCGAAATATCATAGAACCTTTTGCCCTTGATTTTTCGTCTCCTGTTTTCTTTTTCACCAATTCACTGACTTTCAACTTCCTGACCCCTTTTTTTCATTCTATTCTCCTCGAGTTTTTCCATTCGAATACAAATTCCAATTCCGTCATCTCATACCTCCATCTTTCTAAGTTTATCATATTCCAATCTTCACCATGCCGAGAAACAGAATAAACGTTCCTCTTATCGAATTCTTAAAGAGTACGTATCTCTACTTTCCAATTCTTTCCAATTTCTTCTGTTACTAACAATTGACTTTTTAGACCGTATATATCTCGGAGCTTATGATTTCACTCCTCCTGATACTAATGACCTTGTTTATTTCACAGTAGAAGATGTCTTGGCTTATAACCCTTTCCATCTTGATTTTGGTCCTTTACACATTGGAAGTTTATACAGATTTGCAGTCATTTTACATAATATTTTGAATGAAGAATCAAATCAGGGTAAAGCAATTGTTTTTTATTCAAGTACTTCTCCTAAAGAAAGAGCCAATGCTGCTTGTCTTCTCTGTTGTTATATGGTATTAGTTCAATCTTGGTCTCCTCATCAAGTTTTACAACCAATTTCTCAAGTTGATCCTCCTTTGCAACCTTTCCGTGATGCTGGTTATTCAAATGCTGATTTTGAAATAACTATTCAAGATGTGGTTTACGGGATGTGGAGAGCAAAAGAAAGAGGTATGATTGTTTTAACAAAATTTAATCTAGAAGAATATGAACAATATGAAAGAGTGGAAGAAGGTGATTTTAATGTAATTTCAAAAGATTTCATTGCTTTTGCCTCGCCAAAACAAAATTCAAGAAGAAATGGATTGAATGAGCCTTTCCGTAAAGTTTTAAATTATTTTATGATGAATAATGTTGACTTGGTTGTTCGTCTTAATTCTCATCTTTATGATTCTTCAGAATTTACTAAAAGAAATATTCAACATATCGATATGATTTTTGAAGATGGTACTTGTCCAAGTTTAGAATATGTTCAAAAATTCATTGGTGCTGCTGAATGTGTTATTCAAAAAGGTGGTAAAGTTGCAGTTCATTGTAAAGCTGGTTTAGGTCGTACTGGTTGTTTAATTGGTGCTCATCTTATTTATACTCATGGTTTTACTGCTAATGAATGTATAGCTTATATGAGAATGATGAGACCTGGGATGGTTGTTGGTCCTCAACAACATTGGTTATATTTACATCAAAATGATTTTAGAGACTGGAGACATACTATGTGTTTGGATGATAGACCCGATGAAATGATAGGTGGGTTATATCCTTTAACTTCTTATGAAGAATTAAAAGCAAGATTAAAACAAGAAGCAAAACAACGTAAAATCCAACATCAACAACAAATTAATTCTTCAATGAGTCATATTGATTCTTCTTTCAATACACCAATTAGAAGACGTAAGATTAGTGGTGCTCTAGCTGCTAAAATTCAAACAGCAGTGCCAGTGGAATCTCCTGGTCAACCAAGAAAATATCAAGATCAAGATGAGAATTCGGGCGTAGTGGAAGTTATTAATAATTCTGATGAAGAAGATGTTGACGATGATGATAACGTTGAAAATGATGATATTATAATTGGTAATGGTACCGAAAGTATGGTTCAAGAAATTCCAAGTCCTTCTCCTCCTTCGCCGCCTCCTTCAAATTTACCTCAAGTTAAAACTCCTAAAACCTCTCATTCTGCCAATACTTCTACTCCTTATGATGTTGAAGCTGAAATTCATAACGCCGATGGTACTGTACTAAATAGCTCTCCGAAACGAGAGTCAAGTATTCCAAATTCTAATGATTGGAAAGTTTTACGATCTATTTCAACAAATAGTGCTTCTAATCAACCTTGTCATCTCACTAAAACTACTACAACAACAACTACAAGAACTGTTAGTACGACACTATCGTCTTCACCGCGACAGTCTTCTGGATCAGCTAATGGAAGTGGTGTTAAAACTCCAAAGTCTAGATCCGGTAGTCGACCATCGTCTGGAATGATCGTTTCTAGTGGTAAAGTTGGTATAACAAGTCCTGGTCATGGTCATTCCCATAGTCAATCTCATCTGCATAATCCTCATAGTCATCATAATGTTCATAATGTTCATGGATCTCGAGTTCAATCATCCGGAATTCGCAAAGTCAGTAGTGGGGTCAGTCCCCGAAAATATTAAAGGTATTTTCAATAACTTAATGGCTCAAGGTTTAATCATGTAAATTAGAATATTCAACTTGTTCTACTTCTCCAATTTTTCATCTTAAAAATTCTTGTTTTATCCCTCTTGTTCCTGGCAATTGTGATTAAAACTGGGAGTTTTTTCTATTCCTTCTCTTTCGTCTGTCTTTCCTGTTCTCTCTTTTTTTTCATATCGTTTCGAATATTGTTTACTTCTTTTTTTTTGGTTTTATTTCAGCTCCATTTGTTTTTATTTTATGTTCTCTATCTTTTTGTTTTTATTTAGGCTGTCTATGTTTTTCTTTTAAATTTGTCTTTCTTGCATTAAAATGTCTATTTTGACAATCATCAATTATTTTATATATCATTGCTTATGTATTATTATATAGAGTGATAAGTATATACTTATTTTCCTTATTTTCTAATTTGTATTCTACTGTAGATCACTGGTCTTCGTAAGCAGCTTCAATAACTTCAAAGTCACCATCATTCACATATTTAAACGCAAGTATGTCATAGTCACTAAAGATTAAATCTTTCAAGTTGGCATCATCTATAGGAATCCATTGGTTATCGTACGGTGAGCTTTTATCTTTTGGAATTGCAATACTAATATCGTTTTTAGTGACCGACTTTCTGTTATCATCGCCACCCTCTTCTAATTTGACATCACCATCGTCATCAATAAGTTCTGACTTAGGAACTTCTATATCGTCTTCATTTATTTCGTTATCGTACGAAGCATCATCCTTATCTTCCAATAACAAGCCACCTGAATTGTTGATCGCGTCTATTAATTGGGTAATGAAGTGATCAACCGTGATTGTTGACTTATTTGGAAAAGTAAATGGTAATGTATAAGTGCTTCTATGCCTCTTAAATTTCAATATAGTCAATTGGTTTGCTGATTGGTTTCTCGATAGCTTGGGTGCCTAAGTTCAATCATATTAGTAAAGAATCTTGAATATTAGATTGATCGCAACTTGAACTAAATCAAGCCAGATGCTTAAACATACCATGTTCTTTTAATCTATTTGTCTTGTTGTAATAGTAGTGATCAGAGAAAGGGCCTCCATTTATCAAAGCTTTTGATAAAAAGCTACCAAAGAAGTCTTCTGCGAGAAACTGAAAAAAACGAAAAAAATATAAAGTATCTGAAAACCATTATCAAACTATCCTTATTTATCTATGTACATACCAGTTAGTGAGCTCTTACTGAGCCCGACTCATAGGTCGCTGGTATTGGCTCTATATAAATCATTGTTACGCAATATAAGGCACCTTCCTGTTCCTCATCAGACCTCGAATCAAATCGAGCATCCTCATCGAGAAATAAATAGAGAATTGCAAAAACTTAGAAATGACCCAGCATCATACCGAAAACTTTTGAAAACAGAACTTGAGTACTCCCTCCAGGAAGAGTTTAGGACGGGAGTGCCGCATAATCAATTCATTGGTGACATTCTTTATAAGAGACTCAAACGGGGGGTTGATCTTGACGAAGCACTTCTGGCTGTGAAAGAATCCAATGAGGTGAAGAATTGGTTAGTTTTACTAGAGAAATTAGTTCATTATAGACTCAAGAGGTTCCGTGATCAAGTATGGAGAGGTCAGAACGTTGAAAAGATGAGTAAGATCAACGAAAGAAGAAATCACAATAAATCCGGTCTCAGACATGTATCGATAAAAGGGCCCAATAAGAGACCAAAAAACTATAATAAGCTAAATCCAAATGAGAAATTGGATAGGCTCGCTTCCACCCTAGACGAATCGAGGGCTAACTCGTGGATGGTTCTTTGCCGATTTTTAAAACTTTCACAACAACAGTCATTAATACCGAACCCATTTCTTCTACCTAATGTCACCCGAGATTATAATGTTAAGACCGATGATTTGTTTTCACCTTCTCAGATCTTACCTGGATCGACGAAGATGTCGATCATGAAGCAAGCATATGACATGGAGTACGTTAATGGTATAATCAAACCAAGTTTAGAGTATGATATCAATAAAAGACATTATCTTGAGAAACTACAACAAATTGTTAATGAAAAGGGCCCTCAGCTAGTGAGAGTTCGTATGAATACTGCAGGAGAGGTCGCAATACCAATAGTCAATATCCCAACTAACAACACTGATAAACTACGGGAAATAGCATTGGATACTAAATGGCTGGTTGCATTATATAATACCGAGAGAGTTTGGAATTCGCTGAGAAACGAATCTTTAAGTAAATGTGGTCAAATATTCCTGGACGGAAGTGTTGCAGTGAAGAGGAGTGGTGGTTTTGGCTTAGATGAAAGAATATTCCCGAGATGGTATTACGATGATCTCGTTGAAGGTGAAGCAATCTGGGAGTTCATCATTAATAAAGCTGGGAATGACCGGGTAAAATCAAATGACCAAAAAGAATATGAATCAATTTTACAATCTTGGATGGAACCACTTGATATTACACCTATTGTCCTCAAATCCAAATTCAATCAATTGAGAAGTAGACATTCTGATCGAAAAACACTAAACCAGGCCCAAGAGGAAAACCAGCATAAGCAAAATTCCCATTATGATTTGCAAGTGAGAAGACTCAATGGAATCACGGATTCTCTAGAGAAAAATCGAGTATTCAAGCATTCAGAAATTGTTAACCCGGATAAGGTTACTAAAACTTACAATGAGTATTTAGAAAAGGCAAAGACTCCAACCAAAAAAACATTTCCTTCTGGAATACCAGTTTTAGAACGAATTGGTATGGGTAAAACTTTGGGTGATTACATTGATGAACAAGATTATCATAATTTCAAATTTGGGAAAACCTTCAAACCAAGATTCAAACTTTAATACTTTGTAAATAGTTCTACATATACAGTCAGGTAAGCTTTCATTTGTAAAGGGTTAGGCAAAAAATATATATAATATGAATATAAATCAAGGTCGTTAAAATTAAAACATCAAGAAATTTGACAGAATTGAGTCATATATGAAAACACAAGCCATGAATAAACAAACTTAATGCACATAGGAAGAAAAAGCAGAAGTCAACAAAATCGTTAAAGCGTAGCAAAGAGTCTAATCAAATAAAAATAGCAAATATATGAGGCAATTTTTCATTTTAATCATAAGAACTTCAGGACTAGACGACATAACCACCGAAGCTTTTATTGGTTGTTACATAACCTTCCACTGCGTTGGTATCTGTTTCGTCTTCGGAATCAAGATCATCACCGTGAACTCCACCCTCTTTCTCAACAATTTCGAAATCTTCAATCAATTTAATAAGTTCACTGGTATCCTTATCATCTTCAGAAACTGAAAGACCGTTCATCATTGTGATTACTTCTCCAAGAGTCTTTCCTTGTTCCTTCAATTCCCGATGTTTAGCAAGAACTTCTTCAAGGCAGGTGATAGTATTCTCGTACCAAGATCTGATAGCAGGAAATGGAGGTGCTACCATTATATCTTTTCGAGCAAAAACTGCTTCCAGACTTAACTGGTTTCTGTAAAAAAGTGAAGCTTGGTAATGTTCTTTGCAGCAATATTGGGAGAGATATGTATTGGGTAAAATCATCGATGGTTTCCTATTATATATCTGATATTTAGTCGTTGATGTTGCTGAAGCGCCTGGAGACGCAAATGCCGGCAGTGTCGAAGCCGATCCATTGCTTATCACAGACAGGCGGCGGACATTCTGCTTGGGAGACTTATTGCAAGTGATGTACCCACATTGGTGCTCGATATTACGTTCTTCAATGATTTCGTCATAGATCTGTGGGGTTAAAAATCTGGACAAAAACTTTAACAATTGCAAATCAACAAAATGATCTAGTAATAATTCAGTAATTAATAACAGAAGGCGTGATGCTTCACCCGGTGACAAAGTATCTTTATTGGCTAGTCCGGTTATATGGGGAAGAAACGATTCAACTGTAAGTAACTCCATTCTGGATCAGACTACCAAGTGAGATCATGCAATAGTACGCAATATAGCTGTGACAATTCGTTTGGGAAAAACAACCTGGGGGTATTTAAGAAAGTTTTCAAGTGACTCAAGGCTAACTACCGAAGATTATAATAGATTGGTGGTGAAGCTTAGATTCAGCTGCTTTTACAATCAAAACAAAGTGCTGCATCGTTCATTCTGGTTTTCAATTTCACCCGTACATCTTGTATGTACGGAGGTGTTAAATTGATCACGTGCAAGAGATAAAAAATACACATTTGCAAAGAGTGGAATTCAAATCAAACAAACAATAACCGATTGATTGATTCATCACGGTCTTGCAAGAGGTTATATATATGAAAACTAACAAGTCCATTTATGGCTCGATCCAAACCATCTAGTGCTAGCGGGGCCAGTTCGAATGCTGCGGGCGGTAGTACGTCTGGACTCGAGAGCAGAGATAAAGAATGGCCGACTTCAAGTCCTAGCTTAACTTCAGTGAATGTCAATCATCGGTCTACATCCAGGCTTTCCAGTACTTCTATGGAGCATCCTAGATCCCGGTCCAGGTCGAGGTCGAGGTCGAGGTCCAGTTCGTTTCCAAGATCCCGATCTTCTACAGCGAGTTCTTTTCTTGCTTATATTTCTAATGGAACCTATGGTACGGGATCAGTTAGTAGGGCTGCTAGTGTCAGTACTTCCAGGAATCGAAATAGAATATTTTCTTTGTTTCGGCTTTTGATGGTTGAGCTAAACCTTCCTTCAGAAAACAAACATGGCCTCACCAAGACTAACTCGATGCAAAACAGTAATGCTGATGCGGACATGTCATACGAACAGGTATTAAACTTGCTAAAAGTTCCTCTAGTTTTGGAAAAATTCATGATTTTTGGTTGTTTGGTATGTCTCAATTCATTTTTAACGTTGTTTACTTTGGTACCACTTAAGATTTGCATTATGGTTTATAGACTGGTTAGGAAATTTATAATTCATTACAGATCACTGGGACAGTTAAGCTATTCAATAATTTCAGATGGCTTACGTTTTGTGAAGCGTGACTTGATTACTATTTCCCTAATCATATCAACTGTGCTTATACTATCATTACCAAATTTAGATATCTCAAGAATGTATCACGACGTTAGAGGACAGGCCCATATCAAACTTTATGTCATGTTTGGTGTTCTAGAAGTGGGTGATAAATTATGCTCTTCGATCGGTCAAGACATCTTCAATATTTTATATGGAATTCCCTTATTAGCATTCAAAGATATTTCAACTGACAGTAATCGGGTAAACCAACTCAAACTTACTATATTTTATTTTCTTGCATTAGCATATTTATCTTTCCATTCTTATATATGCATTTATCAAACTGTTTCACTAAATGTTGCTGCAAATTCTTATTCTAATGCCTTACTTGCTCTTTTACTCTCTAATCAATTTGCAGAATTGAAATCTTCCGTTTTCAAAAAATTTGAACGTGAAGGCTTATTTCAAATTACTATGGCTGATTTGACTGAAAGATTTCAATTGACTTTGATGCTTGGTGTTATTGCTTTGCGAAACTTATTACAATTAAACACTACTCACCTTGGTTTGATACCTAATAGTTGGACTAGTTGGAATAAATGGATCGGTGCTATATTTGGACCAAGTATCGTCGTATTAGGTAGTGAAATTTTGGTTGATTGGTTAAAACATTGTTACATTACCAAATTTAATAGGGTGAGACCTAGGATTTACAGAAATTTTTTATTTGTTTTAACTTTAGATTATCTTGAAGTTTTTAAGGGTCCTTCCAATGCAAATTTATCGAATGAACTATCTGACTATATTGTGTTAACCAAAAGAATTGGTATACCCTTGTTAGCATATATTGTCTGTTTTCTCAGAATGACATTACCTGATTTGAAATCTTTATTCATTTACAGAGACTCTTCGATTACTTATTCAATAGTTGTTACATTCAGTCTTTTCTCAATATCATTCTTCACATTATTATTCATTCGTTTGATGCTCGGGTTAGCTTTATTAAAATGGGCCAATCGTATAAAACACAACCATCAAGCATACCAAGCACATTTGAAATCTCAGCAACAATATACTGTTCAGCAAGAAAGTGTGCTCTCCCCTACTGATAATCCACACTTATATACTCCAGGAAGACAGATTGCGGATAGTGTAACACCTAACCAATCATCGGTGGCATCGAAGGACTCGAACGTCGACGAAATAGGTGTTTTCAAGTCGTCCACAAATGCTCTAAGACCGCCCCGAACTTCTACCGGAGCATCCTCTCAGCCTAAACCAAGTGTGTCAGCATCCCCCAAAACTGCAGCAAAATCGCCATCATTTCTGAGTCATGGATTATCACTACTCGATTTGAATCTTCCATCGCGTACTCCGTCACCGATTGATCCGTTATTGGTTGCGGGAAATAACACGATGGATGAGTCTGCTGTTATTGACGAAGATCCACTATCAACAAATTCAACAAGTCAACAAATGCAAGAGGGTGTTGATTTGTCCTTTAGATCCCAAATTGATATGTCATTTTTACCTGGAGTCCCAAACACAGAACCTTCAACTATAAACCCAACTACTAGGTCATATTTATATGACTTTGGAGAAAAGGTCCCACCAACCGTTGAAGAACGACGTAATAGACAGTTAATGAAAGTGCTGAAAAATCAGGATAGACTGATGGAGCTGAGTAGTGATGATGAGGTATTGGGGAAAGTGAGGCGATACGAAATGTCTAGTAAAAGAATATGGTGAAACAAAAATGATTTGATACCATAACAGATTTTATTTTTGAACTATATACAAGTATTTAATTATTATCTGGAAAGGACTACACTCTAATAAATTAATTTTTAATATTTCTAATCGGGGAATAAGTCGTACTTCGTCTCGGAAAATGAAACAAATCATTTTTGTTTCATAAGTTGATCTTTCATCAATTTATTAATGTAATGCATAGTTTCTGGTCTAGGTTTTTTCAAACGGGAACAATAAGCCAAAACAGTGGTTAATAAAGCCAAAGCACCAGCTTGATGAGCAGCAGCCAAGGGAATAGGAACTAAGTAAATTAAGGTTGATATACCCAAAGTGACTTGTAAAGTAAGGAATCCCATAACGGCGTGAAACATTTTAGCGGCATGACGAGGAATGATTGCTTTACGTCTATTAGCATAGAGATGGAAGACTGTTAATGCAGTGAAAGTAGTAGTGGCAAGAATACGATGAATAAGTTGAACGGTTGTTGGATTCTCTAATAAGTTTCTCCACCATAAATCAGAATGATCATCTTTTCTACTAAATATAGGAGAAAACAATTCATTTTTACTAGGAATGTAGTCCTCGCCCATAAGAGGGAAAGTATTGTAGATTAGACCAGCATCTAAACCAGCAACCATACCACCACTCATTGCCGTGATGAAAGTAAGGGCGAGTAATGCACCGGCATAGAGTTTAACTCTTTTCAATGCTGGACTATTTAGTTTTTCAAAAACAGTATTCAAATTATTAATGACGGAGGAGTCAGAAGATGTTTTAATTTGTTTTAACCACTTATTTTCATTTAAAATTTCAAAAGCAGTCCATAAGACTCCCAAGTAAAGTAAGAATGCAGCACCTAAATGAGTAGTCAATCTATATTGAGAAACGGTTGGTTTTGAATTTCTTTCAGCCAAACCTTCTTCATCCAAGCCTGATTTCACCATCCACCAACCAATAGCACCTTGTAAACCAAGTAAAGCAGTTAATCCAACCACTTTCCATTTGACATGAGAGCTGAATTTACGAGTTTTCCAGAAATACAATGCTGGTAAAATAAATAACATACCAATGGTTCTTCCAAGTAAACGATGGCCCCATTCCATACTGAAAATGAACTTGAATTCGTCTAAGGTAATATGAGAGTTAAGTTGCTTGAACTCAGGAGACTCTTTATACTTATTAAACTCTTCTTCCCATTCAACTTCATTTAAAGGAGGGATAGTCCCAGTGACTGGTTTCCATTCCGTAATGGAAAGACCCGATTCAGTTAACCTGGTAAGTCCTCCCACAACAACAATACTGAAAACTAACCCAGAAGTCCCTATAAGCCAATAACCCACGGACTTATCTGAAATCACTGGATCAACTTTAGGATTTTGTTTTACTGAAGCCTTTAAAGCATCGGAAATTGAAGCCTTCGGAAACGTAGAAGCTGCACCGGTAGTACCCACAGTAGTATAAGAACGGGTACTTGAGCGAATATTATTCAAAAACCTGCTGAAAGTAAAGCTTCTTGACTTCAATATAGGAGCAATAGAAAGTCTAGATACTTTTGATCTATGTAAGGTATTTAACACCAATGAATTTTGAGTGAAAAAAAACCGTGTTTTGCAAAGCATTTTAAATCACCAGCCAGTCTTAATTAAACCAGGACAGCGAATTTTCCAACAGTAATAAGATACAGAGTTGTTTTAAGTTTTCTATCGAAATTTTTCACTTCATGATTGGTATCTGATGATTTTTTTTTCCGTACAGGCGTATAAGCAAATTAAACCCAAAGCCCATTGGATGGTGTACGGGTGCATACTGCTAGTGGTGAAAAATGACATACATTCCTTTTGTGGTTATCATGTCGCGGATGTGCGTAGAGAAATGACAAAACACGATTTTAGCAGCCAATTCTATGGAACAAGGAGAATGAAAAGCTAGTTTAAAAGCAGTAGGGTCACTGCAGGATATAACTACAAGAATGCCGGTCACTAAACGAGAGGAAGATGCAAGAGTCGGAATGTTGGTGTTGGGAAATGACGAAGTATACCAGCTTTCGGACAGTGCTGAATATACTGAAGAGGATTTGTTGGCGAATGCCATGTACTTATTCATTGTGCTCGTGTTCATTACTAGTGTGGTTGCTGTTATTTCCTTTGGTATAAGAGAGTATACCATATCTTTGAAGAAGATAGGCAGCTCAGCCACTGATAAGAAGGTACTAGCAGCAGGGTGGTCACCCGTGGAGGAGGAAGAGGAAGCCGAAGAGGAGGAAGAGGGAGTCAAAGAGGAGGCAGAGGAAGAGTTTGCACCGATTCTGGAGATCTCTGAAGATTCGAATACCAAGAAAGACATTGAACAATTCAGACCAACCGGTACTGGGCTAATACAAGAGCGAACAATCGATGGATATGATCAGATAATTGATACTAGTCTGTATAAACAGGAGGGATACGGTTCTTCCGACCAAGAGATAAGTAGTGAAGAACGAATTGAAGTAATGATTTCGTCAAACATCAGTGGGGGCACATTTGATGAAATACTAGAACAAGATTACACAAGGAGCTTAAAAGAGGTGACAAAGAAGAAGTATACGATTAGTGAAATGCAAAAAATTTTTGAACAAAACAATCGAATAACGTTATATTATCAAAGAGCCCAAAGATACGGAACACCAATCATATTATCGGAAGTGCTTAAGTATACAAATAAGATACCCAAGTATGAATTTGCAAATGCCTGGGAAGCCGATAAAATGATTAGTGAAATACGGAGTAAAATGATGAATAATTTGCAACTCGAGGCCTTTGATAAGAACATGATTGTTTTGCAATTGATTAGTATTGGGAGTTCTAATGAAGTTCTCGATAATGAAAACTATTATTTATTATCGTTTAACGAGTTAATTGAAAATATAATTGATACTGGAGCCATAATTGATATACTTAACGAATTAGAAGGAATAATTCGAACCAATTTAATCGAAATGATATTAATTTATTGTTGGAGTCATTGGAATTTCAAAGTTAATAATAAAAGATTACAACAGGCAATTCATGAACGATATCAAAGATGGAAATTTGAAAATTATATTATTTCCAATCATCATATAATATTTCGAATATTATGTAATTTTAAAATTGGACTTTCATCGATTAAATTTAAAAACGATCGAAATCTAATTAAAGAATACGAATTCAGGTTACAATTACTTTTCCGAGAATGTATTAAGACAAGTTACTGTAACGAGTTTATGATTTTCATTCCAATGTTAGCCCAAGCAGTTGACATTTCAATTAATCAAAATATTAAATATTTCTTTTATGATTTACTCAAAATAATCATCACCGTTCATGATAAATGTTGTATGAAAGAGTATTTACAAGAATCAAAGAATACCAATTTAAAAGCATTATTACAACACGGAATCTGGTATAAGCATGATGCCAATCTACAAAAAAAAGTAAGAGAAATATACCAATATCTAATTGAAATCTTCGATACCGATAACTCGGTTATAAATAACCTTTCAAACTGGTTTAAAGAAATCGACGGTGGTAAAAAATTTGTTGCTTCCAGTGCCAAATTGAACTCTGATCCATACAATCACTTACTGCAAGCACCGACTCCTGGCTCCTGGACCGTTCATTGATCAATTCCACAATCAGTGCACCAGAGCCTTCATGTGAAATGAAGGCCAAATGAGGGGCTGGGTCAAAGCCGTGGTCATGGTGCAATGAAATTCAATTGAAGCGAAAAAAGTCTGATAGCCAAGTCAGTCGAATTAAATTCTCCAGAAAACAGCTTGTGTTGTTGTACTTGTTGTTGTTGTTGTTGTTGTTGTTGTTGTTATTGCGGAGTAGGTATCGATTTCACAGTCTTTTCGCAACTGTCTGGATATACCATGGCTATATAGAAAGAGAGTAGGTGAGTACCACACAGTAGGTAGAAGAATAGACGGTCTACAAAGTAAGAGTCCAGCTAGCACAGCTCTGAGTGTAGTGGTGGGTTCAAACAAAACTGGAGAAGAGGTGGTTGTAGAGGGAGTTGATGAAGCAAAGGAATAAAATTGCAAAATCATAAGAAATCGAAGTGAGCGAACAAGGAAATTTTGACAACCAACCCGAAAAAAGAGCGAGGGCATCATCATTCGTATATATAAATGTATGGAAATATATAAATATATGTAAAGAGTAGACTAAAAATTAAGTATATTGGTAATAAACTAGTACTTTATAAAACAGAATGTCAGGACTTGAATTAGCAGCTGCAGCCGTGTTAGGAAGTCAATTACTTGATGCCAAATATCATGTTAAAGATGATGTTTTATTGATTAGAAAAGTTGTTGCTTCCGCAGTACCATTTTTAATTAACTGTTATAGAGGACGAGCCAGTTATTGGTATTATTTTGAAAAAACTGTTTTCAAGTATCCCAATAATTTGGCAGTTTCATTCCCCCGTCCGTTGAAAGACGGACCAAGTGCTAAGATTGATGAAAATGGATATGCTATTTATGATGATCAATTTCATTTGGAGCAATATACTTATAAAGAATTATATGATATGATATTACGTTTGAGTTATATTTTAAAATTTGATTATGGGGTTACTGCAGAACAAACGATTGCGGTTGATTGTATGAATAAACCATTATTTATTATACTTTGGTTTGCATTATGGAATATTGGAGCAGTTCCAGCATTTCTTAATTTTAATACTAAAGATAAACCATTGGTTCATTGCTTGAAAATTGCTAATGTCAGCCAAGTTTTCATTGATCCAGATTGTCAAGAACCAATTAAAGATACCGAATCTTTAATTAATGAAGAATTACCAAATGTTAAATTACATTATATGAATGAAGTTGAATTATTGAAAGTCTTGTCCGATAAAACAAGACCAAAACATCGGGCTCCGGATCACACAAGAAGACCAGAAGATTCTGATCACTCTTGCTGTGCTTTGATTTATACTTCTGGTACCACTGGATTTCCAAAAGCTGGGATTATGTCCTGGAGGAAAGCTTTTATGGCTGCTGCATTTTTTGGTTATATTATGAAGATTAAGAAAAATTCAAATATTCTAACTGCAATGCCATTATACCATTCTACTGCTGCTATGTTGGGAGTTTGTCCTGCTTTATTAAGTGGTGCTTGTGTTTCGGTATCTCAAAAATTTAGTGCTACTACTTTTTGGACTCAAGCTAAATTATCTGGAGCCACTCATATTCAATACGTTGGTGAAGTTTGTCGTTATTTACTTAATTCCAAACCCCATCCTGATCAACGAGCTCATAATGTTACTATTGCTTACGGTAATGGATTACGTCGTGATATTTGGCCTGATTTTAAAGAAAGATTTCATATTCAAGGTATTGGTGAATTTTATGCTTCTACTGAATCTCCAATTGCTACTACTAATCTTCAATACGGTGAATTTGGTATTGGTGCTTGTCGTAAATATGGTGCCCTTATTAATTTAATTACTTCTTTACAGCAAAGATTGGTTAAAATGGATCCTGAAGATGATAATGAGATATATCGTGATCCAAAAACCGGATTGGCTATACTTGCAGATAGAAATGAACCAGGGGAATTGTTGATGAAGATTTTGAATGCTAAAAATTCCGAACAAACTTTCCAAGGTTATTATGGTAATAAGAAGGCCACTAATTCTAAGATTGTCCATGATGTTTTCAAGAAGGGAGATGCTTGGTTTCGCTCAGGAGATTTATTGAAGATGGATGATGATGGATTATTATATTTTGTTGATCGTTTAGGAGATACTTTCCGTTGGAAATCAGAAAATGTTAGTGCATCCGAAGTTGAAAATGAATTGGCTGGTACTAAAGTTGTTAATCAATCGGTTGTTGTTGGGGTTCGAGTACCAAATCATGAAGGTAGAGCTGGTTTTGCAGTTATTGATCCTAAAGATGAGTATTTGGATACTACTAAACATGAAGAAGTCTTGGCTAAAATATATGATCATGTTAACCATTCATTACCCAAGTATGCTGTACCACAATTTATTAAAATTAGTAGAGAAATTCAAGCTAGTCATAATCATAAAGTGCCAAAGAATCAATTTAAGAATTTGAAATTACCAAAGGGAGAACTGGGTAAAGATTTAATTTACTGGTTAAATGGAGATCGATATGAAGAATTGACTGAAGATTCCTGGCTGAAGATTATGAGCGGAGCATCTAAATTATGAGTAAGTTTTTTTAATTCTATTTATAAGTATGTATTACAATTATAAACGTTTGATTTTAAGTAGGTTAAAATTGTATTAAATTATTTAATCATAAGAGATTCATTATTGTTTATCAGAAATGGCAACAACACCAGGTAATTCTTTACCTTCCAATAATTCCAAAGAAGCACCACCACCAGTAGAAACATGAGATAATTTTTCAACAACCCCGAATTTTTTAGCAACGGTAGCAGTATCACCCCCACCAATAATGACGGTGTTACCAGCTTCGGCAGATTTAACGGTAGCGTCTAATAAGGCTTTAGTACCAGCGGCGAATTTTTCAAATTCGAAAACCCCTGGAGGACCATTCCAAACAATGGTTTTAGCTTCAGCAACGGTTTGAGTAAATAATTCTCTTGATTTTGGACCGGCATCAAGACCCATCCATTTATCTGGAATACCTTCTTCTTGAGTGGCAGTAGAAGTATTAGCATCTTTATCAAATTTATCAGCAGTGACAAAATCAATTGGTAAAACAATTTTAACCCCATTCTTTTTAGCCTTGGCCACTAAATGTTCAACATTCTTAGAACCGGCTTCATCGAAAAGAGAGTCACCAATTGGCATATTATCCAAGATTTTTTTGAAAGTGAAGGCCATACCACCACCAACAATCAATAAGTTGACTTTATCTAATAAGTTATCAATTAATTGGATCTTATCACTAACTTTAGCCCCACCCAAGATGGCCAAAAATGGTCTGGTTGGGTTTTCCAAAGCTTTGGCAAAGTATTCCAATTCCTTGGCCATCAAGAACCCAGCGGCTCTTTGAGGTAAATTGAATCCAACCATTGATGAATGAGCTCTGTGAGCAGTACCAAAAGCATCGTTAACGTAAACGTCGGCCAAGGCAGTCAATTGGCTTCTGAATTTTTCAACATCTTCTTTAGAAGCCTTAACTTTTTCACCATCAACTTTACGGGATCCTTCTTCTTCAATATGGAAACGCAAGTTTTCTAATAAGAAAACTTCCCCGTTAGATCCACCATTGACGGCAGCCTCAACTTCACCACCAACACAATCGTTCAAAAAGTTAACTTTTTGACCCAATAATTTTTCCAATTCACTGGCAACTGGGGCTAACGAGTATTTACCAACACGTTCCCCATTTGGTCTACCCAAATGCGAGGCCAATACCACGGCCTTTGGCTTCTTTTCCAAAACATACTTAATGGTTGGTAAAGCAGCAACAATACGTTGATTGTTAGTAATGGTGCTTCCATCTAATGGAACATTGAAGTCAACTCTGATGAAAACCCTTTTACCGGCAACATCCAAATCCTTGACAGATAATTTATTAGAAAGAGACATGATATATCGTAAATAGTATCGAATAGTATCGAATAATATCGAATAGTAATATTGTTCTAACTGCTTCCTCTACAATTTCCAAAGCGATCCTTCCATTTAAGTACCTCCAGTTTCACACCACGTTATGTCCACTAAACCTACGCTCCTGCACAATGCCCGCGCTACCAAAAAAACTCCGAGCGACCGCCAGAACCTGCTGCCCGGCGGATGGGCCTGTTCCGTAGACCGGTACCTCCCCAATCAGCTGATCCAATCATTCCACTCCACCATTGACCCTGGACCATTGACCATTGACCATTGATCCTTGGTGGAGCATGGGGTGACGATGGTGTAGCGTGGGCCAGCTGGCTCAGTTGGCTGATGATTTACCGTTTGTCAGTCAACAATCAGTAGTCAGTACTTGGTGGTTATCAGCTTATTACTTTAGTGAGAGGGATAACTTACTGGCTTACTTTTGCAAGTCAGTAGCGGTATTGGTCTAGTTTCTGTAGCTACCGGTATATCTACTGGTCCAGCTACCGGTATATCTACTGGTCTATCAATTTATTAATTAAATCTATTAATTCAACTATTAATCTAACTATAATCTAACTATAATAACTATAATCTTGATCTGGTATAAGGGTTCCTGTGATCCGGTCGTGTGCGCGAAGCGATGTCGCGGAGGGTGGTAAAATGTCGTTTGCGATGTCGCGGAATTTTCCAGAAGCGATGCTCTTCATTTATATATTCGATCATCTATTCATTCATCTATAATCATTGGTCTATATTCATTGATCTATATTCTTTTGCATCTAGTGAGAATAACAACAGGTGAGTATGGAAAAACTCTTACAGTGGTCTATAGCCCAGCAAACCGGGGACAAGGAATCGGCAGAAAAGATCGGACAACCCGATCCAAAGTTATTGGAACAACTCTTTGGCGGAGGAGGCCCAGATGAACCGGCCCTCATGAAACAATCAATAATGGTGGTGGAAAACCCAGAAGCTACTTTGGAAAATAAACAAATTGCCTTTGACAACTTCGAAATGCTCATTGAAAACTTGGATAACGCAAATAATATCGAAAATTTGAAATTATGGACTTCAATAATTAACCAATTATCCCCAGAAGTTGACGATTCTCTTAAAATATACGCTGCATCCATCATCGGAACCGCAGTCCAAAATAACCCTAATTCTCAAGAGGATTTCTTGAAGTATTGTCCTCAAGGTTTAAGTAAATTAATCGAATTATCCAATAGCGACAATCTTGATTTACAACATAAATGTTTATTTGCCATTGCTTCGTTCATTCGTAATTACGAACCAGGTTATTTTCAATTTGATTCCTTGAATGGTTGGTCGCTCATTTCCTCTAAATTATCCGATTTATCAAACCATAAAACAAATTTAAGAGTGTTATCAATCTTATCCTCTATTCTTTCTACTGGTCTTAATGATGAAAAAATTAGCCAAATCTCTAATCTCAAATTGATCCACCATCTTGTGTCAAACTTACACCATGAAGGCCACATTGGTTGCATCGATAAAACTCTCAATATAATCTCTCAATTGGCCTCGCTCAATTACAAATTTAGCAAAAATGAAATTAACGATTTGGCTACCGGGTTGGATAACGTTGAAGTATTGAAAAATGAAATCTCAGAAGATGATTATAATTTTGCAAAGCAAGTAGTTCATTGAAAGTTTTTTCTTCGATATATTTTTGTTCTATTTACTAACGATTTTATGATTTTGTATAGTACTTTTATTACCAAAGAATATCTCAAGTTGTTATAGTTAGTGTTTAGTTTCTTGTCTTATATTAATCATTAACTATATCATTAGCATTAGTAGCGGTAAATACTTTTCTCATTGCATTATCACTGGTGGGCGGAACTAGGTTCTTCCCATTTATCGTACCCAATGATTCATGCGTACAATACCTCTTATAAATATCGGTTACTGATCGATATATCCCGTACACTTCTTCACTTTTAGCCTGCGTCATGAATTTAAATTGTCGTATTGATTCAATAAATGTCAGCCTAGGATCGTTTCCGGATTTAACCCGTCCTAAATTAGCAATCGACTCATTTCTTTCATATTTATCATAAAGTGCTTGACTGATTGTATAACTAAACGATACTAGCCAATCAATGGCTTCAGCATTCCCCCTTATTGGGAACACATTCACCTCATAGTTCACTTGCAACTCATTTATCATATACTCAACTTGACTAACATTCAATCGGTCATTCTCCTTCGGGGTATACTTTGAGTTTCCTCCTTCATTCAATCGATTCATCACCGCCTTTTTATACTCTCTTTCTGCAAAATTCTTTAACTTATTCAAATACTGATCGTATCCTTCAATAATTAATATTATATGTATTTCCTTCGTAGCCCCCTCTTGTCTTAATCTATTTTCACATTTTGCTAAATCTCGTCCAAAGTTATCATTTTGTATCATGTCTATAATCTCTTCTGCCTTATAATACATCACTCCTATCGATTCAACAATCTCTTTTGTTTCACATGGTATAAATATATCCTTATTTGAGTCATAATCCGCTTCAACTCGCCTTTTCCAACTTATAAATGGTACATTATCGTAATTATGTCTAACCTCTCCCAATCTATTCGTCAATTGTTCGTGACAATACTCCTTCTTGAATTTCTGCTCATATAATGTAAGTGGAATGTTCACTATCATTTCCTTCAATAATTCTTCCTTCGTACGCGTAACCTTATTCACTCGGTTCAAATCTTTAGCTGAATATTTGGGGAGATTGCTAGTATCAACAATTTTCCCGCGTGCCATAGGCTTGGACGCAGCCCTTGTTTGGCTAGCCTTCTTGGGCGTGGGTTTCGTTGGTGATGAGGACGACTCAGATATCGGATCTGACAATTCAATTGGGTAAACCGAACGCAAATCAAACGTTTGAGCACGCTTTATGGAACTGGGTTTGGGAACCGTGCGCTGTGACGGTTGTGACGACTCAAGCGGATCCAATTCATCATTTGCTATTGATTCTGAGATATCATCACTCGAAACATTTATCAAGTTAGCCCGATTAAAAGCTATGGGCAATTTTCTCTTTAGCAGTATTTCTGAGCTTTCCAGAACCGTATCCTTACCTAAAGATCCTTTTGACAGTTTATCTCTTGCGCTCGATACTGGCCTTGGAACTACCGGCTCACCGGTTGACTTAGTCATTTGCCTCTTGGGTGAATGAACAGAATTTCTCGAGTCTTCTTCGGACTCACTACTAAAAACAAGCCTTTCTAACACATTTCTTTTCTCTTTCGATCTGATCAGAGGCTGGTCTACTCGTAACACTTCAGCCTCTTCCATTGTACTTTCCTGATTCACAAATAGTGATGTCGGTGACAGCCTAAGGTGTTGTTCTTGGGACTTGGGCACGCGCTTACTATCAACCAACTCTATATTTGAAGAGTCAAAACTTAGTGCAATGGGCAGATGATTTCCTGGATCATAAGTGTCCTCAGTCTTACGAAAACCACCTCGTTTTCCGCCATCTTCACTGAGTCTAAAGTATTCTAGTTAGTAAGTCTATGCTTTATTCTGGGGTAGTCTTTCCATTAACATTAACATACATCTCTATTATGCTTTGATCTTTTGCTATCAGGGTTTCTTCATCTGAAATGTTTATGATCTCAACACTTTGATTCGCCATTCTATCTCTCCATCACTGGCTGTTCTTTTGATTCGCCTAATGATTCTGGTATTGATACTAAGTAGGTGAGAAGCTTTGAAAAATAAACAAAGGGGAAAAAAAACGGTAGTAGGAAAAGATCAAAAAAACTGAGACTTGAGTGAACAACAAAGTGAAAATTCATTAACTTCTCCAAGAACCTAATCCTTTTTGTTGGTTAAGTGAGTCAAAATAGGCTTAATCTTTTTGGCAATTGAAGATTGCATTATAAGATAAACAAATTTAAGTTGGTTTGAACCTGTGTTTCCATTACGTCAAATAGTTTAAAATGGCTCGTAGAAGGTCCACAAGTATAAATTACGAAACCCATAAGTCACCGAATGATCATAGGAGACAGAAGGAGTCGATCACTGAATTGAAGCATGTGTACACTAGTATCAAGTACGACTGGCCTCAGGTTTTAGATGGAAACACCAGTCCGATAGAAATGGCTATTTCACTTCTTGATGATACTTCGGTTGGGTTGGCACACAGAAAGCATGAGTTTGAAAGACTATCTGAAGAGACAAGAGAAGCATTGAGAAACGTTGTGAATGAAAATCATGAAATATTTAATAATAGTATCGGATCATATCATGTATTGTTAAGTACATTGGATGATTCGAAAAATGATTCTGCACAAATCAAAGAGATGTTGGAATCATCAACGAGAGATATCCAGGATAGATCGGATGTATTGAATGACTTGGATCAAACTTCAATGAGATATGCTGAAATGATTGAAATATTGGATGCTATGGAAGAATTGAACTCAATTCCTCAAAAAATTGAACAACTTATAGTTGATAAAAAAATTCATCAAATTTATGATGTGATTTCTAATGGATATCAATTAGCAGCAAAATATAATTTGTGGTCTATTTCGGCAATGCAATCTAATAAAAATTTCTTAGATCTGCAATCGAATAACTTATATGATATGATTGTGGAAGAATTGCAAAATGAGATTTATTTGAAAAACACTACACTAGTTGATAGTACTGATGGTTCGAATCCTGATCGTCACTTCTTCTCATGGCAGAGCTTGGTCCAATCAACTAATCCACAGCTTTCTTCTTTTAGAACATTAGTTACTCTGTCTAATAATCTTGAACAGTACATTTACAATTCGGCAAATTTAGATATTTTTGAAGTATCCGATGCTTTCAGTGAAACAGCTATTAATTTCGTTCAATTCCAATTACCTAAAATTCATAATCATTATTCGAACACCGATAATGAAATTGATTACTCTATCTTGCTTGAAGCAAACCTGAATTCCAATTCTGAATCATTTCATTATATTTATAGATTATTGAGTACAGCTCATAAATTGAATAGACTTCAGTCAGTTTTGGCAGTTTTGTTAGGTACTCATCAACAAGAATTGCATGGTTTAATCAATAGAACTACCGAAGAATGCAAATCAAAAAATATTGCTCAATTGAATAAGTTGTCTAAAATTCAAAATTTTGAATATTCAATAACAACAGATATTATAGGTGGTAATACTTTTAACGATGCTTCGGTTTCGATCTTGAGTAACTTATTCGGATCCATCTTCATAAAATGTTTAATTGTTCTCCAAAAACATAAAATTGTTAGTAATATAGTTGATAAAATAGAATCATCACAAAGCTTACCTGGAGTAAGCGGGGCAAGAACATCTTATATGAGAGAAACTGGTGTATACTCTTTCAAAAGTATATGGGACATCGTAAGAAAAGAATTACAATCATTGATGATCAATTATATTTACGATAATCATGCTCCCGTATTCAATACTGTTGAGTCGTTATCTAGTCAACATAATGACCTACATGAGATTTTAGCTAAAAAACAGGTTTTCAAATTTGAAGATGTATCGAGTCATTCAGTTAAAGCAACTGAGGATATGACAAATGTTTTAAGTAATATGTTTCCTGGGTTTTCTATATCAGACTCTAAGAATAAGGAGGGATTATCTGTTCTTGAGCTTGATACACCCTATATCAAAAATGAAACCTTTAATGCATTGGTAGAAGTACTTGTTCCTAAAAATATATTCAACATGAGAATTATTCTTGAATTTTTCTTAATATTCACCGCAGGTTCACAAAGATTGTTCTTGAATTTTGCTGATGAACCTCAGGAAGGTCAAGAATTTGACCAAAGTTCACTCTTTTTCTTCAGATCATTTATGAGAGAGTCCTTCTTGAGTAAGATTGATCAAACTTTAGATCAGTCCTTTAAGGAATTCGTAGAAGATGAAGATGCTGCTGGTGATGGTTCCGTAGTGGTTCACACAAGACACACTCCTAGGGCAGGAGCATTATATGGTGGTGGTTTAAAATGTGAATTAATTCCACTTGATTCAGCTATTCAAGGTTCTAATAATATTATTAACATTAATTCGAGCAACCACTCTGCTGCAAAAATTTACCGCAATGCTTTAGATTTCAAAAGGGTTTTCGTTAATGCCTGTTCCACGTTAAATACTTCATTAACATATAGAGAAGATATAAGTTCGACAGTCTTAAAATTTCTTAAAAAGTTTTCCAATGCTTACAACAATTTTTACAAAGAATTATTATCTCAAGAAGAATTAACTGTTTATGAGCAGCCAACATCCACTAATGGTACTGGAAGCAGCTCTAAACCTCTTCTGATGCTTCAGAAATGGCTAGGTAATACAGCACTTACTGAAATGTCATCATTGATTTTACAACAAAGATCAAATCCTGATGACCTCGATGCTTTGATAAATAAGGAAGTTGAGATAATGCTATTTAATACTGAAAGTAAAACATCAATTTTCAATCTTTCTAAAGATGATTTCCTCGATGATGATTCATTCAATCAAGTCTGCTACCTTTTTTTGACTACCTCCTGGATTTTGAAATGGCTTCCATCCATGAGAAAAGAGTCCAATTATGCTATCTATAATGACAATACTGATACGGTTAGACTTTCAACTATTGATAAATTGAAGCATGACTGGTCTTTTTTGGAAAATGGTAGATCAAATTATACAGCTCTGGACGAAACGCAACACGTTTATTTGGCGTTGAATTCAGATAAGATAAATGAATTTCAGGATATAATTGAGAACTTTATGATGATCAGAGATAAAACATTGTTAGCATTGAGGTATGATCTTAGAGTCAAGGCAGTATATTTCCTTGGTAAATCTTTCAAAGAAACTGATTGGCTCCCAACAACTGAACCTGGTGACTCTGATCAATGTATTGGTCAATATAATAAGGAGGTGTTCTCTGTTGATAATAGATTGAATAATGTATTGGATGATTTAGAAAGAGAAGGTGTTTTCGTTGGATTGGCTAATTTTATTAATAAATTATTGATTCAAGGCTCTGAAATTGTTAAAAAGATTAATAACAATGGTATTAAGAGAATTGTGTTAAACATTTTCACTTTGCAACAAATGCTCAAGAGTATATTGAATACCCCGGAAAGGATCAACTTTACTAAAGCCTCAAGATATTTTGAATTATTCACCCTTAAAGAACAAATTTTCATTGGAGAATTGAAGAAAAATGAATTACAATTTAGCAGGGGAGAATTTTTGAATCTTGCAAGATTGATTTATAGTGAAAAATTAGCCGATGGAAATGGAAGTGCCTTCAATAAGTCTAAGCATAAGGATTTGGTTGAGAAGATCAACAGTACTTTCAATTAATTAGAATGTAATCTATGTAATATATATCAATCATTCCATCTGAATGGAAAAAACTACACGAAAATTGTAAAAATTTCACGATATCATATTAAAAATTAGTATAAAAAAGGTCGTAATCCATTATGAACAAGTAAATTTTTTGGCTTCTAGGAGCAATGGAATGCACCATTCGCCCCAACTGGCTTCAAAGCATATGTATCTGATAACCGTTCAAAGAAGAATCTCCCGAGACCTAAACCAATAACGACTGCAAAAAAATATGTTAATGTGTAAGTCATACATGCCAACATAAGAGCAAATCCAAATAAGTCAGGTAAGATACAAAGAATTAACCTAATAGCATCTCTGACCAAAGATGAAGCTAAGGGAACTTTAGTAGGATATCCATTGGCATGAGGACCTTCTCCACTGACGTTTTCATTACGTTCAAGATTCGACACGCTTTTCTGAAGACTGTTATTATTAGACTCTATTTCGGTTTCTCCGCCACAACACGAGTTGGGAGCTTTATTAGCAGATCCCATCAATGCATTCGAGGCGCCTGTAGATTCACCAGGATGACAGTCAAGGTAGGAAGGGTTCTTCCAAATCCTTTGTTCCAAATAATTTCTAGCGAATTCAATACCTCTTACCAAAAATGCAACAAAGAATAGTAATACAAAAATCCCAAAAGCTTCTCCAGCATTTTTGGCATGTAATCCTTTGAAAAGAACTGGATAATCTTTATAGTTGGTGGTGAAATACATATGCATACTCATCCCACTGTGGTCCATGTCCATCATCAGACTTGAGGACAGAGACATTGAGCCCATTGTGGAATGGGACATTGAGTCCATTGTAGAGGATGCCATTGCCATCGAAGAGGAGCCCATGTCCATTGAAGAAGAACCCATATCCATATTGTCTGACCTTATTCTATTAAGCTTATTTTAACCCGAGCGATGCTTTGTTAAACCCGATGGCTGAAGTGAAAAATAATGGGCCTTGCTTTAATGTTAGAACTAAGGAAAACACTCAAATTAAATATAATTTTGAAAATAAAACTACTTATTGGCTTATCTTTTAAATCTACTACATGAGCAAATATTGACCTTTTAAATAGTAACTCAAATCGCCTTTTAATAGTTGAGTATATAAGTATTTCGATATGAGCAAATTGACATTACTTTTTTGGTAAGTGAAAGGCCTCACAAAATGAGCTACTTTTTTTTCTCAATTCCGATCTCAACAGAATTCCTTCAGCTAATCATAAAACAGTTACTTTATCAGGTTACTGTCACATATATTTGACTTTTATAAAAGTTTAAAAAACTTAAGCAGAGCTTACTTTAAATGACAAAAGAAAAAAAAAAAAAAAAAAAAAATCGGAAAAAAAAAAAGACAAAGGCCTATTCAAGCATGTAATTATGCGAGAAGGAGCTTTGTGAAGTCATTATTTCGTTGTATTATATGACTGGAGGGTGTGTGATTCAGCTTGGTCAACTTGTGGATTGGGGCCTTTATCCTCCACGTAACGGCATCGCTTTTGTAAATCATTTGTAAGAATATGTTGATCTAACCAGGTACCAGCAACAAATCTTAATCCACAAGCAGCACAAGTTCCTGGTACTGGCAACTTGTCACCCAAAGTATGTGCCGATTTACCCTTAGGATCATCGAAATTAAAGTGTAAATGGAGTAAATGCTTCTTATAATCATAAGGTCTATTGAAATAACCAGTTTTATGTTTGCACATTGATTTGGGGAACACACATTGAAACCTTCCAATTTCATTATGGATTCTCATATGTCTTTTCATATCTCGACTGATATACTTGTCACACACTACGCATACTGCACCTCGCATGGTTCGGTTCTTTTTAACTGATTTATCCTTGCCAATTGCGTTTCCTGCTAGAGCAGCACCCAGTGCTGCACCTGAACCGGAACCAATTGAGCTAACACTATTCACACTTTGGTTAGAATTGGTACGTTCAAAACCTGGTCTAATCAAACCTAAATGGGCTCCATTTGGTTTACTGTTGTTGGACATCTCCAGTGATGACTGCATAATTGGGATATAATTCGAAAACTGGTCCAGACCAGCTTGTCCCATTTGAGCAGATACTTTCGACATTGTGCTTCTATTACCACTTGAATTGGCAAAAGAACTTCTTTGAGACTTTGGATTAACATCAAAATTAAACCCACTTAAATCAGGATGATTTTCATCATTGAATCTAGTTGCTTCGAGGTTCAAGTCATTATAATCAAAATTATTAAAGCCTTTAAAATTATTTAAGTATTGTTGATTATTATCAAAGTTCCCACTATTTTGAAATTGATTACCTTGAGTATTGTAATATCCAACGTTTGTTTCAATTTTATCACCGGATCCAACCTTTTGATCAATATCATCAATATAATAATTATTATCGCTAAAATCACCTTCATTAAAGCTTGCACTGCTATTACTCCCTATATTTCTCAGATTTTGAGGAGAATCTGTATTAGCACTGAAATATTCATTTTGTTGGTAATCATAATCACTTATTTGTGGTATACCGTTAAGTGCATCATTTGTATCATTTTGAAGTAAGTTACTAGCAGTTAGGTTATTAACCTCTTGTTTATTTTCATCTTCTTTCCCCTTATTTTTATTATCGAATTCAAAGTATCCAGTATTATTCGATCCTGGAGGTTTCATCAAAGGAGTAACATTATCTTGTAAAGCAGTTAAACCATGATCATTATCTTCATAATTAAATCCTAAATCTGGTTCCAAAATTTGTAAATTATTATAATTTTGTTCGAAACTAGAGTCGGAATGGGTTGAAAAATCCTGGATATGTTTTAAAATTGTGTTTTTATTTTTTATATTATCTAAAGGTAAATGGAATCCTGGTTTTTTCGATTTTTTAGCTTCTGATTCTTTCTTTTCATGGGATTTTATTTCAATTTTCTCATCACCACTAGCGTTACTTTTAACATTATTATCATCATTAGGCGTAGTGTTAGTGGTTGATGATTTACTGAATAAGGATGGAGTCAAAGATTTGTTGGTTGGAGTTTTCTCATTAGAAGGTTGTTTTGAAGGAGGCTGAACTTGAATTGGAATGGGAGCCATATTATTATTATTATTATTTTTATTATTATTGAATCCAAATTCATAGTCATTATTGAATCCAAAAAATTGGCCATAATCAGGGGGGTAGTTATTGTTTTTCTCATCTTGA
Source organism: Hyphopichia burtonii NRRL Y-1933 (assembly GCF_001661395.1). Lineage (NCBI taxonomy): Eukaryota > Fungi > Ascomycota > Pichiomycetes > Serinales > Debaryomycetaceae > Hyphopichia > Hyphopichia burtonii. Next base: position 950,294 of record NW_017963728.1, read on the forward strand.
TTATTAGAATTGCTGTGAGGTTCAATTGGCTCATTTGTTTCTCTGCTAGGAGGTGATTTTGAATTTGAAGTGCTATTTTGATAGTTCGGTAAACCCAAGTTTGGGGGATCATTGTTATCATTTGAGTGACTGTAGGAACGATAAAGATGTGATTTTGATAAAGGAGCGGAATTTTGACGTATTGGTCTTGGAGGAGAAACCATATGTAGGTGCTTATTTAAAGGTTTATTCTTAGGATTATTCATAATACTTGTACTCAACTTACGTTTACTAGAATGATGAGTGGAATCATTAGGATTATTACTTTGATATGATTGATCTTGGGGTTGTGAATGGGGTAATTGGTTATTGTTAGCAAAAGAATCAAGGAAACCAAACTCAGTTGAAGGGGCAGAACTAGAGTAATTAAAGTAGTCGGCACCATTAGAGCTAGTTGCTGGTACTGATATAGGACCGTAAGCATATTCATCAGGGATGCCAAAGGGGAATTGATTAAGCTGGTAATTTTGTGGTTGCTGTTGTTGTGGAGGTGGTTGCTGTTGGTGTGGAGGTGGTTGCTGTTGGTGTGGAGGAGGTTGTTGTTGTTGTTGTTGTTGTTGTTGTTGTTGTTGTTGTTGTTGTTGATGATGATGATGATGATGATGATGTTGTTGTTGTTGTTGTTGTTGTTGTTGTTGTTGTTGTTGTATAAAATCATTATAGGTAGGTATAGTTGACGCGGACTGTGATTGATTGAATAGATGCTGTTGCAATTGGACAAATCTCGAATGGTAATCCTGTTTTGGTTTTGTTTCATTCAGATATTGGTTATTTGAAGTCGTATCGTAATTATTTAAAAGTGTGGGGTCATTATAGTTATTATCAAAGTTACGAGATTGATCATATTCGAATTGATTTTGATAGTTTGAGCTTGGAGAATCATTTGAAAACTCCCAATTAGATTGTTGGGGTTGATAAATGTTTGGATCATAATTGGTGTCATTATTATTATTACTGTTATTATTGAATGGAGCATCTGGATTGGCTCTATGAGGCTGACCCATGATGAAATCTGCTGGATTTATGAAAGAAGAACCTGGATTAGTTCCTTGTTTTGTCGGATTATTATTATGATTGTGTTGTGTTATATCAAACATATTCTTTAACGATTCTGATCTCTATTCAATTCTTTTTTTATATAAACAAAACCAGAATTGAAATATTAAAAGACCAAAATATCCTGATGAGAATTCAAAAGTCTTAAAAGATGGTGAAATGAGTTGAGTGAGGTTTGGATTTGGGAAACAATTAGCAAAATTTCTGCATCCAGTTATCAATACTTGGAATCCAACTGAATTGAGCACGACTAGTCTGGTCAATGGACTTAAAAAATTAAAGAAAGATTGTATTCCTACCTACTTTCGAATAGAATTCCTCAAGAATTATAGAAAATATTAGCGGCGGGTAAACGATTCAAGCCTTGGGCGTCTAAACCTTCCTGATGGAACTGGGGGTAAAATAAGATTTATTCACTCAACGGTACTCCGCAACAGTATAAGCCAATAAAAAAACGATTATACTCTTTAAGTAATGGGTTATAAGTGTGTTGTAAGACGTCAATAGAAAGGAAAAGAGTAGATAGTAAGAAAGGGAATTAGGAAATAACTGAATTGATTGCTCACTAAAAAAGACAAAAAAAAAAAAAAAAAAAAACAGAAAATGTCGGTGTTCGGATTAAAAGACAACTGAATTTCCCCGTGACCAAGCAGGACACCCGTACATCGGGGGAATACGAATATTCAGTAGTCAAAGTCCATATTCAATATTCAGCTCCATATTCAATTCAGTATTCAATTTGAACGGTGGCCATAGAGGCCATGTCCTTGAAGTACTGAATATGGGCGGCCACGTAGTATGACACAAGATATGGGAACAAGATCATTTTAGCAAAAACGATGCGTACCCCTGCTTTCAGAGGACTCATTTACGGTGATAAACAAGTTGACACTGGAAGCAACTTGTGATTGCAACGGTACCTGGTAGGAAAAGCAGTAATGATGAAACCAAGGGATATATCTAAGTAGTTATTGGCGAATTATGATAATCTTGCTTATGGAAACCCATATGCGACTACTCCTATCAATTTGTCATACTGAAAGCATCACTGGGTGGCTTTATTGAAAACATTTTTGTCCTTAATTTAGATCAGAATAAAGGGTGTTGGTAAGCATTAGTATAATTCAGATTATTCCTATTGCACCACGTATAAGTAGGAGTATGTCAAAAATTCCTGCGCTATTAGCGATGTCCGAAATGATTTCGCAACTGTTTATTGCTTTTCCAGTAACCAGTCGAAGGTTTTGATGAGTTTTAACTATATAGGGGTCCTATTTGTGCTTTTCACAATAGATACCGGGCTTGGGTTCCCCTGTATATTCTCCATGCAAGGTTTATCCTTGTTAAAGACGCTGGCTCGCTTAACCTCAATAGTATAAAAGTACGAGGATTATGGATTGTGCTTTTGGCGTCCGCTTTTGGTATCCTAGCTGTACAACCAGGTGAGGTGAAGTGTCCTTTTTTATAAGGCTTGCCTTGATACAAATAATCTTTAATTCAAAATAAAGCTCCTTTTCCAGATATGAAAAGTCGGGATCAAAAGAAATGCTGAAAAACAAAATGGTGGTTAAAGCTTACATTTGCATGTGCAAGTTTTGTGCTTCTTACATCTCTTTACATTCTAGTACCTGGTATCTCAGCAAAGGGTTCAGTGTTGCAAAAAATGCTAAAACCAGATAACGACGACGGTCAAAACAAAAGCAAAGCTACTGCGAACCGGGATACTTTGATGGAAAAGCCTTTATGGAAAAAGAAAGAAATGGATGGCCCGCAACTTGCAGATACCAGGCTTCAAGGGCAAAATATTACTAATATTACTTTAAAATATGGATTGATTTACTAATAACAATTTCTGTTTAGTTTTTTTTTTTGCAATTATCGCTCCTGGAAAAAAAAAATTTCAAAATCAAATAAGCTTTTTCAATTCAATGGACAAACTTAATATTTGATTGTTGACTCAGTTACAAGAGGAGTATTGCTACTTGAACGTTTACTGTTTGGAATGTAAAGTGGAAGTAGTTTAAGCTTGGTTGCAACCAAAGGGGGGTGGTGGGGGGTGGTGGGGCCCGTGCACCAGTTATCATCCGCTGTCCCGCAGCAAGGGAAAACCTCCTCCAGAAAAAAAAAATTAGTAAGCTCTTCTTGTAATACGTTAGTAGCTTCTTCTTTATATTGAAAGATGAGTGCCTTAATTCTTGGATCAACTGGTTTGGTTGGTAATGAAATCTTGCAGCAAGTTAATAAAGCTAATTTCATTGAGAAATTGGTTACTGTTAGTCGTAAGAGACCCCAGTTAACTAGTGATAAATTAACAGCAATTGTAGACAACGATTCAACCAAATGGCCAGAGTTGATTAAAAAGCAACAGGATTTAAAGATTGGTTTTAGTGCATTTGGAACAACCAGATCAGCTGCTGGATCAGCTGAAAACTTTGTTAAGATTGATCATGGAGTTAATTATGAATGTGCAAAAGCAGCAAAAGAAGCTGGAGTTGAAACTTATGTATTGATTTCGAGTGTTGGATCGAATTCCAAATCCTCGTTTTTATATTTGAAGACCAAGGGACAACTCGAAGAAGACATTCTTGGTTTAGATTTCCCCAAAACCATTATCTTAAGACCAGGAGTCTTATTAGGAGAGAGACAAGCTGCTAAAAATTTTGGAAATAATTTTGCAGCTTCTATTGGAGGTTTAGCCCGAAAGTTTAATTTATCCTTAGGGATGAATCCAATCAGCGGAGAAGAAGTTGCCAAGGCTGCTATCCATTTATCCCAAAATGCCAAAGATAAGGTTGAAATTATTGAAGCTAGTGATTTACTAAAATTAGTTAAAGAATTGAAATAAATAGTAAAAATGTTTATTTAATTAAATTTTATAAAGAACTGAATATATTATTCGATAAAGGGGCATTTTTTATTAACATCATCAGTTAAAATATGATCATTTAACCAATCTTTACCAATAAATCTAACCCCACAAACACAAGTACCCCAATGATCTAATTTATCACTTAAATTATGTAATTTTTTAATTTCACCAACATCAAATTTAAAATGTCTATTTAATAAATGTTTTTTATAATCATAAGGTCTATTAAATCTACCTGATTTATGACGACATTGATTTTTAGGAAATTTACAAGTAAATCTTGAAATTGATTGATGAGTTCTCATATGTCTTGACATATCTCTAGTAATTCTTTTACCACACACATTACAAAATCGATGATCAACAAAAGTAGATTCAACCATGGGGACAACCATGGAAGAGTTAGAATTAACCATAGTAGTCATATCGGGATATTGTTGAAAATTATTATGAGAATTATAAAATTGTTGATGAATTAAATTATCATTAGGATGAATTATTGGTTGACTAAACAGACGATATTTAGCGTCTTGATGTTGGGGTAATAAATTATTATATTCAATAGTTGGCATTGATTGACTTTTATTTTTGAGATAATCATTTTCAATCATCGTTGGTTGATTATAAGAATAAGTTTGAAGGTTTATATTAAATGGAGAATTAATTAATGTATCATGAGTTTCATTAGAAGAAGGGATTATATTATCAACTTGCTGTTGATTTTGTTGATAATATTCTGGTGATTGTTCATTCTGATTTGATATTATCCTTTTCATTTTTTGATAATCAGAATTGAAGGTTCCTTTTAATTCAATTGGTATATTATCTTGATAATTGAGTAATTCCATTTAGTAAGTATAGTGATAAAGAAAGAAAGAATAAACAAAAAAAAAAAGAGACACCTTGCCAAAATCAAGCAAAACAATTTGGTTAAATAAACCAAACTGGTTTTAATTATAATCGTGAAAAACCCGTAATAATTAAAGATCTTTAATAGATACAAGAGGAAACTTCATAAAATAAAGTTTTTGATAAAGTTTATGAAGAATATGTGACGCACGAGAACTCCCTTCAAATAGGCGATTCAAAAGAAACTGGCCATTAAAGATAGCAAATAAACAACTTGAAAAACAAAAAAACAAAAAAANNNAAAAAAAAAAAAGAATAGCATAATGAATTGACAGAATTAAGAACAAAGAAAGTTTGTAAGCGAGAATAATTTCAAACCAGACCCTCAAGGAGCTGATACCCTGTTAGGTCTGGACTGGTTTAAAGGCGTACATACATTGTTGAAATACCAAAGAAAATTTTTTTAAAACCTGAACCAAAAATAAAAATAATTCAATCACATGTAGAAATTCGATTTTGCATAGACGTACCAAGTACGCCAGTTTCTTCATTACTTTTGCATACAGCGCTGATGTAATTACAATAACCTTTTCCCACTATTTCCTATTTCCTCTACCCACCACTGGATAAATGCTCTATACACCTCTCTCTAAACCCTATATTCTGCCCTCTATACAATTTATACACCACGGTCTATCGCTGCAATAGAAGCTATTGAAATGCCATTGCTATTGTTAAAGCCTAACGTTTAACTCTAAATTAACTGAAGGAACAGACTGGTTTTGTGTTTTTTGCAGCACTCGCATGTGATGCGGACCAGTGCATCACCTTTAAGGGCAATAACAAAGTTAACTTAATCGGTTATTCAATAGAGTATATTAGCATTATTGTTTTGATTGTTGTGCTGACTATTGTATTGGTTATGTATTGGTTATGTATTGGTTATGTATTTGATTGTCTGTATTATATTGGTCGTAGTTATTGTAGGGGTAATGCCAGTGTGAAGGGGTCTATGCACAATTGAATCACAATACAGAAAAAGCAGGGAATTACTAAATACGACAATAAACTAGGTTGACAAGCGAAAGTAGCAAAACCGTGAATTTCAGTTGAGGATAAGTTTCTAGAAGGCTACCCTGACTGGACTAGGTAATGTTTCGAGAAGATTTACGTTCTAGTGGGCTTTGGTCAACATATTGCCCTGATAGCTGACCCGAATTGTACAGTGGTGACAACTATTTTGAAATTTGAAGCAGGTTTTCTTGTCAGTTTAGCTATTTCCATAATCAAGTATAACCGAAGAATTCCCTCAATGATCTTTGTAGATGGCTTTTCGATTAAGCAATTCTCTCTTTGCATTCAAGCAATTCTTTACATTTAAGCTTTTCCCTTGCACCTTTAAGCATTTGTTTTGATTTATTTATTTTGATTCAAAAAAGCATTTATTTTGATTCAAAAAAGCATTTATTTTTTTTGATTCAAAAATTTATTTTGATTCAAAAATCATTTATTTTGATAATGCATTTTGAGTCCATAAGCTGATAATGTATTTCTTTTAGTCAATAAGCTGATAATGTACTTCGCTGTCTTGTAGAAAATTAATGTCCGCCGAATGACGGGGCTAATCCCGCGGTTCTCCCCACGGAGCCCGCCCGGCGTGCGCTGATTGGTGGACTTAATCCCCCGCGTAAACACCAGTACGTGTACTTTGCAGCATGGCGTGGAATAAGAAAAAACCCTGCCGGTTACCCGCACATTCTAATTAATTTTTGGTTTTTGTTTTTTTATTTTATTTTCTGTGAACGTCGTGCGCCGGCTCGTCTCTGCGCGCAGTTCACTGCTAAACTTTTCACTCGAGTGAAAAAAAAAAATTTTTCAGTTCTTCATATTCTCTAGTTACTCTTTTCTTCATCATTAACCATGGGTGCCTACAAATATTTGGAAGAATTACAAAGAAAAAAACAATCTGATGTCTCTCGTTTCTTATTGAGAGTCAGATGTTGGGAATACAGACAAAAAACTGTTATCCACAGAGCCTCTAGACCATCTAGACCAGACAAGGCTAGAAGATTAGGTTATAAAGCTAAACAAGGTTTTGTTATCTTCCGTATTAGAGTTAGAAGAGGTGGTAGAAAGAGACCAGTTCCAAAAGGTGCCACTTACGGTAAACCAACCAACCAAGGTGTTAACCAATTGAAATACCAAAGATCTTTAAGAGCTACTGCTGAAGAACGTGTTGGTAGACGTGCTGCTAACTTGAGAGTCTTGAACTCTTACTGGGTTAACCAAGATTCTACTTACAAATACTTTGAAGTCATTTTGGTCGATCCTTCCCACAAGGCCATCAGAAGAGACCCAAGATACAACTGGATTGTTAACCCAGTTCATAAACACAGAGAAGCCAGAGGTCTTACTTCTACTGGTAAAAAATCAAGAGGTATCAACAAAGGTCACTTATTCAACAACACCAAAGCCGGTCGTCGTCACACCTGGAAAAGACAAAACACTTTGTCTTTATGGAGATACAGATCTTAAGCTATGTAAATTATTTAAATTTGTATTTTGCATTTTTTAATTTCCTCAAAAATGTTTATTGTGTATATATTGAATGAATAAACGTTTGTGAACTTCATATTTATTGTACTAATAACCCCAGTAAATTATTAAGTCATACTAATAAGTCATAATAAGTTGTAATGAGTAAAGTAATAAGTCAAGTCAATAATAGTATTGACTCTGAAGTTGACTCTTATTAAGGCCCGCACAAATTGAAATTCGTCATACAAAAAAAAAAAAAAATGTTCACTAATAAAGGAGAACAAAAAAAAAATTCATTTTTATTTCAACCTCTTTGATTCTAGTTATAAAAGATAATTCATTGGTTTGATACAATTGAATCTTCTCTTCCATCTCTTTTCCTTCCATTGAATCAAAATGTCTGATTATACTAAAACCGCCATTTTATCTGTTTACGATAAAACTGGTTTATTAGATTTAGCTAAAGGCTTGGTTGCTCAAAATGTTCGTATTTTAGCTTCTGGTGGTACTGCTAGAATGGTTCGTGATGCTGGATTCCCAGTTGAAGATGTTTCGACCATCACCCATGCTCCCGAAATGTTGGGTGGTAGAGTTAAAACTTTACATCCTGCTGTTCACGGGGGGATTTTAGCTAGAAATCAAAAATCTGATGAAGATGATTTAACTGCTCAAGGTATTTCTAAAGTTGATTACGTTGTTTGTAACTTATATCCTTTCAAGGAAACCGTTTCTAAAGTTGCCGTTACTATTGATGAAGCTGTAGAAGAAATTGACATTGGTGGGGTTACCTTATTAAGAGCTGCTGCCAAAAATCACGCTAGAGTCACTATTTTATCTGATCCAAAAGATTACGCTGGTTTCTTACAAGAATTAAAATCAGGGGAAATCTCTGCTGAAGCTAGAAATAGATACGCTTTAAAAGCTTTTGAACATACTGCTGATTATGATGTTGCTATTTCTGATTTTTTCAGAAAACAATATTCAGAAAATATCTCTCAATTACCTTTAAGATATGGGGCTAATCCTCATCAAAAACCTGCTCAAGCTTTTGTTCCTCAAGGTGAATTACCTTTTAAAGTTTTGGGGGGTTCTCCAGGTTATATTAACTTATTAGATGCTTTAAATTCTTGGCCTTTAGTTAAAGAATTATCTGCTTCTTTAAATTTACCTGCTGCTGCTTCCTTTAAGCATGTTTCTCCTGCTGGTGCAGCTGTTGGTTTACCTTTATCTGATGTTGAAAAACAAATTTATTTTGTCCAAGATATTGAAAATTTATCTCCTTTAGCTAATGCTTATGCTAGAGCTAGGGGTGCTGATAGAATGTCTTCTTTTGGTGATTGGGTTGCTTTATCCAATATTGTTGATTTACCAACTGCTCAAATCATTTCAAAAGAAGTTTCTGATGGGGTTATTGCTCCAGGTTATTCTGATGAAGCTTTGGCTATTTTAAGAAAAAAGAAAGGTGGTAAATATTGCATTTTACAAATTGATCCAAATTTCAATCCTGAACCTTTAGAATCAAGACAAGTTTATGGTATCACTTTACAACAAAAACGTAATGATGCCATTATTAAAGGCTCTTCTTTTAAAGAATTTGTTTCTCAAAATAAAAATTTAACTGAACAAGGTGCTATTGACTTAACTGTTGCCACCATTGCATTGAAATATACTCAATCTAATTCTGTTTGTTATGCTAAAAATGGTATGGTTATTGGTTTAGGTGCTGGTCAACAATCTCGTATCCACTGTACCAGATTAGCTGGTGATAAAGCCGATAACTGGTGGTTTAGACAACATCCAAGAGTCTTGGGTTTCAAATGGGCTAAAGGTGTTAAAAGACCAGAAAAATCTAACGCTATCGATTTATTTGTCACTGGTCAAATTCCAACCACTGAACCAGAAAAATCTGAATATGAATCTAAATTTGCAGAATTACCTGAACCTTTCACTAAAGCCGAAAGAGATGAATGGTCTGCTAAATTAAATGATGTTGCTTTGTCTTCTGATGCTTTCTTCCCATTCCCTGATAACGTTTACAGAGCTGTTAGATCCGGGGTTAAATTCATCGCCGCTCCTTCTGGTTCTGTCATGGATAAAGCCGTCTTTGGTGCTGCCGATTCCCATGATCTCGTCTACGTCGAAAATCCAATCCGTTTATTCCATCACTAGAATTCTTATTTCCATTCTTCATTATGTTTTTTACTTGTTTGACTTTTCATTTCATGTTTTCCCCTATTATCCTCCCTCATCACTTTCCCCCTTACTCCTTCATCTCATCATCCCACTAAATCTATTTATCAATTAATATATATACTTATATATACCTACTTTGTAGATAATCTTTAAACTAAACTGAAAAAAAAAAAGTAGTGCACTTTTTGCAATACTCAACCTCGAAGAACACGTCAACTTACAGAAGTGAAAATAGAGACCACAAAATGTGAGAATGAAAAATTATCTTTTGAACCAAAATTGTATAGTGGAAACTTGAAAGCCAATTACTTTTGATAAGTATATACCGAGGTGTTTTATAGAGATAATTCATCATCACCGTGATACAGCGTTAGCAAACATACTGATCACATCATGGCGTTGGAATATAATTACGATGAGGAAGGAGAAACTTGGCCATTTTTCGTAATGGCTGTCCTTACCTTTATTTTGGTTCCACTTACGATAAAATGGATTAGAAAAGCAGTGAGCTCGAATGATCCATTAACTCAAAATAAGAAAGTTAAGGGATCGATTGTGGAAGACCATAAGACTTTACAAATTGATAATTTTGATAAAATCAAGAAGTTTCAATCCAAAAAAAAATCAGCTAAAATTTTCAATAAAACTTTGCTTGTATTGATCATTGGATGGGCATTGGTGATCTATATTGCTTTGTATTATACTAAAGAGGCCAACTTACAAGGATCTTTTGATCCTTATACTATATTGGATGTTTCAATTACTGCTTCTGAACGTGAAATTAAAAGTCGTTATAGAAAATTATCTTTGAAATTTCATCCGGATAAACTCCCTCAAGATGTCACTCAAGCAGCAAGAGAAGAAATGGAAACTGCTTTTATTAAAATCAATTTGGCTTACAAAGCTTTAACTGATGAGGTTACTAAATCAAATTTTCAAAAATATGGCCATCCTGATGGTCCTCAAGACGTGAGTCATGGTATTGCCATTCCTAAATTTTTGGTTGAAGGTTATTATTCTCCTTTTATGGTGGTTCTTTATTTCTTCTTAATTGGTGTCTTATTACCAACAATTGTTGGTGTTTGGTGGAATAATGTTAAAAGTCATACTAAAAGAGGTATTCATGTTGAAACTGCTGCAATGTTTGTTCGTAAATTAGCTGATAGAAACCCAGGTAAAGTTATGACTCCATATGATTTATTGGATTGGCTTCTTGCTTCTAATGAAATTCAAACTGAATTTAAACATTTGGGTCCTAATCAAATTAGAGATTTAATTTCAAAATATTTATTCCGTAATGATAAAGATCTTGATGCTAAACTTCAAAACGAAAAATTAAAATTAATTTCAGTCTTACCAAAATTATTAAATGGGTTTATTGAAATTGCAGCTGCTTTTAGAGGTGTGGACATTATTATTGCTGCCACTGATTTACAAAAAGCCATTGTTCAAGCTGTTAGACCAACTGGTAGATATCAAGAATTATTACAATTGCCTTATGTTGACGCGAAAGTTATCAGTCAACAACCAATTAAAAAACTTGGTAAGTTATTGACGTTATCAGAAGAAGAAGCTGGGAAAGTTTTAGGTATTACCGATTCAACAAAATTGAAAAAGGCTTTAGAAGTTGCATCTCACATTCCACAGTTTAGAATCTTAGAAGCTGAATTTAAGGTTCCTGGTGATGAAATTGTTCCTCCAAAGGCTAGTTCTCATTTGTCAATTAAATTTTTAATTAAATCTCCTAAACTCAAATCTTGTCCTGATATCCCTGATGAAAGATTAGTTGACGAAGAAACAATGGATTACTTAAGAGATCCTTTGAAAATAAATGAAGAACAACCACTTTTACCATTTACTTATTCTCCTTATTTCCCAAATAATATTCGTAACGCATGGAATGGGTTCATAATTGCTCAAAAGGATACTAAATTAGTTGAAGGTAGTACCATTGCGAGATTAGAAAATGCCGATTTGAGTAATATAGAAATTAGTCAAGACCAATGGATCTCTGGTAAAGAAGGCGATGTTGCTATAGGTACTTTTAAAATCCCATTTACTAATCCAACCCCAGCATCTCCTGGTAAGTATCATTTTAGATTAATCTTGAAAAATAATGGTTACTTTGGTAGTGATGTCGATATTCCATTAGTCATGGAAGTTGAAAATCCACCTCCACCAAAGATTGATGCTGCTAAATTGAAAGCCAAACTTGAAGGCACAGAAGAATCAGACGATGAAAGTGATATATCTGATCCTGAAGAAGATTCTCTTGCTGGTGCATTAGCAGCTTTGAATGGAGGTAATGTTAAAAAATCGGTTAAAGAAGATGAAGACTCGGATGAAAGCGACAATGAAAGTGTTTTCACCGATATTAATACTGACACTGAAGACGAAGGTAATTAAAATCACCAGTGTTTTCCAACCCTACCACCCCTTTAGATTATTTCAAATTTGTTATAAATTGTACCATAAATTCAGCAATGATTTATTGCATTCTTTACATAAATAAGTAGGAAATGCTGTAGTTTTTTCATTATTTATATTCGTTTCACTAATATATACATATATATACATACCTTGTTACAATATAATACATTATATAGATAAGCTTAAAATAACAGCATCAGGATTTGATAAACCTTGTTCTTTATAATAATCTTTGAGGATTTCATCATCTTTTGTAAAACCTTTTTTCAAATACCAATCAATGGCGTGTTTATTATCAACATGAACATGAATTACAATCTGATGAATGAATTTTTCCTTAGTTTTGTCAATAACATATTGCAATAAACGGGATCCAATACCTAAATCTCTATAAGCTTTCAAAACAGCAAAGCTTTCGATATAAACAGCATTAGGTATGATGTTTGTCTGGTTGGAGGTCTGTTGAGATGCCTCATGGTTTGGATTCTTATAAGATGTATTAATGGCTTTAGCCTTAACTGCACCAACTGGTAATTCAGCATAGTAACCAAGTTGAACAATTTGGTCCTTATTCAACGAATCCTTATACCAATTCTCACCGTATCTGGTTGGCAAAACAACCTCATTGATTTTCTTGAAAGTTCCTATATTATTGACAGTTAAACTATCCAATGCTATTATATCTCTACCCATCTCTGCAATTCTAATTGGAAGAAGAAGTAGAGTGAAAAATCTTTTGCAAAAAAACTTCAATAGAAAAAAGCTTCAATTTTGCAAACTCCACGAACCTCTGCCCTCTCTTCAACATTACCAATGCCTCTGCCGACAATTGATCTTCGCTCGACTTCGTCTAATTCCGTCCTTGATCCAGATATAAACCACGTTATACTAATCATATGCCATTATAATGTGGAGTGGAAAATGACCCATTGACCTCTCGTCACGTGACACTCCCAAATCAAAAAAAAAAAATTAAAAAACTCCCCCAAAAATTACAAAATGGTTCCATCCTCTTTTATCGTATAACTGATCCTTCCAGCAACGACTAAACGAAGCAGGAATTGCAATTGGAACATTTAAACCGTTGTTCTACTTTCACACTGGGCCTTTTTTTCGCTTTACTTTTGAAAAATCTTACAATGATTTCCACCATTTTGATTATATTAGCAGTGGTATACTTTCTCAAGAACCTTCTTGTTGATGTCAAGGTCTCCAATCCGTTAGAAAACAGCGGAGAGGGAGATCCCACCATTGTCAGCGGGAAGTTCACCCCCAAGCTGTTGGTCAAGTATAACGGGAGTGACGATCCTAAAATCTTCATGGCAGTGAAGGGTAATGTCTACGATGTTACCAACGGGGCTGCCTTCTACGGACCAGGAGGACCTTACGAAAACTTTGCCGGTAGAGACGCCTCTCGTGGATTGGCACTCAATTCCTTCGATCCAAGTGTCTTAACTCCTCTTGACCAGCCTCTTGATACTTTGAACAACCTTAGTGCTACCGAAAAGGAATCGTTGGAAAGCTGGGAAGAACATTTTGAAAATAAATACCGTCTAGTCGGAACTCTTCATAACGAAACCGAGCTTGAGGCCACTTCCGAACCCACCAAAGAGAAATCTAGCTAAGTCGCCTATATAAACCTTATAATATTTATTTCACAACCATTTACTGTAGCTTTTAAGAGTAATAGAGGGTAGTGTACTTGTGCGCTGAAAATTCACTTAAAAAAATGAAAAAAAAAAAAAGGGAAGAAAGTGAAAGGAACCACAAGTCTTCAGTGAAAGCATCTGGAACAGGGTTCTATACACGCATCATATATCGCTTGGATAAGATAGGTCGACTTGTGAATTTGAAAAGACCGATCTGAAAGAACAAAAAAAGACACAGGTTTCGTACATCGATTCCAGATAATCTTCAATTTTCAGCATCCTACCATGAGTTACCGTGGTGGAAGAGGTAGAGGTGGATACCACTACAATAACAATAATAACAACCATAGTAACTTTAATAACAATAACAACAGCCACAACAACTTTAATAATAACAACTATAACAACTTCAATAACCAAGGCAATTACAACAATTTCAATAATCAGAATAGAAACAACTTTAGTCAACAGAACATAAATCAATTTGCCAATAGTAATGCCGTACCCATTGAGATTCTTGGATGGAATGGGGCTACTCCCGATGAATGTATCAAGTTTATTTCCAGAAAATGTAAGATCAGTGTTTCGAATTACGAAGTGGATCCTAATTCTGGGATATTGAAAGGTTACGTCAAGACTAATAAAGATGCAGATACCTTATTATCGTGGTCTGGAGTTAAGTTTGCAGGGCAGCCATTGAAGATGACAAAATCCACTAGTGCCGATTCGTTCTCCAATAAAGCCGGGGGAGGGGTCGCCGGACAATCAAGTAATGCCATTGAAACTATTACTCAATTTTTAAAATCTCGTTATCAGCCAGACGTTAAACTTCTTAATCTTCTGGCAGTGCAACAAGATGGATCCTTATCAGCAAATGGGTTTTTCGCTTCTATCTCAACAACTTCCAAGTTTTTCCCTGCCTTGATGAAAATAGCCGGGGAATTGAAACTCGATGTTGTAAGCGTGGATTTGTCTGGTAATAACTTGAATGATTTAACTACCATTTCAACATTGGCCCATACTTTCCCCTTGTTAAAAAACTTGGCCTTACTGCATAACAATTTTCAACGTTCAAAGCTGTTTGAAGTTTGGAGACATAAATTGAATTTCTTACGTGAACTCGTTCTCATTGGTAACCCTATCTTGAATAACCCCAACGAGGCTTCCATTCTTAAACAAGAGCTTATGAAATCTTTCCCGAGACTTATTGTTTTAAATGGTGAAATAATAAGAAATGAAGAAGTTTTAAATAACCTTTTAACTTTCCCATTCGATGCCCCACAAGCAATGTTCTTCCAGGATGATGAAGTTCAAAATTTATCAACTAATTTCGTGGCTAATTTCATAAAATTGTGGGATTCTAATAGGCAAGATCTTTTGATGCTATATCAAAATGAATCGCAATTCTCAATGCAAGTTGACTCAGGACACCCACATACTACCGAAGTTTCTTCAAATAATAGAGCTCCTTCTAATTATCAATCAGGTCCTGATTTTGGTTATTACTTATCGGAATCCCGTAACTTGACCAGAGTCTCATCTACAAAATCACGATTTTCAAGAGTTGCCTTGGGACCTGAACAAATTTTTAAATCTTTTTCTCAACTCCCTAAAACTCGTCATGATCTTATGGCAAAGCCTGAACTTTATAGTATGGAATCATATCGCTTTCCACAACTCAATGGAATTATCATCACTTTCCATGGTGTGTTTGATGAAGTTGCGACTCCTGATCTAGAATCAAATAATCCTCCTTCTGGTCCTAGTAGGTACCGTTATGGATCAAAAAATAAAAAGGCGGCGTTAACTCCAAAAAGTTTTGATCGTACCTTTGTTGTTATTCCAGGTCCAAATGGTAGCATGATCGTTGCCAGTGATCTTTTATCTATTAGAGCATTCACTGGACCAGAAGCTTGGGTTAGCACGAGAGAATCCCAACCTACATCTCAACCTGCTCCTGTTCCTACTCCTGGACCCACTCCTGGACCAACTCCTGGACCCACTCCCGTCCCTGCTCCAGCTCCTAACGCTGGAATTCCTACCCCTACCCCTACAGTAGCCGATTTACCCCCAGAAGTAAAAGCAAATTTGAATCCTCAACAACAAGAAATTCTTGTCAGGATATTACTCGAAACTAAACTCAATATGCAATATGCTGTCATGCTCTGTGAACAAAGTAATTGGGACTATCAACAGTGCTTAATCAATTTCAAAAACTCGGTGGCATCACTTCCACCAGATGCTTATGCTGCATAAACCAATTGTAATTTCCATTTTAAAAGTAACCAACTCTCTGTATTCTTAAATAGATAATCCAAACATTTTGTATCTGTATATACTTTGTAAAAATATAGCATCATCAACTTTAACATATTTGTAGAGATTTTGCAACTTAAATCTGTCTGAAAAAAGCGAAAATCGCGTCAAACTTGAAAAAAAGGCAAAAACGAACAGACTCGCAGTAAAACATCTAACCCATTATTGAAGCCAAACCTTACTCTGATATTAGCAGAGGCAATACCAGGAATGATGCTGTCTTATAATATTGCAATGGTATCCGATTTCTTCTACCCTCAACCTGGAGGTGTGGAATTCCATGTCTATCATTTATCTCAAAAACTAATCGATTTGGGACATTCTGTAATAATCATAACACATGATTATGGAGGAAGAAATGGGATAAGAATATTGACTAATGGTTTGAAAGTATATTATGTTCCCTTTTTTCAAGTCTACAGAAGCTCTACTTTTCCAACCGTGTTTCTGGCGTTCCCTATTTTAAGAAACATCTTCATAAGAGAACAGATAGATATTGTGCATGGCCATGGTTCTTTGTCAAGTTTATGCCATGAAGCTATACTACATGGGAGGACGATGGGGATGAAGACTGTTTTCACTGATCATTCGTTGTTTGGATTTGCTGATGTTGGATCAATCCTAGGAAATAAGCTACTCAAATTTACGTTAAGTGATGTTGGCCATGTCATTTGTGTGAGCCATACATGCAAGGAGAACACTGTTTTAAGAGCCTCTATTGATCCATTCAATGTTTCTGTCATTCCCAATGCTGTGATATCAAAAGATTTTCAACCAAAAAGCTCAGATTTAAAAACAGATAACAAAAAGCTGAAAACAGTCACAATTGTAGTAATATCAAGACTATTTCCTAATAAAGGTGCTGATCTTTTAACTGCAATAATCCCAAGAATCTGCTTAGCAAAACCAGAAGTTCGATTTTTAATCGCTGGTGATGGTCCAAAGTTTCTTGATTTAGAGCAAATGAGAGAAAAGTACTTTTTACAAGAAAGAGTCACGTTAATGGGGGCGGTTAAACACGAAGAAGTTAAAGATGTTATGATACAAGGTGAAATTTATCTCCATCCTTCATTGACCGAAGCATTTGGTACTGTCATTGTGGAGGCTGCCTCGTGTGGATTGTTTGTTGTGACTACAAAAGTTGGTGGTATACCTGAGGTTTTACCAAACCATATGACAAATTTTGCTAACCCAGAGGAAGATTCTTTAGTCGATGCTACATTGAAGGCCATTGATCTTATTCAATCAGGGAAAATTGACACCTCAAAGTTTCATGGCCAAGTTGCTAAAATGTATAGTTGGGAAAACATTGCAAAACGTACTGAAAATGTATACAATTCATTAGACTTGAAGAAGTTGAATCAACCACTACTAACAAGACTACGTAAGTACTACTGCTGTGGTTTCATTGCAGGTAAACTATTCGTTCTTTGTGTTGTTGTTGATATTTTCCTATTCATACTACTCGAGTGGTTCTACCCAGCTGAGCACATAGACCTTGCTACGAAATGGCCCAAAAAGAATAAACACAAAAAGTTGAATGGACCAGATGACCTCGATATCGATATCGACTGATCTAGATTTAAATCACGACGAACTTTAATGACTACTTTTGCATATATCAATAATATTATTAATGAATTTAAATTAGAATTAAATATTAGAAATACACAGTAATTCGTGGAGATAAATTACACGAGCTTTTGTTGATCAAGAATTCACTGAAGTAGAGATGTAGGAAGTTAAACATATGCGAAGTGAATTGGAGCATAAGGACTCAAGAAAAAGTGAATTAGTTGAATGATGAAGTGATTGAATTATTTCTTTCATGCTGATACTGTTTTTTCTTTTCTTCCATTAATGCATTTACATATCTGGGGATGTTAACTTTTGGTCTCCATACACCAGCACGAGCAGGAACTTGAACTGGTTGAGACTCATTAACTATACTTCGTATCATAGAAGCCGAATTACGAAAATCTTTTGATTTTTCATTTGTTTGATTTGGATTTGGTGATGTAGCAGCAGATGGCGGAGGTGAACCCACATTTGGTAAAATTTGTTGATCTAACCATTTTAGATCATCATTTTCAGGGTCGTTTTGGGAATGATCAGTGAATTGATTATATTTAATATTAACCATTTTTCTCAATAACAAGACTTCTTCAATCAACGCCATTTCATCAGTGAATTTTTTTTCAGCTTGCATATTTTCGAATTTTCCGACGAGATGGCTTGTTTCAAATACTTGATTAGATTTCAAAATTTCCTGAATTTCGAGCTCTAGTTCTTTATTAGATTTTAATAACGAGTCGTAATTTTTCTTCATATTTTCGTGGTCTTTCTTCAAAACCGACATTTCATTCTTCAATTTTTCGATATATTCTTTAGATTTTGCATCAGTTGAAGCCATATTTTTTTCTAGTAGTTTAACATTGAGTTGTAAATCTTGAATTCTGCTATCTTTTTCCATTAGCTTATTTGTTAAATCAGAGTATTTCAATTCAATTGATCTTTTATGCTTTAGTTCTTTACCATCATCTGGAGGAGGAGAGTGAGAGCTCATATCATTTACTGCGTCATAGATGCTTTGGGCTTGTTTTGAATAAACCTCATGTTTTGTTTTAAGTAAATTTCTATTCTTGGTCAAGTCTTCTAAGATGGAATCTAAAGTGCACCAACTTTCAACGTCATGATCGAACTCAAAAATATCCTTATATAAATCAACATCAACAACTGAAGTATCATCATCATGAATTGAGAAATCTTCGAATTCTAGCTTTTTAACTATTCTTGATAATGAATTGAAAGGATTGCAAATATCATCAATTGATAATATTTTGGTATCGGAAATCGTTAAATCTTTCGAAGCATCAGATGCATCATTTAAATCAATCAATAATGATTTTGCGTCTTCAGTTATATCAGTACTTAATTCAAAAATTAATTGAATTTTGTCGTAAATTTCTTGGATCAATTCATCTGGTTCATAAGGTTGTTGGAAATGACGATCTAAATAATTTAATATATATCTTGTTAATGTAATTTCCTCGGATGATTCGTGAGCCACGCTCAATGCTGAAATCTTGAAAAGAGATAAATTCTGGAAAATTATTGAATAAGTATCATTAACGAAGTTTAATTTCAATAAATCATGGCAATCTTGAATAAAACTTTTCAAATAAGAGACTGGAACATTATCAACATCACCTTCTTTTACATGATTAATTGAAATCATTAAGTTTTGATTTAATAAGCTGAGAATCTCTTTAAATGAAATGATATTATTAACATAATGTTTTGTTGCATAATTATACTCCCATAAATGAGCAATTGATTGTAAAAAGGAAAATAATAATTTTAAATGAAGTTTAATATTCGATAAATTACTCAATTGATATTCAATTTCAGATGAGTTTAAATTTTCCAAACTATCTAACATTATTGAAGTATAAGCAACATTTAAGTTGATATTGAATAAGACTTCATAACCACGTTTAAGATTTAAATTCGTTGAGATTAAAGAACTATCAAATTGTTGTAATAAATCTAATTTTGTTTGAGCAACTTTCAAAGAGATTTTATCATTTGTTGAAGAAGATTTATATTTTTTAATTTGTAATTTCAAAGAGTCTAATTGCAGATTTAATTCATCCAACATAACCTCATGATAATCTGAGCTGAATGTACTATTTCTATCACTTTGAGAAGAGGCTGATACTTTATATTCAGAAACTTTTGATTCAAGATACTTATTTTTCCTTTCCAAATCAGAAATTAGTAATTTATCATTTTGAATAACATCCAGTAAAGATTTGATATCATTTCTTAAATTTATTTCAATTTGTGATTGACTTTCTTCTAAACTTTTATCTAATTCATGAATTTCATTTAATTCATTAACAGTATCATTTAAAGATTTAATTTGATTTTGTAATTGTTCATTTTTACTAGTTAAATGTTCAATAATTTTTTCCAGTTCTAATGCAGAATCTAATTGAGTTTGTAAAGAATTTATAGTTAATTGGGCGGCTTCAAAATTTGATAATAATTGATCATAATTATTTAATTTATCATTATTCAGACCATTTTCCAGTTTTAATGCATTTAATTGATCTTCAAAATTTTTTTTGTTTTCATTAGTTAATTGATTTAAATTTGATAATGCTGATTCTAATTGTTTATTTCTTGAAACAATTAATTGGAAATCTTGTTTTGAAATATTTTCAATATTTGAATTTTCTTTATTTTCATCATTAACTTGAGATTTTATGGCTTCTTCTAATTGTTTATTCAATTCTAATTCTTCATGAACTAGATCATAATCTTTTTTCAAGTCATTATATTTATCATTTAAATTTTTTAAATCTTGTTGTAATTGGCTATTTTGCTCATTTAAATAATCTTTATCTATGGAAACCATTTCAAAATTTGATTCTAATTTGGATGCAAGCATTTGTTTTTGAGTCAATTCATCTTTTAATTGATCAACTGTTTGTTTATATTCTTTTATATCTTCAGTGGTATTTTTCAATTTGAATTGTAGTTTATCAATTACTCGATGTAAATCTGATATATTTGTAGAAGCATTATGCAATATTGGAGAAGAGATTGGAGTTGGATCGGGTAGACCTAAGAAAGCAGGTCTTACGAAAATACCATAATTTTGATCAGATTTTTCACAATCAAAGTATCTAATACCATTAACACTTCCATCATTTTTACCAATTGAAGCGTCAAGTTCAATACCTATCCAAGTTCCGGGGGAGAATTTTGTTTTACCAACAAACTTCACCACCCCGGGTTCACCTTTAACAGAAAGGGATGATCCAACTGAAGGTAATGTCATTTAGTATTTTTTCGGATAGAGAAAGGTGAAATATCAAAACTTCTCGAAAGAAACCACCTATATATGCAAACGTGAATCAAAAAAACTGACAACAGCGGTGGAAATATCTAACAACAGCGGTGAAACGCAGCTATCTAACAACAGCGATAAAACGCAGATAAAGAACAAGGGTTGAAAGTCAGGGAAGTGGTAACTGGAATTTTTCACCAGGGAGTTATTATTGGTTGTATGGACAAAGTAAGAGAACGGAGAATGAGGCTGAAAGATTCAGTAAAGGAGAATAGTTGACAGATGCAAAAAATACAAATGCCAATCGTAAAAGAAGCAAAATAAATCTGGGTAAAAAAGGAAAAACAGAAGTAGAAAGAGAAAGAAGGTGGATGTAACGATAATTTAGTTGATGATGACAATTGATGATAAACTTTTTAAACGATTAGCGTTAGACTAAAATAAATATTAACGCATGGTTAGAAATGAAAAATAAACAAAGCAAATTGCAGAAGAAGAGACTATTAAGAATACAAAATCGGAATCCGTTGGACAATAGAAGACTGTCACCAAACAAAGATTCGACGACTATAGGACAAGAATGCGTGGGTCAATTGATTGTTCAATTGATAGTATTAGATAAACAGAGGTAGCAGCAGTGTTAGAGTAGATGGACAAGAAGATGAAGAAGAAGAAGAAGATGATGAAGAAGAGAAGTAGAGAAGTTGGAGTTGAAGCAGCCGCCCATTTTTTTGTTTATTTACGCGAAAGTTACGCGAGCGCTAACAAACCTTGATCTAATGATGGATCCTGTGATAGAGATCCAGTTACTCAAGTGGATGGGTGCTGGTGTTGTGAGTTGTATCTAGACCCCTGTCAGCCGGTGCATGGCTAACCAGGCATTCCGTGGATGTCTGGAATGTTGGATACGGGCGTCCGATGATGTCTGGGGACGAAAGATGCGTTTAGGATTATGTGCTTGGATTATGTGTTTGGATTATGTGGATTATGTGCTTGTGATTTCGGATCGTTTGGCTGGTGCCCTCCGACCCTCCAGATCGACTATTACTAGGACTGCATTGGTCCAGGATTGCATTTGCATTGGTTAAGTTGGATATTTAGGTTTATATGGGGGTGGAATTGGGTGTTTTCTCATTTTTCAATGGATTTTTTTTTTTGATTGGAACGAAAACATCAACACCAACTTCTTTTCCATTACCAATGTCTGCTCCAGGAACAAGCTCGGGACCCCAGAAAAGAGGGTTGGGTAACTTGAAGGTGGAACTTCTCAATGAACAAAAACAAGAAATCAGAGAAGCGTTCTCGTTGTTTGATATGAATAATGACGGGTGTTTGGATTATCACGAATTGAAAGTGGCTTTCAGAGCATTGGGGTTTGAACTATCCAAAAGAGAGGTTTTGGATATCATCCACGAATACGACACCGACGACCGGAACTTGATCACCTACGAGAGCTTCTTTCAAGCAGGTACGTACTTTGACAATTGACTTTTCCAGGGCCCTTTGAATATTAACATTTTTTTTAGTTGGAGAAAAAATCCTTAATAGGGATCCTTTGGACGAGATTCGTCGGGCTTTCAAGTTGTTTGACGATGACGGCACCGGTAAGATAAGTTTGAGAAACTTGAGGAGAGTAGCCAAAGAACTAGGTGAAAATTTAACTGATGATGAATTAAGAGCTATGATTGACGAATTCGATTTAGATGAAGACGGTGAGAGTATGTATTATCGATCGTGTTTGCAAGACACCTACTAACTTTCTTTCTAGTCAATGAACAAGAGTTCATCAATATCTGTACAGAATAACCTCCTTTGCATTACCAATTGTATACTAGTATCTCTTCAATTCTGTAATATTTCCTTTTCTATATTAATATATATCGACACCCAGACACCAGCGTATGTATGGGTCTTTTTCTTGCTTTTCCCAAAAAAAAAAAGAAGAATAAGTAGTGCACGCACCACGTACCATAGAAAAAAAACTGAAAATTTTTTGAAAATTTACTTCAAAAGTTCAATCTTTAACCATTGCCAGAGGTTATACACTAGTAGGAATAGCTAAAGATGTCATGGAATACTGCTAAAAAAAGGTTCCAAGCCGATTTGGAAAAAATGTCCAATCGTGCCAGGGGGAAATACTTGAATGATTTGAAGAAAATGCAATTACCAACTTTTGAAACCGCTCTCCGTCCTATACCCCAAAATGAAAGAAGAACTGATCTTAAAGATATTGGATTTGCACCAGGAGATTTTGCATATATAACGGAAGGTCCACATAAGGGTACTATTTCAACTGTGCTTCAATATACTAGTGAATTCGATCAAGTTTACTTATCTTCGGTAACTTCCAAAAAAATTATTCCAAAAGAAAATTGGGTACCAAATCAATCTTCACATCTTATGGATTATCCAGAACCAATTTCAGCCAAAGATATCAAAGTGGCCGCGAAGGATAAAGACGAAAAGGGGAACGTTTATTACGTTGTTGCCGATGATATTGTTCAAAAAGATAAATATTATGATTCAAGATATTATAGATGGTTACCAAAAAGATTTATCAAACATCACGATGCAATTGAAATTCCATGGCCAAATCCTCCTCAAGAACAAAAACCAGGGGCTTTATCAACAAGCCCAGAAGTTGCCAAAGAAAAAACATGGGAATTACAATCAATTGTAAAATCTCCTTTCCCTTCAAAAGTTTTGAAAGAATTAAGAAATCCTTATAGTCAATACAAAAAGAAGGCTCTTAGTGATATTCAAGCAAGAAAATTAAATGCCCCCGAAATGCCATTATCAAAAGAACAAAAAATCTATTTAGCTAAAAAAGCTGCTGAACCTAAAAAACAATTACAAAGATTATCTCCAGAAATTCAAGATTTTATTGGTGAAAAAATTGCCAATCATGTTAATAAAATTGATAACCCATACCTTTTGGCTCACTTGGATGCATTATCCAATGTTAAAATTCCTGATTTTGCTAAAACCATGTCTAAAATTGAAGAATCAGAAAAACGTCAACAAAATCAATCATAATCAATTCATTTCATTACTTGTAAGTAAAATAGACTCACGGTTGTCTCATGTATATATACTCCTATAAATTAATGATACATATTTAATTTTTTTTTTGTAAACTACAGTTATCTTAACGTAAATAAATTTATTTTATTTTATAAAGTATAATAGAATCAAAATAAACTTACAATTTTTCATAGTCTATTTTACCTTCCAACTTCTTAACATCAGCAACTTTTCTGACCGCTTTCATTAAATCATTTTGAACAATGTAATCTCTTTCATCTCTAATTGCGAAAAAACCAGCTTCAGTTATAACATTTCTTATATCTGCACCATTAAACCCATCACTCATTTTAACTGCAGCTTCGAAATCAAATTCTCCTTGTTTAGCAACAGTTGAAGTATGAATTTTAAAAATATCTAAACGACCAGTTTCATTTGGTAAACCAATTTCAATTTTTCTATCTAATCTACCAGCTCTTAGTAAAGCAGGATCTAAAGTATCTGGTCTATTAGTTGCCATAATAACTTTGGTTGAACCCAAAGTATCGAACCCATCCATTTGATTTAATAATTCCATTAATGTTCTTTGAATTTCACGATCAGCAGAAGTACCTTCACTAAATCTTCTACCACCAATAGCATCAATTTCATCCATGAAAATAATACATGGTTCATGTTCTTTAGCGTATGCAAACATTTCTCTAATCAACCTAGCTGATTCACCAATATATTTATCTACAATGGCTGATGCAGGACTGAATATAAAATTAGCTCCAATTGTGGCAGCAACTGCTTTTGCTAATAAGGTTTTACCAGTACCGGGAGGTCCATATAATAAAACCCCCTTTGGTGATTTAATACCAACTCTAGTAAATAATTCTGGATTTTTCAATGGTAATTCAATAACTTCTCTTAATTCTCTAATTTGATCAGTTAAACCACCAATACCATTAAAGGAAATCTCACCCGGTTCAAATGTAGTCATATTATACACCAATGGGTCAACTTCTCTTGGTAAAATCCTCATTATAGTTAAGGTAGTCATATCTAAAGAAACTCGAACTCCATTCTTCAAATTTTCTCTTTTAATAGTATTACGACATCCAACAATATATCTTGGTCCACTTGATGCTTTAACTATAAATCTTTCTTCGTCCAATTGCTTCAAAACTTCTCCAATGATTTGTCCAACCGATTGTAATGCTTTAATATCATTTTCAGTCTTATCGTAGTCTTTATCTAAATCTCGTATAGTTAATCTTAAATCTTTCAATCTAGCATCCCATTTTCTATGCTCCACTAACTTATCCTTGAATTTAGATAATGCTCTTTCTCTTTCTGGATCCGCTGGTGCTGATTGAGCTTGTTCACCCGATTGTTCGTCGTTTTGTAAAGCTGCTAAAAGTGGATCGTTTTCTTCGGCACTCATACTTATTTTCTCAACTGATTAACTTATCTGGCTCCCAATTGTCAATTAGTCTTTCTTCACTCGATCAATTAATGGAAAAACACTCGAATTATCAAGCTAATGCTGTTAATATCGCTAAATACTTGCCAATCACGCTGGTGTTCACTGATTTCTCACTGTTTTTTCCTTTGGCAGTGGCAAAATGAGAGTAGTTGAAGAGACGGTAAAGAAACGACCAGCCAAAGGGTACTGCACATATAACGACATCAACGAAGAGTCAAAAAAAAAAAAAAAAAAAAAAAAAAAGCTTATGAAGCCATTGGAAGAGAAGACCAACCAATTCGAATTGATTCCCAGAGTATAATGGAGTTCCACGCGGTAGTATTGTGTGGGCCAGGAAGGGCTTTGACGCCGTTTTCGCAGCTCAGGTCGACCGGGGTGTGCAAGGCGTTGTTGCCTGTTGCCAATAGACCAATGTTTGAATATGTATTAGATTGGTGTGAAAAGGCATTTTTCCCCAAGATTACATTAGTGACCGACGAAGAGAGTTACGAGGAGATGAATTCTGCATTAGAGAACTATAAGTTGGCGAAAACCAATAAGAAAAAGATTGAGAGCGAGGCTGAGATTGTTGGATCAACTGAAGAAGTATTTCAGTACGCAACTTCGATTGATATCGTTTCTAATATTGCAAGTTCCAGCGGAGAAATATTGAGTTATTTGAAGAACTCTAACAAATTACAAGGGTTTGAAAACTTTGTTATCTTGCCCTGTGATTTCATTACCAATTTACCACCCCAGGTCTTGATTGAAGCTTATAGAAATAAATCAGATCAAGATATTGGATTAGCAGTGCATTATAAGAACTCATTGGATATAGAGGATAAGAAGAACACCATATTTCCTAAAAACTATACTGTATACACTGAATTAGAAGATGGACAACAACAATTATTAGATATTTATTCTAAAGAAGATACTGATTTTCATAAAGCATTAAAATTAAGAACACAAATGAGTTGGAGATACCCCAATAGTACTGTTGGTACCAAATTACTTAATAGTTCCATATACTTTGGATCTTGTAAACAAATATTTGAAATTTTCGAAAGAAACCAATTAAAATTTAGTGAACAGTATTTCAGAACCAGAACCATATCGAAGATATTTCGTGATTTAGCAAGAAGATCGTGGAGACATTCCTCATTGAAAGAGTCGATCAGCTTCTTGATTGTACCACAACAAGCTACTTTTTTCAGATCGAATAATTTACCAGTTTTGATGGAAGCAAATCGCTATTTTATGAAATTACAAGCACAGGCAAAAGGCCAACAAGCAGCAAAGGAAAAGCCAATTGCAAATGTTGGTAATGACTCATTAATTGGAGCAGAAACTGAATTGGGAGAAAAAACCAATGTTAAAAGAACAGTTGTTGGACCAAATTGTTGGATTGGTAAACGAGTTAAATTAACTGGATGTTTAATTTTAAATGATGTTAGAATTGAAGACGATGTTCAATTGGAAAACTGCATAATTGGACATCATGTAATTATACAACCTAAGGCTAAATTAATTAATTGTAATGTTGAATCAACTTATCAAGTTTCAAAAGGTACTCAAGCTAAGGGAGATACTTTATTATGTTTCACATTGGAGGGTTTGGTTGATCAGAATGCAGATGCCAGTGATCTTTCACTGGAAGCAGTATCAAGTACCGAAGGTGATGAGTCCGACCTGGATGATGATTTTGATGATGAATACGTTGATAATGCAGATGGGTTATTTGCATATTAGAAAATGCATTTTTATAAAGTTTATAAAATAACATTACTTTATACTATAAAAAATTATGTAAAATTTATATAAAAAAGAGCCAACAAAAATAACCATTAACATCATAACTATAAGGAAAGAGATTCATGAATAAATATAAGTATGCAAATAAAACAAGTTTGAAATGAAAATAAGATGATGATTAATTAATCTCGTCATCATGATGTTCTTTATCTTCAGAGATATACTCTGTTTTCATCAGATTACCGGATAAAAGTTTTCTTTTCTTTTTAGCAATGCCGCCGTCAAGATTTTTCTTTGTATTCAAATCTTCCGAATCACGATCAGTTTCGTAATCCGACAGGCCAGTTGATTCTTCCAGTGAGCAGTTTCGTTCATTTTGTAATCGGTATTTCTTCTTGAATGAATCATTTTTTTTATTTTTCTTCAAGTTATTTCTAAATTTATGCCCATGGGTAACCGATAATGCAGGAAAACTTGGTCTAAAACGGTAGCTAGTGGAAAAATCTTGACTTAATGCAAAATCGTAATCGGTGGGGATATTAAAAGCATCCGATTCAGTTGATGCTATCTCATTGTTTGATGTCACCTCATTAGATATTGGTTCTGTTGTTGAGCTAGAGATCAAGTTATTTTTATTCATATTAATGATCTCAGCTCTTTTGGTTAATGCCCAGTTCTCAATATCCTCTCCATTACTTATATTATTCAATAAATCATCTAAGCATTCTAGGTATCCCTTATTTAAAAAAACATTATTAGAATTATTTGAAAGTCGATACAAAGTAGCAACTGATTTGGCAGCATTGGCAAACTCCATCTTCTGGTGTTTCGTATCCTTATTGCCCGTCAGAATTGATGAGTTATACAACGATGCCACCGACTTGGCTGCATTCTTGAACTCGGTAGTTAGTTCTCTATTCAATTCATTAATGGAGGTTTCATCAATTGGTTTGGTTGGAGGTAGGTCCGTCGACAAATTAGATAAGTCCATCTTCCTTCGTATACAGCGTCTTGCAGTGGCTCTGGATGCTCCCTACTCTTATAATAACACTATTGTCTAACAAAAAAACGTTCAATACCAATATAAACCAATGATCTATGGATCCCTGTGGATTCAAAACGCTCTCTTTTAAAATTTTTTGTGTGTCTCTGCTCACTGGTCTTGTGCGATAACCGATAACGGCCGGAAATAGCCCGGAAATGCCCAGCTACTGCAGACCAACGCACGTGACTGATTTTGAAATCCGGCCAGGTCAAAAAGAAAAAGAGTAGACTTCCACGTATAGCGAACAGAAACGAACCAACTATTCAAGTCAACAGGGATTATAGGTTAAACATGGTTAAATCTACTATAATCTACCGTTACGATGGTGCGTATTACATATAGAGTTAGTCTGGGGATGGTTTTACTAACCCGAATTTAGCACTCCCGTTATGTGGATCGGTCGACGACAATAATGATCCAGCCTTGATGGAACAAAAGAAGAAGTGTAAGTTGATAATTAGTCGAATCACTCCTAATAGTGAACCGCAAGCTACCATTGAGTCCGGGGCTTTCAACATTCACTACTTGATCTCCAATTCGATTATTTATTTAAGTATTTGTGATAAATCCTATCCAAGAACATTAGCATTTTCATATTTATCAGAAGTATCCCACGAATTTCAAAACTCCCACGGTCAAGAGGCATTGAGCAATGGTGCAAGACCATTTGGGTTCAGTTCATTTGATAATTTCTTGAGTAAAACCAAGAAGATTTACCAAGATCAAAGAGCTCAATCGAATATTGATAAATTGAATACTGATCTTGCTGATGTTAAGAAAGTTATGACTAAAAATATTGAAGACTTATTATACAGAGGAGACTCTTTGGATAAAATGAGCGATTTATCCTCAAGTTTAAGAAACGATTCTATCAAATACCGTAAAAAGGCCCAAAGAATCAACTTTGAAGCCATGATTAGACAATACATTCCAGTTGTTGGGGCTGGATTATTCTTTGTATTTTTAGTTTGGTACATTTTCTTAAGATCTTAATTCACTTTCAATTCTTCTTCTCTTTTCCACATATCATCTTAATAAATAATACTTCAATGTAGATACTTCAATGTAGATACTTCAATGTAGGTACTTCAATGTAGATACTTCAATGTAGATACTTCAATGTAGATACTTCAATGTAGATACTTCAATGTAGATACTTCAATGTAGATATTTCAATGTAGATATTTCATAAGACTGATACTCCATAGAAAAAAAAAATCGTATCGCGTTAACTTCTAATAACTTCAACCTACTTCTAAGTTTACAGCTCTCCATGAGTGATCCAGGAAGGGCAGCTAGCCCAATTAAGAGACCGTTGGTATTGGATCGTAAAACATCATCCGCAGGCTTACTACCCCAATCAAAACCACAGGCTAATAACTATGCTAGTGATCCTACAACTGCCATTAACTTTGAAAATGCTGATCTAAATAAACCAATTGATGAACAAGGTAAGCAACTGACAAGTAGCTCTAATAGCTTGATTTCTCCTATAATACATACCAGTGATGATATTTTATCCGAACAATTGGATGATGAAGATGAAGATGAACACGATCTTCTGAATATATTACAAGATTTGATGATTAATGAACAGTATAAGATAAAGATTGATTCAATGAACAATAAGAAGAATGACTTCCAAAATTGGAACATCTTTAATAAGCCCTTGACCATTGAAGACATTTTAGCTAGGTACATCAATATTGATAAAACGAGTGATGATGCAGGTAAATTTCACGATAAATTTAAGCAATTTTTCATATTATCAACTGCAGGAAAACCAATATATTCGATGAATGGATCGGATGATATCGTGATTGGATACATGGGTTTAATAACCACGATAGTATCGACATTCCAGGAAAATATGAAGGAGGATTTTAAATCAATAAAGTATGGAAACAATTTAAAGCTTTCAGTATTGAACAAAGATCCATTGTTATTTGTATCAATAACCAAGTTGAACTATGAAATAATACCATCGTTAGAATCTCAAAACGATGATTATCATCTAATAAGACAATTGAATACATTGTATAACTATGTGTTATCGATATTATCCAAAACAACCATCACAAAAAACTTTAATAATCGAATG
The DNA here is from genome assembly GCF_001661395.1 of Hyphopichia burtonii NRRL Y-1933. Lineage (NCBI taxonomy): Eukaryota > Fungi > Ascomycota > Pichiomycetes > Serinales > Debaryomycetaceae > Hyphopichia > Hyphopichia burtonii. Next base: position 980,466 of record NW_017963728.1, read on the forward strand.
AATTATGATTTAAGAAAAATCTTGACTCCACTTGATTTCAGTAATTTTGATAATTTATGTATGAAGCTAACTTACGGGCTTTCGACTAAAGAACCGAATAAGTACGATTCAGGATTCGAATTTTTCATCAGTGAATTATTAGGGTCTAATTTACAAAGCACCAAAATAAGTCATACTGCTAGAAGCAAGTTGAACTCCATCTTATTAGGCTGTAAGAAATTAAAAGCCAAAGAGGAATCAGATACTTCATCGATTTTCAATCTACAAGAGAAACAAGAGCAGTATATAAGCGGAGACTTATTATTTTCATTATTAACATTTGGAACTGATAAGATATTAACCATGATGAGGCCTCGAAATCATCAACTAACAAATGATGATATCCAAACGCTTTTATTAACTATACAATCTACACCATTGAATCAAGAAAAAAACGAATCTCTGGAAGATTTGTGGATACCATTATGTATGCCTAATTTCAATAGCAATGGATTCTTATACGTTTTCGTTAAAAAATTCGATTTAGCGGAATACTTGTTGGTAGATGGGAAAAATATCGAACCACAAATCATTACGATTATATTGATAAGTGGCAATAAAAACAGTTTCTTTCAAATGAAGGAAATTTCGGATCATATAATATACAAAATCATCAAGAATGAAATCTTTCGGAATAAATTAAGTGACGAACTAATGAATAGTTGTAATTTAAAAATCTTCAAGAACGAAGAGGATCAATTCATCAAGCATTTCATATATAAACTGAAGTTGCATAAACAGTTTTTCATGAGTGATGCTTTGACCAAATCTGACGATCTAGACGTGAATCAAATACTACAATTAGTTTATTTCTATTCAATTTTAATCAAGACAAAGTCATCAAGCATCAAAACAATCACGGTGAAGAATAAGAAACTTACATATTTGAGATGGCAATTGAACAATCAAACCATCACTGGGTTCATGTTATCTGACCAGCAATATGAGTTCTACTGTTTGAGTGACGAACTGATCAAGTCGCAACAAGTGATTAATCAGAGTTTGAAAATCATAAAATGGTGTGAAAAAAATTATGAAAGACTATTTATTGGAGAAGGCGTTTGTTTTTAAAGTGATTTTATTTAAGTATTGCTTGTTCAGCATTCTTGAAAACCTCATTCAATTTATCCACATGAGTTTTATGTAATTTTTCAAAAGTTGAAACTAATTTATTATCGGAATCAGATAAGTTATTTTTTTTGGAGTATTTACTTAACTTATTTTTAATATCTGATCTTATTGAATTAAGAGATGAATTTTTGTTACCAGTTTTAAATTTTTCTAATTCGTTTTTCAAAACTTTTATATTTTCCTTTTTCATTTCGGTTGTCACTGGGGGTAATGGGATATTTAAAGTTTGTTTATTTGAAGGATCGATTTGAGGATTCATATTTAGGTTAGAACTTAATATACTATTAATAATGGATGATGTATATTGAGGATCGAAAACAGTTATTACAAATTTTCTCCCTTTAATTGAAGTTTGGGCTAAATTTATAAATGGTTGATCACCATCATCAGTATTAATAGTCAATTTATCAAAAATTGATGGATTTGTTTTACCTAATTTAGTTTCATTAGCAGTTTTGGTGAAAAGTTCGATTATTTTATTGAAACGAGTTTCAATTTCTTTCAAATCCAAGATTTCTTTTAAATTTGGGGTATCATTGGAATCTTCTTCAACTTCCTTGGATTTCTTACTAGGTTTCCCTCCTCCCTTTTTAGCTTTTGCTAATTGAACGGAAGTGGTATGGAAATTAGCATGTTTCACCGGCAATCTAATAACCGGCGTACGAATGACGTTTCTTAAAAGCACCGATCTGAACATTGGAGGGCCTGAATTGGTTTCTAAAGTATACCCGTTTAATATCAAACCGTTTATAATGAGAAAATTTTCAACCTTGTCGTGCCTTGGAAAAATTGCAGCAATTACCTGCCATTCCCATCCTAATAGATCTGCTAACTAAACGATGAATCTCAAAAGAATCGACTCCTGGATGAGTCGACGAATCTTCGGTGGATCTTGGACTGATCTTGGGGAATCTCCAATCACCAATGAATCAGTAGTACGCTCCCCGAGTTAACTCCAGTAGGTCCGACCAAACGAACACAATATCTTCTCACGGTCTGGCCAGTGGGTCCAATTACTAATTTGTGGAGTATCTCCAACCTTTCTGATATTTCTGATGGCACGGAGTTTCACTTTCAACCGTTGAACCAAACAAACTCCGGAGTAGCTAGCGCTCTCGGCACAACGTCTTTCATCCGAAGGACTCTGGCCGCGTAAGGCTGATTATTCATTGAATAACTGACTGAGAAGAGCTGGGGCCTGCACACAACCCCCTCCTCAGGGTATAAATAAGAAGAAATCTCCTGAGATGCTGGTTTCAATTGTGGGAGAACAACATCAAAATGTCCAAGTTCTACGAATTAACCCCCCTCGACAAAGCCGGTAAGCCCTTCCCATTCAGTGACTTGAAGGGTAAGGTGGTATTGATTGTGAATGTTGCTTCCAAATGTGGGTTCACTCCTCAATATAAAGAGTTGGAAGAATTGAATAAGAAATACGCCGATAAAGGATTGCAAGTGATTGGATTCCCATGTAACCAATTCGCATCGCAAGAACCAGGTAGCTCTGAGGAAATTGCTTCTTTCTGCTCTTTGAACTACGGGGTCACTTTCCCAGTATTAAAGAAAATCGATGTCAATGGTGACAAGGCCGATGACGTCTACAAGTACTTGAAGGGAGAAAAATCCGGGTTATTGGGATTGACCAGAATCAAGTGGAACTTCGAAAAGTTCTTGGTTGACAAGGAAGGTAACGTTGTAGAAAGATACTCCAGTATTGCCAAACCTGCCAGTATTGCTCCTAAAATCGAAGAGTTACTTAAGTAATAATGTATACTAATGTATTTTTTAACGTAAAAGAAGAAACCTGTACATCCACAAACCAAACACCCGTACACCCAATAAAACAAACACCCGCACATCCAAAAATGACAAACCCCCCGGGTACCGTAATCACGTGACAGGAAAACACCCACACACCACACTTCCCTAAGCGGTAAAAGATAAAGAAGCTTATCGAAATGTTGGGTTATCTCGAATTGGTCTGCAACACTACTCCATCCCCTATTTTATTCTGTGGTGTTCTTTCAAAGTGAGGTCATTTTTGGAATTCTGTCACATTCTTTGACTCACAGTGGAGATCTCACTTACGTCTGGTTTGGTTATATATACTACTCCTTTCCCAGTTTATTATAGGGCATTAGTTCATTATCGGTTATTTTATTTACGCTCTCTATCGCCCAGTTCACTCTCATCTCTTTAACGTCCATCTGTTCAATACGGTATTACTGGAGATCTTATCGGTTGCCTGGTTTTTCCCATTGCATTGATCTTACGATCTTATTAGACTCTTAGCTGTGCTTTTTCATTTTTTCTATATATATATATTTTTTTTTTTGTTGTTTTTTTGGTTTTAGCTTGTATTTAATTTTCATTTCTATTTAATAACTTTTCTGGTTGGTCTTTTATATATATTTCACGTTATAATGACTTCTGTTATATCTCCATTGATTCTTGATGAATCCCGCAGTGCAAATACCGTTACGAAATCGTTTAATGCTAAATTTGATGACTATGAAGCTTATGAATCTTCTAAATACTTATTGAAGAATACTTACCAGTACGTTGAGCCAATTGAAAATGGCTCTTTTGGTAAAGTGACCTTGGCTTATAATATCCATACCAAGACTAAAGTTGCCATGAAGTCGATCTACAAGTCGCATAAGGAGTTGAGATTGATGGCGCTCAATGAAATCACCCATTTGAAGACGTTGGGCAGAGCCAATGCTAACATCTGTCAGTTGTTGGATCATTTTGAATCGAGAGATTTCATCCATTTAATCTTAGAATACTGCCCAAATGGCGATTTATATGAATTGATCCATAGTGCAAATAAATTGGCCAATGTTGAAATTTGGACTTTGGCAAAAGAAATTTATAATGGGTTGAACTATGCTCATTCTTTAGGCATATACCATCGCGATATTAAACCAGAAAACATCTTGTTTGATTCAATCGGTCAAGTTAAAATTTGTGATTGGGGGTTGGCTACTAATAAAAGATTCAGTAGTGATTTCGATATCGGTACGGAAAAATACATGGCTCCTGAAGTCTTCGCTCACTCAAGTCCTCTTTTCCAAAATAAAATTGAATACGATGTTTTATTTGCAGATTATTGGTCGGTTGGAATCACCTTATTGACCGCTCTATTTGGTAATGCTCCTTTTAAACCAATTCCAAATGACTCTAATTATAAATCTTTAGAATCGGATTATAATTTCAAAAAATTTGTTTTTTATAATCAACATGATATCTTATACGATATTTATCCAATGATGAATTCAAATTGTTTTGAAATTTTCATGAATATCTTAAATATCGGTGGTCTAGAAGATGATTTATCTCAATATCAATCTAAAATTCATCAAAGAAACTTTGATCAATTCATTCTTGATTTAGAAAAAAATTGGAATAAAGGTTTAACCGTTGATGATGAATTATTCTATCTTGATGATGATCAAGATGAATTACTTTTCGATGATGACGTGATTCATAATGATGACGTTTTCAAATTAGATGAACAAATCTCCGATACTAGTAATTCTCAAATAAATTATTACGTGAACGGTAATTTATCAAATGAATCGAATGACTCAAATGACTCGAAAAATTTAAGTAATATTAATGTACCTTCTTTGGTGGATTCTTCTTTACAATCAAAGTCTTGGTATGATTTGGATGAAGAAGATGAAGATAATGAATTCGAAATCTTCTTCAAAACCTTATCATTGAAAAATGATAGTAAATAATCTAATGAATAGTAACGAATATAAGGCATATACTTAGTTATCAGTGTAATTGATGGGATTGTCTCCGGTTCTCCGTTGAAGGCATCTTAGAGAAACATTCCGGTCCCGGTACCGGGGACCGGTACCGCAACGGCGGCCGGTCCCCAGGTTTGGCACGACCCCCCTCTTACTATTGACTCATAGTAATTGAACACTAGGGAAAAAAATCCTGCATAAATCGCATCGACGAATTTTTCACCTTTACGTCCCCCCGTCCAGTTCTAGTATATATAGTTAGTCAAGTATCTCTCAATTGGCTAGAGTTTTCATTCTTTTTCTTTTTCTTCATCAAACAAATTCAATTCTAAATTAATCATGTCTTTCAGAAACGCTTCCCTTCGTATGGCTCGTACTGCTTCTAGCCGTGCCTCTAGACAAATTGCTTCTAAAAGAGCTTTATCTGCTTTAGCTAACGCTGCTCGTCCAGTTGTTTCTAAACAATCTATGGCTCCAACTGCTATTCGTGGTGTTAAATCTATTAACTTTGGTGGTACTGAAGAAATTGTCCACGAACGTGCTGACTGGCCAAGAGAAAAATTATTAGAATACTTCAAAGACGATACTTTTGCTTTGATTGGTTATGGTTCTCAAGGTTACGGTCAAGGTTTAAACTTGAGAGACAATGGTTTAAATGTTATCATTGGTGTTAGAAAAAACGGTGCTTCTTGGAAAGCTGCCATTGAAGATGGTTGGGTTCCAGGTGAAAACTTGTTTGAAGTTAATGAAGCTATCAATAAGGGTACTTATATTATGAACTTATTATCTGATGCTGCTCAATCTGAAACTTGGAACACTATTAAACCTTTAATCACTCCAGGTAAAACTTTATACTTTTCTCATGGTTTCTCTCCAGTTTTCAAAGATTTAACTCATGTTGAACCACCAAAAGATGTTGATGTCATTTTAGCTGCTCCAAAAGGTTCTGGTAGAACTGTCAGAACTTTATTCAAAGAAGGTAGAGGTATCAACTCTTCTTATGCCGTCTGGAATGATATCACTGGTAAAGCTGAAGAAAAAGCTATTGCTTTAGCTGTTGCCATTGGTTCTGGTTACGTTTACCAAACCACTTTTGAAAGAGAAGTCAACTCTGATTTATATGGTGAAAGAGGTTGTTTAATGGGTGGTATCCACGGTATGTTCTTAGCTCAGTATGAAGTTTTAAGAGAAAATGGTCACACTCCATCTGAAGCTTTCAATGAAACCGTTGAAGAAGCTACTCAATCTTTATACCCATTAATTGGTAAATACGGTATGGACTACATGTACGATGCTTGTTCCACCACTGCTAGAAGAGGTGCTTTAGATTGGTACCCAAGATTCAAAGATGCTTTGAAACCAGTTTTCAATGAATTATACGAATCCGTTAAAAACGGTTCTGAAACTCAAAGATCTTTGGACTTCAATGGTTCTCCAGACTACCGTGAAAACTTAGAAAAAGAATTAGAAATCATTAGAAATATGGAAATTTGGAAAGTCGGTAAAGAAGTTAGAAAATTACGTCCAGAAAACCAATAGATTATTTCTATTTGATTAAATTTTTTCTGTTTTTTCTACCTTGTTATTATTATCCAAACTTATTCATCCATGGTCTTTCTTGAATGACTTCAGTGAATAATGTATTATTTCAATTCTCTATTTTTTTACTATTCTTTTGTTATGAAACGATATTTATTTTTACACTAACATTATGATAATTTATTACCTTTTATTTTTATCTACTTGGGTTTGGTTTTACAAAACTTATTTCTCTACTTTTTATATATATTAGCATATAGAAGCTTCCAGTTTGTTGAATAAACAAGTTTCTTAATTAATATCATTTATTCAATTCATCCAGTAGATCCGTACATTTTGCAACTCAGAAAGCTCAACCCTTTGAGTTACGGGGAAGAGAAAGCGCGGAAAATGAATAAATAAAAAAAAAAAGCAGTCACGAAGCGGCACAAGCCCTATGTGTTTGCACGTGCGTGGTTTTTGGCACAGTCCATCAGCAGTTGGTGGTTAGTGCTCGGAAGTCGTTTCCTTGAACAAAACGCATGACTTTACGCATACAAATACCACGATATCCGGGCCCCGGTATAGGCTTCGCACCAGTATTCTTAAGAATTCTATTGAATCGGCGAGAAACGAGGGAGGAAAAAAAAATTTCACTGGGTGCGCTCGATAGCTCTTCAACTTATATTGGTACAATTTTTCACTTACGTTTTTCCTGGGTTTTTCTTTTCCTTCTATATACATTAATACAGAAAAATGGCTGTTGGTAAAAATAAGAGATTGTCGAAAGGTAAAAAAGGTTTGAAGAAGAGAGCTGTTGATCCATTCAGTAAAAAAGAATGGTACGATATCAAAGCCCCATCCACTTTTGAAAACAGAAACGTTGGTAAAACTTTAATTAACAAATCTACTGGTTTAAAAAACGCTGCCGATGGTTTGAAAGGTCGTGTTGTTGAAGTTTGTTTAGCTGATTTACAAGGTACTGAAGATCACTCTTACAGAAAAGTTAAATTGAGAGTTGATGAAGTTCAAGGTAAAAACTTATTAACCAACTTCCACGGTTTAGAATTTACTTCTGATAAATTAAGATCTTTAGTCAGAAAATGGCAATCATTAGTTGAAGCTAATGTCACTGTTAAAACTGCTGATGATTATGTTTTAAGAATTTTTGCTATTGCATTCACTAAAAGACAAGCTAACCAAGTTAAAAAGACTACTTATGCCAAATCTTCTAAATTAAGTGATGTTAGAAAAAAGATGATTGAAATTATGCAAAGAGAAGTTTCCAATGTTACTTTATCTCAATTAACTTCTAAATTAATTCCAGAAGTTATTGGTCGTGAAATTGAAAAATCAACTCAAACTATCTTACCTTTACAAAACATTCACATCAGAAAAGTTAAATTATTAAAACAACCAAAATTTGACTTGGGTGCTTTAATGTCTTTACACGGTGAAGCTACCACTGATGATAAAGGTAAAAAAGTTTCCTCTGGTTTCAAAGATGTCGTTTTAGAATCCGTTTAATTTATTTCTTCCACTTTTACATCATCTAAAACCAAAACCATTCCCATTTCCATTCACATCAAAAAACCATTTTCCTATTATAAAAACTGTATTTTTAATTATCCTAATTTTTCAATCGTCTTCATGACCAGGTTTTTTTAGGACGTACATCTACTGGTATATATATAATTATTATCTTCCGGGGGTTGATTTTTTATTATCTAAGTTTCATGTCACGAGAAATAATCTTGTATATTTGCAAATTTTAATGACACGTCGTTTTATTTCTTTAGTACCTTATAGTATCGATATTGTAGTTCTGGATCTTGTGATCTAGCGTAGACCCCTTAATTAATTCGTATCAAAGTATCACTACACAACCATTTGCTTCGTTTACAATACCTGTTACCAAGCAAGTAGGTTATGTTGAAGTTAATTCGTTTAATTAGACTGGACAGGTTAGTTGGGTGTTGTCGTATAGATTAAACCGGCTGCTGTGAAGTCGTAACCGAATAACCCATTAGCAAGACAACGAGAAAATCGTTGGCATAAAACCCGTACCGTTATTCTACCATCACTCGTATACCGAAGATATTAACCAACACAAAATCATTTCTTTTTAAAAATATCTAAATGAAATTGCTAATACTAGGTTTATAACTTAAAGTTGACTAATAAGAATAATATATTCAATTGAAAGAGTTATTGGGTGTTTAATCTCCAAAAAGTAAAATGAATATTGACGTAGATGATGACGATGCATGGTCTTACAGTTTTCCCCCATCCACCGAGTCCTTACCTATACTGAAAGATGCCAATAATGAAAAGGACCAGCAAACTACATCTAAACAACCAAACGGACTGGCTGAAAAAGAAAAGAGCATGCAAGATAAACCTCTAAGCTCCGAATCGAAAGTGTCTACGAAAAGTGATTTTAAAGTTCAAAGTAATCCGAAAATTGATGATGGCTCAATTGATGAAAAAGCTACTTCCAACGGTAGTGAGGCCAAAGACATTGGCTCAATTGGTAATGCTGATAATGGCGATAATGAAATTAATGATAGTAATGACAATAATGACAATGCTTCGGGATCGTCTTCTGACCTGTCCAATAATAGAAATCCCGATATCAAAAGACGGAGAGAACAACTCAAAGCATTTGCACCCGGCTCGTCCACAAATTCTTCGCTATCCTCAATGTCTCTACAGTCCCCATTTCTTGTAAAATCAGTACCCGCAAATCCTTACACAACTCGTGAAGATGCCAACTCAATACTATCTAAAGAAAGCAAACCAAATTCCTTAGGTGAAAAAGATAAACAAAAGGATCAAATCATTTCACCTAAATCTGCAGCAATGGAGAATATGAGATATGCTATGCAACTGCAAGCTTCTGATGCTACTATAAATGGGAATACTGATCAAAGACCATCAATTGATACCGAAAGTTTGAAAAGTAAAACAACTCCCGATTTGAGTAAGGCTGATGGTGCTTTCCAAAGTCCGGTTTCTCCAAAGATAATAAGCTATAGAAAATCAAGCAACAACCATGCCAACACAGATTCTGTAGCTAGTATCGAGGAATTACTCGATAAAGAGGAAAAATATGACGTCAAGCTATATACCAAAGAAAAATTCAAAGATACAAATTATAGGTATGCTATTATGAAAAGGAATACCGACTTTCATCAACTCTTCAGAAATTTGGACCTTACGGATAGATTATTGGATGATTTTGCTTGTGCATTAAGCCGGGAAATTCTATTACAAGGAAGAATCTACATCAGTGAGCACAATATTTGCTTTAACTCCAACTTGCTTGGGTGGGTGACCAACTTAGCTATACCAATGGACGATATCATACGATTTGAAAAGAAAACCACAGCTGGATTATTTCCTAATGGTATAATGATTCAAACTAAAACTGAAAAACATAGCTTTGCTAGTTTTCTTTCAAGAGATATGACATTTGATTTCATGGTGAGCGTATGGGAAGGCACAACTGGTAAATCATTAAAATCAGTAAATGATATTCTCAGTGCAACATCTGATAATGAAAATGTGCAATCTGATCCTAGCCATCGAAGAGTTTCTTCGGAAAGTGGAAAAAAATTTGATGCCTATATGCTATCTGTGGATGATGACGCTGATCATAATAATCAAGACGGTGACGGTGAAATCAATGACAGCGAAGATGTTAGCTTAGACGACTCTGATAATGATGATTTATCGGATGGTAGCTCTGATATGATTCCAGATTCCACCTCAACAAGTCCTCATAAATCAATAGCTGACTCTAAGGGGGGATTAGTAACAGTTGATACAAAAGTTTTGAAATTTAAGCCAGACTGTGGCTATACTAATATGGGACCTGAAATTCATACACCAACATCTTTTGAAAATCATAATAGAGAAACTAATGAAGTTGACTTATGCAATGAAATAATCAATGCCCCTGTAGGTATCGTATATGATATTCTATTTGGTAGTAGCAGTACTTCATTTCATAAAAAATTCTTGGAAGATCACGATGCTAGTGAAATATCTGATTATGATAAATTCCATCCAATGGAAAGTGATCCAACTAAACTCGAAAGAAAGTATTTTTATAAGAGGGCTCTTAATTACTCAGTTGGTCCTAAATCAACCAAATGTGAAGTAAGTGAAATTATTGAACACCTTAATTTCACTGATTATATTTCAATGAAGTCAGTGGTTGCAACACCCGATGTTCCTCTGGGTAATTCCTTCACAGTTGTTACGAGGTATTGTTTCACTTGGGGACCGGATAATACCACGAACCTCAAAATATCTTATTATATAAATTGGACAGGTCGATCATGGATCAAAAGTCTTATTGAAAAGTCCACAGCTGCAGGCCAAGAGAGTAGTGTTAAAGATTTGTTAACTACCTTGAAAGTAGAAATTGAACAAAATACTTATATGGTGGATGGTCCAACAATCGTCAAGCCAACTACGCAAGAAGATGCTTCCCAAGAGCCCAAAAAGGTGGTTAGATCAAAATCAGCTAAGAAATCACTCGCAGGTAATAAAATTCACACTTCAATGTCCCAATTCTCCTTCCGTGAATTTGTTAAGAATAATATCGTCTTGGTTTGCTATTTTATATTTTCATTCCTTGTAATGATACTATTATTGCAATTGCAAATATTTAGAATAACAAATGAAAACACTAACTTAATCAAAAGCCAATTACTACTTAGCTCCCATTTGTTACTTACTCTTGATGCAATCAAAAGTAAAAAAATAGATTATGATGGCAAAGTCCAGGATTTAACAAAGGATAACGAGGAACTATGGGAATGGGTCAAAACAAAAAGAGGAGGTAAGAACCTCAGTCACTTGGAAAAAGCTGAATATCTAGCATTTCAATTGAACTCACTATACAACTTAGATTCTCCTGAAGAGTCGGGTAGTTTATCTAAAACCGTCAAGCAAGCGATTTTTGATACGATGAACCTGATCAAGGGAAGTGACGATAACGGACCTCTTGACGGATTAATCTAATTATGATCAAAACACAGTTTAAGCATATAAACACTAAAAGCAAAACAGGTTTGAGGAATTATAAAAAATTTATTGTTTTGTATAACTTGATATATAATCATAATATATATATTTGAATATGTACGAGTAATTCCCACAAAGGGCTAATAAACTATTTACAGTATAGATATTTTCAAAGAATCAATTAGCAAATTCGTAATTTTCCGTCAACGTCTTCCATTTCAGTTCGTTCAATCACATCGACATCTTCAATAGTATGTACAACAATTTCAGTATTATCAGTATTTAATTCAAAAATGAAGAGACCCGAAATCACTCTTTCCAATTTCTTTTCTTCTTTAGTAAGACCTATTAAACCAGTTGTTAAATTTGATAGCAAATTTTTAATTGAAGTCAGTGACTGTTGAAAAGGTTTTGATTCATCTGAAGCCACGGGAATATCAGGGTTATTATTGGAGTTAAGAAACTTCAGAGTATCGAATTTAGACCAGCTATGAGAACCCAATTTAGCATCTGAAGTAGAATGGAAATTTTTACCTTCATCGATATTTTCATTTGTTGAAAGATGATGGCAGCCTTCAGGACAAGTCGTCCATCTCACATGAATCTTTGTTGTTTGCGGATATACATAATGATAAGTGGAATCTGTATCTTCTGATGAAACATTAGTTCGAATTGATTGAATATGAAGTTTCACTTTTGGGTTTAAAACTAATGAGCTTAAGATCAATTGTAACGTTTTACAAGTAGTATAATAAGAAACATGGCCCTTAATGTTTGGTAAATAGGAATTAAGCTCGGCAAAATGGGTTGGGCATATCCTTAATAAAACATTGGATGATATTAAATGCTTTGGAATTGATTTTGTAAAAATGTTAGGCACATTCAACTTTATTTCGTCTATCATCGATCCTAAATTGGCCTTTTTATTTTGATCATCAGGATCATATCCTGAGTTATTCGGTTTCATATCTGAAAATGACATTAGTGTTCCTGAATCTGTCCTTGATACATTCGATAATGCTAGTGATTTAGGTATAGAAATATATGAATTGTGATTGGGTCTTTGAGGCAAGACCAACGCAGAGCTGCTTGGTGAATACGGACGAACATTAGTATGGTTTCGGATGAGAACGTTTCCTCGACCCATAAGAGATTTTCCTCTATGTAGTAACTTAACCATGGTGTAATTTGATATCTACCTTCAATTCATGCAAGTAATCATTTAATGGAATTTCTTGAAATCGCTGGGAATAACACTTGCTCAAATCGGTACTTTAAAATACCAGCTTCGAATAAAGACCCGCTTATAGTCTGTATTATGCCTGGATATGTTATTACGAGAAGATTAGTATCTAGATGATATTACAAAATCATCAGGTATTTATTCTTCATGAGGATTGTTCAAAGTCCTGCACATACCATTTTTTTTTTGTTAGTGGATTAGGATTCATCTACGATTTCTGATTTTAGGATCTACAAGTCAATTGAATGTTTGGGAGAGTTAAATACTCGATTGGGTGTACTTGGTGACCCCAAAGGATACATTTTGGCATCAATATAAGGATGTTAAAATTTGCAACCAGATCTAGGTTTCTACAGGTAAACGAGATATTATTCAAACAGAATAGACTTAAGATATAATTATACACATAGAGAAAGAAAGTTTTTCAACCAGATCAACTAGCTTAGTTCTTGTCAGCTTCCAATGGGGTCAAACGTAAGTAAGGTTTGATGATTCTGAATTTAGGGAATAAAGTCTTAGCTTCTTCGTTAGAAACAGATGGGTGGACAATAACATCATCACCTGGAACCCAGTTAATTGGGGTGGTAATTCTGTGTTTATCACCAGTTTGTAAAGAGTCAACAACTCTTAAGACTTCAGCAGTGTTTCTACCAGTAGAAGCTGGGTAAGCTAAGATTAATCTAATTTTTTTAGATGGATCAATGATGAAAACAGATCTGATGGTGAATTGAACACCTTTGTCATCAACGTTGGTGGCATCTTGGTAGTCAATCATATCATAAGCGTGAGCAACTTTTCTTTCTGGATCAGCAATGATTGGGAAGTTTAATTTAGAACCGGTAACTTCATCAATATCTTTAATCCAAGCTTTGTGAGAATCAGTGTTGTTAGCAGATAAACCAATTAACTTAACACCTCTTTTAGCGAATTCTGGTTCTAATTTAGCAAAAGCACCCAATTCAGTAGTACAGACTGGAGTGAAATCATCTGGGTGAGAGAATAAGACAGCCCATGAATTACCAAGGAATTCGTGGAAAGAAATTGGACCGTTAGAAGTTTCAGCAGTGAAATCTGGAGCAGTGGAACCTAATCTTAAAGTAGAAGACATTTTAAAGTTTATTAAAGTATTTATCGAAAGAAAAAGAAAACAATTGATCAATCTGGTGGGAATACATACCTAGTTATATATTGAAAATTAATTTAGTCCCGCACCCAAAATTGATGCAACTTATAATTTGCACATATCACGTGTTTTCGTCCACATAAATTACCTATTGCGAAATCAGTCTACAATGGTTCTGCAATTATTCTACTAGACCGGTATGGCATTGGTTGTGGGTTGAGGAAAGGGTTGTATATTTAGTCAATTGGTTTTCAGTCAGTGTAAGTTAATTGGTGGGAATAATGTCTTCTTTATCGTAGGCTTCAGCATCTACATCGACCCCGAAATCATTTAATGTTTCTCCCATTTCGTTCATCCATTCCTTACGGCTGAGATTAAGTCTTGGATCTAATCTTCTTCTCAAGGGGCCGAGATCCTGGGGCCTAATAGTATGGTCATCGGTTAGGAGATCATCGAAATCAGGCTGGTTGTTTATCACGCTGATTTCTTGGTGGCCTCCATCTGGAGGCCAAGGTAATCCTAATTGATCTTCTTCTACGTATTCATTTGGAGGGAAAACGTAACCATTACCTCTTGGACCACCCAATGGCATTAACCACATCCAGGGGTATCCACACGCTTGGATGAGATTGGACCATAATCCGTAGTCGTAGGGGAATACTATGTCATCCATTGTAAAAGATTTAGGAACCAAGGATTCTTGGTTGTCGTTATGTTCCTCTTGTTGAAGCTGGTGTTCATGTAATTCAAACGACGTTTGGGTCTCTTCCAACTCATCTAATTCGTCTTCCTTTTGGGCCAATTCATCATAGTATCTACTATCATGATTCCAAGATGTTAACTCGGGCAAAGGTTTTTTATACAATTTAAAGTAATTTTGACGAATTTGTGCCCACATTCTTTCACTATAGAACTGTTGTTCGATCCTTTCCTTTTCCCAAACTTCAATCTGGGTCATTCCTTTAAAAATTAAATTAATAATACATCTTCCTAATAAAATGGTAATTGTTGCAAATACAAATAAATCAATTGGTAATAAGAAAATCACCGCAAACATTTCCCTCTTGTCAATTAAATAAGATGGCAAGTTACGATCTTCATAATATTGAACCAATCTTTTAAATAATTCAATCAATAACCACCCTGTAGTGACAACTACACTAACAACAAAGCGGAGAAAATGGGGGAAGTTTTCATGTCCAACACAGTTATTAGTCCAGGGACAGTGGTGGTCCATCTTCAAAACACACTGATTACAGCTTCGACAATGATGGGTTCTCTCTGGCTTATAATTTTCACACTTCTTACACCATCTTCTCCATTCTCCAACTTTAGGGTTGAAATTCTTAGGAGGAGTACCTGGATTTTTCCAAATCGCAATCAAATAAGTTATCCAAATCACACTCACATAAGCTTGGAACTTTATTTGATCTGCTTTATCCATATGGTGTCTAAGGACAAACCAATGGGATCCATACGATAATACTGAAATAAGTACGCACGGTATCTATATATGTTAGTATCCCAAACCAAATCTTCCTTCCGGCCCTTTTCAACATACCGCAATACCAACCCATGGCCATTGAAACTCAACTGCCATTTCCTGTATCGATACTAAGATAAAGCCAGTAGCTCTTTGGCCATTAGCTGTTCTTATTCACGCGTACCTCAAATTCGGTATACGGTGCACGGGTCTCACGGTTTTCAGAACCTTTTTTTCTATGGGTGGCGATTTAAAAAAAAAAAGAACGATTGATTATCACCAACAGTTTACATCAATTCAGATTCTAGTTTCCCCCATTGACCGAGCCATCGTTGGTATCTTACATCCGTGATATATAACAAATAAACAAAGCAGCAGTATGTCCTCCATCGGTACCGGGTACGACTTGTCGAATAGTGTTTTCTCCCCCGACGGTAGAAATTTTCAAGTTGAATATGCCATGAAGGCAGTTGAAAATGGTGGTACATCAATTGGTATCAAATGTAAAGACGGGATAGTCTTAGCCGTTGAAAAAATCATAAATTCCAAGTTATTGGTTCCTGGAAAGAACAAACGTATTCAAACAATTGATAAACATATTGGTGTTGCTTATTCTGGGTTATTACCTGATGGACGTCATTTTGTTAACAGAGGTAGAGATGAAGCCCAATCCTTTAGAAATATATATAAAACCCCTGTTTCGGTTCCCCATTTAATGGATAGATTGGGGATTTATGTTCAAAACTATACTTGTTATAACTCCGTTAGACCTTTTGGTATTGTTGCTATAGTTGGTGGTATCGATGATAATGGATCGCATTTATATATGATTGAACCTAGTGGTACTTCCTGGGGTTACACCGGTGCTGCTACTGGTAAAGGAAGACAAACTGCTAAATCAGAATTAGAAAAATTGAATTTTGAAGAACTAACAATTAAAGATGCAGTCAAACATGCTGCTAGAATCATTCACCAAGCTCATGAAGATAACAAGGATAAAGATTATGAATTGGAAATCAGTTGGTGTTCTAAACAAGAAACTAACGGTAGACATGAATCCATCCCAGAAGATTTATTGAAAGAAGCTATAAAATTTGCCCAAGAAGATGATGAAGATGATGAAGACGAAGAAATGAGTTAGTTTCCCTCATTATTAAAAATTCCCTTTTAATATACATACATTGCAAAATGCTTAGTTTTCGTGGGTTTCCCCTTGTAGCCAATTCTCCTGTCGTTGTAATAACAATATTGACCATTTGATGCGCGTACTAGAACTAGAAAAGAGGTTGGTCCTCAGATTTTTTTTTTTTTTTTTTAAAAAAAAAGTAAACAAAATCTCCTATAACTATAACAGCTTTCCTTCCTTTGAACTTAGACTGAATTGTCTTTTAAGTGTATCATATTAATGCTCCTTGTGTGATCATGTCCATCAATACAGAGGGCAGTGTTTTTAATCTAAGCGATGGGGCCCCAAATGAGTTGACGCCGCGCCAACAGCATGATCTCAAAGATGGTGATAAGATAGTTGGTGGTTCTGATGGTAGTACCAGCTTTGAACGAGCCAGCACCGAAGAGAGTCTGACGGGCGAATTGAGACCGGCCGATAATCAACCAAGTTCCAAGTCGTCTCCATTTCAATTTTCTAATTCAACATCGCCAAACCGTCTTCCCACACCAAACTCAAATACTGTTTCAGGTTCTGAATCAACATCTACAGTTACAGAGGAGGTGGTTCCAAAAGGATTCCCATCAATTGGTGAGATGACAGAAGATCCCATACAGGAATCAACCCAATACTCATTAAATAGCCAACAGCATTCTCCTCGTGATAAACAAGCCAATGAAAGTAACCAGGATGATGATGGTTCTGCCAAGGACTCAAAGAGCTTTGATCAGTATCCTCTTCACACATCTACTCAAAAGTCCTTCGATATGATGTATCCTAGTATGAATTCAGATATAACCCAAGAGTCTAGCGCATTCATAACGAATCCCGATATCGACAACTCCTCGGATAATAAAGAGAATTTACAAGCATTTACAGATAGCATAGATGATATCGATGATATCGAAAGCTCCGAGGATGAAAGGCACGATAGCATGGAAAATGATATTCTTAGTTGGAAAAAATCCTTAGCTGACATGAAACGAGTGGGTATCGAAAAAGATAGTTCTATATTTTCAATAAGAGTTCCAAATAGTCCTCAGAATAATAGTATTATCTTCAATCCTCAAAAATCGTCCTTGAATAGCTCACCACTTTTGAAAAAGCATTCCAAAAGTCATCTTGGACTGCCTCATACTGGATCAGTAGTGTCAACAGACTATGTAGGTACTCAGTTTATGGCTGACGAGAAGCTGCCCAGTCAGTCGAATCGTTTGACTTCAATTGATAAATCTCCCGAAACAAAAATCCAGTCTCCTCATGAACCATTTATTAATTTTAATAAGCATTTGACCTACGAAAACAATCTGTCCCACAAACATTCATCTCCATCTAGTGGTGTGAATCTGCCGTTAACATTCCCACCATTAACAAGCGATAAACTAGACGAACTGCCGTCGAATCTCTTCAACATTTCCAATGTGAATGGCCTAAAGACTCAAAATGAAACAAATTTACCTCAAAAAGAAGCCATGGAGCCAGTGAAATCTCTTAATAAAAAGCCTAATCCTTTGAAAGAAAGTGATCGTTTTAATGCGACAGTTGATTCATTAGATAGTACCAGATTCAATGAAACCCAAGCACAATTAGACCGTGATATTGATATAGACGATAGTTCTAAAGAAACTGCCAAACTTGAAAGACTTCGGGCTAGGACTAATGATTCTCCTTGGAAAAGATTGAGGGCCCCTTCTAATCTCGGCTTGACTGACCAATTGACTCCTGATCAATCCAAATTCCCTTTAAACAAAACTGCAATTCTGATGACCCCTTCCTTTAATAAGCCAGGCGAATTCTCGAGTAATGCTTCTAATGCCTCCACTATCAATGAGTTACATAAACAAATTACTGGCTACAAAATTCAAATAAAGTTTTTCAAGCAGTTTCTTCAAAGCTTGATAGATAAAACTCGTCAACAAGATAAGGAGGAATTGGATTTGACCGAATTGACTCACTTCCAGGATAATTTTAATGGTTTTTCACCTACCGATAATCAAAATACTTTACAGAATAACCAGCGTAATGAAGAACAAATTAATAAGCTACAAAACGATTATGATAATCTATCTCGTCATTATGATGAAATTTATAAATTGAACGAAGACTTATACTCCAACCTCGAAGAATTCCAATATAAACTACAAGATAAAGACTTTCAATTACTGACCTTAAATAAAAATTTTGACAATTGCATTGGGATTGCTCATGACATCATTCAATTATTGATTAATGATCCTGTGACTGATGAAGTTTCCCGAATTGCATTGATTAGATCACTCGATGACCACAGTGGAATAGCTGATTTAGATATGAAACTTCATGTTATCAGATTAGAGTTGAATAAAAAATTTGACAATAATGAAAACTTGAAGCTGACAATTTCTTCTGCTGATCAAAAGAGTATTGCGTCTCCCAAAGCTAATAATAATGAACAGATAATCCAAGACTTAATGCATTTATTAAGTTCCTTACAAGAAGAATTCGATGCTAAAAATTATGAAGTTTCGCAGCTACAAGAGGACATAAAGAAGGAAACAGCTGAATCCAATATCCTTAGGAAAAACCAGCGGGCAATCCAGGAAAAGTTCAATCACTTGTGCCAATTATTGGATAAAGATAAGTCGTCAAGAATGAATGCATACGGCGATGAAGTTGACAAACTTCGAGAAGAAAACATTCATCTCACCAAAATCAATAAAACAATGGATGCCAAGTTTGATGAGTACGAACGTATTATAGACCAATTGGAAAAAGAAGTAAATGAATTCAAAGAATACTCTACTCGAAGAGAATCCATAGAAAATACCTCTGTTAAGACAGACTTCCATGAAGATGTATATCTACTTCATAAAGAATTCAATGCTCTTCAAAACGAGTTTAATTCATTAACGGCAGATCACCGTAAATTGCAAGATGATTCGTCGAAGACTATTTCTGCACTCACCAACCAGCTTAGTGCAAAACAAAATGAAAGTCAAAATTTGAGGGCAAATGTCATGGTCAACGATAAGTTAAAAGAAGAACTCGATCTTTCTGTTGAGAAACAAAGGATTTTGAAAGCAGAAAAGATTCGACTTGCTTATAAGATCGAATCACTAACTGAGGAGAAATCGAAATTACAAAACACTGTTCAAAGCTTAACGGATAAAGTCACTACCTTGACGGTAGCAGATACAGATAATGAGAAGACAAGTAATGAAGCCAACGACAGATTTATCAAGATGGTCAATATTCTTGAATACCAATTTGATGCACTCATTCTGTTTGATGTTTACGAGTTTCAGAAATTACTCAAATCATTTAATAAGATTGCAGATGATTCTTCATTAAAAGAACCTAAAAAGAAAATTGAAAATTTGTCCAGAAAAATCAACAAGAGTAGTCAATCTAAACAAAATGGTGAAAACTCCTTTTGGTCGTCTTCTGAAATTGGCCTGATCAGAGACTATCACAAGTCAATCTTCGAATATTTTGCCAGAGCGGTGGATATCATTGTAAATGATCATGTCAGACTATTATTAAGAGAAAATGATGCTAAGTCTAAATCTGACACTTATATTCAAAAGCTTCACGAAAGAATCGACCAGCTTAATGTCATAAATGACAATCTTTCGAAACAAATCGATAATTGCGACTCTAAGGACAATACAAGCGAATATGGCTCTCTCAATAATACCATGACATCACCTAGGTCCAAAATGAGAATAGAAGAGCTCTCAAACCGCTGGAAAGCAGAAAGAGAAGCCAGAGTCTACGAAAGTAAGGAATCAAAGAGGCGCTTGAAGGAACTAGAAGATGAAAATGCCCGTCTTAGAGAACTAGTAGATCGTAAATAGTAGATAATTCAATCTTTTGCATTCATTTAAAATACACAAAGTATAATGGTAGTGTGCACGTCTCAGCATCAACAACTGAAGAAAAAAAATTTTTTTTTTTCAACGCGGACAGTCAAATAAAACAGTATAAGCTTAATTTTTCAGTTCAGTTCTTTTAGCTATAATTATACAAAGATGTCTGAATTTGAAGATATTGATATCAACTTGGATGAGCTTGACTTCTCCGATTTGGAGGAAAGGTATGCTGTTAACCCGCACTTCGGTTTAGACAACTACGTTGTCGTTGATGGTGCACCAATTGCACCAGAATCAAAAGCCGACAAATTGACTCTTGTTTTGAAAAAGTTATTCAAGACTGTTGGTAATGTTGTTGAAGGTGATGAAGGTGTGTACATGCCTATCGAAGATGGCAAGACCAAAGGGTTTTTGTTTGTCCAATTCGAAAGTGCTGAACAAGCTGATGCTGCCGTTAAACAATTAAACGGTAGAATGTTGGATCAAAAACATAGATTATTAGTTAACAGATTAACTGATATTGAAAAATTTGGTGCAGAAGGTAATATCAAAGATGAATTTGAAGAACCAGAAATTCCACCTTTCGAAGATCACGGTTATTTGAAATCATGGTTACAAGATGAAAGAGGCCGTGATCAAATTGCTTTACATTTTTCTGAAACTGTTGGTGTTTACTGGAATAAGAAACAAAATGATCCAGAAGAAGTTATTGAACCAAGAAAGAACTTCACCACTAAATATGCCAAGTTTACTCCAAAAGGTACTTATTTATTTTCTGTTCACCCACAAGGTGTTCAAGCTTGGGGTGGTGCTGATTTTGGTAGAATCAATAAATTCATCCATAATCAAGTTCGTTTAGTTGATTTCTCGCCAAATGAAAATTTCATGGTTACTTTATCGCCAACTCCAATTTCATTTCCTGAAGATCCTGCAGAGCAACAAGGTTTCCCATTTGGTCCAGAAAGTGCTGGTCATAAATTAGTTATTTGGAATTTACATAGTGGTGAACCTGCCAGAACTTTTGCATTACCTCCACATTTGGAAAATCAAAAAGAAATGCCATGGCCATTAGTTAAATGGTCGCACGATGATAAATACTGTGCTCGTCAAGGTCCAGGTGCTTTAGCTATTTATGATTCCTCTAACTTCCAATTATTAGATAAAAAATTGGTTAAAATTGATGATATCGTTGATTTTGAATGGGCTCCAGCTGGTGTCCACCTTAGTGATTCTAAAACCGAAGGTGGTGAACACGTCTTATCTTATTGGACTCCTGAAAGTTCTAATCAAACTGCTAGAGTTGCTCTTATGCAAATTCCATCAAGAAGAGTCATTAGAACTATTAACTTGTTCCAAGTTTCAGATTGTAAAATGCATTGGCAAGACCAAGGTAGATTCTTATGTGTTAAAGTTGATCGTCATACTAAATCTCGTAAGACTTTCTTTTCTAATTTGGAATTTTTCAGACTTACCGAAAGAGATATTCCAGTTGAAAAATTAGAATTAAAAGATATTGTTATTAATTTTGCATGGGAACCAAAGTCAGAGAGATTTATTACTATTTCTAGATTAGATAACGGTGATAATAATCCAGCCATTCCAAGAAATACTGTTTCTTTCTATGGCCCAGAAGTCGCTAAGAACAAAGCTACCAAATATAAAGTTTTCAAATCAGTTACTGATAAACATTCTAACACTGTTGTTTGGTCACCTCAAGGTAGATTTGTTGTTGTTGCTACCATTGCTAAATCAAGTGGTGAATTAGACTTCTATGATACTAATTTTGAAGAAGATAAGAAATCTTTGAATAACGTTAAATTATTAAAGACTGAAAAATTCTCCGGTATTACCAATCTTTCTTGGGACCCATCTGGTAGATTCCTTGCTGCTTGGTCTTCTTCTTGGGCTCATACCATTGAAAACGGTTATAAATTATACGAATTCACTGGTAACATGTTAAGAGATGAAACCATTGATCACTTCAAAGAATTTATTTGGAGACCAAGACCAGAATCCTTACTTACTGCAAACGATAGAAAGAAGGTCAAGAAGAACTTGCGTGAATACAGTGCTCAATTCGATGAAGCTGATGCTATGGAAGCTGATGCTGCCACTAGAGAAGCTATCTTACTCCGTAGACAACTCTTAGAAGAATGGAGAAGTTATAGATCGAAATATGCCAACAGATCTCAAGAAGAAAACGAAGTTGAAGCTCAAATCATTGAAGAAATTAAAGAAGAAATCATCGAAGAAAAAGAAGAAATTGTTGAATCTATTTAAGTATCTTCCTCCAAATTACCTTAAAAATTTTTTTGTAACATATAGTATATCAATATAATTTGTCTAACGTAACTTATAATCTTTGTTTTCGTATTTACATGTTCGATTTCTTTCATTATATCTTTTTATTGAAGACTATATATACACGTTTATAAGAAAAACTAAACAAAGCTGAAGAATGCAAACAAAAAAGCTCGAATAAATAAATAAGTATAAAGGGAAATCATTAGTATCTATGCTGATTTGGTACGTAATTGGATTCCATGCCATTTGGAAATTTCATCTTTCAAAACTTCATTGACTAATCTATGTTGCTTAATCATTGGAATACCCTTGAATTTTTCACTTTCAACCAAAATAGCAAACATGGATCCACATCCACCTGAAACGTCCTTAACTTGTAACGCTTTTGGCAGGAAACTGTCTTGTAGCATGGAGTAAATCTTTTTTTCATATTCATCCATCACTGGTTCTTCCACCAGAGAGTAGAATCGAGTAGCAACAGTTGGCAATCTGAAGGCTGGCACCCTTAAGGCTGGTCTGAAAGCAGCGGACGCTCTTGGAGTGAATGACTTAAGCATCATGTGTGTAGTTGGTATACTTAATAAAGAGAAGGTTAGATCTATGATGAAGAATTCAATATTATTAATGCGTACTCGACTGGCTGAAATGCTCTCAACCGGAAATGAGAATTTTTCAGTGGAGTCCGGCCAGGAATCTTATACAACAACATTACCATAGCTCCCTCGGACCAGAGGTCTTGGATGCCCTTTTCTATTTAAGCTTATTCAAGTCTTTAAGGTGGCTGAACAGGTAGTTTGAGCTTCTAATGGTGGCACTTATTGGGTCAGTAGAGAAATAATCCTGCAAAAACATCCATACCGCACTAAATTTATACTGAATCGATACCAGAATCAATGAAAAGCATGAATCACTGATCATTGATTCAAGGATTGACTTAATTAACGCAACCGAACATGTCCCATGATGCTCTCAGGGTAGTTGTGTGTGGAGATGAATGTGTTGGGAAATCTTCAATTATTGCATCATTGGTGAAGGAGAAGTTTATACCGAAGCTACCTCGAACAATTCCACCCATTACCATTTCCAAGGAAGACTACGTGAACAGTTATGATGAGTACATTTCGAGTCCAGAGAAGAAAATAGATAGGACTAGAAGCTCTAATAGAGAAGGAAGTCGGAAAGTTCTGTCATCGATACCTCAGATAACGGTGATAGTTGATACTACAGCTTCTGATTCAACCACGCTCCAAAGGGAATTAAAACTTGCCGACGTTTTATTGTTGGTCTATTCCGACCATTACACATATGAAAGAATCTCATTACATTGGATGACTTTATTCAGATCCATGGGGGTCAATTTGCCGATTATTGTTTGTGCAAATAAATGTGATCTTATTCAAAAAAGCAGTGCACATGAATCCAATTCGCTTAAAAGCCGAAATGCTGACGAGTTCATACCCTTGATCAAGGAGTTTAAAGAGATTGAAGCGTGTGTTCGGTGTAGCGCTAAAGATAATATTAATGTTGTTGAAGCGTTTTATTTATGTCAAAGAGCGATCACTCACCCGATTTCACCTTTGTTTGATTCAAAAGAACGTAATTTGAAGCCGGCTGCGGTGATAGCATTGAAGCGGGTATTTTTCCTTTGTGATAAAGATCAAGATGGTTATTTGAATTTTGAAGAATTTTCGAGTTTACATAAAAAGTGTTTTGGATATGACACCACTCTTCAAGAGTACCTATCGATAGGAAAGGCAGTTGATAAGAAGATATATCCTGATGTCGATTCAAATGGAGAAAGTAAAGGGCTATCTGAAGATGCCTTCATAATGTTAAACAAAATGTATGCTGAAAATGGTAGACATGAGACCATTTGGGGCATATTAAGAACTTTCCATTATACCGATTCATTATCCTTGAGTGATCGTTTCATTTTCCCCAAATTTGATGTCAATACAAATTCAAGTGTTGAGTTGAGTCCTACTGGATATAGATTCTTGGTTGATTTGTTTTTGAAATTTGACAAAGACAACGATGGTGGGTTGAATGAAGAAGAGTTGAATAATTTATTTATTCCCACTCCAGGAATCCCCAGATTATGGCAAGAGTCGCAATTCCCATCTTCAATTGTGTGTAATGAAGAAGGTTATGTTTCATTACAAGGTTGGTTAGCACAGTGGAATCTCACCACCTTTTTAGATCATAAAACTACACTAGAATACCTTGCTTATTTGGGTTTCGATGAAGATAGCTCAGTGAAGGCTTTAAAAGTAACCAAACCGAGAAAACTCCGACAAAAACAAGGTAAGCTCTATCGTCAAGCAGTCAATGATCGGAATGTGTTCAATTGCTTCTTACTAGGAGCACCCAAGTCAGGTAAGACTTCGTTACTCGAGCTGTTTTTAAGAGGCACCTATAGTGATGTCTATTCTCCTACCATCAAACCAAGAATTTGTGCTAAGGATATAGAATTAAGGGGTGGTAAGCAGTGTTACCTAATCTTGGAGGAACTTGGTGAATTAGAGCCTGCAATCCTTGAAAACAAAAAGAAGCTCGACCAATGCGATGTCATCTGTTATACTTACGACTCTTCTGATCCCGAGTCTTTCCAATATTTGGTTGAGCTTCGTGAAAAGTATTCGTCTTTGTTAGATGATATTCCCTCAGTGTTTGTCGCCTTGAAAGCTGATCTCGATAAACAGCAGCAGCGGTCAGACGTCCAGCCTGAAAACTACACTCGCGACTTATTTCTAAACTCACCATTACATATCTGTTCTGCCTGGACTACTTCATTGCACGAACTCTTCATCCAGTTGGTGGATGCTGCAAAAGGGCCCAGCACTGCGACCCCTGGTCTAGAAACAGAGCCGGAGACCCCCGACCTCGAGAACATAAAGCACTTGGTCATGGCTGGAAGTGCAATCACTCTAATGGCCGCCGTCTCTGTTTGGATCTGGAGAAGCTCTGTCCAAAGCTCTCGAGCCTAAGAGATGGATTTTTCAGTGCACTAACAAAAAAAAAAAAAAGAAAAAGAAAAAGAGCAGAGTTTGAAAAAAAAAAAAAGGGCATCTCAAGATATTAAAAAAAAAAATTCAAATCAAGCCCTTTGGTACTATTTTCAATAATATAAACTATATATATACTAATAAACGAGGAGATGTCTGATAATAAAGAAGAATACAAGCCGGTTACCGTGGAAAAGCCAATACCCAATACTTTTGATTTGGGGAACTTGGCTACTTTTGATCCAAACCCATTAGATAATGCTCAGTTGAAAGATCCAAAGCAAAGAGAAGAATATTTAGCAACAAGAACCAGAGACAACGTACAATTGTTGATCAACCAGATCTTATCCCTTCCGGTTAAAACCACCACTGATAGTAATAGTGCCACTGGGCAAAATTCCAACTTGACCTTAATACAATTACCCGAACCAACCACCCTTTTACCAAGAGAAAAAGCCATTCCAAAAGCCAAACCTCCTACCAAATGGGAGCAATTTGCTGCTAGAAAGGGTATCAAGGCTAAGGCCAAGGACGGTAAGATGGTTTACGATGAAGCCAGTGGTGAATGGGTTCCTAAATGGGGTTATAAAGGTAAAAATAAACAATTGGATAACCAGTGGTTGGTTGAGGTTGATGATAAAGTTAAGAACACCGAAAATGAATTGATTGACCCAAGAACCTTAAGCCGTGCCGAAAGAAAGAAGTTGGTTAAGAAAAATGAATTACAACATAAACGTAACTTGAAAAATCAATCTGCCTAAGTCTTTTAACGAATTAAATAAATTGTATAGTTATAACTCTTCACTTCATCATTCCATATTTCAATATATATGTATATTCTATTATTTTGTACTGGTTGTTTTAATACTGCAAAAATTTTGGTGGTTATATGGGTGCACGGGCCTTTTTTTGCTAAAAACGAAAGCAGGAAAAATATGAAAATTAAAACAAGCCGTTCAATTCCTTGATTGAGCTCTTTAAATCTTTGAATACTTCTAAGGAATCTTAAAGGTGTAATTCATGAGACAGATATAAGGGGAACCACTCGCTTTACCAGTTGAATTGAAAAATTTAGATAGCTACAACTATAACCATGACTGAAGAGTATAATCCGAAGCAGTATCTTCCTACCATTGACGTAAGTTTTAATCAAATACCGATGTTTGCAATCAGTATACTAACTGGGAAATTTAGGCCATACTAAGTGTTGCTGATCTAGAGAAAATCACGGTGAAAAAGATTCGAAATGCATTACAGGAACTCTTTGGGATTAACTTGCAGCCCCATAAACAAGATATCAGTGATATAATTATGGAAAGATACTTTGATCTTCTCGAGAAAAGAAAGAACAAAGTGGAACCTCCTCCATTATCAAAAGAAGATATAGAACGACAAGATGCCTTGATGGCTAGCCAATTGCTGAAATCGACCATAAGAGGACCAGTGACTAGAGGAAGCGGTAAAGCAACCCCCAGGAAACCAAGGGCGAAGAAGAACGCTGCCGGTGAAAAGAAACGTAAGGCCCCTAATAACGGTTTCAACCAGGCATTATACTTATCGCAAGATTTGCAAAATCTTTTCGGGGTCGAATCGCTTCCCAGACCCCAAATAGTCAAACAAATGTGGACCTACATCAAGGATAATAATCTCCAAAACCCAAACGATCGAAGACAAATCTTGTGTAACGATACTCTTTACAAAATCTTCAAGAAGAAAACCGTTGGTATCTTTGAAATGAATAAATTACTTACTTCTCATATCTTCAAACCAGACGAAATCGGTGATACCAAATCAGTCGGGGAACTACAAGCAAAACCTCCTCCTCCTCCCTCATCGAAACCCAACGGGAAGAAGTCTGCAGACTATGTCGACGAAGAGGATGACGACGACGATGACGACCAAGAACTAGGTGACCCTGATGAAGATGATTCAGAAGAATCCGATGAGGATGCTGATTGAAAAAAAAAAAAAGAAAATAATCAGAAACTTGAACATTTGGGTAATCTCTCTCTCATCTCCTGTAATATATATCTTCATCCTTACTCCACTGGTATTGGTGACTCTTGTAGTAACTAGCTTATTGTAAATGGGAAGCTGATATTTCGCGTATAAAAAACGCATATGTCATCTGCAGTTCTCATAGTTTGTGTGTTTTTTCTTTTGTTACGATCAAATTGTTGTTCTTTTGTTGAAACTACTTCTTTTCGTTGAAACCCAGTGCTTTGTTCTTTATTATTTGGGTAAGCTACTCTTGGTGATCAATCCCTTTACCTAAAAAAAGTGGTTTTCAATAGTGGACAACGGAACAAGATAAGTAGCCCTTTTTGCCAATTGAAAAACCCGCTTCTTCGACAGCCGCTAGTAGTGTTTTTTTGTTACTATTTTAAATTCATCATTCCATTCCTTTCCACTTTCCGTTCACTTTCATTAGCTTTGGGCCTTTATTGTTGTTATTGTTAACAGTTTGCTGTACTTTTTGGCTAATACAAAAATAAGATTGGCAAGAAAACAAACCAGATATTCATACTACTTCATCAACTGCTTGTGTTAGGTTAAACTCGTTTGTTGTTTGTTGATTTTTGGTTCTGCTGAAGTAATTGGCTCTTTTTTCCAGTTGATGTACCAAAACTTGATAATCAATGCTGACCAAAAGAGAATCTGCGGGTAGATCCCAAAGTTTGGCTTCTGCCACCTTATTAAGTGAAGATCATTCTTATGATACTGTTGATGTGAATAACTTATATGAATCAGTGTTGAAAATCATTTTGTTGGAATACATCAATGAAGCTCGATTCCATACTCCAATAGTAAAACCTCAGTCTCCATCCAAATCTTCAGATTCCCCTTCTAGTAGTTCAACTAGTTTAACTTCTTCTTCCAAAATCTTGAGAAATTCTAAAATCAGTTCAAATGATAATGAATTAAAACTTCCTCCAAATCTTTTGTCGAGTTTAGAAACTCGTTTAAATCTAATTGCAATGAAAAAAAGAGGTAAAGATTATGATGACTTAACAAGACGTTCTTTGCTTCGATTATATAGTGAATTATTGGATCCAAATGTAAAACAAGAAATATCTCGTATTAATAAACCAGAATATTTAGTCATGAAATTCGTCTCTTCTGCTAATAAAGAGGTGGTTAAAATGGGTACTATTCCTCAACATGAAATAAGTGATATCGTTTTCAAACAAGCTGAAGTTTTTGTCCAAATTTTAATTTCTCTCATTCCTAAGGATAAAAATAGTGATGCAATCATTAATAAATTAAAAGAACATAAAGAATCTTTAAAACCTTCTAAATCAAACAATTCAAAATCAGTCTCAACTGACTCGGTGTCATCCTCAGTTTCGTACGTGAAACCTTCTTTCAGAGTATCAGATATGGAAGAAGCAATGATTGATCTAATTAAAAGCATTTTCGATATCGATCAAGTAAAACTTCAACAAGATATCTTCAAATTAAAAGACTTGTCACAAGAAAAAACATTGCATCAAGATATTAAACAAATTCTTTTCTACCTCAATAAAGATTTGGGTCAATATAATCGTAAAAGTTTCCTAACAGAGATTGCTTATAATAATTGGAAATCCCGTGAAGCTGCTTCGTGTGAAAGTTTGAAAAACAAGTATCCTATACCTGCTTCCTTAAAGCTCTTGGAAACTCCTCCTCTCCCGCCCGGTTGTGATTTTTATATTTTTCCTAAAAACAATGTCACTAAAAATTACTATGTCAATTTGACTAAATTATGTTTAAATCAAACTATTAAAAATAGAAAATTAGAATTTGATTCAGCTCTGGAAAAACCCTTACTTTCAAAACAAGCAAATAATTTACTCCATCTATGTGCTCGTTTCTGGAGAATTGATTTTCCAACTAGAGCTACTGCTCTTTACACTGCATGCCATTTGACTGGTATCTTAAAGGATAACTTATCACAGGAATCAAATTCCGACCAGAAAGACCTTGGTCCTATTGATTTAGATACTACGACAACTATGCTTCATACCTGTAAAAAAATTGTTGAAGATAATGGAAAACTTGATTGGGAGGAAAAGACAGAATGGACTTTGAAAGACCAAGAGGACTGGGTCAAAAATTTGACCTACACATATAATGAGGTCTTTTTCTCAATAAAAGAAAATTTAACCATGATATTCAACAAAACAGTCAAACCAAAATTTGGCCCTTATCTTATGTTTTTAGGGGATTATTTGGAGTCCGACACTTTGTTTCATAAAGTTGAAGAAACAGGATTACCCAAGAAATGGGAGAAGAAGCTTTCCAAAACTTTATTGAGAATCTCAGAAACAAGGTATGCCGAATTATTAGCCAATTTACCAAGAGATGATACTCTCGATATTGTACATATCTTGAATATTTCGGATAGCATAGTTGGTGATACTAAGTTATTGCAAAAAAGATACAAAAACCCCCTTTTGGGATTCTTGAATGTCAGTAGAACCGTTGCAGCAGTTCTTACAGGCATGTTCGCATTGGATTCAAAAAATATCTTGAAGCATATTCACGCTTATGCTAAAAATCAAGGCAGACTATTAGCTTATTCTGATGCCATTGAAGCTTATAAATCATTGTCCGAAATAAGGTATATTTATAACCAAGTATCTGTCAGTAATAGTCCTTTCAAGTTCAATCTAGAGAAATTTTTCTATCCATTTTTGAAAGAATGGGTAGAAGAAAGTGGTGAAAAAATTAGTGCTATCATTAATAATGCCATCGAAAAAGATTCCTTCGAACCTATCGATCTCAATGATGATAATCGGAAATTTAGTTCTTCCGTTTTGGATATTTTTACTTTGGTTAAAGAATTCTTGAGAATTCTTAATCAACTTAATTGGTCTAATGAATTTCAATTGGCTCAAGCTTATACCTCTCTTTTGAAAAGTATATCAGATGGTGTTTTGACTTATTCATCGAAGATTTCTGATAAAATAATTAGAGAGTTAGATGAAGAAGAACAGAAAAAACTTTTGCAACAAGCTAGTGATGAAGTTGATAATAGAAAAAGTGGTAATTGGTTTGATGAGGTTAAGAACGTCGTTTCCAATATTCAAAACGGTAATAAATTAGAATTAGAAGAACCTTATAATTTCAAACCTGGAACATGTATTGCCTTGAACAACCTCGCAGCAATGATGGATCAACTAACTAAACTCGAAGATTTATTGGACCCTGTGCTGATTTCTAATACAGTTGCTGAATTTGATCCTTCTTTACAGAAAAAATACACTAGTCACATTTTCTCCTTGCGTTTGGTCAAAGCTGAAAACTTGAAATCGGCTAATGCTTCTTCAAATCTATCTAATATGCATCCATATATAACCATGATCGATACGATGGCCCGAAAGACCATAGGAAAAACAAGAGTGGTAAATAACACAAATAACCCTGATTGGGATGAAGAGTTTGAAGTAACACTCCCAGCTAATACTTCACTTACCATTTCCGTTACGGTCTGGGATGAACGAGTTGGAACGCACTCAATTTGTGGACGAGCATTATTACAGTTGGACCCCTTGAGATTCAAACATGATGGAATCCCTCAAGAGATCTATCTCGACCTAGACTCTCAGGGAAGAGTGCTTGTTGAGATAGCTGTTGAAAGTGAAAGAGTTGATGCTATTTTTGTTATGGGAAGAGCACATAGAAGCTTGAAACGTGCACAAGAAAGAGCTATAAAATTAATCGTGGAGAAATTTTCTAGATTTATTCATTACTGTTTTTCGAGGAGTAACCTTAAATCTATTTGTGGTAATAATGGACAATTGAAGCCTACTCAAGACCAAATGGATGATGCCATGATGCCTTTGTATAATTACTTAAACATGAATTTGCAAGTATTGGCTGAGTTTCTCACGAAAAGTCTATTACTAAAAGTCATGCTTGCAGCTTGGATAGTTGTTGTTTCAAGTGCAGATGCTCTATTATTACCTAAACTTGCCTCAGCTAAAACATTTCATTTGTCAAGTATTGGTTCTAAATTGAAACCAGAATCTACTGGTGGCTGGCAATCAGCTGTCAGCTCTGCTATGGCAAATGTTACTAATTCTATGGGTATAAGTGGCTTTGGAAAATCTTTGACCAGTAATGAACTTGAAACTGTATTCTCATGGCTTAACTTTTTGTGCTTCGACTTTTTTCATAATGATGGAAATGGTCCTCCGGTTCGAGACTTGAAGAATGAACAATATCAAGCGTTGTTATTAGTTCCAGTGTACTATGACAGAGATGTTGACTTCTTACAACAGGAAGTTGAGAGATTATCGCCTGCTTTTATCAAAACGTTACGCGACCGAAACAATTTTGATAATGAACCTTCTCTTGCGGCCCCTCAAAGAAGAAATAGTAGGGCTGGCTCTATAATACGGAATAAAACTATTTTGGCAAATGCCACGGCCAAGTCCAGAGCCCAAGCTGATAAAGAAGCTCGTGAGGCGAGATCTGATCCGACCGCTGCTCAAACTTTGGCTGAAGATATGATATTAAGGATTTTGTTGATCAAGGACGAGAAGTCATACGTTGCACGAAGGTTGGAACAGCGTGAAAAGCTTGCCCATAGTATCGCTACTGAGAGGTTAGCGAAGGCAGCAGCTGAAGGTAGATTTAATAGACGATAAGACTTATAATACAATTTAACTTTTATAGACAACACCTTAGTTTTAATCTCATTGAACAATCTACAATTTACGCTTTTTCAAAGTATCTTAAAAATTTGCATTAAATTAAATTAACAAAAAAGCAAGCAAGTATAAATTATGAAAATTAAGCTAGCATCAATGATATGAGAATAATCAGATTGAGCCGTTTCTGTTTTTGTAGAAAGAATAAAATATAAACATCAGGAATAATAACAACATGAGAGAATGATCGTTAAACACAACTTATAAAAATACAGGTTGAAAAAAAAAAACAGGGATTTATTGGGTCTTTTGAATCTCAGCAGATGCTGCATTTGCTGTGGATGCACTTGAAGGCTCGGTTTCATTTTTTATTGCAGAATCTGAAGTATTAGAAGTCGATGAAGGATCAGTGGCAGCATTGCTCAGAGCCGTTGAAGGAGGGACTTGTGGTTCGTTTTGTTTATCTTCGTTAGCCATGGTGACATCTTCTTGATTTACAGTATCATCTGCAGTTGTGTCATTGGCTTCTTGGTGGATAGTTGTATCGTTATGTTCCTGAACGACAGTTGAGTCAGCATCGATTGTTGCGTCAGGATTTGACTTTGCTGGAGGAGCCAAGTGCTTGTCAGCTGGTTTTTCTTCCTTGCTTTCTCCGGTATCAGTTTCCTTCTTATTGTCATCTTCAACATTTGACTCTTCCAATGGAGCTGTCCCCAGAGATTCTGGAACTTTTTCCGAGTTTGCTGTTACTTCTGCCTTAGTATCTGCATCTGCTTCTCCTTCGGTTTTAGCATCGACTTTCATTTCTGCTTTTTCGGCTTCGGCCTCGGCTTCTGCATCTCTCATTTCAATATCTGCTTGAGCTACTTCAAAACTTTTATATGATTTGACTCCATCTTTGAATAAAATGTCAATTTTCTCTTCAATTTTGCTGGTATTCGCATCTTCTTCTAATCCCAGTTTCCATCCAAACTCTTCGCTATCAATCAATTGTTTCAAGTGATTGACCTTGTCCTCTTTTGTTCTATGATCTTCACGTGGTTTACTATAAACAGAGTTAGCGGTAAATTCATCATGTGCTCCAGCCTCAAAGAATAAGCGATATGAATTCTCACAGATGGAAACCCTCAAACCAGCAGAAACTCGGCCATCGCATTGATCTTCATCAACGTTATCAAGGAAGGATTTAGCAAATGGCATATTGATTTTCGACGCAGGTACACCTTCAGTTGGATGAGACATGACATAACTAGTGACATAGTAGTTGTATTCTTCTTCAGCATTCTCATGATCATTGATGGTTAAATCATCAATACTGACGAATTGAATATTGACGGTAGAATCAGACTCTTTGTAGGCGATCTTAAACATATTTTCATCATTTGACATTAAAGATCTGACTTGCATCCTATATAAGATTTGATCTTTTGCAGTAGAAACTGGGTTAGCTCTGTCGTTTTCATATAAGACAATCATTTCAGAAGTTTTCGAGTCAGTAATCATTGAATGCATGTATTTCACCATCGCTTGAACAACTTTGTCAACAGTATAGATTTTATAAGCTTTGTTTCTGTAACCTTGACGTAAAGTCTCTTCGAACCATTGATGTTCAATATCACCTTCCATTAACTTTTCTGATAAGCTCAATACTTGTTTATAGCAATCTTTGTTACCCACAATTTCAATTCCCATTTCTTCAAGTTGGTGAGATAACAAATTCAAATCTTTTGCAAACTGAGGATTTTTACGAGATTTAATTTCCTTTCCGACAACTTCGTTCATCCCTTTAATTTCTTCTAATCTTTCATAAAGAGTTCTTAAATGACGGAAAAAAACATAAACCGTTGTGTTACAAAACAAATTAAATTTATCACGTCTTTCTTGTTTGGAAGCATCTTGACTATCAGAACCAGAGTTGGCATTGGTTGCTTTAATCCATAATTCACTTGATTTTTCCACAAGGTCAATAACTTCTTGATCTTCAGATTCACTTGAATTATGCGATGGTGATTCAGCACGATCATCCTTTTTGGATTTCGATTGCTTCTTTAAAACATCACGTAATAAATCATTTTCACGATGACGTTTCTTTGAGACGGATGTTGGTTCATCGGGTGTTTCAGATTCTTGAGCAGGATCACCATTTGAGATTGGTTCTTCATGAGCTTCTTCATTACTTCTAGCCGCCATTGCCTTGCTAATAACATCGTTTGGAACATTGAAAAATAAAGAAATAAAGTACTTGAAGAAAGCACTAAGTTTTTCACGGTCATTGGCAGAATAGTTTGAGGAGCGGAAAATGAAAACTTCTGCTAATCTAACAATATCATATAATACATCATAGTCAGTAAATTTATAGTTCAATTGTTCTTGTGGCTTTGGTGTCAAAGGATGTAACCTTTTGTTTTGTTGTTCGACCTTGACAGTACTTATTTCACTAACCAATTGCTTGGCAGTTAACAATTTCTTATCAGCTTGCTTGAAAGTTAATCCTAAATGATCCAAAGATTTATAGAAAACTTTTTGTTCCATTTCTCTCCAGACTTTGTTCCATTCTCTTTGAGATCTTTTCCATTCTTCATCTTTTTGTTTCAATCTTTTCAAAACAACCGGCACAGCGACAGCAGGGTTTTCATGTAAAGCGTCGATAACTTCAAAACCTCTATCTTTATCATATATTTTACGGATAACCTTTTTGTAGATTGTGGTAGAGTTATGGCCCAAACCTTGTGGTAGTTTGAAGTTGGCTTTTTGTTCCGGAGTCATATTAGCAATTCTATTAGCAATAGTTTCCAAAGTTTGAATTGTTTTCAAATTAGTTTCCATGTGATAATCAAATTCTAATCTTTCTTCTTCGATTTTGAAAAGAATTTCTTCATATTGGTTCTTACGATGAGCAATAAAACCAGAATCTTCAGATGCCCAAGTAGGATGGCCAACCCATTCATCATTAAGAACTTCCCAGCACATTTCATCTCTACCAGAACAAGGCATATAAGTTTCAGCCTTTGGCAACTGTCTATAAGAAGGACCGTATGCTTTACATAAAGATAACTCCAATTGATGTTTTCTAAATGTAATATTTTCGATACTTTGAGGTTTATCTTCGTAACCAACAAACATTTTAAACCAAGTTATCAAATCCGGGTGACCTTCGCCGATAAATGACTCTACTCTCTCAATTAAAGTCTCTTTATCAAGAATGTCTAGAGTGAATAAATTCAAAATTTTCAAGAACTCATTATAAGTTTGTTTATTACCGATTGCTTTTTTAACTTTATCGAAAAAGCTTATTTCTTCAGAAAGCGAAGAAGATTTAACAGAAGTTGATGGAGGGATTGGCTCAGGGATTCCCGGAACCAAAGTTGGATTAGTAACAGTGCCAACGGTTTCAACTTTGGTAGAAGCACCTGGAGTAGTCAATTTGCCTGGTTTGGCAGTTGATTGGACACCAGTACGCAAAGTAGAATATTGGGCTTCTTGATTATAATTAGCATCATAACTTTGCTCATGAGAGACCGAACCTTTCTTCTTCTTTTCAAGATAATCTGGAATTTGTTGCATTTCAAGGTTTTGAGCAGGATAACCAATTGGAGCAGGTTGAGCTTGAAATTGGTTTTCAACTCCACCTGGAGCAGTACCTGTGGGAGGTTGAAAATTACCAACTGGCGGTAATTGAGCAGAACCATTTGCGTAATATACATGTTCTTGACCAACTTGTGGTTGAGTAGGTATTTGTTGAGCTTGTTGTTGAAGGTAACCTTGTTGATTACTGGTGTCCGGTAAAAATTGTTTGAAATCGTCTAACAAATCTGGTGAATTTGCGAATAAAACAGTTACTTGATCATAAACTTCACCAATTGGTTTTTGCTCACGTTGATAAGTTTGTAGTATCTCTAAAAATTGTTTATAAATATCTGGTTGATTAGCAAATCTGGTTTTAATTTTGTTAACATAAGAAATAGCATGGTTGAATTCTATTTGGCCACCATTTTGTTGTTGTTCATCTTGAGCAAGTTGCTGTTCACCTTGTGGGTGTTGTTGTTCCGGACTATATTGATGACCAGTAGATCCATGTTGTAATTGAGGGGATTCTTGAGAATGAGTAACTTGTTGTTGATTTTGAGATTCACCACTAGCATTTCCCCAACGTTGAGCATACGAGCCATTAAGATTTGGTCTAGTAGTAGTACCGCTTGGAGTAGTGACTCGGATTGGGTTTGGATCAGAGGGATCTAAAGAACATTCAATTTTATAACCAGGAGGTAAGAATGTATTAAACCCTTGAATCAAGTTAGGGTGACCTCTAAACAAGGTAGAAACTCTATCAATCACACCGGGTGTATCAATGCTATAAATTTAGTTAGTAGCTTTCAATTTTTACAGGGCACATAACAGATACTTCTCACATCTAATAAAATCTTTGTTGTTTGATACCTTGCACGCCAATTGAGGGAAAATGTGCGAGCGGAATAATTGGAGGACCTGTGAGGAAAAAAAAAACCTATTCAGGACGAAAGGTTGGATTTCGCTAGCAACATTTCTGGTATGCCTCAATTTTAGTTGAACCCCATTGATTGGTTACCTAGAAAAAATCACTTTAGATGTGGGCTTTAGGCTGAGATACTCAAATTAGATGAATTATCTGTAACGATTCGAAATGAACATACCTTTGAGACTTAAAGTCTTTCATTATATCTAGAAAATTATTGTAAACATCAGCTTGATTATAGAATTGGACCTTGACTTGATCCAAATACGACAAAGCATCTTTAACATTCAATGGTCTGTAAACATTAGTAGTACTAGAACGGTTCAAGACACCTTGAGGAATGGGAGGTTGGGCGGCCACCACTGCTGCAGCTTGTTGTTGCTGTTGAACTTGTTGTTGTTGGGCTTGGGCTTGGGCTTGGGCCTGTTGGTGAGCTTGGGCCTGTTGGTGAGCTTGGGCCTGTTGTTCAGCAGAAACACCTTGGGGTTGTGACACTGAAGGAGCAGTTGCAAGTGGTGGGGCCGAAGATGTAGGAGTAGCAAGAGATGCATTAACTGAATTTGGAGTTGGAGCTATGGATGAAGGAGGAGGTAATTGTTGAGATTGGCCGGGAATATTAACACCTGAATGTCTTCTTATACCTTGATTATGTCTTGATTGATCGTGGGACTAGATAAAGTTAGTAACTTTGACAATGATAAGGATATAATTAAGATACATACATGAATGGAATCATTTCCTGGATTGATTGATGGAATAGTAAATCCATGACCAGGTTGTGGATGGCCTGCACCATTACCTAGGCTAGGAAGACTTGGTAAAGGATAAAAAGATTGACCGCCTATAAATAAGTTAGTAAACCGAACTGTCAACTAATCGATTACTGTATACATACCCGCTTCTAAAGTTGCAGGAGGTGGTAATACTGGAGGATGCTGACGACCACTAAATAAAATGTTAGTATTAAACCCAAACTAAGAAAATGAAAACAGTACATACTTGAATGGTTGACCTAGAGGACGTTGTTGATTATTCCATAAATCTTGTTGATTCGTCATTTTCAAATTGGTGGATTGTTGAATATATTTCAAAGATGCTTATCGAAGGATAGCTATTTTTTTTCCAATTGGGTAAAAAAATTATCAGTACAAGCACCTAGCGAATCAAAAGTCAATTCAAATGGTAGATCAGTTGAAAGAGAGTAAATGCTAAACCAATGAACCAAGTTAATACACGAGTGAATTCAATACTTGGAGAAACTGATCAAGTCGATGGGGAAATTGAAAAAAAAAAGAAAAACTAAGAGAAAAAGGTACACTTCAAATGAAAAAACAACGGGGGAAAAGGTTATTCAATCACTCAGTCACTTAACCAGTAAGAAATGTCTTCCAGGTACTCAATGTAATCTAAATAAACCCACTTGTTGAATAAAGATTGAAGAATTATTGGGAAGAAGTGTAATAAAAAATTAACCGCTCACTCTGTCTATATGAGAGACCATACTATTTACGTTTCGCTGAAAGCGACGGGTAACCTTTTGCTTCGTGGGTGCTCTGGTTTATGTGCAGTTTCACATTTCTGGTGCACGGAAGTTTTATGGTGTACTGATGTTTTGTTCTTTTTTTGAATGTACGGGTGTGTTGATTCTTGAACGAAATTCCAAACTTATTAAGTTTTTCAAAAAGAATCGATTACTACATCAATAACAGAAACTAGAGAACCAGAGATGAACGCACCAGATAGATTTGAACTATTCATATTACCGGACGGGGTAGATAAGTATGTATTTGATAGGGTGAAGTGTTTTGACTGAGTACTAACCTGATTAGAATTAAGATAACACCGGATACAAAAGTGCCCAATGCAGCATTAATCAGAATAGAAAGAGAAGATCATACCTTGGCTAATCTATTAAGAGCACAATTGTTAAAGGATGAAAGGGTGATTTTCGCTGCTTATAAAGTAGAGCATCCATTATTTGCTAATTTTATTTTGAGAATACAAACTGAAGATGATTATAGTCCAAAAGATGCATTGAAGAATGCATGTTCTGGATTAATTAGTGAATTAGATGTTATTAAAACTAAATTCAAAGATGAATGGGCTCTTAAGTCATTATTAAATAATAATGATGAAGATATGTAATACTTAAAAGATATTGATAATAATAATGCTTGTATATTAGAAAAAGTTTTTTATAATTTAAATATATATAATATTTTTGTTTAAAAATCATTAAAAGGTATAGAAAACAAAAGACTTTTTTTTTTTTGAATTGAAAATATTTATGCAAAGGAATCAAAATCGTTAAATTTTTTTAAACTTCTGGGAAGGCTTTTCTTTTAATTGCATCTTTAATTATTGATATTTTATTTAAACAATCAGGAACTTCAGATGAAGGGAAATTACCTTGTTTTAAAATTAAAATTAAAGGATGAGTTTCAGTTAAACGATTTGGAGAAATATGAGTAATTGCCAAACCTAATTTTGAAATACAAATTTTATGATGATCTTTAAAATTAAATTGAAAATTACCATTTGTCATTTCAAACATAATATAATCTGAAGTTCTTGTATAACGTCTTAAGAAAATTTCTTCACTTTTTTCTTCATTTTCACTAACTTTTGATAAATTACTATTCATATATTTAGCGAAAAAATCAACAATTTCTAATTGTCTTTTTGTTTGACTTGGTGGATGACTTATTGAATTTTCAATGCATGTCCATCCTTCATTTTCATTAATAATTAATTCTAAAAATTTATCTTGATTATGTAATTTTAAAATTGAATTATCATCATTAAATAAAACTCCAATATCATCATTATTTAATTGATACAGAAATCCATATTTATTTGAATAATCAACCCATTTACTAATTAATGTTGGATTTTCACAACTTGGTAATTCAATTGTTTCTAATCTATCAAATTTTGAATAATCTAATCTTCTAATATTATGATACGTTTCATAACAAACTTGATCTAAATTTTTAATTAAATTAGAATATTTATTATTAAAATTAACTCTTTTTTTACCATTATTCATTGTTGTTGGATCAATTTCTTGATATTTATTTCTAGTATCACCAGGAGATAATGATTGAGGTAATAAAGTTTTTGGTTGTTCAGAATGTAAATCAGATCTTAAAATTTCTACTGGATTTTTAATTTTTGGAGTATAAATTCCGGCATTAATTTTAGTATTATTAAAATTAATTGATGATTGAGCTTTTGAAATTGATGATAAATTTTCTGGAGTATTTGTTAAACTTATTATATTAGTTTTATCAGGGAAAGGTCCTTTAAACCAATCAAATTCTAAAATTTCATTAATTGTTGGCCTTTCTAAAGGATTTAAAGTTAATAATTTTTTAATTAAATGTTTGGCTTCATTTGAAATTGGTTTATCAATTGGGAAATTATAATCAGTTTTTTTAATTCTTTCATAAATAACTTGAACATCTTTTGCTTGAAATGGAGGTTTACCGCATAATAATGCATACATCATAATCCCAATTGCCCAAATATCAACTTCAAAACTATGACCAGTTTGTTTACCACCTAAAACTTCTGGAGCAATATAATTTGGAGTACCACAAATAGTATATTTTCTTGAATCAGTTGAAGGTAAAACTGAAGCTAATCCAAAATCTCCAATTTTTAAATTCATTTCTGGATCGAAAAAAATATTACCTAATTTTAAATCTCGATGAATAACTCTTCTTGAATGTAAATATTTAATGGCACCAACTATTTGAACCATGAAATATCTAACTTCTGGTTCACTAACTCTTTTTCTGGTTTTCAATAATTCCATTAATGATTGATTTGGACAAATTTCTAATAATATATAAACATTAACATCATCTTCAAAACAATCAATGAAATTAACAATATTCGAATGTTTTAAAGATTTATGAATTTTAATTTCTGATAATAATTTAGTTTTAGTTTTTTCATTTTTAATTGAAGCTTTAGCAACAGTTTTAGCAGCATAAATTTTACCAGAAGAATCTTTCATCTGAAAACAACGAGCGAACCCACCTTCCCCTAAAAAGAGACCACGACGATAATCTCTACCATTTCTAGTACGAACAATTGATGGAGGAGTTTTACATAAAGCAGATAATTTTTCCTTCTTTTTTTTAGCCTTTTGTTGTTGTTGATGTTGTTGTTGTTCTTCGAGTTCATCTAGTTGATGTTCTTTTGAACGTCTTATTGGTTTAATCGGAGTGACATTATTGGATCTGGCGTTAAGCGTACCATTATTCAAAGGTTGTAAAGGCTGTAAATTATGACGAACAGCAGACATTGACGATTAGAGATACGTAAGGTAAAGGAAAGAAGATAAAAGTAAAAAAGATAAAAAAGATACAAGTAAGAAGATAAAAGTAAAGATAAAAGGTTAAGAGTAATGAAAAGTTACTAATCCATAAGATTCATAGATGGATATATACTTATTTGTGGAAGTTTT
Source organism: Hyphopichia burtonii NRRL Y-1933 (assembly GCF_001661395.1). Lineage (NCBI taxonomy): Eukaryota > Fungi > Ascomycota > Pichiomycetes > Serinales > Debaryomycetaceae > Hyphopichia > Hyphopichia burtonii. Next base: position 1,021,733 of record NW_017963728.1, read on the forward strand.
CAATGACTTTTTTTTTTTTGTTTGTTTGACCTTTTTGTATATTAAAAAGGTTTAATAAATCTTTTTGTATTTGTTTTTCTTTCTTAACTAGTAATGTTTAGTAGGAACCAACTAAACCCAATATTGTTTAGTATTTATTTGTTTGTATTATGATAATTTTATTACTTAAAACTAATATTTTCATTTAGATCAATTTTGGTAGAAGTAACAAACAAATAAAACAAAAAAAAAAAAAATTTGTTGATAGATTGTCTTTAATGAGGATTATTTACAAATAAACTTAATTGGGTAAAGTAACAACCAATACCGTTTCTTTTCTACGACGCACACTCTGGGCTACTTTTATCTGGCAAATGGCTTACTGGAATTATGTAACACTGTTTGCCAGTGGTGTTAATCCTTAGGGAGGTTGGTGGTGGGCTTGGTCACGTGAATATCTTTAAATCGATGTTTTGATTCCATCCAAATGAATTCAGTAAACCCTTTTTCCAGGTAAATAGATCTCATCGTTTCATCTGGAGGATTGCGAAGATGTTCTACAAATGGTCAGCTTTCATTAGTAAGAAAGTTTAATTGTATATTTTGTAACTGTAGTATTGCCCGGGTAGTTTCCCAGCTCATCGTATAAGGTATTCACAAAGAGGGAAAAATGATCAGCGGATTGTACGCTACATCGTTGGCTTGGTGTATGCGTTCTATAGCTCCCAATCAGATAGCACATCCGTATGTGTATATGTATAGGTCTGTGTATATGTATAGGTCTGTGTATATGTATAGGTCTGTGTATATGTATAGGTCTGTGTATATGTATGTCTGTGTATATGTATATCTGAAATATATACCTTTCTATGATTGTGAACTGTTGTCACGTGAGACGTCATGTGACTATTCTCCCGGTGCACTACCCTCGGAATAAGTATTTTTTCTGTTTTAAAAGTTTATATTATGTCCATCTACTTGAACGATTCTAAACCATTCTTTAGGCTATTCTTAGACTAATTTGTTAGGCTAAAGACCGGCTAAGAGATTGTATATTGACCAGTATGAGCTCTTCGGACGATGAGGTTGTTCTTTCTAAAAGAGCAAGACCAGCTAAAAACTCGTATCAGGAATCAGATGAAGAAGATGATACTCCGTTAGCAGACATCTCTAATGGTAATTTAAAAGAAGAAAGTGGTAAAAAAAGAAAATCTTCAAGTAAGAATTCATCAAAACCTAAAAAACAAAAAGTTAAAAAGGAGAAAAAGGAGAAAAAGGAGAAAAAGGAAAAGCATAAGAAAAGTAAACTGAAAACAGAAGTCAAATCTGAAGCCAGTGAAAGTTTGCAAACTCCAGAAAGTTCACCAATTAAAAAAAAAGCTGAAAAAGAGGAACTGAAAAGTGAAAAGGAAGAAGATGATGAAGATGATGATAAATTTAAATGGTGGGAAGATGATACTTATAATGATACTAATATAAATGGTAACGGAGAGAAAAAATGGGATACTTTAGAACATAATGGTGTAATCTTCCCACCCCCTTATGAACCATTACCATCATACGTTAAATTATATTATGATGGGAAACCAGTTAATTTACCATTAGAAGCAGAAGAAGTTGCCGGATTTTTCGCTGCAATGTTAGATAGCGATCATACAAAAAATCCAGTTTTCCAACAAAATTTCTTCAAAGATTTCTTAATAGTCTTAAAAGAAAACGGAGGATCAAATGTTGAAATTACTGATTTTAATAGATTAGATTTTACTAAAATGTTTGATTATTTTGTTAAATTAAGAGAAGAGAAAAAATCAATGTCTAGAGAAGATAAAAAAAGAATAAAAGAAGAACGGGATAAATTTGAAGAACCTTTTAAAACTTGTTTACTTAATGGAAGAAAAGAACAAGTTGGTAATTATAAAGTTGAACCTCCTGGATTATTCAGGGGTAGAGGTGCTCATCCTAAAACTGGTAGATTGAAAAAAAGAGTTTTACCAGAAGATATTACTCTTAATTTAGGTATTAATGTTAAAATACCTGAACCACCACAAGGTCATAAATGGGGGGAAATTAGACATGATAATACCGTTGCTTGGTTAGCGATGTGGAGAGAAAATATCTCTGATTCATTTAAATACGTTAAATTTGCTGCTACCTCATCCATAAAGGGTTTATCAGATTTCAAAAAATTTGAAACCGCAAGAAATTTGAAATATCATATTGACGCAATTAGAAATGATTATACTAAGCTATTAAAAGATCAATTAATGCAAAATAGACAAATGGCTACTGCTACTTATTTAATTGATATTTTTGCCTTGAGAGCTGGTGGTGAAAAGGGTGAAGATGAAGCTGACACTGTTGGTTGTTGTTCATTAAGATATGAGCATGTTACTTTAAAACCTCCAAATAAAGTGATTTTTGATTTTTTGGGTAAAGATTCAATTCGTTTTTATCAAGAAGTTGAAGTTGATAAACAAGTTTTCAAAAATTTAAGAATTTTTAAAAAATCTCCTAAACAACCCGGTGATGATTTATTTGATAGAATTACTCCTTCTATCTTAAATAAACAATTCCAAACTTATATGAAAGGTTTAACTGCTAAAGTTTTCCGTACTTATAATGCTAGTAAAACCATGCAGGATCAATTAGATTTAATTAAAAATGAAGGTACTGTTGCTGAAAAAGTTACAAAATTTAATGCTGCTAATAGAACGGTTGCAATTTTATGTAATCACCAGCGTACGGTTAGTAAAACTCACTCAACTTCGATTGCCAAAATACAGGATCGTATTTTGGAATTAAAATGGCAAAAGAATCGTTTGAAAAAAATTATTTTGTTAATTAATCCTGATGAAAAATCGAAAAATAGTAAATTTTTCAAAGGTATTAATGAATTGAATAAAACTCAAATTAAAAATGTTCATAAAATCGTTATTGAAAGAATGATTGATCAAGCCCAAAAGAAACGATTACGAGAAAAGGAAAAAGAATCTTTAACTGGTACTTGTGCTTTCACTGATGAAGATTTAAAGAAAAAATTAGAATCCATTAAAGAATTACAACAAGAATACGCTGAAGAATTAGCTTCTGGTGATCCAAAAATTCCAAAAGGTGCTTCAGTTGATAAATTGAAAAATCAAATTGAAAATTTAGAAAATAGAATCACCAACACTCAATTTCAATTGCAAGATAAAGAAGATAATTCAGAAGTATCCTTAGGGACATCTAAATTAAATTATATAGATCCAAGATTAATTGCAGTTTTTTCTAAGAAATTCGAAGTGCCAATTGAAAAACTTTTCTCAAAGACTTTAAGAGAAAAATTCAATTGGGCAATCGAGTCGGTTGATGAAAACTGGAGATTCTAGCACCACCAATATACATTCATACTAGTACAAAAGTCTAGACATTGACTTGAAGTTCTTTATTAAAGGAGTTCAACAAAGACGCGTAGATCTTTTTTTTAGCAGCTCATCCCTTTGCGACACGTAAAACTTTTTTTACTGCAATTTTTTGCTGCAACTCAAACACGCATCTATTGACAAAGGTTTGAGAATCAAAACAACACCATTCACTGTTTCAGCGAGTTGCAGTAACTAGAGCACGCATCAATGAAAGACAAATGGAGAATATGACCGAAGTTTGTGATAGGCAAGTGAAGAAATGGGTTTTATTGTGCGCCTTTAATAGAGAATTGTTGCCTTTAATAGAGAATTGTTCCTATTATCAATTACGACAATGGTAGAGAAGAAGCCTAGACTGGACGGATTAAACACTTGATTAGGTTTCAAGTCATGAACCTACCGAGACTTGACAAACCTTCTGACAAAAGTACGACAAGTAGACCCTAAGGATAGTAAGTGAGAGACAAGATATTTACTTTCGAGTTAGTGTCATGTTTGGAAAGTTTAAGTATGTAAAGGGTTGAAAACACACTCAGTAGATTGAGTAAAGATACTTGGGGGTATAAAATAAACAAAAAGCCATACTGGCACTTGCTTATGAAACGAATCTTTGCATTAGAATATTTTGATATTTGTTTCTTTTAATAATTCGTAAACTTGCGGGTTTAAATAAAGCTTATAATCCACCCTTTTCGATAAGTTGTTTATTCATGATTGTCAAAGTATAAAAATGCAAAAAATTTGGTTACTACTAACAATGGTAGTAATGATGACCCCTGGTTGTCTAGCTGAGAACAAACATCATCATCATAGATATCAATTAGCTACATCCACAACTTCAACTTTTGTTACTTCTACCATTGGTTCGACAGTTACTATGGCACCGGCTAAAAGAGATGATATGCCTGCATTACCCGAGGCAAGCACTTCGTATAGTTACAAGATAGAAGTACCTAATGGATCCAATTATCCTAAGAATCCATATGTATTAATAGAAAGTTTACCAGAAGATTTAGTTTTCATAGTGGTGGGGGCCATCATTGGGCTTTTAATTCTTTCCTTTTTCACTTATAGGGTTATAAGTTACTTATTATCAAATAAAACTGCCAAAAGTGATCGAGAATTATATTTCCATAATTTTTTCCTCGGTAGTGATTCAAGCAATGCCAGCTTTTTGAATGGAAGTAGTAATGGAATGACTAGTTCAGATTCCTCGATGTGGGAGAAAAACTCCAGCCACTTCACTTCTAATTCAAGTCTATATTTATTAAATAGACAAAGTTCTCTTTTGAATTTAAATTCTCCAAGTACTGGTCCAAATACTTCTCAACAAGGAAGATCTTATAGAGGAGCAATAAATAACCAAAATGCAAATAGTACTCCTGGCAATCGAGGATCCATGTTCATCAGTCCGATTCTCGATATAATGGTTAATTCAAAATCGAATTTGGAATTACCATTATATAATTCTAATAAGAGTTTAACTGATTTGAATCTGTACTCCATGATGAAATCAGATAATCTCCCTCCACCAAGAACTTCAACCATTCCTATGAGTCTTGCCCTTGATAATGGAACCAATGAAAGTATCAATTGGCAAACCTCGGTTGGTAACGGCTTTGACACTCCTACAATCGAGCCCGTGGCCGTCATGAATAGCACCGACCGTTTAATAGACTCCCCCCAGACCCAGGAACCACCCAAGATGAAGAGACCTCCTTCCCAATTCTTGGATGACTTGATCAATGACATACATACATAGCATTTATAGATTATAGACTTCGCATCACTAATACACTAATATCATTATCATAAGTAATCTGCATCATCAATACACTGATGTCATTATCTTCATAAGTAATCGCATCACTAATACACTAATATCATTAACTAAGTAATTTTGCAGCATTGAGGATGGGTCACGTGACGCACACTTGAAAAACCTCCATACACCTTATCGCAATCTTCCTTCCCCCCGCAATAATACCAGGCCCCGGTTAAAGCTAGGTGTTAAATGACCCCTTTACACCGAACAGTGAGAAGGACTTAATTGAAAAACTGTCAGTTTCACTTCTAATATCCTTTAGTTCTACCACTATTCTTTATACTATAAGTTATAACCAAACCACCATGTCATTATACCGAGTTAATAGCAGACAATTGATTAGAATTGGACAATTGACCAGAAGCAGATGTTTAAGCACCGGTAATAGATTATTTGCTAAGAACGATGAATCCACCATTGATTCGTATAGATTACCATCGCAAACTTCGATTAATGAATGGGAATTCAAATATGATTTCATTCCAAAAGTGGCGGAACCTAAGATTCCACCAATTACCCCGGAAGCGGTTAAACAAGATATTGCCCATGAACGTAAAGCCCGGGTTGAAAAAGAAATGTTTAATCAAGAAGGAGCATCATCAGTTAAAGTCGAAGGAAATGATGCTAAGGTTATGAGAGGAGGGGAGTTTGTTCAAGATGAACCAGAGTATTTACATGATCGAGAACTGAAACCAGTTGATGTTAGTTCAGGAATTCACGCTAATAAACCAACCAAACCCGCCAACCGGGATAGATACGTTCAAAGTTCATTAAATCCAGAAATTAATCAGTCAGACTTTGTTAGTTTGGGTGATAATCAAGTTGACCATAAAGTAAGTTCAACTAATGGACAAGCACAAGTTATCGAAGATATCGAACATGATGAAATTGAAAGTGGTAAAACGAAACAATCTCATGATGATCATCAACCAAAACCCAATGGTAATGGAGGTATATTAGCATTAGTGGGTATTGGAAGTGCTGTTGGTGGTTATTATTACTTTACCAAACCAGAAAAGAAATAGATTATATATACTTTACATAAGCTTTAATAAATTACTTTACATAATAAGTTACTTTAAAAATGCATTAAATAATAAACATAATAAATAGGAGATAAATATTTACATGAAATTTTATGAAAACAGAGGTTAATTTTATATAAATTCTTTAATAATGTTTAGAAGCTTCTTGACAAGCTTTTAATTGTTGTAAATAGTAGTCACAAATTTGCATATTACCATCGTTATCACCTAAACATCTAGTGAAATTCTTTGCATCAACATCACAAGATCTAGATTGTTCTTGATAATTGGATTGAGCAGGTTGTGCTGGAGGGGCTTCAGCTGGAGCACTAGATCCACCAAACATACTAGTAATACCGGCACCTAAAGTGTGACCAATAGTGGAACCAACAGCAACACCAGCAGCGGTAGAAGCCATTTGTCCAAATAACCCTGGACCTTGACTTTGTTGTTGAACTGGATGGGAGGCTGCTGATGGTGGATGAGCTGATGGATAGCTGGAGTGTGCTGGAGCAGCAGCAGTATGTGCTGATCTGGTTTGAGTTCTTGGGGCTGGAGCGGATCTTCTTTGTCTAGGCATTTTGTTGTAATGAATAATTTATTATCCTGGTAATTCCTGGTAATAACTAGCTTTATATAATGACTTGTAGTGGCGATAAAAATTTATTAGTAACAAAAAGAAACTGCTAGAAAATTCAATTGGTCAGGTAAATTCGGTCACGTGGACGTGGTCACGTGGACGTTTGCCTCCGTACATTTTATTCTGGTCACGTGGATTGTTTTCCACGCCAGGCCCGTACATCTCGGCTGTTAAGCTAGTACAACCAGTACAACCAGCACAACCACAACAAGTACAAAAAGCACCACAGTGGAAGGATGGCCGTTGTACCGTTGGCTCGGTGTTAATGGGTCAATGGATACCCTGCCATGTGTCCGGCTGGTCCTCACTGATAACACCGCTGGCCAACGAATCAGATTGATTGGCTGGATACTCCATACTCGGATTATCTTTTCGCAACAGTTTTTTTGTTCTTGTGGTGTCTGGGTTCTTTCTTTTTTTTTTTTTCTGTTGCTCTTCCAGTCTTAAGAGGAATAGCTTCTTTGATTCTCTTGATGGCTAAACTGGAACCATTGATGGGTCTTTTTCGTTAATTTGTGATACTTATTGATCTTCAGGTAAGCGGATGCATATGGTTTCGATTTTGAGTCATCAAGTATAAGGCTAGGGTTGTTCATTGCCGATAATTGTATAAATACCCCACCATTATCCTGTGAAGTTGTTATCTTTTGGTCTTTTCTCTCATATACAATGATTTCGTTAAGAGGATATCCGATTAAAAGTAGTGGACTACGATTTTTCAGTAGTTCGTCTAGTTTGAGACAACCCAACTATTATGAACTTCTTGAACTACCAGGTTCAGCCTCAATAAAAGATGTTAAGATGCAATTTAAAAAATTACTGAAGAAGTATCATCCAGATTTGAATAGTCATTTATCAGAAGACGAGAAAAAGGTGAATAGTGATAAGTTTGTTCAGATTGTATCAGCTTATGATACTTTGAAAGACATCAAAAAGAAGAAGAGTTACGATCAACAATTAAAGGGAACATCAATTCCAAATCATTCATTTTCAAGAAGAAACGAATGGCAGAATAAGTATTACGGTGAAGCAAAATACTATTCAAAATCAGGTCCTAGTGGACTAAATACAAAACGTCATCGAGTTTACCATTTTAACGACCAAGATAACAATTCAACATTTTCTGGTCGTCACAAAAATTATGGGGATAGATATGATGTACCTCATTTCAATTATAATGAACATTTACAAAGAAATTTAAAATTCGAACAAAGAATTATCAATCGTCAATTAACTGATGATGATCGGGAGAAAATCTTGAAACAATTATCAAAAACTGGTGATATATCAAATGTTAATGAAGAGTTAGTGACTAAACATTTGATGAGACAAATACATCATAGTTACAATCGGTCAAATAATCAAAATACTTTTGCTCCTCAATCTTCAACTCTGGGTACGTCTGCTAAAAACCCTTATATGTATCATGGACCTCAAAGTGAAGAAAGCGATGGAGTCATGCTTAGATCCTTGGTATTTGCTGGTGGTGTAGGTTCTCTTTTTCTCTTATACTCAACCTTACATGGTTAATCTTTCAATTCTCGGCGTTAACATATATTCGTATCAATATATATATATGTATATATAATAGATTAAGTGCAATTTTTTCTTTTTTTTTTTGCAACATCGGACGAATGTGTTGTAAGTGCATACGTTGTTTTTCCGGTGATACTAACTTGTTGTTCTTATCACCTTTGTAATCCCCATCTTCGGTATATCAAGCTTAAATAGGACGAGTTTTAACCGATAGGTTAATTTGGTTTTCGTTACAATTTCAAATAATCAAAATTTTTATTAGGAAAATTATATAAAAAAAGAGTATATGTATGAAGATCCACTATAGACAATCTAATTAAACAACAATTGATAAATCTAAAATGGAAGAAAGAAGGATGAAGGAATAAATAAATTAAGGAATGATAAATAATGCTTAAAGGAAATGAAATATTATAAAATTGATTAACGATCAACTTCACCAAAAACCAAATCCATAGTACCAATGATTGCAACGGCATCTGCTAATAAGTTACCTCTCGAAATATGATCAAAAGCACCTAAATGAGCAAAACCTGGAGCTCTGATTTTACATCTATAAGGTCTTTCAGTACCATCACTAACAACATAAACTGCCATTTCACCTTTTGGAGCTTCAATTGCAGTATAAGTTTCACCTTCTGGAACACAATAACCTTTAGTGAATAATAAGAAATGATGAATTAAAGCTTCCATATCTTCTTTCATAAGAGATCTTGGAGGAGGACTTATTTTAAAATCTTCAACTTTAACTGGACCTTCAGGCATATCATTAATACATTGTTCAATAATTCTTAAAGATTGTCTGAATTCACTCATTCTTACTAAATAACGGTCATAACAATCACCATTCATACCAACTGCAACATCAAAATCAACTAAATCATAAGCATCATAAGGTTGAGATTTTCTAATATCAAAAGGAATACCAGAACCCCTTAACATAACTCCTGATAATGAATAATTCATAGCATCATCAGCAGTAACAACCCCAACATCTTTGGTTCTTGCTTGCCAAATACGATTATCAGTAACCAATTCTTCAACTTCATCAATTCTATCACCAAATTGAGTGGCCCACATATAAATATCATCTAATAAACCAACTGGCAAATCTTGAGAAACCCCACCTGGTCTAACATAAGCTGAATGTAATCTTGCACCACTAACACGTTCATAAAATTCCATTAATTTTTCACGTTCTTCGAACCCCCAAAGGAAAGGAGTTAAACCACCAACATCCATAATATGTGATAAAACAGACATACAATGATTAAGAATTCTAGTAATTTCACCAAACATAGTTCTGATATATTTAGATCTTAATGGAACTTCAACGTTTAATAATTTTTCAACAGCTAAAGCAAAAACTAATTCATTTGTCATCATTGAAACATAATCCAATCTATCAAAATATGGTAAAGCTTGCATATAAGTTTTTGATTCAATTAATTTTTCAGTACCTCTATGTAATAAACCAACATGAGGATCAGCTCTGACAATTTCTTCCCCATGTAATTCTAAAATTAATCTTAACACACCATGAGCAGCTGGATGTTGAGGACCTAAATTAATAGTAAAATGTCTAATTTTAGTATTTTGTTTTTCTATTTGTTTTGGATCATCATCTCTACCCCAAATCATATCAACTTCATCCATGGCTTCGGTTAATGTGGTTTTACCCAAAACACTCCCTTCAGTAGAGTATCTTTGAGCCGGTCTACCTAAAGCATTGGTAAATGGTTTAACTGATTCTTCATGATCGGCTGCTTTTTTTGGTAAACTAGTTGAAAAAAATCTACTAGTAACTGGTATTTGATTAAATTTCGATACTAATCTAACCGAATTACTTATATTTTTAACTCTCAACATTCTTTTCTTAATACTATTATGCTGTTTTTTGCAATATCAATTTTAAACTTGATAATCAAATGAATGAATATATTGTCCGATACGTTCTCCGATTCCGAGCTTTGTTACTATCTTTTAACCTTGGAACAAGATCTTAATTGTTTTAAATCACAATAAGGATAGGGATGCCTTGTCAAAAGATACGTTGAACCTTGAATGCTTATATCAATTTCGTATGAAGAACGAAAGAAAGATGGAAGAAAAGGAAAAAAAAAAAAAACTTTGTTGGTGTAAGTAGTAAACTGTACTAACAAAACTGTAAACTCCTAACAAAATGAGATTTATTATAAAATGATGTTTGTTCATTGGATGATATTTCATCATGGGGAAAGATCCGTACAGCTTACATCTAAAACAGTTTTGGTCGTGTGTGCACCCGTGCGGTTGGTTAGCGCACTTATATCCATTTGAAGGATTCACAAGGTTGCAAAATGGTTGGTAAGCTGTTGGAAAAGAGTGCTGAAGCAAAGGAGTTTGGTGTGAGTGAGGAGGTGGTGTATAAGCAGGGTGGTAATAGGTTGGTAAGCATGGTTGGTGGGACAAGGTGGTAAGTACCATCTCATTAGACTAGCATCTGGAGTTTAGAACTTGCCTGCCCGATTGATTTGTCAGCCATGAGGTCAACTCCACACTATTGACTGAATCCTCCCAGGGCATAGAAGGAGGAGCCTTGGGAATTATAATGATGATAACTAATTGCAAATGCAAATGATAACTAATTGCAAATGCAAATGATAACTAATTGCAAGCACGATTGATTATAAATTCAAGTGCCCTTAAGTACGAATACATCAACCATTTTGTATATAAAGACCACGAATATTTGCAACCAATCCACTTTTTTTTTTTTGTCATTCATTCTATAATTATCATGTCACCTCCACAAATTAACAAACATCAAGTTACAAGCTACCATACCATTAAGGTCAACGAAACCGATGAGGTTTTCTATAGGAAAGCCGGGGACGAAAGCAAACCAAATTTATTATTATTACATGGGTTCCCAACGAGTTCAAGACAATATGAGCCATTGATCAACTTGTTGAACCCTTACTTTAATATTATTGCACCAGATCTTCCAAGTTACGGTTTGACTAAAGTTGGAGCTAATTATGAATACACTTTTGATAAGTTGGCGCAAACAATTGATGGTTTTTTGAAAACGATTGGGTTTGATAATTTTTTGGTTTATTTTTTCGACTATGGGGCCCCCGTGGCATTAAGATTATTAGTTTCTGGTAATTATAATATCAAAGGGTTGATTAGTCAAAACGGTAATGCTTACGAAATTGGAGTAACTGAACAATTTTGGAGTCCTTTCAAAATTGGATGGGATTTACTTGAATTGAAAGAAGCCAATTCTCCAAAATTTAATCAAAAAGATTTAGATGATCATGTTAAGGTTATTAAAAATGCCCTATTAGATACTAATTTTTGGAAAAGCCAATATTATAATGCTGAAAAACTCGAAACACTTGATCTCGATTTACCACTCATCGATTACCACTTGTTGATCAATAGCACCGAAGATCAAGATGAAGCTTTACAACGCCAAGTTGATTTGGCCTTTGATTATAGAAATAACATCAAGTTATATCCAAAAGCTCACGAATTTTTTAGAAAATTACAATTACCCACTTTGGCAGTATGGGGTAATAAAGATGACTGTTTTGATATTCAAGGTGCTTATTCTTTCAAAAAAGATGTTCCAAATACAAAAGTTGTTGAAATCGATGGAGGTCATTTCGTTGGCAACTCTCATACTCGTGAAGTTGCCCAGGCTATTCTTGATTTTGCTTTTGAAAACGGCTTATTGTGATTATTTGATATATAAGAGTATATATGAAGTAGGAAAATATAAAATATGAATATGTTTTATTGGTTAGGTTGTAGCCTTTCAATTCAAAAAGAAAACTGATATCCTTTAATCGGTCAACCACTCTTGAATGCGCTTCTGATGGCTTGTAGTTGTTCTTTAATTCATACAAAGCATGGAGAGGGAAGATTTGAAAAAAGGTGCAAAAAAGAATGCCTCTGCCCAGGATTGAACTGGGGACCTTCTGCGTGTAAAGCAGACATCATAACCACTAGACTACAAAGGCGCTTCGAACCGGCCAATTTTAGGAGTAACCCGAAAATTACCGACTGAGCCACACGCTCATTTCATAATTTTTGAAAATTTGGCTTCTTTAAACAGTTAAAATCGCTACTAGGAATTGAAAATGCATTAAAAAAGTTTTTTTCAATTTTCTCTAATTTCAATCTACCATTTTGTTAATCAGGTAATTCTGAGGTGGTCCTATAAGATCTGATTGCAAAATGGTAGATTAAAACCAGAGACAATTCTGCAAAAAACATTTTTTACACTTTTTTCCCAAAATATTTTTGATTTCTGACATTATTATCCAAAAGCCTGCTGCATTGACGCAAAAAACAACATTTTTGAATATTGCAGTTTACTAAGCTATGCTACTAGGTTGTCCTTCGTAACCGAAGGTGTAGTCTAAAGATCTCTCGATGTCGTACACTGAGGTAAAAGTATATACAAAGAAATTAGAGAAACATGATCATTTGATCCGGCAACGAAGACCATATGGAGTACAATCATATTAGCTATTCATAGTGATACCTTAATCATATCAATAGTCATTTCCGCGTCAGTGCTCTTTACGGTAACTGTGGGCTTAAGTGACTGCTTCATTGAATATAAGTCTTTGGCTACAGATTAGCATCTGGTTCTTATTATTAGTCGGAGACCGACTAATGTCTATTCCTGGTTGCCCGTACTTGAAGCTGTCTACCAACCGGTATATCTAATGGCATCATACGTATGTTCATAGAACCAGGAGAATTTACTTAACAACAACGAAGCCTCGATGTGTTTCCCTTCAGCTACAACATCAGTGCTTGTTAAGGGTCTACAATAATCGTATTGGATAGACCTTAGCTGGTAGTTGCAGCCAAGCGCGATTACCTAAGCAGGCCGCTTCCGCGGGTATTTAAATCGCCCACCACACGACCCGCCCACCAGAAAATCGATAAACCCACACCGCGGTGCAGGCACTACCGACGAACGAGAAAGAAAAAACAACATCGAGTTACACAAAAAGCCCATTGCGCGCAACACCAAAAAAAAAAAACAAGCAATAAATCGAACAGCCCTCGCACGACCTTGTCCATCCTGCCTTCCGAGTTTTGTGTAAAATTCAAATTGAATTGAGTCAAAAGAAGAGAATCCAGCACTTCTCCAAATAGTTATGATACTAAAATAAACTACTAGTGAAAATGTTTGAAATATTTAGATAAAATTATATATATGTAATAATTTCTTTATAGTATTGTATTTTTGGGGGTTATTTTGTATTTTTCTATAAATTTGTATAAATTTGTACTCTGTACTCTGTATTCTGTATTCTATTCCGTATTCTATTCTGTATTAATAATTGCATACCTCATCTTGATGAATTTTACAACTAAAAGAAAAAGAGAAGATATTGAACCAGATTCTAAAAAAACTAAAAATTATATAAATGATGAACAAAAAGAGTTATATACTACATCAAATGAATGGCCCGTTTATCAACATCCAGATGGTGGGATAATAAAGATAACTCCTTGGGGGATATTACGTCAGGTTAAAGATGAAAAAACTGGAGAATATAAGACTAATTTTGAAGATCAAAGTTTTGGAGACGTGATATTTCAACTGGAGAATTCCAATGAAATATACCATAATAATATCCCAACCACTCCACAATCATTATACCAAGATAAATCTCCGAGTGATGGAATTAAATTAAGTCCAAGTGATGAAGCTGAATTATACGTAATGGATGGGTATCAACAGCAACAGTATCAAACAGAACAAGAGCATTATTTAGGAATGGAAGATGAAGAAATGAATTAAGTAAAGTATATATATATATTAATAAATCTATTTTACACTAACTAATCCATTTTCATGAATGAGAAAACTTCGACTATCACCATTTATCTTTTGTTTGATGAATTTTTTATCAAATTCAATAACCAAATCATATAATTGAGTGTAATTAATGAAAATGTCCTTTAAGTTATCCTTTTTCAAATAATGTTGATAGTTGGATAAGGTTATATCTGCTCCGCTCCATTTATCAAATGAATTTAGATCAGGTATACAGTTTGATATAAATTGTTTCTCTATAGGGGTATATAAATTATCATTGGAAACAAAATTGTATCCTTGAATATTAACCTCTTCCAAATAGCTATCAATAGAAGCTAATGATTCCCGACGAGGGGTATTACTGAAAATCAGTTCACTGGAATTTTTAGAACTTGTAGATACATTGGTCGATATCGATGTTCTAGTACTATGGGTATTTGGTGAAATAGCAGCAGCAGCAGCTGAAGCTATTAACAATGCATTATTTCTCAGATTACTCCGATTAGGAATACTTTTCAATTTGGTAATCAGTCTCTGGTCAACTGGTTTACATAAATCCTTGCCAATACTCAAATTTCTAAACCAGTTTATCAATGAATGAAACGACCAAAACTGTAGTAACATTTGTTTACATTCAATTCTTAATCTTAAGCAATTCTTATACTTGGTCAAAGTCGATATCGGTTGATTGGTGGATTTGGTATCTTCCTTATATAACGCGCTTATTAGTTGATTTAACGAGGGCGCTTCACCAACTTTTAAATTATCCAATGTATAACTATTAATCAAATCAGATCGATACTTGTATAATTGCGAGTAACGGTATTCCTCATAATTGCTTGTTGGTTCCATCAACATTAAATTATTCTTCATTTCTTTATAGTAACTCGACAAATGCTTAAAACTCTTATTGGTTTTATAATTCCCCCATTTCTTCATAATCTTATCGCTGGCGGACGTCTTGAAATGGGCTAGTTCTTCACTGATCTCTCCCAGATTCAATCCTCCATATGCGTCTCCAGCAAACAAGTCATCTAGTTGTTCAATAACTACATCACTGGCACTTTTCCGTTGCTGGTAATCGTTATTCAAATTAATCGCCAAATCGTCCAACTGATTCTGTTCTCCATATAAACTAATAATCAAGGTTTTCAAATGACTCGAACAGTTTAAATCATAGAAGTTCAACTGGGTCGAATTCAATTCAAGTATAACCGGTTTCCAACTTCTTCTCGGATTAGCATGGTATGGAGTTAAAAACTCGGTTTTCGTTAAACAAAGCCCGTAGTACTGCAACGAAGGCTGGTAGTTTGGTAACTCTTCCTGAGGTGGTGTATACTCTGGCACCGACATGGTCTCCTTAGCTTACTGTCCAAATTTCTATAAATGATGCAAATTTCTGATATATAAACCCCAGTGCGAGAATTGCTGTCATACAATTTCTATAACAAAAAAGTGCTCTACTGTAAGCTGATGTAATAAGTTGGCTTAGCCAAAGGAGTTTACTAAAGAAAAAATGGCAGTACTGATAGAATCAGAAGGAGTTTGGTCTTTTTATATATTTTTATATATTTTTATATATTTTAAAATATATATTTTGCTCATGAGCTTTCTATTTATTTTTATATTTTTTGCCAAAAACATCGAGAATGACCCCACAGCAAATGGCCAAGTACTACTACGTTGTCTTTTCTTGTATCAGCTTTGTTGTATACCTGGGTATTACCTAGCCATTCATACCCCTATGTTTATTCAATATATACGGTATTGGTCTGGCATTACTAAGTTTACTGAGTTCTGATTTATGTCCAGACTCGACCGAAACGGATAGACTTACGAAAAATGACATAAAAGACCCGTGCATCCACTACTCGATTACTATAGGGACCCAAGTACCCAGGACAGCCGGCACTTGACAAGATATAGCGGTGCTACCAATGGGAGGAGTGGAATTAGTAATGCGGAAGTATAGCGATCAGTGCATGCTGATTTGTGTTTTGTATGGGATGCATTTTAGTTTGTGTAAGGGCATCTCGCAAAATTTGCAGTTATTTCAGGTCCGTTTGGAAAGAAAATCACTGATATTATCAATGAGCTCTTGTTTGGTGGACCCCTTTTTGATTTGGTTAGGGTACTTATTGATAAACTCTTTCAATTGGGCCACGGTGAAATAGTTCCATTCGTTTTTGTTCCAAGCCGTTAAAACAACGTCTTCAGTTAATTCTAATCTTGGCTTCTTGTTGGGTGGCATTGCATTATTTTGTTTAACGGTGTAAGTATTACCTATTTTATTGAGTTGGCTTTTGATAAAGTTGAATTCTTTAACGTTTTGAATATCGTTATTGAGAAAATTCCTTTTCTTCAACATGTCATCGTTATTTTGTAGTAATTTATCCTGGGGACTAATTGAGTTTTGTAGCAATTCGTATTTCAAAATCTTGTACCAGTAATTCAAAGTTGGATTTGGCCAATCGCTTGGTTTAAATGAACTAAGGTAATATTGATTGATGATTTTAATGAACTTTTCACTTAATGATTCATCGTTTTGTTTTTTCAAATATTCTTCCGTCATCACGTATTCCGGTAAGCATCTTATTTCATTGAGCCAAGGTTTTTTAATCAACAAAAACCCTTGTGGTTGATGGTTTGGTACTAGTGAGTAGAGATAGGGCGACGAATTTCTCTTGATACACCCAAAAACAATCATATACTTGTTCAATTTCAAACATGATTGGTATAACGAGGCAAACGTGGTGAATGAATTGGTGTAACCATAATCCAGAGAGCTGGTGGTACGACCGTTTTGAATATCGGCACTGACAAAGATGGAGTTTTTGCAATTGAAGTAATTTTCAAAATTGCCCATTTTTCTAAATCCAACCAATTTTAAATATGGGGTTTTAGTATATGGATGGTCGTCGCTTTCCACTTCACCTAACGAATCTTCGATTTCCTCTGTACCTCCATGATGAAATGCATAATTTTTCATAAACTTTAATTGATCTTCATCAAAATGTATTATAGTGTTATTATTGAGCTCATACCCTCTTCTTATTTTGGCAGAATCAATCTGGTCATCTTGTAAGTCTCCACTCGAATACTTAGTAGAAGTCTTAACAATCTTAGGTCCGGATTCACTAATATACATGTTTCGTGATCTAGTAATTGTTTCATGATCGTATAAGGTATACCCTTTTATGGAGCACCCAAACCTGCCACCCATTTCACCGTCACTTAAAATCAAATTACAGGCAAATTGAATCCGTTTGATTTCTTTTAATCTCAAAATGGAATCTCGAATTTGATTAGAAAATTCCTTCTTTACCAAAGAGATTCTGATGAGATTATTTATGTATCCAGTTTGTAAGAAAAGATCCTTGTAAACATCAATATTGAATTCTTTCGAAGTATCCATGAAAATTGGAATGATTTGATACTTGAATTGATCATAGTCGCTTAAAAAGGACCTTGTAGATTCTTTATTTTCAACTTTAGGACAATCGTTATCAGTGATCCAAACCAACTTCTTCACATTATACTGTTTACCTCTTTGGAACTCTCCCAAGATTGCCTGAAGAACCAAATCCAATCTTGGATTATCGTCAATGGGGAATTGACTGGTGAAATTTTCAAAATCATCAATTGTATCATCAATAATTGCATTCAACACCTTCATTGCCGACACATTGATATCATTCAATCTGAATAACTTGTTCAATCCACTTCGTTTACCCAACTTTCGATTGGTTTTAGCGCAATTGTAGAAATATATACCAACTCCATTATGAGGGCAGCTAATGATTAATTGAGAAATCAAATCCCCGATACTTTTCAAGATGTCAACCAAGTGACTTTTAACTGAGGGAGTCAACTCGATAAGAAAGACGATTCCTTCTCTGATCTCGTACTGTTTATCGGGCTGTTCGTCTTCCATGGTTGATAAAGAGAGAGAGAGAGAAAAAAAAAAAAAAAAAAAAAAAAAAAAGACAGCTTAAAGAAGACAGATCAGAAATTATACTACGCCAAACCAACAAGGATGTCAATCCACTTTATACTAGTACTCAATAGACAGGGGAAGACCCGGTTGGCCAAATGGTTTAATAATATATATACAGCCAAGGATAAGACGCGGTTTACCAATGAGATACACCGATTGATAAGTTCTCGAGATCTGAAATATCAATCAAATTTTGTCGAATATCAACTGAATAAATTAGTTTACCGAAGGTATGCTGGACTATATTTTATATCATCAATTGATTTGATTGATAGCGAATTAAGTTATTTAGAAAGTTTACATTTTTTCGTTGAGATATTAGATATTTATTTTAATAATGTTTGTGAATTGGATTTAGTATTTAATTTTTATAAATTATATATGATATTAGATGAAATTTATTTAGGAGGAGAATTACAAGAGATTCTGAAGCAGAAAATTTTGGATAGGTTACAGTATTTAGATAAACTTGATTAGGTAAAGTAATGAATATCATCATTAGTTAAGTCATTTGTAACAATTATACTAATTTCGGCCTCAACTTGTTCAATTGATAAATTATTCACGTTAATAATATTAACGTTTGGAGGTAAAATTTTTTCAAAACAGGATTTTACTTGGATTTGAAATTCTTTCAACTCGTAACGTTCTTCACCCCAACCTTTACGATTACTCAATTCTTGTAAATCAAGAGTTAAGAAAAGAGTGATATCTGGCTTGGGTAATCCTTTATCGGGAGAATATAACCAATTATAATCGTTCATTTCATTTGATGAATTTGATACCTTTGATTTTGCTAATGAATAAGCAATACCAGAGTAAATGTACCGATCCAAAATAACGAATTCTCCATTATTCAACTTGGAAATGATATCTTTAGCTAATTCCCATCTGTTAGCACTGAAGAGTAGATGGGCCGATTGGTCACTTAAATCATAACTCGAGTCCGTCAAGTATTTGTTAATGATTTGTCCAATTGGCGTTGATCTTTCGGGGAATTTGATGAGATGAGAGTTGGCAATCCGTTGATTGAGTAACGCTGCCTGAGTAGACTTCCCCGATCGATCGAGTCCTTCAATAAGTATTAGTTTCCCTCTCATCGGCTGGCCTTATTACGAAACACCCAAGGTTTGGAATGCCCATTGAGTAATTACAGTTTAATAAACTGGAGGGTAATTACAGTTTCACCCGGGTAATTCTCAGACTACTTATTTGCAGCACACCCTAGTCAGGTATAAATAGATATATATAAATAGATAAACTAGTCTAAACGGATGTAAATACGTGCCAATACGAGGTGTTCGACCATACGAGGTCAGAGGCATTCGATCAGAGGCATTCTACTATCCATACGAGTCCGGAGTTATTTCTTCCAACATGATACCGGACTTCAATTGATCATACCGGACTTCAATTGATCATACCGGACTTCAGCTGATTACACCGGACGTCTCTTACACCCATCTATTAATACATTCCAGTAAACCATCTCCGGCTCACATTATCGTCTACGGATGTCCAAGGGATTATGACCGAGAGAATCACGAAGCTTCATCAACCGGAGATACACCCTCAATTGCTCTATAATATCATCATACCCAGAACCATGGCCGGCATTCAAAACACCACCCAACATGTCCCCGCCATAGGCTATCTAGTTAAGTATACTGCCATACAAAACGACGCCAGTGGGATGATTTACTGAAGAAAAGAAGTAGAAATGTTTTCCCTTCAAGGAAAAGATTTCAATTTAAGTGAAGAGTCGTGCGGGCGGTAGAGACACGCCCGACACGTACTCTACTCTTTCTATTGCCTAGTACTCTATTTCTTACTCCAATACTCTATTTCCTACTCCAGTACTCTCTCCTACTCCAGTACTCCACTCAGTAGCCTCCATCAGTAGCCTCCATCAGTAGCCTCCATCAGTAGCATCCACTCAGTAGCCTCCCACTTTAGTAGGTGCTTCAGCATTTGGCACTACTCTTATTGGACCCGTAGTGGGAGGGACCGGTTTTGACCCGCGTCGACCCCCGGTGTTTGCTCGGACCAAAGAGAAAAAACACCCACCGGAACTCTTTCAACCAAAAAAAAAGACCCGTGCCGCGGGTTTTTGCTGCCCCCGCCAACGCGTAAGCTAATGGCACAATGACACCATCCCTTTATTGTGCGATACTGTACTGTAGCTACGCTAATACAGTATCTATATTGTACTGTGCTTGTAATCGGTTGTTCAAGGGTGTCTAATAATGACAACTCAACCGATTGTCTGAGGTTTAAGGTTTGGAAAATTTTTGTCTCCAGAACAAAAAGAAAAAAAAGACCCATGCCGCAGTAGAAAAGGGAAAAAAAGGTTCCCTGCGCCTATAAACTAGTTTAAAACAGCTTGCGGTTACCGCCTCTAAATCGAAACTCTGTTCTTTTCAATTAGTAGGTTTGTATTTATATTGGTATTTATATTGGTATTTGCTATTGGTATTTGATATTGGAGATATTGGTGCTATTGGGAAATGTCAGAGCTTGAATTATTAACGGTTGGATCCAATCCAAATCTTATGTTTTATGCATGGAGATTACAAGAAACAAAATCATGTAAATCAACAGTTGTTAATTCAACTATTGATTTGAATAATCCGAATATTGAATGGAAATCAAATAAATTGGCCTCCACCAGCTTTAGACCATCCAAATGTTATAATTCAATCAATGAAATTGAAGAAAATTCCAATAAATTTGATATCATAATAATTAACGTTTCTAATTTACAAGATTTTCAGATTGTTTGTAATAGTTTACTACCTTTTATTACCGATGATTCGATCATTATAATTGAATCAACCGGTTATATAAATTTAGAACCGTTTGTTCAATTAAGTTTCCCCAAATTTAAAAATTTATCAATTTGTTCAATAATGAATGAACTGGATATAAAACAGTTAAGTTCGAATTCATTTCAACATTTAATCAATAACAATGATCAAAGAATTTATTTGGGGACAACCACTAATCCTCAAATCAATACTTCGTCAAGTTTCACGAGATTTTATAAATTATTAACTTTAGTCCTGGAAGACTCAAATAAGATTATCAATTTATTAAAATCAACCCAGCCAAAGGAATTCATGACTTATCAATGGAAATTGGCGTTGCCTAGAATTGTTTTCAATCCTTTACAAATCGTTTTTGAAGAAGAATTCCCGGGAAATTTATCGAATCAAATCTTATGTAAACCTTTAATCACGGGGATTATCAATGAAATTTTTAAAATTATTAAAAAAATGGATTGCAAATTAGTTAAAGGCTCAGAAAATGAAAATAATTTATTGAAAAATTGGTCAAATAACTATCCAATCTTGAAAAATAATGACTCCTTTTTAAATTCTTCTACATTATTTTATAATTTTTATAAACAATATGATTTGGAAATTGATCTTTTATTATTACAGCCAATCTTATTAGCTGATGATCATGGTGTCAGAACCCCTTACTTGGAAAATTTATACTCAATGATGTGTCAATTAATTAAAATTAATCATAAATCCCTGAATTCAATTTTTTTCCAAAGAAAAGATGATTCGTTTAATAATGATTATAATGCCAAATTTAATCAATTGAACCTTTTAAGTAATGACATTTCTAAAAAAATTATGGAAAATGATAAATTAGATCAATTCTTAAAAGAGAAAAAAATTTTACAAAAACAAATTTTGGATGATATCTCTGCTAATCAAGACGTTTTGAAAAATTTAAATTCAAACGTTTCAAATCAAGAATCAAACATAAATTTCTTACAGCAAAAATTAAATGATTTAGATCTTAATTATCAAAATAAAGAGAAAAGCTTACAATCTTTGAAAGAAACTTCAAAAGAAAAAGAAGTTCAATCTTCAAAAGAAATTCAAAATACTGGCCCCAATATGCCAGGTGGTTTACCTCCTTCAAATCCTCCTTCGGCTTCTCGTCCAAGAGATTCAGTATTACCAAGTGACAATTTAGAAGATTTGGCTGATATTGCCTTATATGGTGCTCAATTAAACGGTGAACAACCTCAACAACCAAAACATATCCAAGAAAAAGAATTGGAATTACAAAAGAGAGAACAAGCTTTGCTTAATAAAGAATTACAACTCGAAAACCCTCCAATTCCAAATTACCGTCAAGGTAGCCAAGGAAGTGATTCAAGCTATCATAGCTTTGACCAAAATTATAATAATTATCAAAATCAAAATTTTGGTCAGCCTATAAATCAATCTATGAACAATATGAATCCTATGAATAATATGAATCAAAATTATAATCAAAATATGAATTATAACCAAAATATGAATTACAATCAAATGAATGGTCAAGCAAATGGAATGAACGGTGTAAATGGTGCAAATGGCTCAATGAATGGCCAGTTGAATGGCTCAATGAACGGCTCGATAAATGGCCAGATGAATGGTCAAATGACTGGTCAAAGCATGCAAAGCTTACCACATGGTTTGAGAAAACAATCTTCAAATAGTAACTTGCCCCACGCTCAATATCAAGGCTTTTCCCAACAAGGTTATCCCCAAGGATTTCCTCCTCAAGGATTCCCAGGTCCTCAAAATCAAGGCTTCCCTCCAGGTCTAGGTCAAGGCTTCCCTCCAGGTCAAGGCTTTCCTCCAGGTCAAGGCTTCCCTCCAGGTCAAGGCTTTCCTCAAGGGCCTCCTCTGAGACAGAGAGTAAGCTCCGTTCCTTCATCTAATAACTCCTACTTTGATTCGAACCCACAACACAATAATTATCCTCAGTACAATAATGGACCACCAATCACTTCCAAGAAGTCATACCGTAATTACCCCCAAATGGATGATACCTCATTACGTATTGATTACGGTGGAAGAGGTGGTATGCCAGTTACTTCAATGTCTTCTGCAAATAATCCAAATCCAAAATCAAAGCATAAATCAATGCTACCTTTGGGTTCAGGAGGATTGAATGGCAATGTGCCTGGGGTCAATAACGCTCCTCCTACTTTAAATCAAAGAAAATCAATGAACGGTGTGGCTCTTTTGAATCAAGCTGCGTCAACTAATCCTCTGTCTCGTCATTCTCCAGTTAATCACCATGCTCAACCTCAACAAATGCAGCCTCCTCAACAGCTGCAGCCTCAACCACAACCTCAACCACAACCTCAACCACAACAACTGCAGCCTCCTCAACAACTGCAGCCTCCTCAACAATACCTTCAACCTCCAAATTTGAATGGCTCAAACGCTTCCACCAACTCATCAAACAACTCAACTAACACAGGAAGCTCTCCTAAAACTAATGAATCCCCAGATATTTCAAACAATAGTATTAGAATAGACGTCCCAATAGGTGATGCAAAGCCTTTGGGTTCAGTTTCTGATTCAAATAAAAATAGCCAAGCAAATTCTAAAAAGAAAAAGGGTTTATTCGGTAGAAAACATTAATCCTTCTCTATAATTGTTTCTCTGTCTATAGTCTATAGTCTTTCCTATGTCATTCTTGTATTTTTATATATTTAATTACTAAAACATCCGTACACTTTATTTTTTCTTTCGTAGTTTTCTTCGCTTTACCCAATCACTTCTGCGAATTTCAATCAACTTAAAGACCAACCTTCCCGAGTTTGATAGTTTTGAACTAATTGTGGACATGGCAGGGAAAAGAACGTTCTACGCTGATGATGAAGAAACCATCACCAAGCCTGGATTTAACTCTAGGATTTCCGAAGAATTGAAAGAACAAGAATCGTCTCACGGTTCTATTTCATTTATTGAAGGTATGGGAATTAGATCGATACCAATATTAGAAAAATACAGTAACCAATTTAGATTATTCTTACATGATAAGATTGAAATTTACTCTGCTGAATTGGGTACCCAAAGATCTGCTTTCAATAATGAGTTAAATACCGTGAAGAAGAATTTTAATGAAATTATAACAGAACCAATATTGCCAAGTTTCATTTATATTTTAACTGCTTCATTAACGGGATCTATTCTTGTTAATAAAAGAGTATTGCCAATTAGATTCATAACTCCTTTACTTTTCGGTGGTGTTGCATTCAAATATTACATGCCAATATCTTTTGAAAATGCATCAAGTAGATTATTAACTATTGAAGAAAAAAACTACCCAGAGCTCCATAAACAACAAATTGAATTCAAAAACCAATATAGCCAATTGAAAAAAGATTTCAATAAGTCATTGGGTGATTCAGAAATTGAATTACAAAAAAATATTCATTCTACAAGAGAATCTATAATTGATTTTTTTTCTTCAAATGAAAAGAAATAAATGAATATATATCAAAGTTTTATATAAATGCAAATGTCTAAATATCAGAATAATATATGCAAATTTTAAGTACATAAAATTTGATAAGTAGTATAGCAAAACGCAATTGACCCAATGAAAACTAAGAAATAATCCAATAATCCCAAGTAATATTTCTTTCTAATTTCATTAGAGTCAGTATCATTTGAATAATTACAACAACTTTTCAAATGTAAGATTGGTGGATACATATAAACCAAGGGGATACATGCAAAACATCCAACAAAGGAAACAAACTTATCTAAATTTTGACCACCAACGAGAGCAATACTTGCAGTCATTAAAACGAAAAAACATCTTCCTAAATTTTTCAACCATTTAACAACCAATGACCGTTTACCACTTTTAGAAGGTGGGAATAATTTTTGCTCAATCAATCTGATTGCTGGGAATAATTGAATTGGGGTAGATAATAAAATTGCAAATGCGTAAAGGATTTGAATCATCATAATAAAAGGAGATTCATGGGGTAAGTTCAAGATAATAACTGTTTGAATATCTTCACCAAAAGTGATATAACCAAGAGCACCAATTAAAATGAAAATAAATGAAATAGTGGCAATTACTTTGAATAAAACTTTGGGAAAATGTAATGGATAAATCATTGATTCTTGAATTGGTATGATAAGCCCAATTCCTTCGAAAGCGAAAATTGCAACCCCAATAAATAATGAAAATCCTGATTGATTAAATATAAACTCAACATTATTACCTAATTGAAATTTATCTTTGAAAATAAGTTGATCTAATGTGAAATAAATAATGGTTAATAAACCGACAAAAATGAAAATATTTGCTAATAATGCAGCAATTGAAAGTTTTGTAATATCTCTAATTAAAGATAATGGTACTAATATTATTACTT
This sequence comes from Hyphopichia burtonii NRRL Y-1933, assembly GCF_001661395.1. NCBI lineage: Eukaryota > Fungi > Ascomycota > Pichiomycetes > Serinales > Debaryomycetaceae > Hyphopichia > Hyphopichia burtonii. The sequence continues at coordinate 1,047,167 of NW_017963728.1, forward strand.
GAAATAAAATAAACCAGAAAATATGGTAATCAAGGTTTGAAAAAGCCCTTAAATTTTCAGCAGTGAAAATTATATAAGCTGCAACAAATCCAATTTGAGAGATGACAATTGAAAATAAAATCAATCTTTGGAAGTTTTTACCATATAATTTCAAACCAATTTCACCAAAACCAGATACTTTAGTTGCAATCTTAGCATAAACTAAAATAAGATAGCACCAGAAAGATAAAAGACCGAAAAATGCTAAAACACCCGTTGAGAATAATAGCCCACCATTAGAAAAAGCTTTTGGTAAGAAAAGAACCCCAGTACCAATAAAAGCTTTCAATAATAAGAAGAAGGCCTTTGCATCACTGGCAGTCCCTCTTGGGTTCTTAGTATCCTTATTCGACCCTAATAAGGGGGACTCTTCATCAACTATGTCAGTTACATAATCCTTATAATGGCAAGCAATGTAGTCATCATCTTCTAAGTTTTCACCAGCAAAATGGCCATAAATACTAAGAAATTCAACAAAATTTTTAGTTAAAAAATTTGGATTTTTGGTCTGAAAGTTATTACCATTATTATTCACAATAAATTCTCTACGGAAACCTCCAGGAACATTCAAAGAGCTGGCAAATGATCCTCTTCTGCTAGATCTTTCCCAATCAGAAGATGATAAGCTGCGAGATCTTTTAACTGGTTTCATAGACTCATTACCCAAACGGTATAAGTCCCTGGTAATATCTCCTCCTTCAACTTCGAGAGGATTCTTCCCCGAATCATTTTGTAAATGCTTATTGATCTGCTCCAACATCTTTGGATCGTCAATCCCCGAAGCAAAATCAGTATCTCCTTCTTCATCAGTATGGAAACCAATCAGATTTTGACCACCTTTTGTTGATTCATGCGACGATTCAGTTTCCAAAGCGTCATCATCATACTTGCTCCCCAAGGATTTCTTGAGAAATGGTGCATTCATCGAAAATGAGTTGGATTTACTCCCAAATCTGTTGGGGGAGTTGGACATATGTGGTGATGCCGATAATGGCGATCTTGTCAATTTGGCAATGGACTTTCTTCTGCTTGCAGCATGATCGCCACCCGAATGGATACTCCGTGGTGAACTCATTTCTACTCTATCCAACCTACCGGATTTCTTTTCAAGTTGTTGTTTTCCCAAAAAACCTCTAATCTCAAATTGATAGGGTGCCAGTTCTAATAATATACTGAAACTGGTTATTCCGTCCTTTTGTGGTGTACGGGCGTCTTCGCCGGACGGCTTATCAGCAGCTTTTGCGGAATCTTTATAATTGACTACGAAAGGGATTAAAAAGGGATTGATAGAATATATAAGTTTTATTAGTTTTATTAGTTTTATATATATAGGAAACTATACGTAATGGGAATAAATGGTTCATAGTCATTAAAAGTATTAGAAGAATTGAATGAAAAAAAAAAGGAAAAATAATGTATTGATATACTTTTTGCAATTAAAATTTGAGTTAAAGATTGAGTTTTGCAGCAGCATCTGCATGTCCAAGCTTATAAGCTTTAGTATAGTAAGTTTTTGGGTCACCATGGCCTAAACCTTGTTCGGTTAATTCACCCATTGCAAAGTAAGCTTCTGGGGTTTGGAATTCTCTTACTGCTCTTTGACACCACATAAAAGCCTTTTGAGGAGCTGGGGAAGGAATATGTTTACTCATACCTTGACTACCTTGTAAGCACCATCTGCATAAACCTAACATTGCGTCTGGGTGTCTTTTAAAAGGTAAAGGAGAGGTTGATGCTTTAATATACCATTGGATTGATTTATTTGCATTTCTTTGTCTGTTTAATTCACCATATTCATAAACAGAACCTAATTTAACTTGAGATAATAAGCAATTCATTTTAGCAGCTTTATTATAATAAGTTAAACTTTTGGCATAATTAACCGGAGCTTTTTCTAAAGCTCTTTGAACAAATGGTTCATCAGGGGTCAAGTCTCCTGGATAAATACCTTCATAGATTTTACCTAATTCATGAGTTGCTAAACCAACAACTTCTTCTAATTCTTCAAAATCATCATCACTTAATTCAATGTCTTTTGAATTCAAATCAATATTTGATAAATCGTATAAATAATTGAAAAATTTATTGGATCTAACACTTTGTTCAGTTAAATATAACATGGCAATCTTATAAATAGCTCTATTATATCCTAATCTTGCAGATTCTTTATAATTACCTAAAGCTTCACTAAATTTATCGTCAAATTCATATTCAAAGATTTCACCTAATCTATGATGAGCTTTGCTATTACTTGGGTTCAATTCAATACTCTTTTCCAAATATTCGATAGCTTGAGGAATATCTTTGTGAATTCCAAAATCTTGATTAAATGAAGATAAATAATCGTTTTTCAATAAACATCCATAAATAAAACAAACTTCTGAATATACATCAGGGTTACTATTTGCTTTGTTATCAAATTCCTTAATCATTTTCAATAAATGGGTAACTGATGATTTAACAAATAATGATTTATTTGGTTGAGTTTGTTCCATTGATATTGGTTCACCTTTAATATTAATATATGCATATAATTTATAATTAGTGGCAGTTATCAACATTTTAATCCATTTTAATCTAAATTCCAAGCTTTTATTACCTGATGCAATTACTTTACGCAATTGAATAAAAGCATCCATTTTTTTACTAATAGTAGCATCATTGCTTTTCATATTTGACTGAGTTGGTGATCCTTGTGGTTGTTGAGGTGGTTGAACATTCATAATACTAGCATTACTCATATTACCAAATTGATTAAAATTATTAAACATATTTGGGGGCATCGTTAATCTATTATTAGCTTTCATGATTGGTGGAGGCCCTGCTGCATTAAATGAATCAAATCCTAATGAAGACCCATTTAACATCATTGATTTTCTCTTTAAATCTGTAGTTGTTATACTTTGGGTTTTTTGATGTCTATTATTCATTGAAGGTAAAGCATCTTGAGTTGATTGATTTGGTGGTGAATACTGTTGAGGAGATTCATATTCAGTATTATAATTCATTAATGGATTATTGAATCCAAATGATGGATCGATAATTGGAGAACTACTACTTGTAGATTGAGATACAAGTGGTGGTGGTGGTGGTTGAGCTTTTTCAACAAATGGTTTAGTATTTCTTTTATCTTTCCTACTTCTTGTCATTTTATCTTTAAATCTTCTTGATCTTGATTTCTTTTTAGGAACATCATCCAGTTTTTTATAATTAACGAACACATCATCAGAATTATTACCAATTGCTTGTGATTGTCTTTTCGATCTTTCATTTGCAGAGCCAACGTGAAATTTACTTGATGATCCACTTTGGAAAGAATCGTATGACATTGTGGAAGAAGTTGAACCATGTCTTTCCAAGCCAGATTCATCGTTCGACTCATGCAATGGAATAGCTTCATGTTGATTAAAGGCTGGAGCCGGTGGAGGAGAAGGTAAATCTTTACTGATTTGAGAACTAAAAGATTGATCAATGACATTGGAAAGATCACTATATTCAGAGCTTGGTTCTCTCTCATTAGGTCTTTTCTTAACTGGAGAATCTTCATCATCATCAAAAAAATATTTACTATAATCAGAAATAATTCTTTCACCTTCTTTATCTTCCAAACCTAAATCAGCCAAACCAAATGCAATAGATTTATCAGGAGACATTGAATCTTGATTATTATTAATCATTGTTTTATCAAGATCAATGTTTGATTTTTCACTTTGTACAATTGTTTGTTCATTAAAATCATCATCTTTAGCATTATTTTTAGCAAAAGATGATAAATCCAAAGAGTTAGATCTAACTGAATTGACTTTAGCTTTTAATTTTGAATCTTCTGAATCAGTTTGTAAAATAGACAGGGGCACAGAGGGAAATCTATTTGATTTGAGATTAGACTTCCTAGTTTGCTGTAAAAGACCATTATTTTCATCATCGGAATTTTTATAAGAAGAAACGAAACTTTTATTAGTTGGGGAACCTTGTTGTGAAGGAGTTGGTTGCTGTTGTTGTTGTTGGGCCAAATCTAAGTTTGACATTGTCATTCCATTTCCATTTGGAGACATTTGTTGTTGAAGAGCCATAAACATTTGTTGTAATTGCATTTGCTGCATTTGTAACATTTGAAATTGCATTGCTGGTGGCATCATATTAATATTCATTCCATTCATCATACCTCCATTCATCATACCTCCATTCATCATGCCCATATTGTTCATCCCCATCATTGGGTTCATCCCACCCATCATTGGGTTCATCATTTGACGACCATAGGGGCTACCAGGAAGCATTGAGTGTCTTTGAGCTTGAGCTTGAGCTTGTTGCTGTTGTTGCTGTTGAGCCATAGCCATAGAAGCATAGTATTGACGCCATTGTGCTTCATAAGGATGAGATTGGGGCTGTCTTGGAACACTCATTGTTGAAGAGGTATCAGCAGAGGTATCCGCTTCACTTGAAGAATAATCTTCATCTTCCAGATCATCCAGATCTTTCAAAGAAGATTCTTTCACTGGATGACCATTATTTTGAGCATAGTTTTTATAAGCTTGAGAGAATCTTTGAGCAGGAGGTAAAGTCGACTGATCCGGGGTGGAAGGATTCAAAGTTTGGTAAGTATTTTGAGGATGCTGAAGATTAGAAGAAGACGACGAAGGAGATTGATTAATTGAAGCTTGAGAAGAATTATTATTAGCACTCAAGGAAGATTGAGAAGCATTATTACCAACGTTGTTCTTTGGATCCATACTATTTAAATCGGGGGGAGGAATCCGATTTAATTTTTTAGCAGAATTAGGGCTATTATTATGCAGTTGTAAATTAGGAGAAGTTTTATTTTTAGGAGAAGCAGACCCAGCTCTTAAATAGTTCGATAAATCCGCAGAAGAGGATTTTCTATGATGATTTGCTGGAGCTATTGGTTGTTGAGGAGGGAAATTATAATCAATTGCTGGTCTTAGAGGAGTTGGAATATGTTTAGCAACAAATGAATTATCGGTGTAAGGATACGTATTCATTTTATTATTGGTATCACCGGAGGAATAGGAGGAGTCTGAAGTACTCAGAGAGAATTCACTACCTTCAGTAAAAGACGAAGATGAATTATGAGAGCGATGGTGAGTTGGAGCTGGTTTTTCCAAAATTTTATTGAAGGTGTGGTTATTTTCCAGTGATTTCAATTTAGTGAATATTCCCATATTCCCAAATTAGCTTCAACCAAACAACAAGGTACTAGGTAACTTCAATAATGCAAACGAATGGAGTGAAAGCGAGTGAAGAAGTTTTTTTTTTTTAAGGCTTTTTTTTTTTTTTTTGTTAAAGGTGAAGCTTTAGCCTTTAAATGCAAATTTCTTCTCAATTGATGAATGCAAGATAAAAGGCAGAACCAAAGTGCTTTGACATCCAAAGGGAAAAGAGAAGTAAGTAGTTGATGATACCACAATTATTTCAAATAAATTTGATCAAAATTTGAAGGGATGATGATATAATAACCGAAACGAATAGAGATATAAAGAAGAGGAAAAAGAAAAAAACGGATATGGAATTCTTTTACAAAGCAAAACAAAAGTCAATCTCTAATGAATAAGGAGAGGGTTATAACCAAAAAAAAAGAAAAAGCAAAGACTAATAATAACTCGGTATCGAAGGAAAAGACACTAACTACTTAAGTTATGGGCTCGGAACAGTAAAATTCAGGTATTATGCCTTATGAAATGGTCTTCACAACAAAATTTTATATTGCACTGAAATCTTCCCTCGTCCGGTTAACTCAAAGATCAGCAGTAGGACTACTCTGTTGGAATATTTTGTCAAAAGGACAGGAGATGAGTAGATCTGCTTATTAAGACGACGGTACTAAAAAAAAAAAACTTCAACAGCGAAAAAAAAAAAAAAAAAAATCACAACAAATAAATAAATAAGCACTAATTATAGACTTAATTACATACTTAATTTTTCAATTGCAGAGTACAGACTTACATAGTTAGTTACCTGATGTAGGGCTAATTAACAAGAGATGTTGATGGTAGATTGTTAATTTCTGAAGACCATTATTTCCGAATAGGAATAAACTAACAACAAGAGCAGGAGAAAAAAGACATGATCGTTAGACATTGTTGCGTAACCTGAATTGATTTGAAGCATCGGTGGAATAGCAAAACAATTCAAGGAGGCATTGATCCCTCCGAAGCTTCAAAAGGTAAAGTGATTAGCTGAGAGATCTGGGAGGAAAAAGAGCCATTACACGGGGCCAGCTGGGGGTTGCAATTAGCTTGCCCCTTTCGGGGTTGTTGTAAACAGTTTGAGCTGAGACAAAGCTTTTAAGCCTACGGCAAACCTAATTGGGGCTGCAAGGCGAAGTTGTCAAGGTAGTCCAACTTTGTGCGTACTGCTCGAGGAACCCACTGAAACTACTGAAATGGTCGAGGGAATTACATATTTTCACCAAAGGGTCCAGTCTGAAGGATTCTGCTGCGGTGGTGGTGGGGGTTCTGGTGGTGATGGTGGTGATGGTGGTGATGGTGGTGATGGTGGTGATGGCTTTGATGGCTCTGGTAATGAGTCTGGTGCTAGCTCGTCCCGATGGTCTGGTGCTGGTGCTATTAATAGAGTTTTGAACACGAGCCAACTAGTGCTGGTAGTAACGTAGCACTAAAATTCCCATCCCTTCTTGACGAGCAGAGGTTTACGAAGACCACCCTGTCTGGGCTGAAGTGAAGGGGAGAAAGTAGACTAAGCAACTGGTAGGGGTGAGCAATCGGTGTTCCTGAAATACAGCAAAGGATAGTGAAATGATCCTTTTGTTTTGAGCATTTCTATTTGGAGAGATTCAAGAAAATCCTCAAGAAAACATCCGCAATTGCTCTTGTAAAGCCAATTGCTCTTGCAAAGCGTCTTAAAGTGTCTGGAGGTGCTTTAAAGTATGGGGAAACACCTTCATGGCAAGTCCTGCTCCATCGCTTGGGGCTTGGGGCCTGGAATGGCAATAAACTCAGATTAGTCCTCTTCCTCTTTGGGGAAGTAACGTGAGCTGATCAGAACCAACACGGCATGCGTGTCGCGTGCTTATGTAAGTGCGCGACAGCAAGGGCAAGTATCAAAAGACTTACTAATGTCAGATGAGCGAAGCTGGAGATTGACTAAAGGTCTTTAACCAAACATGTCTATTCAAGCAAGTGCTGTTACATATACTAAGGCAGGCCCAGACTTGGCCAAGGTGTTGACTAATACCAAGTTCGATATTGATTTAAGCAAGATCAAGCCAACCCAGGTGGTGGTGAAGGCATTGGGGACTCCGATAAATCCATCGGACGTAGTTCAAGTATTGGGAGTCTACCCATCACCACCTAAATTTCAGCAATTGGGTAATGATTCTGATGTGAAGTACGCCATAGGTGGGAACGAAGGGGTTTTCAAGGTTGTTGCTGTTGGTAATGATGTTGCTGATTATAAAGTTGGAGATTGGGTGATTCCTAAGTTGCCTAGTTTTGGAACTTGGAGAACCCATGCAATTGCTGATGTTACTGAGGATCCATTCATTAAAGTATCAAGTGACGATGATTCTGCGATTGATTTGAATGAAGCTGCCACCATTTCAATCAATCCAAGTACTGCTTTTCAATTAATAGAAACTTATAATGATTGGAAACAAGGAGATTGGATCATAGCTAATGCAGGAAACTCCCAAGTTAATCAATACCTTATTCAAATTGCGAAAATTTACAGTATCAACACTATCTTAATTATCAGATCGGGTAAACAAAATGAAACAGAATTGAAAAATGAATTGAAAAAATTAGGTGCTACCTTAGTTTTCAATGACGAAGAGATTAAAGCACCAAATTTTATCAAAGAATTACCGGAATTAACCTCAAATGGTAATGTGAGGTTGGCCCTCAATAGTGTTGGGGATGAAACGGTGGCCATATTAATCGATGCTTTGTCTCAAGATGGTACCTTGATCACTTATGGAGCTTCTGGTGGTAATAAGAAAATCTCCTATGATTCAACCGCTCAGTTATTTAAAAACATCACCACTAAAGCTTACTGGTTGACTAAAAATACCAAGGCAAACCCTCAACTGAAAGTTGACACCATTAACAAGTTATTAAAACTTTATCAAAACAAGGTTATTCAATCCCCAACTTTCAATAAAGCCAAGTTCGACCAATCTCAAGACTTGGCACAACTTGTATTGCATAGTATCAGTTCTACGACTGGGAAACAAGTGATTGTATATGAATAAATAAAGCTATTTACCGTGTCTATCGAGAGCCTTTGAAAAAGAAAAGAAAAAAAAAAAAAAAAATTATGTATCGCTATAAATATTGTAGGTTACTGGTGAAGTGTTGTAGATTAGTTACTGGAAATACATTGCAGATTAGTTGCTGGCAGTAGTAGGACCGAAATCGAGCCAATTCCAGTTGTCTCGATTATTTTCATCAAAATCTTGGTGGTCGAGCAATTCATCCCCGGCACTATTACCAGCTTGGAAATTATAAAAATTACTAGAGTTCAAATCTGGTTCCATTGGAGTAAAATCATTATTAGGTTCGTTACCAATTGTAAAAGAATCAGTTTGAAATAAATTCATATTTAAAAGTTTGTCAATTTCATCAATGTTATTACTTGTTGAGTTTTGGGGTAAGTGATTATTTAAATCAGTATGGATTAAAGGAGAGTTAGCATTTGGCAGCTTTTCAAAATCTAAAAATGCAGGTTGATTATTTGTATTCATATCATTGAATAATGAAGTATTTTTATTCAGTATCATTTTATCAATTGATTTCTTCAAATTTTTATTAGAAGAATTTTTTGCTGGATTGATTGAGTTATTCAATGGTCTCAATATACCATGTAATTTATAAAATAATCCACATGCATTACATAGTAAATCACCATTATTTGATTTCCTCCATAATGGAGTGGTCTTAGTTTGACAATTAGTGCATTGTAGTTGTTTCTTTGGTTGATTATGATCAATGGGGGAGGTTTTATAGGTTTTGGAAGGTGAATAGGATGGTTTAGTGGTGGCACCATTATTATTATTATTATTATTATTATTATTATTATTATGATTATTATTATGATTATTATTATTGTTAAAACCTTGTTTTAACGTTGATTCAAGGGAACTTATATATGAACTTAAGAAATTATTATTGTTATTCTTACTATTAGTATTACTCATGCTTGTAGGATTGAAATCGTTTGATTTAATTGATTTATTTGATTCGGGCGTATGAAATTGTGGATTAGTGTTTGAAAATCGATTCATATCGTTATTCCCATACTCCTCCTGACTTATTTTCCTTATATGGGCAACGTAATCAAACTCATCCAAGTTTGGATCATTCAAGTTCTTGATTCCACTTTCCTTTGGTGGCATTGATTGTTTTAAAGACGACATGAATTTCTGTTGATGGGATGCCAATAATTTTTTATTTTGAATTCTCCATGCAATATTGGATATTCTTTGATGATGAGGTAAATAATGTTTATGTTGATACATCTTATAGATATCTAGGGAACTATTATCTTTATCATTAACTAATTCACCAACATTAAAGGAATTTGATGTATTTGATTTATTAGAGTTATTATTGTTATTACCAGAATAAGTGATTTTGGAATTAGCGGTATTGGTCAATTTTCGATTCATTTTATTAGTGGATTTATTTGTGGGTTTACTAATAGAATTAGAACGTGAATGTCCTTGTTTAAGTCCCATTTTCTTGCTTGTTGGTGATAACTGGTAGTTTTTCGAGTAAGTTGGAGCCATGATCAATCTTTAATGATCTAATTTATCTAAGGGGGGGCAGTAGTGCTTTGTAGAAAAAGAAAAGTGAAAACAAAAGGAAAGATTTCAACCTTAACGTTACTTAATCCGAATAATTTAAAAGGTTCCTACCTTTATATGGTCTCTTTAAATGAATAACCAATAAAGAAAAAAAAGTAGAAGAAAGATTTCTGGTGGAGAGTATCAAATCTTTTGATGTTGCGAGGATTATTGTTCCTTTGATTATACCAATTTTCTCCTGTAATTTATTATTAATTTGTCAGATAAGCCCGTGTATTGTGTGTTTCTAGATCCTCTACCATAAACTTTGATAAGATCCTTCCACAACGCTATCTACCAAACTAAATCTACGTGGTTGATAGCTAATTTTGTCTGTTTAACAGTATCCATTCATAATCTTTCTAATTCAATGACTCAGACTGGGGGCCGTTAGGCCTGAACCGGACTTGTCGTTTGTTTAGGCAACCCCACTGTATAACACCCGTACCTTTGGTGTTTGGGTTTTTTGTTTTTTAAAAACGGTAAGTACACCACGGCACAGAAAAGGGAGGTGAAAATTTTAATCTAGAGACATTAATGGGAAGGGAAGTACTCTAGAGTCATGGCCGATAAACAGAGGGATATAAACTTGTACAACTTACAGCGGTCAAAGTACCTTAGCGTTGGGGATCCCAACACAAGCAGAAACGAATTCGTAACGTCGATTAAAAGAGATACATACAGTTCGTTAGCACAGCACGATAACTTATTGCTATATAATTCGGTGGCTCTTAATAGGCCCATGGAGTTAACTAGAATAGAAATGATCAAGAAAATGGTGTCTCCCTTGGATAAGTAGCTTATTCCAAGAGAGGGGCTTGTTCTTCGTCGACAACAACCGAACGGCGAGGACCAACAAAGGCTGCAAGAATACTAGCAACGAATAATAACCCACTAATGACAAAGGCAAAAATCCATTGCAAGGCAAAGGCCCTAGTGAAAAGTTGGCCCAAGCCCAAACCAAAAGTTAATACACTAGTGGAAAGACCAACGGCGTAATCGTTGTATAACCAGACAAAGTTCAATCCAAATAATAAGAAGTCCCAAATCAAGACATTACTAACAATTCTACCAACAAACTTATGGACATTGAATAAGACAGCCCCGTTCCAGAAAATTGCATAGACTAACCAGGATAATGGCAATGCCGTGGTAGGCAAATGAATCAATATCCAATTAGTTAATGGTTTGATGGAGTTTGTCTTATGAATGTAATACAATTGTAAAACATTGATAAAGTTAATAATCAATATCAATTCACTCCAGAAAAAGTGCTTTTTAACAAATAAGATGGTCCAGAAAAATGATCCCAAATTGAATACCGTGAAATGCCATCCAATTTTATTGGTGATATTAATACGATCATTATGGTTTTCTAATTGGGGCAAGAATATTTGAGTGACGAATAAAATTTGGTGAATATATAAAACAATCCAAAATACTAATGTAACAATTATATTCCCACTAAATGGAGTATTGGCAACGTTATATGGATTATGATGATCATATGGACTACGTCCAACGAAATATCTAGTATTTGCGTATATAGACAATGCAAGCGAGATGATCGTCGATACTTTATGAGTGTTAATTTGGTCAGCCATCTTGTAGTTTCTGTCTTGTTTTTTTGGCTTTCAGAATCATTAAATTATATAGCAAAAGTACATCTATTTATACTTTCAAGAAGTACCCCCAATTAATGTAGATTGCTAAATGGCATATGCGGAAATGATTCCCCGTAAAACTATGGTGTACGGCTCACCGATCCACTTTTTTTGCAGCTGCTACTGAGGGACTACAAGGTTGCAATGACGAGATGATGGTGTTACACGGGATACCAGGATGACAGTCATCAAGTTTTGCAAAATTTTCATCTTTCCATCACATTAGGGGAGTATGGGCAAAACATGGATTCATTCGGGTTACATAACTATACATTTAACAGGCACCACGGTAAGATCTCTTATGTTTATGGTGTCCAGTACCTTCTTTATCTAATTCGATAGTTTGCAAGTCTTTGACGTCAGTGGCACCATTTGATACAATTGATAATAACAAGTCGTAAATTACTTTTTTATCAACTTCTTCACCGGTGTTTTTAGCTTCAACAGCTGAACGAACGGTTTCGGTAGATCTGACAAGTAATTCAACTGTAGCAATGATGTCACTTGATAATTTTTCTAACAAGTTTAATCCAAAATCTTCTCTTACCACAACTCTTAAAATTTCTTTATCCTGTTCATCGGGAGTTAAGTGATAATTGGGCACAATAAAACCTTTATTTCTTAGTAATAAGGAAACAATTGATTGAGGGATTTCTGGGAATTTAGAACGGAATTCTTTAGAAAATCTAAAGGCAACAACCGGTAATCCAGGATAGAAATTTTCATTTCTAGTTGATTCATCTTTATGAGAATGATTTATATCATGACTTCTAGTATAAATTTTAGATCTTTCTTCAATTGAAGGAATTTTTTTATGAATAACCGAAAGAACTTCGAAAAAAGTTGAATCTTGTAAAATATTCGATAATAATCTAGCATTTTGAACTGCACTATTAAAAATCTTAGTATAACCTTCATGACCGTAAGTTAAAAAATTATAATATTGATGAATAACTGGGAATCCAGGTCTAGAAAAATTCAAATTAAAAGTTTCTTCCACCCCACCCAAATAATCTAATTTGAATCTCAAAGACTCTGGCAAATATTCAAGGTCTCTCCAAATAATCCAACCTAAACCGGCAGTGGTTAATCCGAATTTATGGCCAGAAGTATTAATTGAAATCACACGATCAACTTCAAAATCCCATCTTAAATGAGGAAAGATAAAAGGAGCAACGAAACCTCCACTGGCACCATCAACATGAATTTTAATATCTAAACCACGTTCTTTTTCAATTTCATCTAAAATTTTTGAAATTTTTTCAACTGGTTCAAAAGCACCAGTGAAAGTAGATCCTAAAATTACAAAAATCCCAATTGTATTTTCATCAATATTCTTCTTGATTTCATCCGTATCGATTAAATGATGGGATTTTTCAGTAATTCTAATAGTTCGATTTTCAACATCAAAATATCTTGCAAATTTTTCTAAAGCAACCTGTGCACACGATGCCATTAAGATATTTGGACTACTAATTGATTTATTTTCAGCAATTCTCTTTTCTTGCCATTTCTTCTTCATTGCCAACCCACCTAATAAGATAGCTTCAGAAGATCCGGTGGTGGCAGTACCAACAGTGGTTGCAACATGGGTTTGAGTGCCAGCATCAAGTTTACTTGGCGCATGCCATAAGTTACTCAAGATTGAAATACATCTTTGTTGGTATTCCAATAACGTTGGATATTCATCGTTATCAGCCAAATTCTTAACGAGATTCTCACTAATCAATTTCAAAGGAGTTTCATCAACTTGAGTATTAACAAACGAGGCCAAATTCAAGGTAGTGTTACCATCCAATGCCAATTCCTCTTTCAAGTACTTATAAACCAAACTTGAATTGGAAGATTTTAAAGGAATTTCATACTTTGGTACTGCAACATTCGATTGATATTTGGAAATAAACTCTTCATGCTCAGTCAATTCTGTCTTGCCAGATTGAGCCAAATACTTTCTTTCGATTTTTTCTGCGTTTATGTGTTTAGATAATGTCATTGTTGAAATTGGGTTAACGTAGATGTCAATTGATATAGGTGAAAAATTTAAGTCTATTTATACTTTTAAAAGGGGGCTAGTTTTTTTTTTTGCTGCCGTTTTCCCATACTAAGTCCGCATCCTGGTTTTTAGCAATTGAAGCCGGCTTCAATTGTATATTATGGTATATTTGAGTGGGTTCGTGTACTTCGTGTACTTCGTGTACCTGGTGTACTTCATAAGGTGGCTTATTGCAAAAAAAAATCAATTGTATTGAAATTGGAGCTGGTTCCCATTGAAATTTGAAACCTGCAATGGGCAAATCGGTAATTTCGGTCTTAGATCATCTAACTCACCACAACCAATTGGCTAATGACAAGGCATGGGCTTCACATGCCACAATTGACCTTGATCAACACGTTTGTCCTGCCATGCTTGATCGGCACAACCCGCTATCCGATTGCTCAGACGTAAATCAACTAACAGTACTAAATCAACTAACAAGGCACAAGTTAACTAACAGGGTATAATTAAATTGTCTCCAAACTCGCTTATATTTAGACAATTGCAAAGGACAAGCTTTTTCCCCTACTTCAATTATACGATGCTGCCAACTTAACTAGGATTGTGTCAATGTGAGTAAAGATAGTGCCCAATAATTTGCAGCCTTTCTCCAACCTTTCATGGAGAGGGCCCGTTCGAGCTATTCTACACTAGCTACGCCCAGGTCACAAGCTCAATTGGCCGCCGGCTCCACCCATCAGTTCTCTTCTCCTCCCAGCAGGTCCAATTAGGTATCCAATTACACCTTGACTGGGTTTAATTCGATTGCTAAGTCGGCTGATCGAATACACCAGTACCTTTGGGTGGAAACACTACTTTTTTTTTTCAAAAGAAAGAAAAAAATTTTTAGTCGACGAACTCGGTTGGCGCACTACAGTAGTACTCCAGTTTCAAAAGCATAGTCAAAAGGTCAAAAAATGTTTATACATTATTGTTTATTATATAAGATTTATGGACATTTGAGAATTTCGTACTTCATTATCACCTAATGCTAAATTACTTTTTAGATTGTGTTTTATTTATAATAGATAAAGATTCAAAAGCCAAAATTCAATTATTCAACATCATCGAATTTTTCAGTAGTTAATTCTGGAATATCTTCATCGTTACCGGCTGAAGCACCAGCAGCAGCACGTAATTCAGCAGGAGTTTTACCAGCTTGTAATTGTTCAGCTAATTTTCTTAAAATTTCTAAGTTTTCAGCCCCTAATTGAGGTAAGATTTGAGGAATCAATTGAGTAACGTCTTTTTCTTGTGGGTAACCAGTAAAGGCAAAAGTGTTATGTTGATGAGCAGCTTGAACACCAACTCTGTTGAAATGTAAAACTTTACCATCTTCTTTGAAAAAATTGGCTTCTTCAATACCTTCAACTTTTTCGGATTTCAATTTACCTAAAGCTTCAATCAATTTGGTATCATCTTGTTCAGTTCTAACGTTCTTCTTGGCTTTGACTCTGGCACCACCGACTTTCTTTGGACCGGCTTTTTGTAATTTGGCTAATTTTTCTGGATCAACTGGCATGTTTATCGTTTAATAGATTATTTGGAAGAAAGAAGAATTTTTCAAATTACTTGGTGGTTTTTCAACTAACTTTTTTTTTTTTCAACAAAATTATGAGTTGGTGCTTTTAGTTCCAGGCGCACGACCCTCGCTCACTCTGGTCAATTCTCCCGTTGACACAGTTCTTGGTCACGTGCCATTGCTTTGTACTTTTTTTTTATTGCAAAGATTAATAGATAAGAACGGTACCAACTAATGGTTTCTTGTAGTAATGTTGGTGATTCATAACGGTATCAGAAGGTTGAATGAGTATTTACCATCAACAAACCATTGGTTGATCTTGTTGGCCTCAATTCCCGTTGCTTTAGCCTCCGGAACGCTATTTGTTTACTCGGTATACGGGACCCAGTTAGCTGAAAAATGCCATCTTAACTCGACTCAGGCTTCAAATTTGAATATCAGTGCTACCATTGGAACCGCATTGGGTGGTTGTATTCTGGGGGTCATCACTGATTACTATGGTACCCAAATTCCAATTTTGGCTAGTTTTTTATCCTTATCAATTGGTTATAAATTACTTCATTATGAATTTAATTTAGGGGTTGATTCAAGTATCGGGTTACTTTTATTTGCTATGTTTTTGATTGGTAATGGTTCGGTTTCTGGTTACTTCAGCTCGTTGAAAGCAGTTGCAATTTATTTCCCAAATTATAAAGCCACTGCTCAAAGTATCACCATTGCTTCATTTGCCATTTCGAGTTTAATATTCCTGTTTATCTGTTCTAAAATATTTAAAGCTGATGTTTCCAAATTTCTTTATTTTTTATTTGTTTCATCTGGGTTTATGTACTTACTAGGATTTATCTTTATTAGAATAGACGGGATCATTGATCAATCTCCTAAACCAATATCGTCTAATCAAGCTGAACCTGAACCAATTGAAGAGCAACCGCTACTCAGTATCCCTTCTAAACCTAGTTCAAATCTCCATGATTTATCTTTAAAAGAATCGTTATTACATCCAATTTTTTGGATCCATTACTTAATCTTATCGATTATTCAAGGTTTGGGTCAAATGTATATTTATGGCGTTGGTTATGTCATTAAAGCAATTCATTTCCACTATACTTATTATCATAATGATCCTTCCTATCAACCTTCGTTAATTGAATTACAAGCATTGCATGTTTCTTTGATTGCAATCACTTCTTTCATAGGTAGGTTAACCCTGGGCCCACAAGCTGATTTCTTGGTTAATAAATTGAAATATCAACGTCATTGGATTTTGATTTTGGGACTAATCATAATGCTATCCGGTCATTTCTTGTTAACTCTTCTGACTGATTTAATTTCAGAAAATCTATACCACGTTAATATCCTTTTGTCAATCTCCTCTTGTTTGATTGGTTATGCTTATGGTTTTAGTTTCACTTGTTATCCTTCAATTATTTCTGATCTTTTCAATATGCAAAATTATAGTTTCCTTTGGGGGGTCATGTATACAAGTACTACTTTTGGTTTAACCATAATGACAAAGATATTTGGAATCATTTACGATTCAAATAGTAACCAGTATGATGATAATACTCATGAGTACTTTTGTGATAAAGGATCAGGATGCTATAATCTTACTTTCAAAATAACTAGTTCATTTTGTTTATTAGCAGGATCTATTATTTTACTGTACATTTTCTATAGAAGAACTCATACATAGAACGACTTTCAACAAATTTGGTATTATAAACTATATACTTGGTACATAAGATTTGAAAAAAGTATTTAGACCGAAAAATTTAAGTAATCCTTTATGAAGAATTGAAAAATAAAAAATGATATACCGAAAATAAAATAATTTTTTGAATCAGAAATAAAAACGTCCTTAAACCTTCTAATGGCAAATGAATACCAGATGCATTTGCCTTTTGTAAAGTTATTTAGTCAACTTACAATAAGGCAACGGCAAGAGCACCTAAGGCAGCACCGAATGGAGCAATTTTACCGGCGGCACCAGCTTCGTAAGAAGAAACTTCAGCTGGAGTACTACTTTCACCAGCAAGAGTAGAAGTAGATTGTTCAGTAACGGTTGATTCGGTGTCTGGGGTCTTAGAGGTTGGAGCAACTGGAGATGATTTTGGAGCTTCTGAGGTCTTGCAAACTTCTTCGGTACAGGTTTCAGTTTCAGTCTTAGAAGTTGGAGCAACTGGAGATGATTTTGGAGCTTCTGAGGTCTTGCAAACTTCTTCAGTACAAGTTTCAGTTTCAGTCTTAGAACTTGGAGCAACTGGTGGAACTTCAGAAGTCTTGCAAACTTCTTCAGTACAAGTAGCTGGAGTGCTACTTTCTGGACAGTAAGTAGTTAAATCAGTTTTGGTGGAAGAGACAGTGACTTCATCTTCTGGACAAATAGTAGTAGTTGAAACAACTGGGCTACAAGATTTGTGTTCATCACATTGGGTAACAGTAACAATTGAAGTGTAAGAAGAAGTAACAGTTGAGTTACCTGGAACTGGAACTGCAGGAGCAGAAGTTTCAACTGGAGGAGAAGAAACTGGAGCAGAAGATGGAGTAGCGGTTTCGGTAACAACTGGACCACTAACGGTTTGAGGTGGAGCAGTAACGGTAACAACACTTTGGGTTTCACTTTCTGGAACAGTGGTTACAGTGGTGGAGGTACTGGTAACAACAGAGGTTTTACCACCTTCAATCTTGGTAAGAATGAATGGAATAACCAATGGAAGAAGAGCTAAACCATCTTCTAAATCGGAATCAGAAGAAAGAGAAGTCCAGTCTAAGTCTCTGTTATCTAATTCGTTATCTCTTTTGTAACCACCTTTGAAACCAGCGACTTTTTCTAAGTTGTCAGCTGGGTAAGCGTTAACACTAGCAACAAGAAGAGAAGCAACAGCTAATAATTTGGAGTATTGCATTTTTTATTTAATAAGCGAATGTATAAGTTGGATTATAAGTAATAATAACTTGATTGATGATTTAATAAAAAAAAAGATGTCCACTTTCAGGGATTCTACATGCATATTTATACAACATTTTTCAAGGTTAAACTTGTAAGACATAAACCCGGCCTTGCTGTATTCACTTTTCAATCTGTTCAAACAATAATCTTTGCAACTTATTGACTGATGAAGAATTTTTCGAGTCCCAATTGGGAAATGCACCATACAATCTTAAAAGTTAAAAAGAGCATAAGAACAATGTTTTAAGCCAACCCGAAGCAGAAGATCTCCGCAAGAAGTCATGTATTCAGCATGTTTTGACCCTAATCTGTAAGATTCTTATTTTTAATCAAAGCTTTGAATGCGAGATTTCTATTGTTGCAAAAATCCTCTTATTGTACTTAATTTTCCTTTTGGTAAATTAACGCGAGTCTTGGTTAGCAAACAAAATAAAGAACCCTTTATTCGAGTTATTGTTCCTGGATTATAAACAAGCATTCAAACATCTACTTGACTCTTGACTACTTTGGAGAAGCGTATTGTCAACCTGGACTCGGTGTTGTCTTTTAAGTTGTTGATTCTCGTTCTGGTAACTGATGTACTCAAAAGGAATCTACTGGAAATTGTTGAAAAGCTTTTCAATAGTTGAAAGGACAGTGGAACTGATTTGTTGAAAAGCTTTTCAATAGTTGAAAGGACAGTGGAACTGATTTGTTGAAAGCTAACTTTATTCATTTTATTGTGATAAGCTATTACTTCTTGGACAAGAATATTAACTGATTTTGTCGGGTTGGTCATGGACATCCACAAGAGGTAGGTGGAATTTCGGGTCCATTAAATTGGTGCAAAAAATACATCAAAATTTCACATTGACCAACTAATGCTGACTACACGGAATCAGAAACACCAAGCCTCTTATTCCCCTGAGGTATAGCTGCCACCTCATGTATGCACTGCTCTTCTAATGTGATTGTCGCTTCTGCTCGGCATATCTACGACCATCGTTAGTAGCCAGCACCGGGGTAAAGCCTTTATAATACGGGTTCTATTATATGGGTATTCTCACGTGACTCTTTGTTTGTTTTTTTTTTTTTTTGTTTTTTTTTTTAAGTCTTTTTTTTTTCGTTTTGTTAGCGGTTCATCTCTTTGGAAGTCCGTTCTTGTTATTTTTGCAATTACTATTTACAAACTTCTATTTACAAACAACTAATCCAGCAATGAGCAATCGACCCGTCTCTGTTGAGGATATCATTGAGGGATCCAGAAATGACAATAACCTATTATCGAAACCCAAATTTCTCTCAAAACAACAACGGGAAAAGTTTGCTTCTTTAAAACAGGAGAAAGAATTGACTAAAAAACGATATTCGAAATCAAAACCAGTAAAGAGAATAAGGTACGAAGAAGAAGAGGGTGACGAGGATGAATTGAAGCTCGACAAGAAGGCAAGAGTGAAGAAAACCCAAAAATTCAGTTTCGATTGGGATGCTCACGAGGATACTTCTACTGATTTCAATCCTCTCGTAGCTTACGAACAGCCAGAAGATGATTTGGGTTATTTGGGTAAACACTGGTCTGAAAAGAAGTTGGAGGATATGGACGCAAGAGATTGGAGAATATTCAAAGATGATTATAATATTACTGCAAAGGGAGGAGGTGAAATATCCAATCCACTCAGATCATGGCAAGAATCTGGTATAGATATTCGAATTTTAGATATTTTAACTAAAAAATTGGGTTACAGTGAACCTACTCCGATTCAAAGATCTGCCATACCGTTGGGTCTACAACCAAGAGATTTAGTAGGTATAGCTGAAACTGGGTCTGGTAAGACTATTGCATTTTTGATACCTCTATTAAATTATATACTTAATATTGATCCGGATTATTTGAAATTTGATTATGCTAAAGAAATCAATATAAATAAGCCTCTAGGTTTGATATTGGCTCCTACTAGAGAATTGGCAATTCAAATATCTCAAGAAATTGAGAAATTTACTTCATATTTAAATTATAATGTTGTTACTATTATTGGGGGCCATAAGTATGAAGAAACGATTCATTCTATTGATTCGGGTGTTGACATTGTGGTGGCAACACCGGGCAGATTAATTGATTCATTAGAAAGAGGTATTATTAATTTAGATTTATGTTATTTTTTCACGATGGATGAAGCAGATAGAATGATAGATATGGGATTTGAAAAATCTTTAAATAATATATTGGACTATTTACCTTTGAACCCAATCAATAATAACTTTAAAATAGACCAAAGAATTACCTTAATGTTTACTGCCACCATAACTCCACCAATTGAAAAAATCACTAAAAATTATTTAATTAATCCAGCATATTTAACAATTGGTAATCCGAATAACTTGATAGATAATATCGAACAAAAATTTGAGTTTTTCGAAAATTCAAATAACAATGATGAAATTGACGATAAAAAATTTGATAAAATTTTTGAACAAATTAAGAAGACTAATTCAAAAATTATAATTTTTGCAAATTTTAAGAAAACTTGTGAACTATTAGCATTAAAGTTATCGAGTAAAGGCATTGAAGATCATATTGTCATTCATGGTTCTAAATCACAAGAGCTGAGAGAAGTAGCCATTGAAAACTTTAGATCAAATAAAGTTAACATACTAATTGCTACAGACGTTGCAGCTCGTGGTCTTGATGTTCCGAATGTTGGACTTGTAATCAATTATCAAATGTCGAAAAAATTCGAAGAATATATCCATAGAATTGGTAGAACTGGTAGAGCCGGTAATCAAGGTAAAAGTTATACCATCATAGATTATAACGATGTTGATATATTCTTACCATTGAAAAAATTCCTATCGAGAGGAGGTAAAAAATGTCCTGAATGGTTATTAAGAAACCTTAATACCCAGGTACTTAAGGGTTGATTAATCATCGTCACTTGAATAGTTTAATAATGAGTTAATGTTTTTATTTTGTACTTGAGTAGTTTTCAATTTGCTTAAAATCGATAAATCTGTATTTCCAAAAATTGAATTCAGAGAATCATTAGTTATTTGTTTTTGTTCATGGTATTGACCCCCTTCTTCTTCGCCTTCACTTTCAACTTCTTGGACTGTCACTTTATTATCTTTTGACTTATCATTGAGTAGTTTTTTAACTGTATTCAAAGCTTCATCTTCCAAAGCGTTTTGTTTTTGTTTTTGAGAATTTGGGTCAGGGTCTTCATTTGCCCATTTGATATTTAGGATATCATCGCCTACAATTGATTGATTCTGCATTGCTTCTTTCGCAAACTGAGCTTGATATTCCAGTTTATAAGTGATAAAAGCACAATTTTTATTGAACAAAATTTTAATTTTTTCAATATTACCAAACTCTTCAAAATGCTTAGTTAGAATATTTTGAATATTGGAGTTATTGGTTTTGGTTAAGCCGCCAATATATAAAGTTTTGTTGATTTTCTTGAATGAACCAACTCCACTCATATCATCTTTATATTCACTTGTTTTATCTCGACCAAAACAATCTTGAGTCGGTATAAAATAATCTTCACTGGTTGGTAATCGATGTAAATAGGGACAATTCTTACCCAAATAACAGCATCCTCTTGCGAAAAACAAACATATGTAGTTTGAATGTTTAGCTTTAGTATAGCCTGAATCCTTTTTAATGTTTACTCTAAAGTTCAGCTTAGTATATGGATTTGACGACGAATCTCCTCCACTCCACTTCAAATACCAAACATTGAACACACTTCCCGTTTGTGGGGGTTTATCATCATCTGGTATTGATTCTGGATCAACTTGAAGTCTCGCTGGTTTGGGTTTGTTGGTGGATTTCACAACCTTATTTGATTTAGACATTCTTGATGATCATCTCGTCGAAAGAAGAGTAGTACGGTTCCAGACTTTTTTTTTTTTTCGGAGTCTTCGAGCAATGCGTTGCAAAATCGCTGCAAAAGCAAATATATAGTGAACAGTGAGTTCAAGTCATTCAATACTTACAATAGTCTAGTTAAGAATATAGAAATATTAAATATATTAAATATATTAAATAGTAAAAACCTATGAATACAAAAGAAAATCTTTATGTAAAAATTTGTTTATTTTTTGGTCATTAAGGAAAAATGTTAGTTAAAAGGCAAGCCGAAGTGAAGAAATGAAAAAGGACATTAAAGGATAGCATTACATCACCCTTACATAAGGTTGAAGATGAAGGAAGCACCAATGACACCAGCAACGGCAATAGCCTTCTTCCAAGAGCCGGTTTCCAAGGCAGCAGCACCTGAGGAGGAGGAGGAGGAAGAAGATGAATCGGAGGAGGAACCAGATCCAGAGGAACCGGAACCGGAACCAGAAGATGAGGAACCAGATCCAGAAGATGAGGAGCCAGAGGCTGAGGAGCCAGAAGAACCAGAAGAACCAGATCCCGAAGCGGAAGAACCGGAACCAGAGGCAGAAGCACCACCAGAACCAGATTCAGAGGCTGCGGCAGAAGAAACAGCAGAAGAAACGTTAATCAAAGCACCAGAAGTAGCAGTAGATCTAGCATTAGAAGCACCGGAAGCAACACCAGAAGTTAAACTACCCATAGCAGAACTAGCACCGGCAGCACCAGAAGTAGCAGAACCAAGAGCACCGGCAGCACCAGAAGTAGCAGAACCAAGAGCAGCACCGGCACCAGAAGTAGCGGAACCGAGAGCAGCACCGGCACCAGAAGTAGCAGAACCAAGAGCACCACCAACAGCAGAACCAGCAGCAGAACGGGCACCACCAATAGCAGAAGAGGCATCACCAGCGTAGTTGACGGCAGAGTTACCAGCAGAGACAGCGTAGTTAATAGCGTTCATTATAAGTTGTGGGGATGTATATTAGTCTATTGGTTAAAAGTAATCAATTGAATGATGATGAATAAAATTAAATCAGAAGAAACCAGGAATGAAAAGACTACTTATATATAGTTAGAGTCAAGTGAAAAAACCAGCATGATATTTTTGCAAAAATGAATGCAAATTCCAAATCAATAAGAAAAAAAATGGGGGAATGGACCCAAAAAAAAAAGAAACGAACTGAATTGAATAAACTACTACTTGGTGTATAGCCTTGACTTATGTAATGGAGCTTGAAATAAAACAATAAAATAAACAAACCTCCATCAATAAACAAACTGCTGAACTAATTTTACAAGCTTTAAATTTTAGTTGACTTAGCAATTCGTGTAATTTGTGTAAAGTATAGAAAAAAAAAATAAAATAAATTGGTTAAACAAGTTGCCTGAATCTGAAATTGTTAACAATCCTCGAGAATATTCGACATAAACAAGAGAGCAAGGCTATCGGTAGTGTGACTGGAATCAGCAAGTCTCGACAAGGTTGTATTGAAATTACAGTTTGAGCCTGGGAGTAATTCAAGGCACTGGGTCATAGAACAAAATTTAAGCCATCATGATTTCAATTAATATGTTTGAATAGGTAATTTTTTGTTTGATAGATTCTGGTACCTTAATTTACCAGCCAACCGATTCAGTTTGATCGATGCTGGTTGATTTTCTTGAATCAAAACTTTAAGTATGGGGCTGTGATAATAGACTTTTGTCCGAATTCAGTAAAGTGGTTGCAGGGTTCAAAATAGTGGTGCATACACTGCCGCTTAGGTAAGCGCTTAGGTAAGCGGGAAAGCAAAGATCTTGTGACCTTAGTGGAGGTCGGTTGCTCTAGTTGAACTGGAAGGTTAAGCTAGTGATGCTAGTTGTGTAGTTGACCTACGGTAGATGAACCCATTTGTGTAGTGGGCAAGGTTGCTGGGTTACAATTGGGTGGGTAGTAGTTCTATACTTAGTAAAGTATAGTTTTGCACAATTGTAACATTTATTGAGACTTGTGATGAAAATTTTATAAAGTTGGACTGATTTTGGCTGAAAAATGATCGAAATTGTGATAAATGTGAAATTTTCAACCCGCCTTGTAATAATTGCTTTTGGGGTATCCATATTTCATCTGGTATCAAGCCTTGCACTATTGGAGTATTACAAGTTGGAGATGTAGGTATATGCAGTGGT
Source organism: Hyphopichia burtonii NRRL Y-1933 (assembly GCF_001661395.1). Classification (NCBI taxonomy): domain Eukaryota; kingdom Fungi; phylum Ascomycota; class Pichiomycetes; order Serinales; family Debaryomycetaceae; genus Hyphopichia; species Hyphopichia burtonii. Next base: position 1,071,231 of record NW_017963728.1, read on the forward strand.
GGTTGCAAATGAAACACCCGTACATCATCATCATAATAATACATTGGTTAATGCACACCCTGTGTCCGACCTTAAAGGGTAATTGCAACCAAGAAGTCTACCATGTAATCATTATATATATATATAATCACTATAAAAAATCATTTGCATAATAGTTTATATGATAATTTATATAATAATTTATATAATAATTTATATAATAATTTATATATTAATCTATTTAATCACTTCATTTAATCATGATTTATCATTTATTGGAATCGAACGATTTGATTAGTAGATATTTCCGCGCACGTACCTTCCCGATATGGTAGCACGATCCGACTATCTATCAACGAAATTTCCCGCTATAAATACTCAGCGAAGCCCTCTAGCCCAAGACGTTTGAAAGATTAACAAAAACTATTAATAATGTGTGGTACTAATACTTCTTCAAGTACTTCAAGCTGTTGCGGTTCTTCATGCAAATGTGGATCATCTTGCCAATGCGCCAGTTGTAACACTACTAAATTATAATCTACAAAGATAATAACTCAAATACTTCATAATTTAAATACAATAAATATAATAAATAAAATAAACTAATTATTTACTTTCTTGGTGATAATTGTAAAGTTTCCTTTTTAATGGCTTCACCTAATCTTGAATCAACTTTACCAAACATTTCAAAAACACGATCTTGAATATGAGCATCAGCAGCTTGAACATGAACAGCAATATTATGAGCCAAATGAGCTTGTTGGTTTGGATAACGACCCAAAACTTTATATAATTCACGAGGTTGTATGAAATCCCCTTCTTCAGCTTTCCAATGGAATGGACAAGCCGCACCTTGCCAAACTTCTTGATCTTCTTGTAAATTGAAATTTTTAAATTCAATTGGATGAGAAGTAGCCAAATAGTTTGGATGTTCACCTAAATTACCATTAACAGTCATTGCCCCATCTCTCATATGAGGATTGAAAACACGACCAGTAACTGGACAATTAACTGGAATTTGAGTATAATTAGTTCCCAATCTATGACGATGAGTATCAGCATAACTAAATAATCTAGATTGTAAAACTGGATCAGCAGAAGGTTCCATATAAGGAACAGTATGAGCTGGAGAAAATGCAGCTTGTTCAACTTCGGCAAAATAATTCTTTGGATTTTCATTCAATTGAAATTTACCAAATCTTCTTAATGGATAATCTTTATGAGGCCAAACTTTAGTTAAATCAAAAACAGAAAATGGGGCATTTTTAGCTTGTTCAGGAGTCATAGTTTGAATATAACAAGTCCAGGAAGGTCCATTTCCTTTAGCAATGTTTTTAAATAAATCTTCTTGAGCAACATCAGGATTAGATCCACTCAATTCTCCAGCTTCCTCATTATTTAAAGTACGAATACCTTGATCACTAATAAAATGAACTTGAACATAATGCCATTCTCCACGTTTATTTGACCATTTATAAGTATGACCAGAATAACCATTCATTTCACGATAACTTGCTGGAGTACCACGGTCAGAAAATAAAATCATCACTTGATGAACGGACTCTTGATTAGAAGTCAAATAATCCCAAAACATATTAGCATCCTTTAAATGAGTTTGAGGATTTCTCTTTTGAGTGTGAATGAAATGGGGGAATTTAGATGGATCACGAATGAAAAAAATTGGAGTATTATTATAAACCAAATCCAAATTACCTTCTTCAGTATAAAACTTAGTAGCAAAACCTCTTGGATCTCTAGCAGTGTCAGCACTTCCCATTTCCCCACCAACAGTGGAAAATCTGGTGAAAACTTTGGTTTTTTTACCAACAGTATCTAAAAAGGCAGCACCACAAATATCAGTAATATCATCAGTCACTTCAAAAACACCGTAAGCACCACTACCTTTGGCATGAACAACACGTTCAGGAATACGTTCACGATCAAAATGAGCTAAAGAATCAATCAAATTGAAATCTTGTAATAATAAAGGTCCATGTTTACCTACTCTTTGAGTAGCAAAAGCATCGGGAACTGGACAACCGTTGGAATTAGTAAATTCTGGAGCCATTTTGTAAGTAATATAAAGTTATAAAAAATTAATAATTCAAATTTTGGAAAGAACTTCAATTGGGTGATTCTCCGTTTATATATGATAACGTTTAATTTTCAGTGTGAAAGTAAGCGGGGTGGGATTGTGAGACAAGTCCAGACCGAATCCAGTATTAATAACCGTCATCCACACCAAACCGTCTAACCACTGCTACTTCAACAATCTACACCAGCTACACCAGCTACACCAGCTACACCAGCTACCCCAGCTGCACCAGCTACACCAACACCAACACCAACACCATCCACACCAACACCTTCATCTACACCAACCCCAGCGACTCCCACCATTTACCCTGTCAAACTCCGTCTGCTTAGCATTTGATCCTCTGTGATTGGCTGCTGCCCTCCCTGATGGCTGAACCGTGGAGAGTCAACGGAAAAAAAACCTCTGATTTTAGACCGAGGAACTGATAAAGGATACATGGAACTAGGAACAATTGGCCAGAGTGAGGAATCTGACACTGAGTGCTCCACGGCTTTCACATGATTGCTTTTTACAGTAAGCGGTTCCCCTCGCCGACCACCGATATCACCGAGTACAAGATCCGTACATATACAGAATTTTTTATACACCCGTACATATACATTTTTATACACCCGTACATATACAGAATTTTTTATACACCCGTACATATACATTTTTTATACACCCGTACATACATATTTTTACAGCGGCTAGCCCAGCGATTAGCTGCAATTTATCAACTCTTCTTCTTCTTCAACTCTTCTTCTTCTTCAACTCTTCTTCTTCATCAACTCTTCTTCTTCTTCTTCATCAGCTCTTGATCAGCTCTCTCCAGGCTTTGAACTCTTGTGTAAGTAAATCACCATTACGTAATTTCTTGTTGGTTTCATAATCAACCTCTATCAATGATAGACTTCTGGAACCAGGATCATAACTTAACTTATAACTTTTAGACTCATCATTATGATCGATTTCATTATTGATCCATTCAATCACTGCACCATACCACTTGATTGCATTTATGAAAACAATCTTATTAGGATTGGTCTGATTAATTGGATTCTCTTTCATTAAAATTGGTATTTCATCAGTTTTAAATACCTCAACACTTCTCAATATTAAATTTTCATCTCTAAATCCATATATGATCTTACGAATTCCAATTAAAAAACTTTGTGCCCATGTTTTAAATAATTTTTTTTCAAAATTAACAACTTGTCCATTATGTTCAATTACTTTACTTGTTTTCAATTCGACATAATGTCCACTTATATTCTTTGAGTTTCCTGGTATATAATCATAAACACAATCCACTTCTCCTGCTAACAAAATCCCCGTTTGTCCAACTCCACTTGAAACAACACTAATATACTGTTCATAATTATTAACAACTTTCTTACTTCTTTTATCTATGGTGGATCTACTACATTCAGACCATGGCTTAGGTAATGTACTTATGGCTTCAAACTTATATCCACTATATTCACATCTTTCTGCATATTCATCTTTTGATGTTGGTTTTTGAAAATCAAATTCATCATTATTCTTCATAAATAATTGTCCATCATATCCACTTATATAAAATTCAAATCCATCTTTTAAATTATATGGTAAAGTTAATAATTTCGTTAATATTCCTCGAAAGGTTATTATATCAATTGATTTAAGCTTTTCTTGTTGATTTTTTTCATATTGAATTATTGATTTTAATAAAGCTCCAAAATCAGCTACATTCTGTTCTGCAGGTATCTTCTTGAATTTTGAATACCCTGCTCCTAAATCAATCTGTGAATCAATTGAATTATCTGGTAAATAATAATATGGTAATGCTTCCTTTTTCAGCACTTCCTCATCGTATTGCCATTCTCCGTCAATATCTCTTGAAAATGAATAAAGCTCCTTGGGCTGTTTCAATGCAGTGGTCTTACTCCGTGAATTCAATGGAAAGGTCTTCATCATCTTGGGCGTGCTAAATGAATTCAAATAAATACAATTCAGTATAAATAAAATATAAATGGTAAGCTTGATGAGCTCAATTTTTTTCTTTGGAATGAAAAAAAATAAAAAAATACTACTCCTGCATAAATTGGTGTGAGTAAAACATTATCAAAATTGATTATATCATTTTGAAAGAGGTTTCGTCTGTTTTATCAATCATATCCAGATAGGATGCTACTAATATGGTCATGTCTCTTACCTTTGGCACTAGCTCATAATACCACCTCTTCATCACCTATTTCGAGCCTGTCCTATACTTGCTCACCTGTTTCATGTCCAAATAATTTACAATCTATTTGTATTTCTAATACTTGTGATTTAACAACTAGTTCAAATATCTTTAACTCATTTTCCTTACCAACCTCTCCATCCACAGAAACTGAAGAAATAGTAGAAATTATACCTTCTCCAATAGAACATGAACTAAGTCCTACTTCAAATCTGAATACCACTCAAAATCATGATTTCACCACTACTATAGCAAATGATGAAATCCCAAAAGAAACTCCGAAAGAAATTAACGAAGAAGAAATAACAAGCATAGAATTTAATGCAATCACAGAAGAAACTCTAATAGAAGATATTCAATCCGATGATTATGATGACTCTAGAAATGATACTATAGAAGACTCAATCGACGAGTGTCACTTTATGTCTTTTGAAGAATGGAAACGTCAAAAAGAAGTTAAATCAAATGAAAGTGAAAACATTCAACAACAACAACAGCAACAACAACAACAACAACAACAGCAACTGAATCAACAACAACAACAAAATCCACCGGAATTTGAAAATATGTCCCAGTCAAACTTAACCGATTTGGCCCTTTTCCCTAATAATAATAAAACTACAAACTCAACTGATCCAAAAATAGAGATAGAAGACAATGGTAAATTATATAAAGATAAATTTAATTACGCATCAATCGATTGTGCTGCAACCGTTGTTAAAACAAATACCCATGCAAAAGGTGCGTCATCGATCCTAACAGAAAATAAAGATTCATATCTATTAAATCAATGTTCATCACCGAATAAGTTCGTCATTATTGAATTATGTCAAGACATTCTAGTCAATAGTGTTGTAATTGGTAATTACGAATTCTTCAGCTCAATGTTTCATGATGTTAGAATTTCCGTCAGTGATAGATTCCCCGTAACAAACGGTTGGAAAGTATTGGGCGATTTTGAAGCCGAAAATATAAGAGATGTTCAACAATTCAATATTGAAAATCCTTTGATTTGGGCCCGCTACTTAAAATTAGAAATATTAAGCCATTATGGTAATGAATTCTATTGTCCAATATCAATAATAAGAGTTCATGGGACAACCATGATGCAAGAATTCAAGTTAGCAGAAGAAGAAGAAGAAATTAAAGTTTTAAATGATTTTAAAGTACAAAGTGAAGAAATTGTTAATTCAACTACAAGTACTTCATCTTCTTTCGAGAATGACGATGAATGTAAAGTAATTATTCCTTATCTTGGTTTAAACCAATTTTTAAATGAAATCAACTCAACGAGTGATTACTGTAAGGCTTCAGATGACTATGAAAGCCCGGAATCTTCATCTTCAATTGCTCCAACTGCCAAAACAACTCAAGAATCTATTTATAAAAATATCATGAAAAGGTTATCATTACTTGAATCAAATGCAAGCTTATCTTTGCTATATATCGAAGAACAAAGCAAACTATTATCAACGGCTTTCACAAACTTGGAAAAAAAACAATCAAATAAATTTGATACTTTAATCAATAACTTTAATAAAACTATCAATAATCAACTAAATCACTTCAAAAAAGCATACATAACTATTCAGAATGATGCGATTGCTTTATTCAAACTACAAGAACGGAACCATCAAACTTTAATTAACGATGCAAATAAAAAATTGTCAATATTAACTGATGATTTGAAATTTCAAAGAAAGGTTTCTATTTTTAATACAATCATAATTTTGTGTTTACTAGTCTATGTTATAATTACCAGAGACGCTTATATTGATGATCAATCGTATTTCTATGATGAGATAAGTGACTTAGAAGATGAACCTTTCTCTCCTATCACTGAAAATGGGAATATTGATGATGAACCAAGAATTAGTCTTCTGAAAGAGGAACAGGTCAATGAGAATAATAACCTAGGCGTCATTAGTTCAAATGAAGACATAGTTGAAAAGAGCTTTAACAAAACCATGCAAAATCACAAGCAATTCAAATATCCCGTTGGATTTAGTCATAAACTTCAGAGATTCAATAATGATTTCAGCCAAAATATCAAGAAGCTTAAAAACTCAAAACCCAAAAAATAGTAATTTAATTCTCATATTCTTTGTATCAGTTGCATACTCGTACTCTTTATATTCATTCTTTTCGTTACATTTAATTTGCATGAATCTCACATTTTACATTAATAATTCAACTTAATATTAATTAATATATAATATATACAAAATATTAAAACTATATACACTTAAAAATTTGGAAAATAGCCTGATAGAAACGGCTAAATCCATCACAATTCAAAACTATAAACAAGGAGAAAGTAACAAAAAATATATTGGGAGAAATGAATAAAAATTATTGGGAAACTTCAACAGTCAATCATATCAGTCATTGAATATAGTTGGAAGATAACGGCAAACGTCAAATTTATTCTTAGTTTCATAAATATCAGAAGCTAGAAACTTCTTCTCTGTCGGCCCTCTTCTAATTTTTATATCTTTTAGATTCACTGAAACTACCGAATCTTGATTTGCTACTACCATCTCTTTGGTTATATCTGGATGAATCTCTATCAAAACCTCTATCAAAACCACGATCATTAAAGCTTCTATTATTGAAGCCTCTATCCTTGTAGCCTCTGTCAAAACCACGATCATTAAAGCCTCTATCATTGAGACCTCTGTCAGAACCACGACTATTGAAACCTCTATCATTGAATCTTGAGCCACCACGTCTATCGTTAAAGTCTCTATTATTGGATCTGTAACCACTTCTACCGAAACCGGAACCACTTCTGTTTTTACTGGAACCGCGAGGCTTGAAGGCAGGATCGTTAGGAGACATATTAGGCGGGAGAGCCATGATAGAACTTATATCGTTATAAGAAAGCCCTAATCCAGAAATTAATCTTCTTCCAGCAGGAAATTTATATTCAGGATCCTTCAAGAATTCTCTCATAAGAGAGACAATATCATCGAATACGGCTCTCAAGTTGAATTTATAACTAGCGGCTTGGGATCTATAGAACGAAATTAATGAGGTTCCATATTCTTCGAATTCGTCTTCGAACATGTTAATTTTTTCTTTAAATTCTTGATCATCTGTTTCAAAATCTTCATACTTTTCAACTTGATTGAAAGTGATTCCAGTTTGATCTTCTAACATACGAATATAATTAGATTCACAAGGAGAACTAAAGATAATGGCTTTACCTTTAGCACCGGCTCTTGCAGTTCTACCAACTTTATGGACATAGTCAGCCAAGTCGATAGATGGAGCGAATTGAACAACATGAGAAACATCTTTAAAATCTAAACCTCTAGCGGCAACATCAGTACAAACTAAAACCCCAGATTCAAGTTGACGGAAGCTCTTGACAGCCCTGTCTCTACGAGATTGTGTCATTTTACCGTGCAAAGGAGTAACAAAGCTTCGACGTTTTTGGAAATCGAAAAGCTTATTCTTGATGGCTCTATTTATAGTAGAAGTACACCATTCGACACCAGCAATAGTTGGAATAAAGAAGATAGCCTTAAAATTTTTGTTCTTATTTAAATTTTTCAAGATAAATGACATGGCACCAATTTGAGATTGATAAATATTGTCAGTCTTAACTAAAGTTTGATGAATATTCTTATGAGCTTCTGGTTCATCTTTATCAACACAATCAATAAATCTGTAGTTATTAGAAATGGTATTACGTGCAAATTTATCAACATTTTTATCAACAGTAGCACTAAACAAAACTGATTTAAGTGGAGTATCTGGAACCAAAGCGTCTTTACGGACCCCTCTTAAAATACTATCAATGCTATTCAAATGTTCTTCGAAACCTTGATCCAATAATCTATCAGCTTCGTCATAAATTCTATATTTGATATCACTACAAGCTTTAGCGAACCCACGAGTATTTTCCAAACAGTCTAACAATCTACCAGGAGTAGCAATAACAATAGCTGGGATATCACGAGGTGAGATAACAGTTTTACGACCCCCAATCAAGGTTTGATAAGAAATATTCTTTCTTTGGTTACCTCTTAATTTAGAGATAAGTTTATGGAATTCACTTTCAATTTGTAAAGCCAAATCCCTAGTAGGGGCAACAACAATAGCTTGTACTTTATTATCTCTTATTTGTGCAGCATTTTCACTGGTTAGACAAGTATGTAAAGTTGGAATGATAAAAGCCAAAGTTTTACCAGTCCCTGTTTTAGCACGGCAAACAATACCTTTTTCTTCTCTCAACATCGGTAAGATAGATCTCTGTTGAACTGGAGTCAAGTCTTTATAACCAATACCAACATGAGTTAAAGGAGTGACAACATGTTTGTTAATTTCTGGATGTTCAGCAACTTCAAGGAATGTTGATGGAAGTATATCGGAAACTGCACTCTCTTCTTCACTAGCTTCATCCTTACCTTCAGCCAAACCGTTCACATCCTTAGCATTTGCTAAGACATTTGCAGCAGCTGGAATAGTCTCGTTACGATAAATAACGGCTGATGAAAATGGTCTAATTGGTCTGATGGTCAAAACCGAACGAGCAGCAGCCAGACTGACAACCAGTCTGGACAAAAGCGTCTTTGAAAAAGCCCGGATTAAGGCCATACTGTAATGAATAAACGTAGTAAAAGACCTATAAAGAAGAAGACTCTGAATATACTAGGTTATCTAAATTTTTCAAAATGGGCCATCTCGTTCTTCACAATATCCGGTTACCACCTCTTACCTAAGCGGGCAATTTCCGAGGGAGCAAAGGCGGTCAAGCTGACTACATACGAGGGTTCATCGACCGGAAGTCTGCAAAATGGGACATAAGTCCCAAGGCTAGCCCATTTGTCAAGGAGAGACAAATCAAAGGGTTTAGAACGACTTTGGGCAATGACTATAGCAGTGGGCGTGTTCAATGCTGAGACTGGCTCTTTGGAAAGAACAGCTGAAACCATCTGGTTTTAGTGGTACCAGGTTGTCACTTTATAATCGAAGCGAACGAACGAAAAAACAAAAAAGTACGAAATGGCTACTATCTATCTTTTACATTTACATAATATCTAGAGATGAGTCAATACGAACCTAACGTGGCTCCTGCCAAATCGTTTATTTCCAAAATCAATTCCAAGTTTTCGAATCTTTCGATATCTTCAGGGATTCAAAATATTCATTCTGATAAAGATGGTAGTAGCAATGACGACACCTTGATTCATAATGCATTTGTTAAATTCTTTGAATCCAGAGGAGAACCTTATCCCGAATGGTTAGGAGTGAAAAAAGCCAACCAAGATCCCAGATCACAGCAATCCTATTCAAGAAGTACTTACCAACATAATTCTGAATTTCAACCAGTTCGTACTCAATATAATACCGGTGCTTACAATCAACAGCAGTACCAACCCCAACAATACCAACCTCAACAGGGCCAGCCTCAACAGCAGTACCAGCAGTATGATCAAGAGAGCCAAGGTGGAGCTGAGGTGGGGCGTAAGCAATCTTCATACACCCCAAGGTCTTCTAGTAAATTGTTTGATTTATATAATAAATCGAGACAACAAGCAGTTCCAGGATCAGGATATAACGCTCAATCTGCTCCGGCTCCGGCTAGAAGTAATACGTCTGGGGCCCATTCCTCGAGACTAAGAGAAAGAATGATGAATCAATCGCCAAGTATGAACAATCTTAGTCAAGCTGCAGGTAACTCTACTTCTGCGAATAATAGCTCTGGTAGCAAAGCAACTTGGGGTAGAAGAGGATAATTCTTCTTTTTTGATTATTACATTTTATTTGATTCAGTTCTTCTCGTCTACGTACGTTTAATTTAAGGATAAAACCTGTATATTTTCATATATATGTTACTAAACGTTACTTCATTAAATATTATTCAACTTTTTGAAATTGTACTCCCAATGATTCCGTCCTCTAATGAACCAATCAGGTAAATTGTTATCTGGCGGTAATTTGAGTTTTATTATCCCCACATTACCATATTTCACCGGGAATTTATGAAGGTTTTTATAGTACTTGTAATCATAAGTATCTCTAATATTTTGTATTTCAGCAGGTGATAAATCTTCGAATCTGTTCTTCTTTGATTCCTTTTCTCTGAGGAGTCTTGGTGTGTTCTCAAATGACCATCTTGATGAGAATGATGATGGTGTGGTAGGGCTCTGGTTACGAAAACTTTTATTTTGACTCTTGATGAATTTAGAATCTATTGAAGACCTTCTTCTCTCATAATTACCTCTGGCGGCATTCAATAGTATATCATTGGTGAAACTGCTATTCCTACTGCTTCTTGAGTAGTTGGGAGAAGTTCCAGGAATTCTATTTCTTTCGTCGTCTATTGAATGCAGCTTTTCATGTTTTTTGATCTCAACTAATTTCAATAAATTAGCAGGGATTTGAGGCGAGGAAGATAAGAAATCTTCATCAATGTCGTCATCGTCAAGACTTTGAACGTCGTCCCGGTCTTCATCCCAACTGGGTGAACCATCATCAATCGATCTATTACGCGACAAAGTTCTATTCAACTCGGGACTTCTTTGATAAGCAGGTGACAGCAGTAGCATTTCATTTTCTTGTTGCTTTTTAAGTTTCGACAGCTCTTGTTGTTTCTTTAATTGGTGATTCAATTGATCAATCTCATAAGGTATCAACTCAGTTTGAATCAATTCTAAGAAATTTTGAGCATAATAATTACTCTTACTAGAATTACCAGTATAAATACGGTACTCATTCACAATTGAATTCAAATTCCATTTTTGTATTTTCCTTAATATCCCTACTAAAGTCAGAGTCAGATCAACTAGGAGTAGATTGTGTTTAGTTTTGTTAAATAATATTTCAAATGCTCCTAAAATCAAATTTTTCTCAATTAACATCCATTGATCACTTTTACTCTTGGAATTATCCAATGATACTAAATCGATGGAATGGGAGTTTGAGTCCTTTTCATCTCCATTTTCCGATTGGGTCTTGGAGCTGGACGATGTCAGGTCTCCATTCAAACTATTTGTTTCATCTTCATCATGATCTTTATTAGAGCTCGAACTTTCTCCAGTATGGTAATGGTTAGTGATTTTTAACCCTCCCAATCTGAACAATTCAACGTTATTCGATTCAATAAAATTTCGAAGGGTCCTGGGAGGTTTTTCAGCATCCAACAAAACAAGCGATTTTAATTGAAGTGTCTCTAGAAAAGGAAAATGGTCTGCTTCAAGTTTTGAACAACGATAAACCCCAGGCTCAACCATGCCAAAGTTATCGGGTGGAACTAACATATTGCTTTTGGTATAATAGGCTATCTTCAATATAAATGGCTGATATTTCACATAATTTTTCAAATCAAAAATTATCATATACTGTTTTTTTTAGTGAGCGCACTAACAAATTTTCACTACAGATACTTCAAAGTACGTTAATAATATATAATAGTTTATATGAAGAGAAAAGTCAAAAAGAAATGAATACCTAACCTCTAATAACCAAGTCATCAGGAATACCTTCGTATTCTGAGTAACCCAAGGCCAAGTTAATGTTTTGTAAGCATTGAGTGGAAGCACCTTTCAATAAATTATCAATGGTTGCAACTATAACGACTCTATTTTCTTTAGAGTTAACAGCAAAACCTCCAATAACAACACCATGTTTACCACTGATATCTTTAACCAAAGGAGCTTCACCAGTGACAGTGATCAATTGTTCACCTTGATATCTATCTTGGTAAATGTTTCTAATCTCACGAGAAGTTAAAGAACCAGGTTTGATTGGAATGGAAATGGTATGAGAAATACCTTGAAACCATTGAGCAACATGAGGAGTGAAGGCAATTTCTAAACCTAATTGGTTACTGATTTCTTTTTCGTGGACATGGTCAGTTAATGAATAAGGAACTAAGTTATTAGATAAGAATTTTACATCGTTCTTTGGAGATGGTTTAGTACCAGCACCAGAGTAACCAGAGACACCAAAAACGGTTGGGATACCAGTGATATGATCGACTAAAGGAGCAATCGCACATTGGGCAGCAGTAGCATAACAACCAGGATTTGAAATTTTTTTGGCATGAACGATATCTTGACGGTTATTTAATTCAGGCAAACCATAAACCCATTCTCCAGTAGTATCGAATCTATAATCAGCAGATAAATCAATGATCTTTGAGTGCGATGAGTTAACTGATTCAATAGCATCAACAAAAGGTTTACAAACACCATTTGGTAATGCCATCACCCACATATCAACTTTTTGTTCAGCTTCTAATTTTTTAATATCTTCAATCTGTAAGTTTGAATAGACAATGTTATCTTTATTATAACCTTTTAATTTTTGGCCAGCCAATTCACGAGAAGAAACATGAGATAATTCTAAGTAAGGGTGTCTATCAATTAAACTAATTAAGTTTTGACCAGTGTAACCTCTTGCACCAATTAAAGCAACCTTAGCCTTTTTAGTATTAGATCCATGACGAATAGGAGGATTTGGGTTAGATGTAGTTGAAGGTTCAAAAGCAGTACGAGAAGTATGTAAACCTCTCTTTTGAGTTTGAGAATTGAAAACACCGGATTCTTTAGAAGATGATAATGAGGATCCGATATTAGAAGAGTCAAAATCTTTAATTAATTCAGAAACTTCTTCGGTATTCAAACCGTACCAGAATAGAATTTCACCATTTTTAGCAAATGAACCATCGGATTTTGAAAAATACCAAGATAAATTAGAATCATTTTCGTTAACAATCCAACATAAAGATTTGAAATCTTTTTTCAACGAATTGAAAATATTATCGGTAACATTATTGAACCAACCAGTTTTAGAAGATAAGAATTTATCTAATTTTGGAATTTTATGATTATCTTCGATAACGATGGCCAAAACTTCCAAAGGAGCATCACCATAAGATTTGAAAGAGATTGATTCTAAATATTTTAAATAAGAAGCAACAGATAATTTACCAGATTTGATTTCAGGATCTCTTAATAAAGCAGATCTCAATAAATCAGGGTTACTAAAATCTTTCAAAGAGGTACGGTTGATTAATTTATAACCTCTTCTGATTAAGGTACCAGCACCAGAATCGGTGAATAATTCTTTTTGTAAATCATTAACGTCAATAATAGCAACAGAAGAAGATCTTGGTAAATGTTGTAATAAATCATGAATTTCTTTAATTTTCAATTTAGTACCATATTTAACCCAGCTCTCTTTCATTAAATCATCAAATTCTTCATCTAAATTAATAACACTAACTTTTTCACCAGTGTTACCATTTATTATACCACCTTTTTCATTAAGATAAACGATTTTCAAAGGTTCAAATTCTCTTGCCAATTCACCAGCGGCAACATCGGCATTAACATTCAATAATTGACCAGAAGGTGTTTCAGCTAAAGAAGTTAAAATTGGTAAGTATCCAGAGTCAATAGCAGCTTCAACAGGACTTTTATTAACGGAATTAACTTTACCAACTAATTGATATTTATCTTTATCCAAGTAATCAGCACCAAAGACACCAGCAGTAATTGGTCTAGCATGAACTCCCATTTTCTCCAATGCAGTGACTAACCTTAAATTTTGTTCCAAGAAACATTTTCTAACAACCTCCATAGTTTTTGGATCAGTGATTCTAATTCCATCAATATATTGGGGTTCAACTCCTTCATTTTCTAGTAATTCATTGATTTGAGGACCAGTACCGTGTAAAATAATTGGATATAAACCAACGTGGTATAAAAACGCTAAACATGAAGCTAATTCAGGTAATTGTTGAGTTATAATAGCACCACCAACTTTAATAACAGCAAATTGCTGTTGAGAAACAGAAGTAAAGTATTTTAAATATTGTTCAACCTCTCTTTTTGAACCAATGTTATTCAAAAGTTGGACAACAGTAGATCTGGTCGAAGCAGCAGTTTGAGAAGAGTTAAACTTACGTTGGAATTCAATTTGATTTGAATTTTTTTTCAAACTGGTTATCGAACCAACTATTTGCGGTTTGCTAAAAGCTCTCAAGCTTTTAGAAACAATCGATGTCTTAGTACTTAATCTCAACATATCGAACTTGCTCTATGAATATGGAGATACCAACCCTAAATCAATATACCAAGTAATAATCCAGAAAGAAAAAGAAGAGAAAGTGAAAATTTTAAAAAAATTGATATTAATTTACGTTGAGTCAGAAAAAATTTTTTCAATTAGGCAACACAACCACCAACCAAAATTAAGCGCGGTCTTTTATCGCTGGGTCTAATTTTTTTTTTTTTTTTTTTTTTTTTTCAGGTGCAACGATGAATGAGTAATTTTACAGCTTTGAAATTGCCTCAAAATTTGACCTTCTACAATAAACTAAGGGACCATGGGTTGAGTTATTTTGAATAATCCCTCAGTGGCTACAGTGTCAGAGTCTAAGCACAATTGTAATGAAAAGAATGTGGAAAAAAAGGGAAAGAAAAGGTGGTAAAGAAGTAAAAAAAAGTAAAAAAGTGAAAGAAATAATCTCTAGAGTTCTCCAGTATCTCTAAAAAGCCAACTAATTAGTGGATGATATATTTCGTAGTTCAGCTTGACTAGCTCGTGTAGAGATGAAATCAATTTCATTGACTCGGGATGTACGTATTTAAAGGTAGGGGTTAGCTTAGAGTAGTCTTTACTGAGGCAAATCGACTTGAAGCTAGATTTCATGATTCTTTCGGCATGGGAACTTCTTGCAGAAACTCGTTTCTTCAAAAAAGTTCCAAGAGTAGGGTACCGAAACAAACAATA
Source organism: Hyphopichia burtonii NRRL Y-1933 (assembly GCF_001661395.1). Classification (NCBI taxonomy): domain Eukaryota; kingdom Fungi; phylum Ascomycota; class Pichiomycetes; order Serinales; family Debaryomycetaceae; genus Hyphopichia; species Hyphopichia burtonii. Next base: position 1,086,266 of record NW_017963728.1, read on the forward strand.
CGAAAACCTATCAAGGAACTGATCAATGACTAGATCTGTGTTTGTCAAGTTTGCTTCAAAACCTTTAATTAAATATTCACCCATGCCTTGAACTTCACAGACCAAGAGGTTTCTGCGATTTACTTCGAAGTTTGCAACAAACATAAGAATATAATTGGATTTGATTAGGCTTTCAAAGTTCACTAGCAATTTGATCAAATCATCTTTAAACAAGTGAAGCACTTCGTTATTTTCCAACTGGCTATCAATGATTTTCTCATCCAATGATTTCCCATCATCGTGAGTGACAAATGAGACGAGTAATTTCCTAAGAAATTCCAAGCTTTTGGATTGGAATATCATCGGATCAGTTTGAAAGTTCGGTAGATGGTATGATGCTTGAATCATCTTCAAATAATCAAACTTGAAACTTGAATTGGATTTCCAATAAAGATCTGGATAGTATTTATAATAAAATTTATAAAAAATGGGATACCTGAAAGTTGGTGAATTAGTCCCCATTTCGATTCTATAGCTTTCATTTGAAATAAACGTGAAAATATTTTCAAACCTAAAATAGTCTTTTATATTATCAAATTTGCAGTATTCATACCATTTTCTGAAAAGCGTGGACTCTATTTCACAATAAAGGAGTATGATTTGTGATTTTACTCCCTGAATGTACTCTTGTGCTCTATCGCTACTATCACTATAGTAAGGGTCATATTCCTCTTCTCGATCAAGGTCAATTAATTCATCAACCATTTTAGATAAGTCGCTTTCCAACCGATTTATTAAGCTTCCATCAATCCAGTTGAGGCTGGCAAACTCTCTTAGCGCTTTTAATAATATCAAATGCAATCTAAAATAATCGATGGTTTCAGAATACGTAGCCATTTCAATATGCTCCTCATCAATATAGTCTTTTAATCTAATAAATGTCTGATGAACATCTTGTAAAAGATTCTTGGCCTCTGCATCCCTATAGCATGTATCACTAAAGTAGCAAAAGTGATATAGTCTCGTGAATACTCGGCATAAGATTGGATGGAATTTGTTTGATAAAATTCCAAATTCTTTAACTTTTTGTAAATCTTCATATTCATCAATGATATCGGTTAAGCCCAAAGCTATTAAGTCTTGGTGGTCGTCAATATGAGCTTTAGCATTTGGAAGTTTTGCTTTCAACCCTGCTTGGATCACTTGCGGAATATTGTACGCATGCTTCTTTTCTAATTGTCTAGATCTAAACTTGTCAACATGAAACCTTCTCCAGGCCAATTGATTAATAGCAGGAGGAATAAAAAATTTTTTGGAGCCAAGTTGGATTAGGTTTACATTTTCATCAACATATTCTTCACTGTATTTGTTTTCTAAAAGACCAGAATCCGCCTTCATTAGTGGAAGTACTGGAAAAACTTTAGATTCCATAGTTCTTTGAATAGATTGAATAAAATCCCCTTGGTGTATACCTATATCTGTCCACTCCTTAATATCAGCTTCATTATTACTCAATTTTGTTAAAAAAGTATCTTTTGCTAACAAGTCTTTCTTATTTTGTTCAATTCCTTCAACAGCAACATCTTTCTCCTCCAAATCAAGGACTTCTAGTTGTTTGTTTATAATATCTAATGCCTCATTTGCAATCGATACACAATTACTCAAATGAACGGATTTAAATATTTGGAAAACATAGTGATAAAATTTCCAAATTTTACCTAATTTCAACCTCTCGATACTTATAGGATTTAATATCTTCTCATAAGATAAATTGAGAAATTCATCTAATGAATAAATTAACCAATGGGCCAATTTAAAAGTTAAAAACGGTAATGAATTTGAAATTATACCATGTCCATCGATTCGTGTATAGTTATGATTAAACGCACTATACAATTGATCATGAAATATTGATGAATTGATATTAGAGTTCATACCTGAGTGTTGACCCAATTTAATTGAATCTTTCAAATCCGATATTAAAATAAATGCAAATTTGAAATTCTTGTAGTGATTGTAATTATCCAAATCGGGCAAATTGATAAATCGTAAGATTCTCGAAATAAGGATAGAAATTTCTGAACCATCTTTCAATAAAGATATATTTCTCCTATAAGAACTATTTAGTAGTGTATCAAAGGGGTGGAACTTTCTAAATTTTGCAACATCTTTGAAAAAAAGATTTTTTTTAATATTTTTCTGAATTAAAATAACCCTGGCTAAGCTTTCATGGGGTATTTTGTCACAATCTTTCTTGATATAAGAATCGCCAACCGATATCTCATCTTTGATTAGAAAACAAGTGGTAAACTTGCGGTGTTTTTCAAAAGATAGCCTCGCCTTATTCTTAACATCATCCAAAAACTTGTTTCTTCTTTCATTGGCTAACTCTAAGCTCTTGTTCAATTTCAGAGAGTTTTTCTCAATCAATACTTCCTGGCGACGTTTGACCTCATTAATTCTTTCATTGATCAACTGTTGCTTCTGTCTCAATCTCAAAGACTTGTCCTCAAGCTGCTGTTGTTTTCTAAGTTTGTGAGTGTTATCAGACTTTACCGAAGTAGAATGATCCAATTTTGATTTAACTGGGGTTATATTCTTCAAGATATGGAATGGAATGTCAAATGGGATTGAAGAGCTAGGTGTTACATCTGATGACTGATTTGGTTCCTGAAAAATTGCTTCAAATTTAGATTCACAGTCATCATCATCTTCATTTTGAGAGTCATCTTCATTCAAGATTGAATTCTTGAATGCTAATGTAGAACTATCATTTTGGGAAGCTGATTCATTCAGGCTTGAATCCTTCATATTTGCTTCATAAAGACTGTAATTTTTCTTTTTCCCAAAAGAATTGAAGCACTGAAAATAAAAGTTTAGACAATTTCAAGACAGCAAGAAGGTTAATAGCCAAATAAGTAGCAATATGTATTTTATAACCGTTGATAAGGGATGATTATCCCTTTTTATGGGGTATTTGCGACACAATCCAGCCATCAAAACAAAAGACCCGGACACCGAGACATTAAATTTATTCTATTTTACAATTATAATTAGCAGCAATTGACTTACAAAGATTACAATCAACTCAAAAAGATTCAAAAAGATGAAATAAATATAATGGATTAAAGGATTAATAATACTCTAGAAGAAAAAGAAAAAAAGAGGAAAGTCTATTATACAGTGAAAATGCTTCTTGGGATAACAAGAGATTAGGAAAAGATGAAAATGATTATGAACAGGAATTATTGAAAAAACAAATTGTTTTATGAACAGATTGAATGAACAGATTAAATGAACAGATGAGCAGATATGAAATGAAGATATTAGTTTTCTTGTGAAGGTTGTTTCTTTTTGCTTTTCCAAATTTTACCAAATTTGAAAATGGTGCCGGAATTTTCTGAGGAAAGGTTTGCCATTGAGCTTTCTGGTCTAACAGGAGTTACCACATTATCGAAAGCGTTTGATTGTTGATTGATCAAGCTACCACTTCTATTTCTATTTTGAGGGTTACTATTTGATCTTGGGAAAGATAAATTTGGTTGAGTAGTAGGGGTACTACCTGCAGAATGACTTGGTGAATAAGAATTTGGAGATTTACCGGTATGAATTTTAAGATGACCTAATAAATTTGAAATTGAGGAAGATTGGGTTACTGATTTATCAAAAGAAGATAATTGAGGAGATGTTGAAGAAGACGCAGGAGGAGGAGGTTTTTCATTTGGAATTAATTTTGGAGAAGAAGAGTAACGAGAAAAATCATTATCTTCATCTCCAAAAATTATATCATTATGATCATGAGGAGAATTTGAGAATTTGATTGATTTTTTCTTTAGGTTTGAAGATAAATCGATTGGAGAATTTGATAATTTAGGAGAAGAAGATGAAGAAGCCTTGGGGATGAAGTTTGGAGGAGATATTGATTGATTATGTAAAGAATTAGGGGACACTGGAGATAAATGATGATCATGTATATTTGATTTTGATGATTTTTGACAACAGTTAGGTAATGAATTAGAATCTTGTAAAGAGTCTAATTTTAATGAACGATTTTTTTTAATAAAACTTAAATAAGCATTTTCTTTAATAATTTGTAAGATTTCATTTTTAGCTCTCATTAATTTTATTGGATTGTGAATTTTATTATCATCATCATCATCTTTATGATCTTCATCCAAGATTTCTTTAGAAGATTTTTGACTGATGTTAATTTGTTCAGGAGAATCATGATAAATATAATTATTTAAAATTAGGTCCCATTGATTAGTTAATAATTGACGTTCTTCAAAAGTTAATTTTTTCGTTGGATTATTTGGATTTTCGGGCGAGCTGTCTAAATGACTATCATCATCTGATATTGATATTATTGATTTATTTTGGTCATCGTCATCATCATCGGATAAATTTGATTCTCTTAAAGAATCCCAGGCTTGATTCATCATACTTGAATTTGGGGTTGGATTATTGATTGCCCGAATCGAAGCAAACTCATCTTCATTACCTAAATCATCGATTGTAGACACAAATACCAGAGTTGGTTCATGATCTTCTGATTTTATGGAGTTTGAAGATTTTTTCCTTTGATGATATCGACTTCTATTTTTATTTTTAAATTTTTTAGTTGGATAAGGTAAATTATCTAAAGATTTATCTAAGGATCGATTTAAAAAACTATTTGAATAATGCAATGGGGAAGGACTGGTTAACTTTAAAGTTTCTAAATGATTAGGGAAAATTTTATCATAATAATATTCATACTTGAATATTTCAATGACAAACGATAAATTCTCTTGGGTATGTAAAGTAGCCATGTATTTTTCAAAATTATTAACCATTTGTTTCCTATTTGCGCTTAATGGTTGATTAATTGCATCATGGAAACAATCGTCTAATAATTCTTCTAATGAAGGTACCGTGGTTTCACTTCCTCCCCCACTGGGTAATATAGTGGACACCGACCCGGCCATTGATGCTCCCGATGAATTCACTGACTTTTCAGACATAAAACTATTCCCAAGTTGTCCATTTTTATCTGGAACTGGACTCGTTGATGGACTATTACTATAAGATGAATTAGAAGAGTAATTATACTGACTATTAAGTGACGTGGGTGGGGCCTTTTTCGGTATAGGTGCTTGATAGTTAAATCCAGATGGATAAGACATGTTCAGACCTGTCTTTATAGAACTAGTAGCTGTCTAGTCTTGGATAAAGTTGGAATAGTAGTTTAAGTTTTAAGGTGATGGAAGGGAANAAAAAAAAAAAGAAAGAAACAAAAAAAAAAAAAAAGAAAATTTAAAGAATTTGCCTAACAAAACAAAAAAAAAAACCAGCAAAAAGAAATAAGAAGTACGGTTTTTTGGGGGTTTTCCAACGCTTTCCACTAGTGGTTTTATCAATGGGCCAGGATGGGTTACTAAAGGAAAGAAAGTCACTGGCATAACAGTAACAAAGAGAGTCAAGGGTTTAAATATTAGGGTAGTATTACCAGGAAATGGGCTCACCGGTCTCGTCTAATATGCATGGGTAATTAATGGGATGTTTGGATGTAAACATTTCACTAAATAAGTTTCCATTGCATTGAGACATCTTCTAGAAACTGGAGACCGTTGGACTCCATGATTACGAGTGTTGCTATGGCCACTTGCCTTCTTTCTTGTGGTTTGGTGGTTTGGTGGTTTGGTGGTTTGGTGGTTTGGGGGCCAGGCCCCCAAACCAACGGTTGGGCTGAAGGGCCTGGGGGTGGCTTACCCATCCTGGTGCACGGAACGGTGGGGCACACTTCCGAGTCACAACGGTATTAACGGTAACACTGCAGGGGACTACTGGACCGGGGTCCTTGCGACGGTTCCACCCATTCGTCAATATGGGTGGATACGACTTGGTTGTAGGATGGCCTGGTTGTGGAGATGGTGGTTGGTGGTAGTTGATGCTATGGCTGGTTGGGGCTGGAGATCTTCATGGCCACTTTGCATTTCTTGCATCAACGGTGTCGTTTGGATTCTTCTTCGCTACAACCTCCCGTCACAAATCGCTTTGCTCCATTGCAATGGAATCCTGCCAACCAGCCCGGGATCTTACCCCTAAGCATGCAGTGGCATCTTGCCAATCATGCAATTGGCTCATGCGAGGTTTGATTGTTGCAAATAGGCCTACGCGAGGTGGGTATACCACCACAAGCTGAACTGGCAAGAGTGAGAATGGTCTGATACGGCAGCGACAATGCACACCTGAGCAGCTGACCGGATGGGGGCCTCTGTCACCGTTAAGACGAATCCGTTGATGGATGCCCGGTTTGTCTTATTGGTTGTGGTGTACGGAGCGTTCTTTTGGTATCATTGTACTATTCCGAATCGGGCTCTCCCGTGCACGCTCTGCCAACCGTTCTACTCGATCACCATGCTTGATCAGATCATCTAGTTATACGAATCGGTTATGAATATGTGTATATGGTTATAAACATAGGTAGCCTTCAATATATAAATATACGCTTATCACAGTGGATGGTTATATAAGTATATCGCGATAACCCTTTTCCCTCCCGGTCTTCTCCTGCATACAACCCCCCGCTATCAAAAAGTATACGGGGTGAAGTGAATACTACATTTGCTTTCCACAGTTTCTTTATCATTAAGCTGCTTAATATTAGTTTATTATCCAAGATATTGTTTGTTACTGTTATTGGGGGTTTTAAATTGTTAATTTAGCTATTTCTGCTGCTTATTTTTTCGCTATTTTTCCATTTTTTGCCGCCCTTTTAATAACCGCCGGAGAATGCTACTGAAATCGTTATTCAAACAGGCTAGGCTGGTTAATGTCAACCCGGTACTCGGTAGAATTGGAAGCAATGGCGGGGTTAATCTTGAATCAACAAGATACATTTCCCGTAAACTGTTTGCCACTTCATCATCTATCGATAATGATGCTGATTATGAAATTGATTTGATTTCTTTAAGAAAGACCAAAAAAAATGATCTCTCTACTAAACCAATTGCTAAGTCAACGGTATTGAAGTCAATTAACGAAATTAAATCAGATCCTTTGGATTTTAAAGCTTATCGCAGATCAGATGAACAAGGGTATTTGGAATTTGTTCAAAATTATAAGATTGAATTAACCGAATTCTTGAATTTCATTCGTAAATCTTATAATAATAAAATAAAGGATTTTAAACAATTGACACCTGTGGAATTATCGAACAGTGCCTTGATTTTCAAAAACTTGTTCTTAAAGGGTAAGTTAAATCCAACCATTAATAAGTATAATTCTTCTAGTTATCAAAAAATGATTACAAGATTGCTAAAGTATACTACTCATGATGATAAATTCCATATTAACTTATCGGATTCTTTATTACCTTTTGTTAATAGTGACGTGGATTTAACCTTGATATATTCAAAAGGTATTTTGAATTATTTACCGGAATTGAAAGATTTATTTGGTTATAAAAAGCTTACTGGAATTGATCAAGTCATTCTGGAGGTTAATAATCAAATTAACATCCTAAATGAATCTTTAATGAAGTCAAAGGAGTTGGAGAATTATGATTTGGTTTTTTTCAAAAACTTTATTAACCTTCAAAGATACTCAAACTTGAATGAAATCCTAAGTTCGTGTGATTTGTCCACTTCTGACTTGGAATTCATCTTGAATGATTCAGATAATTTGATTATCAATAACCGAATCAAATACAATTCCGGAGAAGATTCCAAAATTTATTCAACTTTATTAGAGTTAAATGGCCATATTAATTTCTTCATCTTAAGTTCTGCTAAAAAATTTGAAAATTTCCCGCAATTCTTGGAAGAATTGTACAACGCTTCTTCAAATTCAAATGATTTAATCTCCAAGGAAATTTATTCAACTATTGTCGAAAAATTATTACCTTTACTTTGTAATTCCACAATCAATATCAGCGATATTGAAATTTTGAAACCAGTCGTTAATGAAGAATATTCCAAAGATACCTTGATTATTTCCGACAATAATCGTGTAAATTTTGAATTAAAAACTAGTGAATTGGTGGGATTGCATGATTGTATCGGTTTATTAAACCATTTTAAAAATTATATCGGTGGTAGCTTAAACATTTCTCCAATTAAAATAGAATCTCACTTGGTTAGTTATATCAATGAATATACCGATCCAAAAGTTTGTTCTCCTATTGTGTTATCGAAATTAGAAGACTTTCAATTATCTTTAAGAGAATATCTTCTGATTATTAATTGGAAACTGAATACTTTGGATTCTCTCTTATCGAATCAAGCCTGGCAAGCAGCGCTTGATTGGTATTCCGGTAGACATTATCAAATAGATGATGATATGATGGCCGTTTATGACTATACGGATTATATCAAAAATTTTGAACCTAAAGATGTGAAATATGATGAATTGTTGGTAAACTTACAACAGGAAATAAAATTATTAAAATCAAACCAATTGAATAATTTGCCGTTTGAATGCTTCAAAGTTGATGAAATTAAATCGATTTTATCAAATCTATTACCATCCTCAACTCGTTTAAATCAATTGAAGAATTCATTACCTGCTTCTGGTTCAAATGCTAAATTCTTGGATCAAGTCTTATTATCTCCTCCTCCAGCCCCTCCCTCTCAATCGTATACTCAGGTTCCTGATGATCTTGAATTGGATAAATTCATTAATGAATTAACCATTTTAAAGAAAGACGTATTGAAGAAGCCTTATAAATCATTTACTTCTTCTGCTTTGAACAAATTTATTGATGAGAAAATTGATGAAGTTTTCAACTCAAAATTTCATGGCCCAAAGATTTTCAAACCAGTTAACTCTACTGAGTTTGGTATTCATCGTGGTAATGTTTATCAATTCGTCAGATTAAGTAAAAGATTAACAAGATTATTTGAAGTGAATGGTGGGAATACTGAAGTCTTGGATTTTTTGATCCATAGTCAATCTGTATTCAATGATATGGAAGCTAAAATTAGGGAGAAAAAATTGGCTAAATTGGCAACTAAGGCAACTACCAAGGAAAACGACAAGCCTTATGTTCAAATTCCTGATGATTTGGAATTACATAAATTCACGAAAGAATTGGAAATTTTCAAAAATGATGAATTAAGATCTTCTTTCAAGAACTTCAGTCCTGACAAGATCAATTCTTTATTAGATAAAAGAATCAATGAAATTTACAATGATTTACCAAACACCAATCCTGCTTCAAGGTTATCAAAGGAAAATGTTTTTGAATTCATGAGATTAAGTAAAAGAATAACAAGGTTATTCGATATGAATGGTGGTAATACTCAAGTTTTGGATAGTGTAATTCAAAGTCAATCAGTTCTTGATAGTGTTGAAGCAAAAATTGCCCAGAAGAAGAAGGAAAAAGAATTGAAAGCTTCTAAAAGAGACACATATGAAACTAAGCCTTATACTCAAATTCCTGATGATTTGGAATTACACAATTTCATTAATGAATTGGAAATTTTGAAAAATGATGAACTAAAAGCATCGTTTGGTAATTTCTCAGCAGAAAAAATAAATTCATTGCTAGATAAAAGGATCAATGAGATTTATAATGACTTGCCAAATACTAACCCAGTATCCAGATTGTCTAAAGAAAATATTTATGGATTCATGAGATTAAGCAAAAGATTAACTAGGCTATTCAACATCAATAATGGGAATACAGCCATATTAGATACCTTACTCAAAAACCAATCGATTTTGAATAACGTTGAAAGAAAAATAGCTGAGAAAAACGTCTCAGAGAAGCCTACTGTTAAGCCATATGTCCAAATTCCTGATGATTTGGAATTACATAAATTCACGAAAGAATTGGAAATTTTCAAAAATGATGAATTAAAATCTTCTTTCAAGAACTTCAGTCCTGACAAGATCAATGCCTTATTAGATAAAAGAATCAATGAAATTTACAATGACTTACCAAATACCAATCTCGCATCTAGGTTATCAAAGGACAATGTTTACGACTTTATGAGATTAAGTAAACGATTGACAAGACTTTTTGATGTAAATGGGGGTCATACAGGAGTTTTAGATACATTACTTCAAAGTCAATCAGTTTTTGATAATGTTGATTCAATGATTAAGAAAAGAAGATTGTCATCTACAAATATTTCTGCTGTACCAGCCAGTCCATTACCTTATAAGCAAGTTCCTGATGACTTCATGCTAGAGGAATACATGGTTGACTTATTACAACTAAGAAGTGAATTGGGCGATGATTTCAAAAAATTTGAAACTGACAAAATTATGCAGCAATTAAGAAATATGATTGATAACGTGAAGAAATATAACTTGGACAAACGAATTACTTTTTCTAAATTGTACCGTAATTTGTCATTATTATTTAAACATAATGGCCAGCAATCTTTCATTCTTGATAATGTTTTGATCAATGCTCAGACTTACTCAGACTTTGAAAGCAGTTTAGCCAACAGACGCTTGAATAACACCATTGAAACACAACCTGAAGAATTATCGAAACCAAAAGAGTCAAAAGATCGTCTTCAAATCCCAACGGATGAAGAGTACACTAATAAATTTAATATGGAAGAATTTATTAATAACCCTCCAAACAAGAAGACTCAATATAATGATTCTGAGTATCTTATTTCCTTATTGGCTAAGAACGGTGAGCCATCAGAATTGGATAATGAAGACTTGTTAAAATCTGAGTTGGCTTTCAAAGACGCCGTTTCGAATGCTTTAAATAATAAAGCTAGTAAATCTGAAGAAAACCCTGAAGAGTTTGATGAATTAGTAAATTTAACTGCAGAAAAAGTTCGTGAAAACTATAAAAACAAATCAAAGCCTGAGAAAGAAGTTGGTGAAAAGAAGGCAAATGTTGACAAGGAAACTTTACAAGATTTTTTACAGAATGCCAAAAAGGAAAATGAATTAGCTAAGGAAAGAAGATTTCGTGAGTCCAAAGCTTACGAATGGAGTAAAAGCTTGTGTAATTCAAATCGTACATTAGAAAGTCACAATTTTTTCAATCCCTTATTATCAATTAGCAAATCGAAGGATTCTGAAGATTTATTATTTCCCGATGCCAACAAGATCAATCGAAACGGCGAGCGTAAATATCTCATTTTAACTCCCAATGGAAGTAAAGTTGTTATGAACGAAAATCCTTTTGGTCCTTATCATGCCGACGAGGATATATTTTCAGTGTTGAATAAATTTTCTGAAGATGATTTCAAAAGATTATGCAAAGTTATTAAAAGATACCAAAGCAAAAACTGGAAGTTAATTGGCGGTGGTGGTAAAGAAAAGATTTTAGTTTTCACCAGAGTTAAATTCGATAAGAAGAAATTTGTTTTAACTAAACTTAAAACTGCTTTCGCCACAGCTGGTGTTGTTTTCATTACGTTATTTGGTCTTAATTACTGGTCAGGGAACTTGGATCATGTGCAACGCAATGAAAGAATAACTCCACCCCCACCAAATCCAGCAGAGGAGACAAAGGTTCCTCAATCAGCTAGCTCAATGGCCAATAAGACCAACGAAGCAAATGGTGCTTCTGAAAAGCCTTTATGGTCCGGATTATTCTGGAAGTAATCGGGCCCCTACCGTTAGCACTTCACTGGGATGAAGTATAATTATCGTTTAAGTTTTTGTTTATGTTTTATTGGAATATTATTTATTACGTTATAAGTAAGTGTAGAATATGACTTTATTTAATGCTGCGAAAAAAAAAAAACTTTTTTGAAAAAGTTAACCTAATGTAACGATAAGAAATTGAACTAAACTAATATACAAGGGCCAAAACAAAGCCTTTAATAAAACTAATCTTTCATTTCTGCTTCTTTGGTAGGTAAGTCCTTCATATCCTTGTGAATGTGAATGTACTTCATGATGGTGACTCCTCCGTGGGTACCATTCCAGAGTCTCAATCTTTCAACCGTTTGTTTATCACTCAAATCAGGCAACTTGTATCCGGTATCGTATATGTGTTGGTCGTGCTTTCTCTTCTCTTCCAAGATATTCTGTCTTGCTGTTGCTGGTCTTCCAGGTCTTCTTTCCTCTTGTAGTTCTTTTATTTCATCATCGTCTTTACTAATATAACTTTCAACGAAATCCTTCATATCTTGCAAGCCGAAAGTCACCTTCTCTGGTTCCTCGTTCACTTTTTCTTGAAGATGGACAATGAATCTCAACTCGTTGTCCTTTTGTTCTTGATGCTTCATCTTTTTGGCTGTAATCTTTTGGTCTCTTAAGGTTGCACGATTCAATTGTTTAAACTTACGACCCTTGATATGCATTTGTCCCGTGGATTTCGCAAGGTTCTTGTTGACCTTGTTCAAGTTCTTGATTATAGGCATCTTATCTCTGTACTAATCTTCCCTATAGCTATTCACACAAGCTTATCCTAACTATGGTCTTCCCCAGCTCATCTTCAAACGAAGAGAAGAGAAAAAAAAAAAAAAAAAAAAAAAAAAAGATTTCACTGGCATTTTCCTGCACACAATGGTCACGCGACCAACCGCACAAAAAAGGAAGTTTTTATGCGAAAAAAAGCGGTCGTGCAAATCGGCCAATTCTAATAACGAAGACTTAATTTTTTTTTTCATGGAAAGCTGTGGACTTAATTAAAAAAATCATAGAACAGGTCTAGGAAAGCTGCAACCAATACTGGAAAAATAGGATTTTTGAAGCAAGCTAGTTAAGATACGATGATCAAGTATACCGAAGAGCAATTATTCGAAGTTCAAGAACAAGCTTATAACCCCAAACCAGAAATTTTGGATGCTTTCAATGCATTAGTTGAATCGGTAAGAGAACACAATGAATTGAAGGCTGCTTTCAAGAGAAGTAACGGGGATACTTATATTGATGAACACGGTAATGAAAGATCTTACCGTCACATGAATAGAAGAAGACCATCTCGTACTGGGGTTAATCCAAATTTGAAGAAAAAACCAGCTGAAGTTGTTAAAGTTGACGAGGATGGATGGGCAACTTTCACTAAGGCCAAAAAATCTTTTGGTGCTGAAGATGGAACTGACGAAAGAGATCAATTCAGGGAAAGTGTTAAAGACAGTGGTGCTGCAGTTAAAATCAAACCAAATAATAAAAACTTGGGTTCTTCTAAAGCCGTTGATCCAAGAGACGCAATTGCTGATAAGCAAACAACTACTTTCAATGCTTTTGAAGCTTTAGGTGCTGATGATGACGACGAATAAACAATTCTTATTTAAGTTAGTGACTTAACCGTGGAAGATCCTTAATTTCCACTGGTTACTCTCATTTCTTATGTATAATTCTTATATTATAATAAACTTTTGATGATAAATGTTTGTAGTACTTACATTTAGGTAATAAATTGTATTTTGTTTCTTTGAAAGTAAGTCTATGGCAAGAAGAAGTAAAAGTTGACCTAAAAAAGTTGCAAAAAAAAAACAAAAATATGAAAACGAATAAAGTTGCCAATCAAAAATGTTGCTAATTAAAGAAGAAACACATCTTCATGAACGTCATAGGATAAAAGATGTGGGAAAGAAAAACAAACAAGAAAAAAGGAAAAACATAGAATAAAACATCACCATTAAACAACGAGTGCTGAATCATCATCACTATCTAAATCTCCAAGAATTGAATCAACATCAGCAGTGGCCATTTGTTTAGACAAAATTGATCCAGGAGTAGTAGAAACAGATTCTCCTCCGTTATTTATATTACCATTACCATTAGAATTACCGTTACCATTACTACCATGAGAACTTTGTGCGAAATTAGCCAGAGGCTTCTTCAAGATATTATTACCCTTATGTTCCATCATTATATCTTTAAGATCCGCAACTTTTGGCGAGTTGAAATATTTAGTTTCAAGAGTGAATATTGAGCCATTGGTAAAGTCACTCCCAATTGTAGTATTTGCATTATTCCCATTGAGCTTAGATGAAGGATATTGGTTATGGATTAAGCCGGAATGAATTGAAGTAATATCATTTGCATTACCTAAACCTAAACCATTTGAATGACTATGGTTTCTGGCTGATATATCAGATTCTGTGATATCTGCAGTCTCCGATGAAATCTCCGATGTTTCATCAATATTTAAATTATTAATATCAAGATGTGGTCTATCAGGACCTTTGAATTTAGCCATATCTAAAATTAATAATCTTTGAGGGTTTATCCATCTTGCAGTAAAAGGACTCAATGTAACAAATTCTTGTAATGATTTTTTATTGGAATTGAATTTCACTCCTCCATTTTCATCTTGATGACTATTGGAATTACCTCTGGTTAAAATTTCTTGATTTAGAGACTCATCATCTTCCAAGTCGCCAATCCATAAATTGTTCAATTGACGATATTGAATATCAATTAATAAATTAGAATAAAATTGGGATTTCAATGGATCTTGTTCAATTTGTTTTGAATATTGACTTCCTAAGAATTGAGTTGAATAATGCATAATAATATAAGCAATAGTGTCTTTGGTCTTAGAAACTTGTGAATATGATGATTGATTTAAAGATAATTGCCAATGATAGAAAAATGGTATAAAGTTACTAATAAAGTTAATACCTAAAATTGAAACCAAATTTTTTAAAGTGTCAACTAGAGAACGTGATAATTCAATACTAATCAAGTCATCCGATTTTTGATCGAAAAATCTGTTTATATGGACTAATAAATGATTGATAAAGTTTTCCCCATCGGAAATATATTGATTATAATCAGGAGATAAAAATTTTGAAGCATCAGGTAATGATTTTTCAGTACTGAGAACATCATTTGTTTTGAATTCATCATCAGCACTTATTAATTCATTATTAATGAAAAAACGGAATACTTTTAAATATTTGAGTTGGATTAAATTAATTTGATCGTTTGTCAATGAATATTTATCACCTTGTTTTAAAGAAGTAAATTCAGTAAGAGGTGACAATAATGCTAAACTGATTTCCCAATGTTCTAAATTAGCATGATTACGATTAATAGTACTTGATTTATCTTTTAAAATACCAAGGAAAATTGAAATATTTTCTAATAAAGTATCAACTAGTTTAGTTACTCTTTCAGCTTTGATATCATCCATAGTTAAGTCCAAAGAGTCGAGTAAAGAGTCAATTTTAATCAAGATTTCTTGAAGCGAATCGGGAACTTGATCATAATAATATATATGGCTTGATAAATTACAAATTGAATTGGAATAGATTAATGATAAAGTAGAGACTTCATCATCCGATAAATAATCGGCTTGGACTAAATGTAAATGGGATTGCAATAATAATAATTGTTGAATGACATCCGAAATGGACAAACCAATCATATTGACGTCAGAAGAAACCAAACCAAGAATATGACTTGAGTATTGTAATTGAACCTCATAATTTGATTTCTCTGAAGAAGCTTGATGAGTGATTGTTGAAAGCTTTGATAATAAAGTAGATAAAGTAACAAATCTTAATTGAACCGGGATCCAAGTTGTACACATTTCCAAAAAAGTTGATTTCCAATTTTGATCGTGAGTAGATTGAGTTTTAACCACGGCTTTTGTTGCTTCAGTGATTTGACTTGTTAATGAGGTATTGAACAACGTTCTTAAGCCTCTAAAAGATTCTTCATTCAAATCCGATAGAGTAACCGAATCATTTTCAAAATCCTCATCAATAATTTTATTAACTTGAGCAACACTTTTACCCAGAGTAGTTTTAGTCAAGATATGAGCTTTAGTATTATCGGCATCAGCGTCAACATTGACGTTACTATTTAGTCTTGATAATAAGTTTTTCTCTGAATTATTATGATGAATATTTTCAATTAAAATTGGAATGCATAAACCAATGAATTTTTTCAGAAGTTTTGAATTAAACCCTATACAACCGAAAACGTGTCTTGAAGCCATTAAAGCAATCATTTTCCATTCCAACTTATTTGGTCCTTCAACTTTCAGAGAAGATTCACCGGTTTGAATCAAAGACTCCGATAATTTAGTAAAAGAATCAACAAATTCTTGATCACCAGTAAATAACCCACCGTCCAACTTGGAACAGAATACTGCATAAGTAGAAAGACATGACCTAGATAATGATAAATCCTTAGTAGATAAGGCCGACAGTAAAATTGAACATACATGACTAGCGAAAACATTTAAATTATCATAACATTTTTCAATAAGCGCCAGTACAATACTCAAAGTGACTTGTAAGTTACCAGCACGAGATCTATAAGTATCCGATTGGGCCTTACGATCTAAGAAAATCATCACTTTTTCTAACTTTATTCGACGAGTTGATGCATAATACAAAAGATAACTAAGTTCTGACAGATTTGGCTTCTTATCAACACCTTTCCCTGGAGGATAACATTGTAAAATGAGTTTCTGATGCTTGGAATGGAATATCCTCATCTTAACTTGTTTTAATTCGATTATTTATTCTCTTACTATACTTATTTAATCGATCTTTCGCTTAACCGCCGCTTCAATTCTTAAGCAATTGTCAAGCACTAGGATCTCAATAAAACTGCCCGCTAGTATACCGCAATTTCCACTCCTGATATACCCCTATTTCAAGTGTATACAACGATGCAACTAAACAATTAAAAGGTGCTGTTAACTTTTAAGCGGTAACCGCTCTTATAAGCAACTCTCGATAGTTTTTCCAGTTTTTCTAGTGAGTTTTTGAGGTGTTGTTCCTTTGGTCTTTGTTTTTTTTTTTTTTTTTGTTTTTTTATTGAATTTTTTTTTGTTTTGAGTGGAGATTGCGATTACTCGAGCTTCTGATAATGGAAGCTTGAAGTTAAAAACAGTTGGAGTTTAACAGTTGGGGCGGGAAGGCAGAACAGTGAGTCGTGGTGGGAAGGCAGAACTTACAGGTTTACTGGGAAGTCTACGGATTGGTGGAGCCAATTGCACATGAATGCAAAGAGGGTATAGATGCGCAGAAGCGAGGTCTGTCGCTTGGGATTGAATGTGTTTTTGGCATGTTTGTTTACTCAGTTCGTGGGAGGTCTATTCAAGGGCCCGCTTGTAGAATTATAGGTTGACTTGTAGGTCCCTCTGGAGGGTTGTAGGACTTGTTAGCAGGCGATGAGGGACTAATTCGGGTCAAAAAAAAAAAAAAGATACTATCGAAAAAGAGGAATCTACGGCAGTAGCCAGAATTCAGCAAGATGCCACCGATATACGTTAAGGGAGGTGTATGGACAAACGTGGAGGATGAGATCTTGAAAGCAGCGGTGTCCAAATATGGACTAAACCAATGGGCAAGGGTTGCATCCCTTTTGAGTAAGAAATCTGCCAAACAAGCAAAGGCCAGATGGAGTGAATGGCTTAATCCGAATATAAATAAATCAGACTGGACCAGGGAAGACGACGAACGGTTGTTGAGTTTGGCCAAGCTCTTGCCCAACCAATGGCGTAGTATAGCTCCGTTATTGGGTCGGACGGCTACTCATTGTGTTGAAAGATATCAAAAGTTACTTGAAGACGCTTCGGGGGTTACTGATAAAAATGATTTGTCGCTAGCAGGTCCTGGGATTGAATCATTACCGGCAGCCGGGAATAATATTGGCGATGTCAATATAAACCCTGAATCCAAGCCCTCTCGTCCTGACTTAGAAGATATGGACGACGAGGACCGGGAAATGTTATCGGAAGCAAAAGCCCGTTTAGCCAATACCCAAGGGAAAAAGGCCAAAAGAAAAGCTCGTGAAAGAATGTTGGAGGAAAGTAAACGTATATCTTTACTACAGAAGAGGAGAGAGCTCAAGGCAGCTGGTATAAAAGTAAGTTTGGTATCTAAAAATAAACAAAAACGTAAAGAATTTGATTATAATGCTGATATTCCTCACGAACATACACCGCAAGCTGGTATTTACGATACTTCAGAGGAATCAAAGTTGAATGTTCGTGAAAGAGCCAAATTCGATAAATTGGTCAAGAACGACGGTATAAGTTTAAAAGAAGTGGATGATAAACATAAAAGAGAGAAAAATCAAGAATTAAAGGAAAAGAGAGATTGGGAAAAACGTCAAAAACAAGAATTAGAAGCTGCTGCAGAGATATTCAATCAAAATGAGGAAAGACTTTTGAAAAAACGTAAACTTGATCTACCGGAGGTAAATAAAGAAGTTTCACAACAGGACGATATAGATGATCGAATTTTGAATAAAACAAAAGAATTAATCTCTAAAACTAACCAAAAATCAACTCTTTTGTTGAATAACGATTCACCCCAATCGGTATCTTCAAATAAACCTTCCAAACCAAAGGCATCTAATTCTAAATTAAAGAAATCATTACGTGATTTCATTCAGTCGAGTTTGAAAACGTTACCTGCACCGAGAAACAAACCCTCGGTGATTGTTCCTTCTTTTGACCCTCTGGAAGAACCGGTCATTGAAGAAACTCAAATATTGGATGTTGACTCGAGATACGAAGACGAAGGCGAAAGATTAAGAAACTTGGAGATTTCTCGTCAAGTTGATGAAATCAAACTGCAACTTCGAAGATCTCTGGCCATCCAGAAAAATTTAAGCGTGCCTCATCCATCACAAATACAACATGAACTAACCTCATCTTCACTACTCGATAGATTGATCCATAAAGAATTGATCGACCTCGTCAATTCTGACTATACTAAATATGAAGATAGTTCTTACCCATCTAATTTGATACCGGATCTTGACGAAATCTCTTATGATCAAGTTCAGGCCGAAATTAAGGAAGAATTAGAAAAGCCCAAGCCATCACATAAGGTTTCGCCTCTCTTAGATAATTATTCGCTCCCTCGAGATTTCGAAACTGCTGAAACAGTAATCAGTACTTTACATTCACTCCATACAACAAATCAGAAATTGCTTTCCCAACTTGATTTCTCGTCTTACGAAAGAAATGTCGACCAATTGGTGAGTGAAATCGTGTCGGACTCCCACGAATTAGCCCTGTCTGCTATCGATTATAATACTTACGCGTCCATTGCTGCCCAAGAGCAAAAAGCCATGGATGTTTGCTTACAGAGAAAACATTCTTTAGTTGATGACTTGGTTCAAGCAGAACAGCAAATACAGCACCGTGTAAGACTGCTCAAGAATGGTACTTTTTCAAGCTAATGATCCTACGACACCTTTATTTATAGATTAGAATTGTATATAAAGAAAGATTATAGTAATCAACAATATTCAAAAGCTCTTATAGTATTGTAAAGATGTACAACGGATATATAGACTGCGTAACGTTATCTTTTGGGCTCGCAATTATTAATGATTGGAAAAAGAAAAAGATTGTGATTCCAGTTTACATTTCAGCAAACTAGAATTAACACTCTTCAAATCAGTTTTCATGAACTAAAATAGATAACATGAACAGTAACTTGATTGATATCAAATTTCGTATTACCAATCCAATTGATATCTCTCAATGTTTGGCTGAAGTCATCAAAAGAGATTATTTCCAAGCTGCGAGTATATTTTCATCAGATTTGAATGAAATCGGTCAATTACGTCAGAAGGTCGAGTCATTGAAGGACCATGAAGTTAAGCCCGAAGGTGAATCCACTCTTATTCGATACTATGCTACCTTGGATACCCTCGAGAAAAAGTTCCCTGATGATCAGATTGAATTTCAATGGTATGGTACTTTAGGGTATAGTCCCATTGGGCCATATGGTTTAAGATCGATCGTATACGAGCAACTCAATGTCCTTTATCAATTGGGTAGCTTATTATCTCAGCTTGGAATCTCCCAGTCTCGACATACTGACGAAGGCTTGAAAAAATCATGCTTATACTTTCAACAAGCAGCCGGTTGTTTTCAATTACTAAATGATCAAGTCTTGAATAATACAGGTAAGTTGACCAACAATGGGGCCATAAGACTTCCAGAGGACTTTCTGCAGTCTACATTAGAGTTCTGCCAGTATTTAATGTTAGCACAGGCTCAAGAAGCTATTTGGCAAAAGGCCATTGGCAATCCTGATTTGAAAAATTCGGTAATTTCGAAGCTTTCTTACCAAACTTCTGAATATTATTCCATTGCAATGAAAAAGGGAATTGAATCTTCCACTATTAAACAAGATTGGATTAATCATACGACGGTGAAATACAATCATTTCAAGGCAGCTTCCCATCTTCGAACATCGTATATTTGTCAAGAAGCATTTAAGTATGGAGAGCAAGTTGCTCATTTAAAAGCTGCTTCAAATTATTGCGCAAATGGTATGAAATACCAGAGATACGTTGCTGAATTTGTTGTTGAGGATTTACAAGGGTTACAAGAAACGGTTACCACTCTTTTACGAACTGCCGAAAAAGATAACGACTTGATTTATTTGAAAGTAGTACCAGCTGAAAAAGATTTATCACCACATCAAGGAGTGTCTATGGTTAAATCATTAGTTCCTGATTTGAACCACCCGGTAAACATATTTGAAGAATTGATACCTTATGTAATAATTCAAATCTGTCAAGCATTTAGAGAAAGACAGGATAGTTATGTGAAGGATCAATTGATATTCCCTATCCAAGCATTGAGTAAAATGATTAACACATTTATTACTGAACGGGGACTACCAGCATCGATAGACTCAATTCAGAAACCCGATGGGCTACCTGAATCGATAATCCAGCATTCAAGAGAAATACTGAACCATGGAGGATTGGAAACAATTGATCATGAATTGAGCGAAATGAATCGATTGGGGATCATCTGCATTCAGATTTTACAAGGGTGCCAAGAACGATTGAAAAAGGACGCTGACGAAGATAACATATTAAGATCGGAAAAGGGAGAAAGATGGAATAGAAAGCCTTCACAAGTTGCCGCAGCTCCTTTAGTTGGCAGAATCAAGACTATGGGCGGCTACCTAAGTCAAGCTAAAACTGGTGATCAAGTCATTCTTCAAGAATATGAAGAGATTAAAGAACACCTCAAGATATATTGTTTGGGATATGATGAGTTGATTAAGTATATACCATCAACAAACTTTATTGAAATGAATCAAGAAGTAAATCTGATAATTTTGCAGTTAAGAGACTGTTTGGGAGAAATGGATATAAGTTTTGAAACAAGGAGTCAATTTATTCAAGGTTTAGAATTAAAGGCGAGAGATAATAATATCTTACCGATAATTTTAGAAAGTTACAAGAAGGACCGATCAAATTTTACCAATCTGGAAGGGTATATAGACCCAAAGTTGTTTGAGCCATTTTATGAGAAGCATTTGAAAATGTTTGAAGCTGATTTCAAGTATTTACAAGATGAAAAATCCAAGCAGAAAACCCTTGAAGATAAAATACATGTTTTAAACGAAAAATTCAAGGTGGCTATTGAGTACCATCAAATAAAATCCCAAGCTGATAGACAAACCATTTTACAAAGTTTAGAAAGAGCATACACCAAGTATTTACAGTTACTTTCTGATTTAAATGAAGGAACTCATTTTTACTCTGAATTAATCAAGAATGGTAATAACTTACTTCGAGAATGTGATGAGTATATCAACCAGAGAAGAATAGAGGGCCGCCAGCTAGAAGAGAAATTGAGCTACTCACTCGACTACACCGAGGGCCAGGACACGAACCAACTAAACGGATTAAGGGACGAAGTAAGTGGAACTTGGGACCCAAGTATGGGTGTAAAATTTAGTTAAATGGATGTTTTTTTTCATAGTGCGATATACCTGTAGGAACAAAAACCAAAAAAAAAAAAAAAAAAATTAGTGAAAAAGAGAATCCTGGATGAGCTAACCATGTTAAATGATATCGAGATACTTTAGATTTTTCAAGAACCGAATCATGACCAAACCAAAGAAGAACATTATAAGCATTATCGGGACCACCGGGGTCGGGAAGTCGCAATTCAGTATCGAGTTAGCCAAGAAGATCAATGGAGAAATCATTAATGCTGATTCGATGCAAGTTTATAAAGATTTACCAATAATAACGAATAAGCATCCGATTGAAGAACGAGAAGGGATAGCGCATCATGTCATGGACCATGTGAACTGGAACGAGGATTATTTCATTCATCGATTCAAGAAGGAAGCACAGGAGGCCATTGACGATATCCATTCAAGAGGCAAGGTTCCGATTGTTATTGGAGGGACTCATTATTACTTACAAAATCTTTTATTTAATAACAAGACGGTGGGGGAGAAAGAGCCCGAGAATAAAAGAAAATTGAGCCAAGATGAGTTGAAAGTATTGGACGGACCCGTTGAAGTATTATTTGAAACGTTGAATGAGATTGATCCCATAATTGGAAGAAAGTTCCATCCATCAGACCAGCGGAAGTTGAGGAGGGCATTAGAGATCTATTATACCACTGGCCAGCGGCCCAGCGACTTGTATAAGGAGCAGAAGCTCGACGAGTTGGAGGATTCGTCCTTGAAGTATAATACGTTATTTTTCTGGGTTTATTCTGATTATGAAGTTTTAAAAGAACGATTAGATGCCCGAGTGGATACGATGATGGAGCTTGGTGCAATTGCAGAAATCCGTCAGATGTACGAGTATTACCATCGTGAAAACTTGCAAAATTGTACCAGTGGGATTTGGCAAGTGATTGGATTTAAAGAATTTTTACCGTGGTTAGAAAAGGGACAAGCGGGAGATTTCGACGAAGGGATAGAGCGAATGAAGATCCGGACTCGGCAGTATGCCAAATCGCAAATCAAGTGGATCAAAAAGCTCTTAGCGGTTGAATTAAACAAAGAGTCTCGATTTGGCTATAAATACGGAGGCAAACTCTATTTACTAGATGCAACTAGCTTAGCAGAATGGTCGACTAAAGTTGCCGATATTGGCTCATCTATAGCTGGAGACTTCATAGCCAAGGGACCCACCAAAGTGCTGTATGCCCAAGCCCCGGAACATTTGATGAGTATTTTCCCTAACCAACATTTTTTGCAAAATTTCAAGAGTAATAAGACTCTTGAAGGGGTCAGTAATTGGCAGCACTTTGAGTGTGAGGTGTGCAAGGACAAGCACGGCCACCCCTTGGTGGCGGTTGGCGAAGACAACTTTGCCATTCACCTCAACAGCCGGAGACACAAGAAGGCCGTTGGCTACATGGAGAGAAAGCGGAAGCACGAAGAAATGGTTGAAAAATACAAGAAACCAAAAGTTTTGCAGCCCTAAACCTGCGGTTACCCGGATTGTTTTCACAGTTATTTTTTTTTCAGTTTTTTTTTTTTTCAGTTTTTTTTTTTTTTCACTCGTTTGTATAAAAACGAGCGGTTTTTCAGCGAAAAACCTAAATTTGTTCTTCTTCTTTACTGATACGCTTCCCATTCACTGCACCATTCTTTATCGTGAATGACTGGAGGGGAAAGGGAAGCAAGAAGAACTCGAACGACGACTCATACCAAGTACGCCGCAGCCCATGGTGTATTTGGATTCTGCGTCCTCGAAACATGGTTGTGAAAGACCTTTGTGAAAGCTTAACCTTTGTAAAAGTTTAAATATGAAGATACGACATAAAATAGTTAGATAAAATAGTAGCTCAATAGTAGCTAAATATGAAGACACGACATGCTATAAAAAATAGCTAATGATACGACAGCAGCGGAAATGTAGAAAAGGGCGGACGCTGAAAAATGCCATCGGAAGCCAAATTAAATTACTGCCATCAGAAATTACTGCCATCAGAAGCCAAATTAGATACTGCCATCAGAAGCCAAATTAGCCAACCGCTGCCTCACCAATGCATGCAGTATTAAAAGCGAATAAACGTATTCGATTGCTTAGGGCTTACACATTAAATATTCTAAATCGTAAGGCATTAAAAAATAGGAGAAAAAAGAAAAACACTGAGAGAACTGAACCCAAATTATAAACTAGTAAGAAGTTAATTTAATAAGAATAAGTTAATTTAATAAGAATAAATTAATTTAATAAGAATAAATTAATTTAATAAGAATAAATCAATTTAATAAGAATAAATCAATTTAATAAGAATAAATCAAATTAATAAGAATAAATCAATTTAAGAATAAATCAAATTAATAAGAATAATTAATTTAATAGAGATAAATCAAATTGATTTAATTTTTCTTCGATTTGTAATAGCTTAGTATCTAATAGGCAAATTGACCGATCTTGTTGTAATTGTAAATTATTCAAATCATGTTGAGAACACCAACCGCTCTCCATTAATCTTTTTTTAGTTAGTTCGAATATCTCAATGGTATTTTTTTTCGATTGTTTTAGATAATTTGAATAATTGAATAAGTCTTGGGGGATTAATAATTCATTGATGGAATTCACATTATCGTCTTCGATACTTTCGAAAAAACATTGTTCTAAATCACTCAAATTCTTCCTCAGTTGTTGTAAGTTTTCCGAGATGGTGATTATTGGACTATTGATTGGCGGAGTGGTGGGTGTGAGGTAACTATTTGTTCTAGATCGATTTTTCAAGCTTTCGATGGTGGATGTTGATGAAAACTCTTTTTCATCGGTTTGTAATGGACTGAGTATGGGTCTTTGTTGTTTCAAACTCAATTTTCTTATACCATTCTTGATGGTTTTTTTAATGGTGGAAGGAGTGGATGACGTATTACTAGTGATTCGATTCAATGAGGTATTACTTGATGATTTATTCAAGGTCACCGAATCATTAGTCGATGCATCTTCTATCGAGGGGAAATGAATTAAGTTATTTATACTGGGAGAGTCTAATTCATAAGTAGAGTATGACGGATTAGTGAAGAAATTCACTTGTTCTTGATTCAAATTCTTCAAATCAACACTGGAGCTCTTCAACGAGTTCGAATAAAAATCATCTTCTAATTCATCCGGTAATGGTGGAAGTAACACTTCTCCATTAACAGAACCCACTGGTAAGCTTCCGGTGGGCTCTTTTTCTTCAACAAGTATACCTAAGCCATTCATTATGGTGGTCCGTCCTACAAAAGCCAAAAGGCAAAAGCCCGGGAATATCTCGATATATATTGATACCAGTCCCAATCAACACACAAATTGAAAGTGAAAAATTAGCTTTTCGTACAGTAACACCAGAACAAACAAAAAAAAAAAAAAAAAGAAAAAAAGAAAGCATCGGTAAACCTTTATTTGTGTCTGAAATAAAGCCTATTCTGCGACTCATCACTTGTCTAATTTAGGTCAATGTTACCTGTAATATTGTTACCTGTAATATTACCTGTAATATTGTTACCTGTAATATTGTCACCTGTAGCATTAGTTACCAGTATTATTAGCGAGCGCACTACGATGTGAGAGGTATTATTCGTAGTCTGGCTGGGTCGCGGCACGCCCGAGTCTCGATCGCGGTCGGTGGCACTAAACGCACTGCACCTTTGCTGCGTACAATTAGCAGATCTAGACTAAGCTCTACAGAAGGTATATATAGAAGGCATCTCACAAGAGCCCTAATCCATGTACATTAAGCATAGGCTAATCCTATATCCAGTAACAATACTTGTCTGTACTTACTGTACTTATACTATACTGTACTTATACTATACTGTACTTATACTATACTGTACTTATACTATACTGTACTTATACTCTACTACTGTACTTATACTATACTATACTTATCCTCTACTACTGTACTATGCTATGCCTCGGATAGCGAGTTTATTTTGTAGTTCCAGTAGTTGGTGCGGATTGGGTCGTAGTGCTGCAACGACCTGTAGACTTGCACTGCTTTTGCCGGCTGGTATATTCTGGCTAGCATTTCTAGCGCATAGGAGCATTTTATTTTGTCAGCCTTGATGTCAGCAAGCTCTAGACAAAAGGGTTCCAATTGCTCGATTGGCTGGTGGTAATGTTTATATAGGCCCAATAAGTAATTCCAGCTCGATGGGTTTTGGGGTATTTGTCCAATTTTCTCCTTGACGTATTGGACTTCGTCTTGAAAAACTGGGTTCCCGTTACTCATTAGAAAAAAACGGTGAGTCCAGGCACTGTTATTTCTTATATCTATTTCAATACACTTGTTAACAAACTCAATCTCTTTGGCGTCTTGGTAGAGTTCAAATCTCTCTACCAACCATTTTCTATACAGCCACACATGGTGGTTTTTCAAGTCCTCTTCTAGCATGGCGTTCATCACCGGATACTCTCGGTGCGCAGGGTACGCTTGACTCTCACTGATTTTCTCAATTATCATTTGACGGTAGTTCCATATCTGATAGTTTTTTTCATTTTCCAATGCTATGGCTTCACACCAGTCCAACTCTTCTATCAAGCTCTTCTTCAAGTTAACCACAATGTTGTAGCGGTAGTTCCATAACGTGTAATGCGAGGCTAGTTTCTCGATCCCCCGTTCAACCAACGCCAATGCCCGCTCGCTATACTCTTTCTTCTTCATCATTGCGAGGAGGGTGCCCATTAACCGCTTGTATTCGTCGCTGTATAGGATCTGGCAGAGTTGCGGTGTTTCGTCGTTGAGCGACTCAACCCCAACGTCGTCGTAGTTGTATTCCATCTTGTCCTTGCAATGCTGGTCTGGCACAATGACCGGGTTTTATACAAATCAGTGGTTTCAAATGGGTTTTCCTGTTTGGCCTCTCGCAATGACATTTTTTTATTTAGATTTATTTTTTTTTTTGTTTTTTTTCTTTTTTGTTTTTTCACTAAACCTCCTTTTATCCCCAGGATGCCGGTACAATTGGGGAAAGCTCCCATATCTGATAAGGATTTGGTGATCGCGGCCATAGTGGGCTCTACGCTAACCTTTCTCCTCCTCACGTTCTTATACTACCCCAAAAAGTCCCAAGTGCCCCTCGCAGTAACCCTCTTTATTGCCACTAACATGCTATCCAGAGCTAAGATATTCGGCAGATTGTATGATAAACTCACTCAACCATCACTAAAACTCCCGTCATTACAAGGTGGGAACTATCACCGGTTTGCTCAGCTAAACCAACTGTCGCAAGTCGAACTCCTCACGGCTATTAAATCACTCCAGTCGTATGCAACAAACTCAAAAAAATCAAATGATCGAAGGAAAAAATTGTTCAAGTTAATGTCCTGGAGACAACAAAAACTATGCCAGGACGTCGGATACCTTCAGAAATTAAATAAAATCGATCAGTCAATTGCTTCAAATCAAAAAATCTTGAATAAAATCGCCGATTCCGCCATCGACGTCTACGGATTATCGTTCCGGGACTTTGATTTACTAAAAAACTCCTCGTCCTCAAACGTCTCTTCCTCCAATTACAGAGTTGTCGAGACTTTGGGCCACTACGTCAGGGACTGGAGCCTGTCCACGGAATTGTCGCCGTTACTTGCGTACATCAACTCGCAATTGTCCTCAGTAATCCCCCGGAATCACTCAAACACCTGCATTATCATCCCCGGATCCGGCTTGGGCAGATTGGCCCATGAAGTTGCAAAATCAAACGACTGGGGGGCAGTCCACGCTGTCGAGTATAGCGGATTAATGCATATTTGTAACGAGTTCATCTATAATAACAAATCCAATCTTGAATTGTTCCCGCATATTCACTCCTGCTCTAATTTCACTAGTACTAAATCTCAGTTCAGACCAATCGCCATCGATTCAAACGTAGCCAAACCGGCTAATCTTCATCTACACCATCAGGACTTCCGCTACTTTCAAATCCCCAATCTCGACCAATTCGATACCGTGGTCATAGTATCCGCCTTCTTTATCGATACCGCAGAAAACTTGATTGATTACTTTGATACAATTAACCACCTAACTACTCCGTCTCGTAATAACAAGAATTTGAAAAAAGGGTTTTGGATCAATATAGGCCCGCTAAAATACGGCAGCGCCGCTCAAGCTGAACTCAACTCGGAGGAAATTACAAAAATCCGAAAGAAAATCGGCTGGAATGATCTTCATCATGATGTCACCTTAAACAATAAAGAATCTCCTTTGGTTGGTTATATCACCGATAAAGACAGTTTGTGGCAAGGTTACTATGGTTTAACTAGATGGACTTCTGCTAGATGCGAAAATCATTAACTTATATATATATATATTTTTCTTATTTATTATACAAATCTATTTAGCAATATCAGTACCTTTATTAATTTGGATTTTCTTATCTTGACCTCCACTTATGATACCAATTTTTGCATCCCATTCAACATCAAATACCTTATCTTGACCTTTAGTAGCATTTTCTCTTGTTATGGTATATAATGAATTTTCTGCTCTAATATCCCATACTTTAACAGTTCCGTCATGAGATGCAGATGCAAACATATTATGATTATCGGGACATGCACTTAATCCAACAACAAAATTAGTATGTCCAACTAATTTTGATGATGTTTGTTCAGTTTTCCCGGCCTCAATTCTTGGATCATGTAAATTTATATGACGTGCTGATGATCCTGATGCTAATAAATTAACTTGGGGTAATTGCAATACACACAATAAAGAATATCCGGTGGTTCTAGTATCAACACATCTTGATGTAACTAAATCCCATGTTTTAATAGTATGATCTTGTGATACGGAATATCCAACACTATCATCTCTAATATCAAATATAGCTTGTTCAACTGGTTGAGAATGTCCTTCTAATATTGCCAATGGTGATCTACGTCTAATACTAGAATCTTTAACTGCCATTTTTCTTCTTTTCTTTGATGATGATGAAATAACATTAGAATCATATTGAAATGGTTCAATTGGAGTCATATCTTTATAAGTGGTTGACCAAACTCCAACACAATTATCATAACCTGCTGATAAAATACGACGCGTAGCTTGATTAACTGCTAATGAAACAACGGGTGCTTTATGTCCTTCCAAAATTGCTAATGTTCTACCTTCTTTTGGTTCATCTTCATCTTCAGAATCAGATTCATTATCTTCACCAGTTATATTATCATCATTTGGTGTTTTCCATAATCTAACTTGTCTATCATTACCAGCAGATACAACTCTAGTTGGTGATACCCAATCAACGGCTCTGATCGATCCAGAATGTCCAACAAATTGTCTTTCAACATTTCCTGACATATTATATGTTCTTACAATCCCATCATATGAACCAGAAAGTATTTTAGGGGATGTTATAGACATATTTGATGTTGTGACTGCTGCTGAATATGGATTAATACTACTAATTGAAGAAATCCAATCATCATTATTGAAGGATGCTAAAAATGAAGGTGGTAAAACTGCACGAGTGTATTCTAAATTTAAAAAGGCTTCACTTGATAAACCATTTTTGATTAAATAATCATCGATTGAAGTTCTTAACAAAACCCCGTCAATCAAAAAATCAAAGGGTATTGGCTTGGCTTCATCGCTTTCACCATTTTTCCCTAATAAATGATTAACAATTTCAGACAAACCATATCTTTTCAATGATATTGGAACAAATAATGGGGTATCCGACACTTGCAATGACTCATCTTCTTCCTTGGTGAAAAACTTGATTTTCACTTGAGATTTATCGTCAGACATGGTATATTTCTCTATTCTCTACCCTTGTTTAACCTTTCAAAGTAGTTGATCTTGTTTGAAAAAAAAAAAAAAAAACCGAAAAAATTATTCCTCATCTCCATCGCAAAATGCAGCCCTCTGTGCACGTGACCAGCTTCTCTCCCCATACAAAACACAACCACTAACTGTGAACTGCAATAAAGCAAGGTTGGCCATCAAATACTTGACGTGTATACTTGGATCGGCTTCCTTGTTTTCTTCTGCAAAGCAGAGCGGACATCTTTGAACTGCTACTTGTTCAATGGCATTTTTTTTGCTTTTTTTGCATCAATCGATACAAAAATCTACATTCTCTAAATGTGAACATTTATCTATTGAGTAGCTATTAAAACCTCAAGGATACATTTAGCAGGCTCCTGCTATTGAAGGGGCGTAATATAGGCATCGATGCTCTTTTGGCAACCCTGCCAATAAAAGTGGCCGTTCTAATTCCAGCATTAGCACCTTCTCTCAATCCTAGATCAGTAGGACGAGACTTTGCCTTCCGGACTCGAGAAGTAACCCGGGACTGTCTTATTTTACTTATCGAATTGTTTCCTCCTTTCTCGCCTGAGAGGAAAGCTCCTGGATCCAGAATATACCCTTTTGTGAATAATGATTTCAATGCCCGTTTGATTCTTCTCCATCTCCGTTTCCGAGTTATTCGTGGAGGTGGGAGTGATCTCATTCTTTCAGCAACTCAAACGTTGAAGGCTAACTAGCTTTGCAAAAATACTTGGTTTGGTTGCAAACTCAATTGGAGTATTCGATTGTCTTTGTACTTACTCTTACTGATGCTGCCATTTGTACTTTATCTTGTTCCTTCCGATGGAACTCCCCCACCACCCAACACTCTCTCAGCCCTTCCCAGCCCATCCTATGACCTATATGTTAACCTAAGACATCTAGTCCGCGGTGTTCTCGCAGCAGCCCGTAAGCTTAGAATTTCTGATATTCTTTGGGCGATCTCCTTACACTACATTGTAGAGCTACAGCAGTACTGACACTAGTCCTGGTCCTACTGGTGTTCTATTCGCTTTCTACCGCACTCCTAGCATTCATCAGTGGTATTACCAGCAGTATTATCAGTGCTTGAAGGAGAGGCCCGAGTCGAGTAAAGCGCACGAAGTCAATTAAAAAAACACCATACAAAAAAAAAAAAAAAAAAAAAAAAAATTTCACCTCATCGACTCAAAAATGAAAAATTATAAAGTCAATGGAAAAGGACTAAATCTTAGATCGTAAAGCTTCCTTCTCTTTTTTTGGTTTGGTTCTTGGGATTTAATCAACAACCCTCCCCCACTTACTTTCACTTCTTCTAATTAGAGAAAATAGAATAGAACACAATGGTTTCTCCATCCGATGTCCCAGTTGAAGTTTCAAAAGTCTTTGATACCATTTTGGTTCTTGACTTTGGTTCCCAATACTCTCATTTGATTACTCGTCGTTTAAGAGAATTCAATGTTTACGCTGAAATGTTACCATGTACTCAAAAGATTTCCGAATTGAACTGGAAACCAAAGGGGGTTATCTTATCTGGTGGTCCATACTCAGTTTATGCTGAAGATGCTCCTCATGTCGATCATGATGTTTTCAAATTAGATGTTCCAATCTTGGGTATTTGTTATGGTATGCAAGAATTGGCTTGGATTAATGGTAAAGGTGTTGCCAGAGGTGATAAAAGAGAATATGGTCCAGCCACTTTAAACGTTGAAGATCAATCTTGTTCTCTTTTCAAAGGAGTTGATAACTCTCAAGTTTGGATGTCTCACGGTGACAAATTACATGCTTTACCAACTGGTTTCAAAATCGTCGCCACTTCCGAAAATTCTCCATACTGTGCTATTGCTCATGAAAAGGAAAATATTTTTGGTATTCAATTCCACCCAGAAGTTACTCATTCTGCTCAAGGTAAAATTTTATTGAAAAATTTTGCTGTTGATATTTGTCAAGCTAATACTAATTGGTCTATGGAAAATTTCATCGATACTGAAATTGCTAGAATCCAAAAATTAGTTGGTCCAACTGCTGAAGTTATCGGTGCTGTTTCTGGTGGTGTTGATTCTACTGTTGGTGCTAAAATTATGAAAGAAGCAATTGGTGATCGTTTCCATGCTATTTATGTTGATAACGGTGTTATGAGAAAAAATGAAACTGAAACCGTCTATAAAACTTTAACTGAAGGTTTAGGTATTAATTTAACCGTTGTTGATGCTTCTGATTTATTCTTAGGTAGATTAAAAGGTGTTACTGATCCAGAAAAGAAAAGAAAAATCATTGGTAATACTTTCATTCATGTTTTCGAAGATGAAGCCGCTAAAATTAAACCTGCTTCTGGTCAAGAAATTGAATATTTATTACAAGGTACTTTATACCCTGACGTCATTGAATCTATTTCTTTCAAAGGTCCTTCTCAAACTATTAAAACTCATCATAACGTTGGTGGTTTATTAGAAAATATGAAATTGAAATTAATTGAACCTTTAAGAGAATTATTCAAAGATGAAGTCCGTCATTTAGGTGAACTTTTAGGTGTTCCTCATGACTTAGTCTGGAGACATCCTTTCCCAGGTCCTGGTTTAGCCATTAGAGTTCTTGGTGAAGTTACTAAAGAACAAGTTAAAATTGCTCGTGAAGCTGATGCAATCTTCATTGAAGAAATTAAAAAAGCTGGTTTATATAAACAAATCTCTCAAGCTTTTGCTGCTTTATTACCTGTCAAATCCGTTGGTGTTATGGGTGATCAAAGAACTTATGAACAAGTCATTGCATTAAGAGCTATCGAAACTACCGATTTTATGACTGCAGACTGGTTCATCTTCGAAGCTGCTTTCTTGAAGAAAGTCGCCTCTAGAATTGTTAACGAAGTTGATGGTGTTGCTCGTGTCACCTACGATATTACCTCTAAACCTCCAGCTACCGTTGAATGGGAATAATCTCATTGTGGTGATCTTCTATCTGTTTCTTTTTTTTATACATTAGTCGTTATAGTATATTCTATGTACAATATTAATTAAAACCTTGTCAAAGTAATCTATTTTAGCAGTTGTCTTGTAACATACGCAACTAGTAGATCTACATCGTGCGATATACTCAATAAGAATTCTTCATCAGGGTTCTTTAATTGATAGTCATCACTTTGAATATATGGCTTCCCCCGTCCATTATAAAATCGATACCAATCCTTGAATTGAAACTCGCTCTGATCCTCAATATCCAACGACTTAAAAGCAGCTTCTTTCGCAGCCCAACTACCTGAAAGTATCAGAGTGCACCTTCTGAGATCATTGGCTTCAGCCGCTTCTTCAAAACTCGGTAGTTCCCTCTTAGGATGTAATATTCTTTGTGATAATCTTTTTGCAAAATCAGAGTTTACCTGCTTTTCATGCTTCAAAAGTAATTGCTGAAATCGGCTAGTCTTCAAAAGATCAACTCCTATTCCTAAAACGACCCCAACTTTGCCCATTGCTAGATTCCAAAACCATTAAGATGCTCTTAACGTGAGTAATCATTTGATGACTCTTTCGAGATGAAGCTAATTTTTTTTTTTGTGCACCTGCGATTCCGCTGAAATCTGAAAAATTTGAAGACCGTCAAATTAACCATTAAACTTGATTCTTCTATAAGCTTTTATTCAAAAACTTCCAGGGAACGTAGAGAATGGCGTCTTCGATCACCGGGCCTGTCCCATTACCAAATTCTAGATATGACTTGTCTACTTACTGGGGAAGAGTCAAGCATTGTGCTGAGATTTCTGACCCCACCATGTTATTAAACACTTCTACTGATGTTGAAAATGCTAAAAGAACAATTTGGGATTATCGTAATGGTGTTACTAATGAGTTATCGCCATTCTTTTGGAGAGCTAAAAAAATTTTGGACTCAACTTTACATCCAGATACCGGTGAAACTGTTCTTTTGCCATTTAGAATGAGTTCTTGTGTATTATCTAATTTGGTTGTTACTGCTGGTATGTTAACTCCAAACTTAGGTACTGCCGGTACTTTATTTTGGCAAGTTGCTAACCAATCTTTAAATGTGGCTATCAATATTTCTAATGCTAATAAATCCCATCCTTTAACTACTACACAGATAGCTACTAACTATACCATGGCAGTTACTGCCTCTTGTTCTGTTGCATTAGGTTTAAATTCCATTGTTCCAAGATTGAAGTCCCTAACACCTAACACCAAAATGATCTTGGGTCGTTTGGTTCCATTCGCAGCCGTTGTTTCAGCTGGTATTGCCAACGTTTTTTTGATGAGAAGCGAAGAATTAAAGAAAGGTATCACTGTTTTTGATGAAGATGGTGAAGATAAAGGTACCTCTAAGACCGCTGCCTTATATGCTGTTGGTGAAACCGCTGCTAGCCGTGTCATCAATGCTACTCCAATTATGGTTGTTCCTCCTTTGCTTTTGGTTAAGTTGCAAAAAACTAGACTTTTGAAAGGTAAGCCAAGATCAATTGAAACTTTAGCTAATATTGGGTTAATCTTCGCTACCTCTTTGGTTGCATTACCGTTTGCATTAGCTGTCTTCCCACAACGTCAACAAATTGGTGTTACCAGTTTGGAAGAAAAATTCCATAACTTGAAGGACAAGGATGGTAAAAAAATTGAATACTTGGAATTTAACAGAGGTATTTAAGTTTAAGTTTGTAAATAGTTATATATAGAATACAATTTCGCTGTTTTACTTTACAATACATGCTGTAGTTTTCTATTAATTTTAAAGAAAGAATAAATGCTAATTATTCAAGTAAGTTTACAAAATTGGATTACCAAAACTTCCACCCACTAACATTTTGAACACCCAAGGCTTGTATTATTTCTTCTCTATCCTTGAACTTAGTAAAAGCAATCTCAGAGAAAACTTCTTCTCTCTTGTCTTCTTGAACATTTTCATAATACAATGCCCCAACCCCTTTACCTCCTAAAGAAGTTCTGTAAGTTTCGAAACCGTTAGCTTCAAATTCTTCAAGAGAATTGTCAAGTTCTGCTTTGGACACATCCTCATTCAATAAGGTGATGGCACATCCTCCCCCACCTGCCCCGGTAAGTTTTGTAGCACCAATTCTATGACTGTCACCTATTATCTTAATTTTTTCGAGCGATGGATGAGAGACACCCAAGGCAACTAAGAGACCGTGATTGATTTCAGTTAATTCCCTTAGTGTTCTTGTTTCTTCAGGGCCAAAGAAAGGTTTCACCATCACCTGATATGCCTCATTTGCCAAATGTTCCATAGCATCCAAAATAGATGCACTAGTCTTGCTGTACTTTGTATTAAGTGCTGAAACACCGGCTACCAAAGCAGCCGTACTACGGGGTATTTTAGTATTAGTAAGAAGTAAGCTGATAGGAGGGAAGTTTCTCATATTTGTACGGACTGATGGAGCAGCAGGGTTTTTCATTCTTTGAAACATAACTGCACCACCATGAGTTGCAACAGCGTTGTCGATACCTGAAGGGTTACCATGGAAACATTTCTCCCCCATTAGTGACCATTTATCTATGAACTCCTCATCTTCATGGTTTTTGGAAGTAGATTTAGCATCATAATCAACCGATGCTTTAGCTACATGCCCGCCGAGTATAGACATCGCTGATGCTAAACACACGGCAATTGCAGCAGACGAACCTAAACCAGCACCAATAGGTAAAGTTGATCTGACACTATAGAGCATCCCAGGAACATCTGCAGTACAAAGGATTGAATATAAATATAAGAAACAGTGACAGGTAACATAATGCAAACTAGAAGATAAATCACTTAAATTGTCACTCAAAAGATCAATTATTTCAGGAATAAGTTCTTCAGAAATTTGGGGCTTTCCCTCTTTAGCTTGAACGTATTCCTTTATTTTTGTCCATGGAATATCATTCTTGTTCCACGAGTGTGATAACCCAATATCTGGGAAGTCAAGCCTTATGATATTCGGATCTTCACTTGGTTTGACAAGAAGATATGCTCTCAAATCTAATGCAGCGGCAATAGCAGGCTTGGAATACACAGCAGAATGTTCTCCAAATAGAATGACTTTCCCTGGAGAGCTAACGAAAAAGGGCTTTGTTGACATTCCTAGAAGTATGTTGTTGTGGAAATGATGGGAGGTAAGGTTGTTGAAAGTGAACGATATTTGTTACTTTTATGAGAGACCGCGTCAACTGAAAAACTTGAAAAATTTATACGACAATACGAAAGTAACAGCTACAGATTGAAGATAGATAACGAAATGTGAATTCTAAATTATATAGTATACAAGAGTAGGGGTTTGGGATAGCTAATCGGTGTTGAAAAACTCCTTTAATTCACGGATTTCTTCAACAATTACTTTAGCCAATCTTGAGAACAGAACGTCCCCCTTTTCAATGATTTGAACTTCTTCAATTGAACTTGGAACGATTCTGGATGACAAGAACTTAGGATGTTTAATTAAGTTATTGATGCAGTCGACAAAATCATCTCTTTTGGCTTCGGTGTCTAAACCTGGTAATATGGGCATATCCACAGAATTTTGACCAGATGAATTTATACCAGGTAGTCTATCCTGGAGAGTTTCTAAGTATTCCTTAAAGTTTGATGATTGTAACATTTGGAAAACGAGTAAGATCTGGCTAGTTTCCGCAACTAAAGCAGAACTTATACTTATGGAAGATGAATCTTTAGCCCAGCTTTCAATACAAAACTCAATTTGCTTGCCAAAGGCTTGTAAAGCTAAACATAACTCAAGGATAACTTTTGGCCCCAATTTTGCCAATATGGTTATGTAAGTTGGGAGTATACCGTTTGTCCAAATCCTATGATACTGAGGAGCATTTGAAATACTTATCCCCCCATTTTTTATTGGTTGCGAAATAGAGCTTTGAACAAGCACAACCAAAAGACCAGTTGAAACAAAGTGTTCAGCAATAATATCAACAGTCAATAATTGTTGAATAAACATCAAACTCAACTGTGCAAAAATATGTTCATTGTTAACTTCAATCAAGTGAGAAAATGAATAAAGATTAAGCAATGACTTAATTGTTCCGTTTTCGATGACTAGGGATGCCATGGAATTTTGCAAAGATGGACTTGATTTCAAGCTCATGAACACCTTCAAAATCGAAAATAACAATTGTAAATCATCGAGTCTGTGTCCCAACTTATGAGAAATATGATTCTTATTGGTACGAGAGAGATAGACATCATTTTGTAGATCAATCAAGATATTTCTGGTACCTTTAGTGATCAAAAGGCCAAATAAATCATGGAACACACTAAAATATTCAATAATCAAAGTGAATTCATTTTTAATCAAATTCAATGAGATGTAAACCATTCGAAGTAATGACTTATAAGAGACTGATTCGCCTGTCAATTTATTCAAAAAATCCATTGTGGATGAAGACAACAATTCGGAAAGACATTTTATAATCTCAAATACATCTGTTGGATCTTTCTTGATTTCAGGAACATTATGGATGCTGTATAATAGGTAAAATGCCGTTTCAATACGTTCTTGATAAATCTCACGGAAAAATTCCGCTGGGATACCTTCAGTAACATTGATTGATAATAAGTTGGAGACAAACTTCAAATGGCCCGGTTTCAATTGACCTGGAGCCTTTTTACAAAAGGCAGTAAGTAGAGCACCTGATGATTTAGCAACGGCAATTTGGGCATTCATATACTGTAAATTAAGACTTGAAGCAATTAATTGATCTCTCATCAAAGGCCAATCTTTTTTCTCAGCAAAAAGTCTTTGCATCAAATTGAAATTATAAATGTCATGAAGTCCAAGTCTGTTTCTCTTTGGTAGAGCAGCTGTAAATTGAGAAAGACGTAATCCAGAAAATGTATTTTCAAATGATTCCTGGGCATGTAAATGTAATGATGGCTGGTAATCACTAATGGAGAAACGGTCTTCCAAAGAATCAATGAATTCATTGGAAGTGATGTATTCTATGATAAGACTTTTGCATTTATCGTTCTTTGTTGTGAATAAGAATAAAGAAAGAATTTCTGTAATCTTTGAGATTAATTTCAAGTTATAACAAAAAGACCTGTATCCTTCAGGCAGATCCAACGCTTTATTGGTGGTCCTTTTGCTTCTATCTATCAATTCTTTGATGAAATCAACGTCGTTTTCGCTTTCTCTTACGGTGGTCCAGGAGTTAAAAGCCAAAGCAATAGCATCAACAAGATGTAGACTAACATCAGTAGGATAATACTTCATGTCATTTACGTTTTTCTTCAACGTATTCAACAAAGAAATGGGCTTGACATCTTCTTTATCTTTTTTACCATTATTTGTAAATTCTCCAAAAACATCTCTACCACTTATAAAAAGTACCGAGAGACCTTCTTGATTACCATCCATGACTGCGCAAATGAAGTCGTATAATGAAATCTTCATTTTGTAGTCATCGAAAACATTATCAAGATCAGAGGATAAAGAATGCAACAAGATCTGTGCGTGATCACGACCTAAATGGGAAAGCAAAGATGGAATTGGTTCGTGTTCCCATTTACCAGTAGTTAAAGCAATTATTAAGTCTAATACATTTTTCCTCAAGCTTTCACGTTGGGCGTATGCTGTAACTAACAAAGGTAACTTAGAAAATAAATCTTTTTCAAAAGTAGACGGGAAGTAGCCCAATGCCGATCTTATAGTTATGATTTGTTGAGCAAAGGTGAGTCCACGATGAATCCAAGTTTCGTACCAAAATCCGGAAATATCACATAATTCGTATACATTGGAATTTTTTGTAATGGAATCAATCATTGATATGATTGGGAAAGAGGATCTGGAGTAATCGGAGTTGGTAACCAAAAATGAGTCAAGAATTTTCATTGATGCATCAGCGAAAACTTTTGTTACTTTTTCATTAGGAGCAGATTCTTCGTCAATACCATAGACATTGATTAAGATATTAGAGAAAATATCCAAGATCAATACACCTACTTCTAACTTTTGATAACCTTCATTGAAACGGCAATGAATGAAACTTTCAAAAACCAAAATCAAGTGACCCACGAATCTAGATAGAACAGCACTTTTAGACTTTATAGGGTAGTCCTCATCAAGAGACAAACAGTTTTGAACAAGAGAATCCACTAATCTTATTAAACCAGTGGTAAACTTATAGTCACCTTTAACCATTTCAATTGCACCAAAAATAGTTGCGGCAAATCCTTCTTTACCATTATCAGATAATAAAGACGATTTTGACAAGCATGGCCATATTCTATAGGATAAAAATGGCGTGACATTACTCAAAAGAGTGATTAGAGGTTCTAACATGTCAATATTACGAGAGTGCAAAGCTTGCTCGAATAATCTAATAATCACCTCGATAATGTCTGAATCATCAGTGAAAGCAGACATAGCTTCAAAAGCCAATTTCGCTTCATCTGGCGAATTGTCTTCAACAACTTTATTAAGCAAAGTCAATATATCGGTGATGAAATCAACCTTTTCTTTATCGGAAATATCGAAAATTTTAGACACATTCTGCAAAACACGTCCCAAGAAAGCCCAACCATTAAAGTTGTATAAGAAAGTAACCAAAACTTGATCTTGATTACCTGCTGGTAATAATTTACCTTTAGTATCCTTATTAAGAACCAAAGATAATTTTTGATTGACTTCGAAAGGTGGGAAAAGATCAATGGATTTGTTTAACTTTATCAAGTCAGTATTATCACTATCGATATCGTAAAGACTATTAAATTCACTTTTATTGAATAATGAAATATATGATCTTAATTCTTGAAACTCATGAAACGCAAAATTACCATTAATTGATGCAATTCTTAAATATGGAGATAATAATATAGGAAACTTTGCTCTTGACAAAATAATAATACTTTCAGCAGCTTCATTATCGAAAAATCTTTGGATCATACTATTTGGAGCATTTCTCAAAATTTGTGAAATGGTAGAGCAAATATCTGGGGTGGCAGATACCAAAGGTAAAATTGATAGAATAAGGGTAGATAATATTGATGCGTATATATTGTCGAATTTCAATAAATCATCGAGTTTTGATAAGTTGCTGAAAACATCGACAGTTGAAACACGATTACTTAAATGGTTGATTGATAAATTGATGTTCTCGAGTGAAATTTGTTCGATGAAGGATGTTAAAGATTTATTATTATTTTCCAAAGCGTCTTCTAAAATAATTTTCTTCTTTAATAAGATTATTCCCCAAGTAAATAATAAGATAGTATTTGAATTTTCAGAATCCAAAATCACTTCATTCATAAACTTGAAAGTTGATCCATCATTAAGGTACGAAATTAAATCTGAAGTATCAAGATCATTGTCAATGTCAAGAACCTGAATAGTTAACACGGTAACAATACCCTGTATTAATGCAAATGATTCTGTGAAGGAAATATGAGGGCCTAATGACAATAAAAAGTTGGTTGAGTTCATAAACTCAAACCACTTGAAAACAGTTTCTTTCTTCAAATTATTGGAAATCAATAATTCAACTAAAACTTTCAAAGATTCAATAATAAATAATATAGTTTCAGTATAAATAGTATCATCTAATTCGGAAGATATTCCAGTCAAGTAGCTTTTATTAATTATTGACTCTACCGACGAAGATAAACTGGAAATTAATTTTTCAATATAAGAGTCAGAAAGTATAATATCTTTACCCAAGTTTTGAACAATCGAAGAGACATTAGGGTTAAGTTTATTATTCAATAATTCAATGACCAATCGAAGAACAGTTCTTCTTTCCTTTAAGATTTTGCCGGTGTATAATAACAATCTCTCTTCTTCCAAGTACTTTTCACGATCATCGGGTAATTTTGATCTAAACTTTCCATAATTTGTCAACTTTCTTTCTGGGGTCTTAATGCAAGTTTGTCTGACAATTCTTAATACTTCTTTATTATCCAAATTCAATAATTGAGTCAATTTTTCAGCATCTTTCAAATTGCTATCAGTTATATCAGTATATATGGTGTTTCGAAGAGATAATTCTTTTCTTTTATAAGCTTCTTCTTCTTTAGTTTTTGAGAATGGTGCAGGGTTCAACAAAACTTCACTATTCTGCAATAAATATTGGTCCAAAGCTCCAACTATATAAGGATCGCAGAAGGATCTCAACAAGCTCAAGGCGCTATCGAAAGTCCATAATTGTGTAGTTTGAATTGGCCTTAAATTAGCCATCACTTCTGTTGTTTGTTGCTCTTTGCCTGCATTCTTTGCATCAATGGATGCCTTTGATCCAAATTGAAGAATCGACCCTGGCATTATCCTCAAGCTGGCTGCAAACAAAACTTCTCTGATCAATCAAGTTGTCTTATTGCACCTTGGTCTATAATAAAAGATGGAGCCGCTACCGTTTTCTCTTCTCTTCTTCAAAAATGAAAAAATGAAAAAAAAACCAAAACATTTCTTTGAGTGCGAAATTCTCGATCTACAACGTAGACTTCCTAATCCGGCAGTCTCTGGACAAACGAGTATATACATCTATGTACGGATGATTCTAAAGCTATACGAATATTCAATCAGTAGTACAGAAATAAGGCTTGTGGATCTCACTAGGAATTGGTGCGTCTGGTTGAACAGGGTTGTTCAAGAGTTTGGCAGTATTGAAACCAGAATCTAGAAAACCTGGCAGTTGGGAAATGGTTGAATTTTCAATCACAGGTAAGCCATCTCCTTTGACTTCACCGCTTATGAGTTTACCCCAGACCCGGTTACACTCCTGTATGATAGCCAAAGTTTCCTCTTGGTTTTTATAGGCTCCGTTGAATGCAAATTTATTGGCTGGTTTACCGTCAGGTTTCTTATAGTCTCTGAACCATTGTCTAGTGGTCTCCAACAAACCAGGGCATTTGACAAAAACGTCATGGATATCCAATACTTCATTACTGAGAGGGTCATGAACGTCAACGACAATTACCTTCCAATCAAGCTCCCCATCATCAATCAAGGCTATAGAACCCAATATTTTAACTTTTTTCACTTCTCCGGTTTGAATGATATTAGACCCAATCTCACAAACATCCAAAGGATCGTTGTCTCCAAAGATATCCCCTAATTCTTCATGGGCAGTGTTGGGGTCTTCCCAAGTTTGTGGGAAAGCCCCATAATTATGAATATATCCATGGTGAGGAAACAAATTCTTAACGAATCTTACTTGTCCCTTTTTGGTGTCTTGTACAATAGGATTACCAACTGCTTTGGTATCGATTTCGAATTTGGCGTTGGTCCAACGAGGTATTTCCACAATCATGTTTGCAGTCTTGGACTCTAAATCCAAATCAAGCGGTACGTCATGGAAATAAGACATGACTTGGTTGTCCCTGACAGCATACTTCTTGTAATCACCAGTGAACTTTGTTCCTTGATCACGGGATTCTATCTTCAAGGAAGAAGAACTCGATATTAATCGATTGGGACAAATATGTTGTTGAGTCAAACTCAACCTTGATCTAGCTGAAAGTAGGGATTGCGGTTGGCAGGTCATGGCTGTTTTGATGAATGGTGACACGCTAAACCTCAATGACTTAATCATATTGAAAAACAGAATCTCTCCAAATCTCAACTTGCAATGGGGTAATTGACTATCAGATGTGAGTGAATCGCCAGTGATAGTTTTTTTTTTTTTTGTTAGATTTTTGGTTGAGAAACTGTCCCGAGGTAAAACTAC
The DNA here is from genome assembly GCF_001661395.1 of Hyphopichia burtonii NRRL Y-1933. Classification (NCBI taxonomy): domain Eukaryota; kingdom Fungi; phylum Ascomycota; class Pichiomycetes; order Serinales; family Debaryomycetaceae; genus Hyphopichia; species Hyphopichia burtonii. Next base: position 1,128,317 of record NW_017963728.1, read on the forward strand.
TGGCTGGTATAACGGTATTATGAATGATATTAGATTAGAACTTGAATAACAAGTTATAGAGATGATAAAGAACAACTATACAGAAAACTAGTAAAAGCAAGACCAAAACAGAACGTAGAAATCAAAAATCAAAGAAAAAGAATAGATATTAAGAAAAGACTTTCAAGTTAACAAAAATGAATTGGTATCAAACAATATATAAAACACAAGTGAAGAATATTAAAAAGTTAGGGTATTAGATGAGAGACATCGTAGTTTAAAATGGTGGAGGACCGGTATATATTGGTTTACCCTTTTTGTTGAAAGAACCATTTTCATCAGTGGTTTCAATGATTTTAGCATTTGCTTCAATTTCTTTTTTGGAGAAACCCATTGGATCAGCAGGAATCCATAACTTGAGTAATTGATCAGAAACAATAGGAGCATCAAAAGCATGTCTATCATCGACGATTTCGGTTTCAGTGTTATAGATTGCAGGTAACCATTGTTTAACATGTCTATAATTTAAGTAAACATCTGGTCTGAAGAACCTCACAAATGGGTTATCATTTTCGGTACTTTTAAAGTCACGATCTGCTAATAAAGGAACCAAAGTGTTAGTAGTCTCAGTTGAATTATATTCAATATCTGGACTTAATAAATCTTTTTTAACTTTCTCTTGAGCAATTTCGTCTTTTTCTAAATCATCGGTTAATTTTTCATATTCAGCTTTTTTATCACCAGATAATTTCAGTTTACGTAAGTCTTTTCTACGTTTTCTTTCTAAAATTTTTTCATTATAATCAGTTGGACCCCAGAATGAACTAGTTTCACTAACACCATCTAATGGTTTCATAACATCAATTGGAACAACTTTTAATAAATGATCAAATGCTTCATTTAAGTTAAGATGACAGAAGATTGTAAAACAAAGAGCAATGACTTGTAATACAATTGGACCCCAACCTTTACCAACAGCAAATAAACCAAGTAAACAAACTTGACCTAAATAGATACCAGTAAAAGTTTGAAATAATGCACGAGGATAATGAGCACCACGAGAATCAGAACCTTCAACAAAGACATAAGTTAAATTATGACAATAAGCAATGTAAATAAGGTAGAATGCAACAGTTGCAAATAATAAAATCATTGGAGAAATGATTGAATAGGCTAAAGTAATACAAACCAAATTAGTGAAAACTGGGAATGAAGTACCCCAAGCCATAACACCTAAACCAGAGAAACGACCCCATTTCTTACGTAAAGTTTTATCAAAAAGGGTACCCATGATATAGTATAAGAATAATCCAACAACTTGGAAAAGAGAACCACCAGCCACTGATAAACCTTGTAAAATAAGATAAGAAATATAGAAATTGGAAGCTTTTGGTAAATTAGAAGCTAATAAAGTCATTGCATTTTGAGGTTCTTGAATAATTTGAGTAACAGTTGATGATGCAGATGAAGAAATAGTAGTAACTAAAAACCCATTAATAATAAGGAAGGCAAAATAAGCAGTTTGAGTATATAATTCAATTTGTTGAACAGAAACACAACCAGCAACTTTGGCCATACCTCTAATGAAAATTGGTAAAAGAGCCATTAAAAGAGCTAACATAATGGTTGGTAATAAACCAGTAATGATACCTAATAATTGATGGGGCATATTTAAGATCCATTTCAACCAAGGTAATTTATTAGTTAAATAAGTGATATTTGAAATAACCCCAACAAAAGCAACTGGAATAGCCCAAAAGATAACTAAAGCAGTAACTGCAGAAGCAGCAATAAATCTTCTGGTAATACGTTCCCACCAGAAAAGACGTAAATTAGACCATTGAATATCACCAGGAGCTAACCCAGTATAAACGGGACCTAATCTCATTGGATTATGAGCAACAGTAGATTGGAAAGCTAATTGAGCAACGTATTGATTTTCAAATTCAACAAAAATTGAATTCTTTGGTTTTTCTCTACGGTATTTTTTTTGTAAATCCTTAACTTCAGCATCAATTTTTGGAATTTCTTCACGTAAATAGTTAATAGAGTCAATTTTTTTGGAGAAAAACCCACCTTCTTTTTGTCTAGGACGTTTATCTTCAGGAACATAAGAGTTGATATCATCAGGGTTTTCAATGGTGATATTTTTCTTTTCGGCTTTCAATTTGAATTGAACAGCTTTAGTTAAAAGTTGGTGTTCAGCTTTTTCTAATTGTAAAGCCAAATTTTCTCTTTGCTTAACTTTAGCTTCTAATTTACGAGCAGTACGAGCAACATAGATACGTTTAACCCCATTAAATAATTTGAAAAATTGTTTTTCATCCAAAAAGGAATCTGGAACACTTTGGAATAAGATTGTTCTTGAAGCCAATTGCTTAGCATAACGAGGACTGGATAAAACTGCAGTTCTAAAAGAATTGAAGAAAAACAATTCACGATAAATGATGTAAATCAAAGATCCATAAAAGGCCCAACCAACGAAAACATGAGCATAATAACGTTGTTGATGTTTAACGTTTGAAATTGATAATTGATCGAGACCAGTATTCCCGTTACCATTGGCAGCATTAATTGGTAAAAGAATAATCCAAGTAAGAAGACCAAACATGAAAAAAACGGCAAAAACAAGTATATAACGAAGGAAAAAGTAACCATCCAAACCACATTGTCTAATAATAAAAGAATGGGGTTTAGTTAATAAGATATAAATCCAACTAAAAGGATCTTTTGGCAAAGGATCTGGTTTTTTTTCATCATCAACCAAATCAAATGATGATTTTGGAGAATAAATACGTTTAAATTTTAATCTAAGAATAAGAAAACAAGTAACAAAACATCCACAAAGAATTAAATTGGCCACCAACGTTGAAATAACAGTGGAGGTAGAAGTACCGGCAGCTGAAGCAGCCATCTTTAATTACTATAGTTCTGAAGTTTAGAAAGAAAACGAGTAAGAAGAAAGTAAAGAGAAAGAAAAATGAAATGAAAATATTCGACAATCAAAGCAAAATTTCCCTACCAAAAAAAAAAAAAAAAAATACAACTATCAAGAACAGAAGAGTTACAGAAAAAGAAATGACAAACCGATCAACAAACAGTTCAATCTCTCAAAACAAAGAAAGAGCCCCGGGCCAAACAAAGAGTTAGACCTAGAACCAATTACCTTAACTGCTTGGGTGGATTGGAAAATTTTATATAATGTACGCTTGGTTAAAGCGAAAAAAGATTAGGTCAAATGAAACTTACATAAAGCTTGAGAAGGTTTATACTATTTTTGTATCAAGTGCTTCAAATACGCTAAGCATTCAAGCAAAAGGATCTATAAAATTTTTTGGCAATTTTTTTTCAACTCCGGTACTAAATCAGCAGCCACCCAGATATTCCAGCTATTGAAGCCATTATAACTACAAGTAGGGCCAACCGTTTGCAATATCTCTAGGATTCTTTGTGAAACTGTTTCATGTAGCCTGTGAGCTTAGGTAAGAATTCGCTTCAGCCTTATACCAGTTTTTCTTTTTGTTGTTTACTTTCTGCTTCTTTGGCAGGAGATGAGATTGAAAAGTTAGGGGGTCGTGCACGTGACATTCCTTTTGCAATCCAGTGAACAAGCTTTGTGGCTTTTGAAGAATTCCAGCTCCTGCTGGGAAGGTAAACAGACAGTGGGTGCCAGGGAGTCACGACGGTTGATAGGACGTTAGACGATCCCCGGGATTGACTGGTGCACCAGGCTGCTTGGAGGTTGGGGCGTGGAAGCGAAACTAAAGGAGATCACGTGACCTACCCGGATGGTATACCGATTGGTTGCAAATGTAGGCGAATGACAAGAGTAGATTACAAATGAGACGTTCATTAGAGGTACTTATAATCTTCACCAGGAAGAGTAGCTTATATAATGCGACAGCAAGAGGTTTTTGATTTTTCATTCACCAATAAACTGGTTCTGGTAGCGAATTCAAAAATATCATCGACCCCTTCCCCGGTCAACGAACTGCTTTCTAAGTACTGTTTGGCCCCGATTTCTTTGGCAGCTTGCTGGCCGGTGTCATACTGAACAAACCTAGTGCGATCCCTGGTGCTGGATCTCAAATCTTTCTTCAAACCAATTAATAAAAAGGGGGTATTAGCACAATATTTTTTCACCTCCTGAACCCATTTTGTTCTAGCGTTATCTAAAGAATCAGGAACATCGATAGCAAATCCAATTAATATGACGTGGGAGTTATGATAACTCAACGGCCTCAACCTTTCATATTCTTCTTGTCCTGCAGTATCCCATAATGCTAATTGGACTGCTTTACCATCAATTCGACAATCAGTTACATAATTCTCAAACACTGTAGGGTGATATTCGGTGGGAAACTCCCCAAGGGTAAAGACATATAATAATGACGTTTTCCCACATGCCCCATCACCTACAATCACAATCTTACGTCGTACTGGACCTTCCATTTTGATATTTTAATATGCGTATTGGATTTCTTTTTTTTTCAACTTGATCTCTGATTCTCAGTATGATTCATAATCTGACGTTATATGCTTCTATCTACTATCAAAGAACAGTTGGCTTTCTTTATCTTTCTGTTGTCTTAGTTGTCTTTGTCTTAGTTGTCTTTGTCTTAGTTGTCGTACTAGTCTTGTCTTCGCTGTCTTTTAGGTTCGTTCGATTCAAACGCCCGCTTCTAACTTGTATTCTCGTCTTATCCCCACCCTTAACCGAATGGCCATTGACTAGCTAATGTGAACTGGAGTCGACAGAGCCGTCTAAAAAGAGATTGCAGGTACTTATATATTTATCAACGGAAAAGCACTCAAAGTGAGTTTTTCCAATTGTCACGACGAAAAAAAAAAAAAAAAAAAGGAAAAAAAAAAATACGATAGTGTCACTATTATTTGAGTAATAATAGACATCACAAGAGAATCTAGATTCGGTACAAGCCTTCAGCAAACCGTTTTTATTAGACGACCATGGCAAGATTCGTGGAAGGCGGATGTTTTGCAGGGTTTTTTTGACATATTCAACTACGAATAGAGATTTAAACAACAGTCATAATTGAAAAAGTTTGAAAAAAAAAAAATAAATATTTCAAGAAAAAATGAATATAATTAAGCAGTAAATCACAAAATATAAAGAGGTTCTACTTAGTTCCATAACTGACGCAATCCACCACTGAAAGAGCCGTTTTGGCTACCGAGACTAGGATTGGTGGGTGGGGGAGGATTGTTTGCATTTGCATTTGTAGTAGATGCAAGATCGGCAAATCCTCTCATTAACGAATCACCAATGTTGGGATTAATAAAACCTGGAGGTGGCATAACTGGGCTCGTTTTGAGACCACCATCATTGATGATGCCGACTCGAATATGGGTCACGGTTCCCATGTCATCGTATACAAAATCAAATTGTAAGCCACTTCCAATCGTATTTCGGCATGCACTTAAAAACTGATGTAAGCTTATCAGGGTGTTACTCAATACATTCTTCGTAAGCTGGAATAATTTGAGACAAGGGGCAACTGAAAACTCTAATTGTCCCGTTTGCTCTAAGATCTTAAATGCTTCCCATGTAGCAGTTTGTAATTGCGAGTCGGTAATGATGTTGTTTGTGGGCTGACTTGTTGCATTTGCTCCTGGATTGGTTATATCTTGTCCCAAATTGCTATTCCATAAACTCAGTGGGTTGGGTGGTATAGAGGGTGTACTACTCCAGATGGAATTGTTACGTGAGTTACCAGTATTCCAAACACTCGATGCTCCAGTGTTACTGGTCATGTTAACTGGGTTATTGGTGAATGGATCATTGAACCCCGACCCAACCGCCGGCGCATTGGATCCAAATGGACTAAATCCACCAGTATTGAATCCCTTGTTAAGTGCATTGGCATTAGTCGGTGGCGGCGATGTAGCATGGGGTATATTGTTATTCAATAATGTATTAGATGTACCCCATGGAGATAATTGCGGTTGTGCTTGGTGCAATTGAGGACCGAAGTTGGTATGCTGTTGAAGTGGTGCAAACCCTCCATTTATTGGTGCATTATTCAAGTCATTATTCAACATTGGTTGACTAGTTGGCGAGATTAAGTTCGAAACTAAATTGTTCGTTCCTCCAGTACTCAATGGTTCAATCATATTGAATGATGATCCAGGTCTACTCAATTGCGGTTGATTCATTATTGGGGTGGAATTACCGGTGGATGTCGACGACATCGATCTTGGCTTGGCCTGGTAGAGTTGATCCAATATATGGTTTTTGGTTGGCGACGATTTAACTCTTAATTCATCTATAAGAACCTTCAGCGAATTATCCATTGGTGTTTGGGCAGTAAATTCAAGTGCTTTAGCTTCTGCTTCTGCTTCTGCAACTAGCTTCCGTTGCTCTTCTTCTTGTTCTGCCAAAGCTTTAGCCATCTCTTCCTCCTCTTCTTTCATCCTTTGTAAGCGTAAACGTTCTTCCTCCTTTTGTTTTTTTAATAAATCTTTCTGCTTTTTTTCTTCTTCTTTCTTCTTACGCTCTTCTTCAATCTTCTTACGTCTTTCTTCTTTTAATTTCTTTGATTCTTCTTCCTTTTTACGTTGAGCCTCAATTCTTTTTTGGTTTTCAGCTTCCTTTCTCTTTAATTCTTCGATTCGTTTACGTTTACCTTCTTCTCTCTTCAATCGAGCTTCTTCCTTCTTGCGTTTTTGTTCAGCTCTTAATTCTTCTTGTTTACGCTTCAATTCTTCTTCTTTTGCCTTTTCTTCTTCTTCTTTTCTTTTGCGTTCTTCTTCTTTGGCTAATTGCTGTAACCTTTTCTTTTCTTTGGCCTTTTCACGCTGTTTAAGCTTTTTATTTTCCCGTTCTTGTTTGGCATTCTCCTCTGCCTCTAACTCTTCAATAAGTTTTTGAGTCCTGTCTTTAGATAATTTTTCTTTATATGCTTCCTTCAATCTTTCTTGAAATAATTTGATAACTTGAATTAAAAATAAACGACGAATTTCCTGCATCTTCTCTTCTTCAGATATTTCTGATTCAGTATCACTGAGTTCTTCAACATCATCTTCCTCTTCCTCTTCGTCCTCTTCGTCGTCTTGTTCTTCATCATCTAATTCATCCTCGTCATCTACTTCTTCATCCTCTTCAGCCTCCTCTGCATCATGGAGATGATGGTCTATTTCGCCTTTTGTTTGACCGTTGAACTCCAATTCAGGGATATGGTCAATCTTATCGAATTGAGGCTTGACAACGGCTCCATTCTTTTGCTTTTCATTCAACAAAGATTTTACCTTCAGGTGGGCATATTCAATTAAGGCTTCCTTTTCATGATTGCTGAGATTGCCACCGCCTTTAATATTGGAAACTTGTTCTCTTAATAAATCTTCTCTTGCAGTTCTGGATTCAGAAAGTGATTCCATCATATCAATAAAAGAATTTCCATCCGTTTTCATAAACTCTTCAGCAAATTTAGATAACCCGTAGAAATTGTTTTGGTTTTCATCAAGATTTTTGTCAGGGGTTTTATTATGTTGATTCATTTCATCAGCAAAGATTTTAGAAAAATGACGAACAAACGACAATCTCTCTAATTCATTTTTACTAGCTGAAGGTTGTTCACGAATAGAAGCCTTTAAAGCTCCAGTTTTTTGCAATAACTGAATTTGCTTTTTGACACTTTCAAAATCAGGTAAACTTGAATTTTCCATATGCTTTGCATCAAAATAAGCTTTATGTTTCTTCAAAATTTCAAGTTGAGTGGCTTGATCTTTCGGATTCCCATTTTCAAGATGATCTTGCAATGATGTAATCAAAGATCTTTCTAGTTCCTCTAGCTCTTGTTGAGACTTGGGATCACTTGAAGATGGTTCTTGATAAACATTATGGTCGTTACTACTGTTATCATTATCTTCAAGCTCTTTTATCTTTTCAATGAAATTATCCACCAAATTCTGGTTTTCAGATTCATGATTATTCTCCAATGTATGGTCATGTTCATCCTCGTACTCATGTTCACTATAATGATCTTCATGATCGTGATCGTCCAGGCACTCGTTATCGTGATCATATTCATGATCATGGTCATGTTCGTGATCGTGATCGTGATCGTGATGGTGGTCATGATCATCATCAAATTCATATTCGTGGTCGTGATCATGGTCATGGTCATGATCGCAGCTGGAATGCGGGTATTCTCCCAGTAAGGCAAGATGTTTACGGAGCTCTTCTTCTTGGGCTCTAGCCTTTGCCAATTGGTATTGATGTTTATTTCTGAGTTGATTTAATTCACGTTGTTGTCTTTTCATCAACTTATGTTCTTCTTCTAGCATGTGAAACCCACCAAACAAAAGACCTGGCAAGGCATTTAGATCATTAATATCTCTTACTTCATGAATAAAATCAATGATATCATCGAAATGGTTATCGTAAATACTTTCCAATTCATCTTCAATCAAACTTTTTTGACGACCACAATAGGAACAAGTACAATGTTTGGAATTCATATTTAACTGTGAGCCATGAGCTGATGAGACATTATTGTTGTTATTAGCATGGTTGTTTTTGGCTGATCTAGCTTCATTTTTGAAAAGTTCTAGAATAGATTGTTTATCAATTTGGACCAACTCAAATTTTTGGGATTCATCTAAACTTTCCCAAAATTGCTTCAAATTCTCTTGTTCTTCTATGGTTGAATTATCCCAAATATTCGTTGCACCGAACCCTGAGGTTGGTTCGGAACGAGATTCCTGTTGTTCATCATCTAAACTTTCTACAATAACGTCTCCATTTGGAGCTTGCTTGATGACCCTGGAGGTTGGATAATCAACATCTGGATCATTTATAGTTGCTTGCACATCACGGGGATCATTCTGGGTACTTTTCGATTTATTTTTATTCTTCTTTTTCTTCTTTTTCCTATTACTTGAACTAGCAGTTGCAACTTGCAGAGATAATGGAGTATTCGATGCATTATTATAATCAAAATGTACATCAGCTCCATTCTTGAATTGGGCAGCCGCAGAATCATTCGTAGCTTCCGACATTATCTCTAAACTTCTTTATTAATGCTATTCTTGATTGGAAACCTGATTAAAGCGGTTAATCCTTATTTCGTCAAAATAACCTTCAAACCACTCAAAAACTTAATTTCAACGTGATGTTCTCAAGAACAAGAGTGCAAATAGGAAGTATAAAAGCCTGCTTGACAATTTCAATACAAAAACTTTAAGATTATAGATGCTCTTCTATAGAAATATCAAAGGTTCTCTTTTTTCATTAAGTTTTTCTTTTTTTTTTTTTCTTACTCTGACAAAAAGAACGGGAAAAATGAAGAACCGCACGTAAATCTTCGGGAAACCATAATCATTATACAATACCTGCACACAAAGCAGATCATCTCCACGAAATGAAGACTTGATTCAAGGTCTTGATCCAGTTGGGAGAGGACTTACTTGGAAGTGCTGATTGAGTGATACAGGGACAATTGGTACTACAGGGACAATTTGTTGAATGGTTTATTCAAAGTTAAACAAGAGAGAAAAGAGATGGACAAGGATCAATTATTATCCAATTTAGCTTTCAAAGCTTTATTTTCATCCACTACGGTTTCAACAAGGGAAGTTAAGTGGTCAATTTTTTCATAAAGCTCAATGAATTCCCATTTGATCCCCAACCTATTTGCCTTTTCGACGGGCTTGGCCACGGTATCGATTTGTTCATCTAAACCTTCTAAGTTATGTCTGAATTCAGGATCGAGTAATTCACCTTCTCTTTGATCCCTTAAAGCGGTGTTGACCTCACTGTTTCGTTCTTGGATACCTTCCCAGCCGCTATTGGCATCGACGTCATAACCGTCGGTTAAGTCCCATTCGGTGTCTAATTCATTAGCGTCATCTGGAACACCTTTGAAACGATTATATTGAATTCTTCTAGCATTAGATAATTCGTCAATGGTAATATAAGTTAACAAAGGAGAATAGATGACAAGCATGATGTAGTAGTTCATGCTTTTGAAAGCTCTTTTAGAGAGGACCCAAGAAAATGGAGTGATTAAGACTTCGATTAAGTTCAAAGGAGGAACGTATAAATCTTGATCTGGAGCTCTAATATATCTTAAAGTTTTTTGCGCAACCAAGGCAAAGTATTCATCGGTAGCGTTTTCAACAATTGACGCATAAGCAGTTGAATATAATGCAATCAAGATGTTCATTAAAATAACCAGGAGAACAAATGAATAAATGTAGTATAAAATTGAAGCATAGGGAGGAACTAATTTAGCCACATCATTAAAAGAAGAACCACCAATGACTGCTTTAATTAAAGAAATGAAGATTTTTTTGGTCGCTTCATTTTTACCATCTGAAGCATCTAAACCAAGGAAGCCCTGTAAGAAACCAACAATAACAACGAATAAAAGAACAAAGAATAATATTGATTCTTTCATCATGGTTTTGATAACGACAATCATGGCACCAACAAATTGTTCAGCATCTAAAAAGAGTAAAAGACGAGACCACATAAGGGGAGATGCACACGATAAGATACGGAAGGATATTTCGTCGTAACGTTGGCTAGTTAATCCTTTTGCATCCAAACTAGCAAAACGGAAACCAATGGAAACAATGATAATTGAATACATAATGGCGTTGAAAGCATTCCAAAAACCAATATAATTATAACCAACGTGATAGACTTTAATGATTTCATCTAAAACAGAACCTAAAGTGAACAAGTAGAAACAAATTTCAAATCCGTCTAAAGGAGTAGCCAATTGATGTCCATTAACAATGATTGAAAAAATTATCAAATAGATGATACTGAATCCGATTTCTAAAATGGATTGATAATATGGAGTTTTAATTCTTGCCGGATCAAAGTGAGTTTTAATTGAATGGGATGAAACCCCTTTATAACGAACATAAGAATGAGGATCGGTGGAACTTTGAACGATCCAACCTCTCCATAACCATTTAATACAACGCTGGTAACCACTGGACCCAATGACAATGGTCGAATGCATATCAACAGCCAATTCCAAAGCACTAACCGGATGACTATCAACTTCAGTTAAATTAATAGTATAACGATGGCATAACATACCTAAGAATAAATACTCATCGTCCTTAGTTTCTTCGATGATATTAGCAGCAATGGTTTGTGCAGCAATAGCCCTTAAAGAATAAAGTTCATTACTTGATAATTCGGTAGCTGATAATTGCCAATACCAGTCAGTAACTTTTAATAAAGCGAAAACTAATACTGCTCTATATTTATATGATGAAGTACCCTTTTCACCATTTCCTTTACCCCCTGCGGCTTTATAAACAATTTTCATGACATTTTCATTTAAAATTGGCGATAATGATGCAGTAACTTCATGAGTTGGGAAAACAATTGGAATAATTCGATCAATGAGTTTTTTTAAATTGATAGCAATACGCAAGGTTTGTCTTGAGTTGGGACAGTACTTATCATTGAAAGGAAACTCAGAACCCGAAGTAGGAACTGAGTCAATGGGACCACCAGTCTCTAAATCAGCAACGGAGGTCATTCTTGAAGAATTAATCAAGGTCAAAGTAGATAATGGATGAGGAAAATTAGTGACTTTATAAAAAAAAAAACACCTGGGAAAAAGGAGTGCTTTATCAAGAGTATATGATTGTTTCAAAATTACAAACCGATATACTATCAATGATTACGAGCCATTCAAACGGATAGATCAAGGTACAATGAGGAAAATCGAAATACAATTGGTTAGTGGGACTTTTTTTTTTTAATTTATCATGCAAGGAATGGACTGGGAACGTGATGAAATTTCATCTTTTTAACATCATTAATCAATTCTACTTGCAAAATAAAAATAAAAGAACCGCGTTATATTTCGTCAAGTTGATTAGATAACAACCATGGTGGGTTTGGTCCATGGAGGGTTATTTCTACAGTTCAAAGACCAATGGGTTGGGATCAACAGAGACGCGTAACATGAAATTTGGAAATCTTTTTACATCAGAATCTCATTTAGTTGCAATGTCAATTGAGATTTGGAACAAAGAAGTGCTGCTCGTGCTGTTGATATATTGGGAAGTCAGTAAGATGAGGTTTTGGTTCTGAGAAAGATTTGTGGTAATAATAACTGCATCATGAAGTATGTAATAATGAAAATCGGTACAGTTGCAATGACAATCGTTAATGAAGCTAGCAAGAATATTATTGGATATTTATTATAAAGAAAGACCAGCTTTCTATTTACAAAGTATTAGTAGATAGGAAACAGAAAGAAGAAGATTACCGAAAAGAATAGTTGAAACGAAGAAATAGATAAAAGGGACATTAGAAAAAGTACATTAAAAGGAAGTAAAGATTAGATATAGTCATATCTTGTAGTATAATTAAACCCGACTGGACTTTCCAAGCCACCAACCGATTGATCATCTTCACCAGAGATTGAGGAATCAGTAGCGTTAATGGTGACGGCAGTAGTTGATTTTTCAGTATTTGAATCAACATCGTCATTCTTAGACATCTTTTTAGATCCGAAGAAGCTAGAAACTTTTTCTTTGATGGAAGGTTTTTCAGTAGAAGCTGATTTATTTCTTAATGCTCTTAATTCAGTTAATGGGTATAAGTCATAAGTCCAAAAAGCCAATAATAAACCATACCAAAAGTGGAAAATCCATTCAAGAACTGAACTAACATTCTTCTTCTTTTTAACGTAGAAGACACAACAAATGATTGCCACGGTTAATGTAACGAATAACCAAATGATTTTCAAAACAAAAGAGATGGTAAATTTATTCCATCTTTCTCCATTAACGTATTTTCTATAATACTGACCCATAATATAATAATTGGTAAAATTAAGACCTAAACTAATCATAACTAAGATTGCAAAAGTTGCTAATAAGACCGCATAATGAGTGGAAGCACGTAATCCGGCACGAACGTAAACAGTACCACTAATAGCTTGGGCAATGAAGAACAATTGGGCAATACCCCCAACGATCAATGAAGCATAGGCCAAACGACGTTGTTGTTCAGGTTTAATGAATTTGATCAACTTACCAATTTTACGATGATAGTATTCTAAATACATTGAAGAACAAAAGACAACCGAATGAATAACTATAAAGGAAATGAAAAATCCTGGTTGTAAAATCATTCCGATTCTTTCTAAAGGTAATGGAACTTCAGTTTCACCATATTTAGGATATGGTTTAGCACCTTTTGCTAACCAAATACCCATTAAGCCAAAACATAAGGTATACCAACATATTAAACCAAATAAAGGAATAAAATAGAAATGGTTGAACCGAGAAGTAGCATTAATATAAACTTCTTTTAATTTTTGAAACATTATAATCTATGAATAAAGAATCAAAAACATACTTACAAAGGAAAGGGTCAATCCATATATATATATAATTCCCTTGACTACAAGCCATTTATTTGTTCAGAAGAAGCAAAATTCACATTTTTCAATCACAGGGTTACGACTTAACAATACCTTTGTGGAAACTCGTAAGAATGAACTAATATAAAGGGTAATATGCGTAAGAAAATGGTTCCAAAGGGGACTCTCTCTTATCATTGTTCAGTGTTCTAATTATAATTATTAATATTGATTTGAAATTGCCAAACATTGATTTTAACACCTTTGCAATAAGAACATAAGCTCAATGGGTTAAATTATTTCCTACGCACCTCCAAAAAAGTCAAACACAGGTCTATGGAATGCAAGGGTTTGGATGGAATTAAAGGCTCGTTATCAAACATATGCATCGTAAGCAACCAGTCATCTTTGTCTTTTTTGCAATATATCTTGTTTAAACTTTGGCTAAAGTAATTAATTTACCCTTTTAAAGTAACAGATGAATCTCATCGCGAAACTTTGTACTGCAAGAAAAAACCCTTCGAATCCTTAACAAGAAGGAGTTGTCACCGGAATCACAGAAGGGACAATAGCACGATCGACTAATTTAGACAATGGATATGGCAAACCATACAGGGTAGGTTCCTCCGGGCACGCGTAGACTATGAAGAGATTTTTATTCTCTTTTGTCTTTGCCTATTTAGTCGTATTAACAGATCATTATTTAACTGTTTTGAGTAATGCCTGTACTAAATCTAATTAAATTACCCTTTCGAATAAGTAAAACCCGAGTGATGAGCAGAGGTCCAGATTTTCTGAAGGAGTTATAACGTACTTTTTGCCCAATAAGTCTTAATAGTCTAGTACTTGACTTGACTCAACGCGTTTGACGGGTTTTAGTCAGTTGAAATAGTTAGTTTTAAACGATTTTTAAATTGATTGCGTTAATTTATGGCATCCAAGGCTTGGACATGCTCCATCAAGTTGAAATCGTACATTCTGGCCCAACCTACTAGTTGAGCCAAGTGAATATAGCTAACTAGAAGAGTAGAATCAACCCGGGATAAACTTGAGCATCACAAACTGGTTTAATTATACTGTTTTAGAGGTTTACGAAACAATCCATGTGGGTCATATGCATCCCATTTACCGTATTGAGGGTAGTTCATTCAATTAATTTTGTGATTATTGAATTATGTATGTAATTATGTATGTAGTTATGTATTTATCAAGAAACAAATCATCAACGATCAAGAGACGAATCAAACCCAACGGCTAAAGTTAATCCAACTACGATATCAAACATTCCTCTACTTCCCAAGATTTTAGAATCTTCGTAAACCGTTATCCAACCAAGCTTATTATCGTCTGGTAAATCATCATTAGGATTAACCATATAATATAATCCGTCTCCTCCCTTATAATAGTTACGAATTTCTGCGCCAGCTGCAATATCATTATCAACAGAATTGTGATTAATTTTTTTATCAAGTAATGTTTGTTGTTGTTGTTGTTGAAAACTAAGATGTTTGAATGATTTTAAAAGTCTTTTTCTAGTTTTATTTTCACAAGGTCTAAACATGGCTAGAACTGGTGGGAAATCCTTGGGATTATCATGTTCTTGTAAATAAACTTTACGAGGATCATTAGAATTAACCCTATACTTTAGATGTTGAGAGTCTTCAATATAATTTTGATGAAAATAAATATTTTTCTTACCAATGAATTTAAAGATTTCTTCATCGTCAACATTCTCTGGATTATCTTGATTCAATTTATTTTTTAAACGATTCATTTTACTTATTCTAACTCTTGGAATTGATCCAATATTCCATTTGGTATTATTAAAATCTTTTAATTCAAAATTCTTGAAATTTTCAACTTCGTTATATCGTTTATGACCTCCAATTTGATCAATTGGGATATATTTATAATCAAACTTCTTGGGAATTGATAATCCGTTGAATTTAGGTGCTTGATCAATATCTAATTTATGAATATGCTTAATTACATTATGGTGTAATTTACTCAGTCTTGAAATAGACAAAGTCATATATCCACCTTCTCGTTCTGATTTTTTGGTTATGATCATAATTGGTTCATTTTTTTCACCTTTGTTTTCTTCAAATTTACCTTGACTTAAATTTGGTATGGTTTCAACAGTATTAATATCCCGAAAAATTAAAGTATATCCATTTTTTTTCAGTTTATCTTGTTCATTTGGATATTTAACATCAACATAATAACCAGGAGCATTTCGACAATAAATATGTTTTAAACCAGGATTGGTGGTTAAGTATAAATTTTTGCCAAATTTCAAAATATGATATTTCCAAAATGGTGTTTCTGTTGTATTTATTGATGAGGTTGAGCTTCTTGGTATCGAGTCTTCACTTACTTTATAACTTTTAATGGATGAGGAGCTACTATTATTAAGGGCTAATCGACTTAATGATGAATTTAATGAAAATCTATTTCTTTTTAATCCTGCATCAGATTGTCGATTAGTACTACCTAATCTACCTAATGAAAATCTCTTCATTTTATTTTTCAAAGTTGCCGTTGATTTCATTGATGTTGTGGAAGGAATACGACTCAAATCTTCATTATTATTATTATTAGAGGTTGATTGATCAGTATGGCCATAACTGGAAATGATTGAATTATTATCGAATTCTTCATCATCTAAAGGTTTTGTTTGAGCATGACTACCAGCAGTATGTTCAGTGGTGTCGATTTGATAAAGATATTGTTTATTTGAATCCAAACCATGAGTATTTGGTTGAAAAACTGGTTTAGTATTGTCAGTATCTAATTGATCATTATTTTCTCTAGCGGTGGCAAAACTAGATGGGGTATTATCATTTTTATCAAAATCAACTTCGTGACTATTTGGATTTGGAGTAGCTATTGGGGTTGTTGTAGCAGTGGTATTTGAAACAACAGTCGGCATGTTTGAAGTTGGAGATGAACTTCTTATACTTTGATCTTCGTCTTCTTTTTCGTTATTTTGCAGTCCAATTGGTTGTAAGTTGGGATTGTCGACTCTAAACCGATTAGTAATTGGGGATTTTTCAATATATGAATCAATTGTTGATTCAATATCTGATGAATTACTTTCAGTCTCAACATCCTTAAGTATCGGAGGTTGTACAAATTCGTTTGCCATTCTGTCTCTATCTTATTGATTACTTGTTTTTTTAAAGGCTGTCACGAATCAATTATTGATTAGGTTTTCCACAAAATAATTAAACAAGGTTTTAATACGGTTTTTTAGTCTTATTTTGTTTATGTTTTTGCAAAAAAATTTACTTTTTCAAAGTTTTCAAATCTAAAGACCCAAAAAATACACAAGATTATATCAAGATTTATATAAATAAAGCTTTAATCTCGAATTAGAATGTAATTTGACGGTAGGATTGGGAATTAGGAAGGGAAACCCCAATAACAAAAAAACAAAAAACAACAACAACAAAAAGAAAAAGCAGAACTACTTGCAATTGAGAAAGGGATATTTGATTGTCTTGGAGACTATAAAACCCCTAAATGATTGGGCCAGTACAATTAGTCAACGAAAAACTTTCCAAGAAGCAAACGGTTGTTTTGTTATTCAAGCTTTCCAATTAACAACCTGATAAACTTTCAACAAAAAACAACACAATAAGGCAACTATTTCACTAAATATACAGCAAAAAACAATCAAATAGTCTAAAATTATACTTTTAGAATACGATCTTTATACTAGCAAGTGAAAACAATCGAATTGGAAACAAGTAGCTTGTAAAGGGCTAAACCAAAAGATTTTCAAACTTTTCAATTGTGCCTACGCTTTTTTAGTGTTGTTTTAGTCTCTGTTTTTTTTTTCTGTTTGTTAGTCCTTCACTTTTTCGGGCTTATAGGAGCATGCGATTGCTCCTTCTTCTGCCTTCGTCAAGCTTCGATTACAATTGTAAATGCTTCTGGCCTAGGGTATGTAGGAACGAACGTATGTATATGTAGTGATGCCAAATTAATTTATGAATTAATAATTTATTTCCACTAAGCGAGAAACAATTCAAATGAAAATAAATAAACATTTACCAAAGAACAATCAAGTTCTCCCTATTTACACGTCTGTACGTCAAATCCACTCACCTATGCCAATGACTATTGGTTGAAGCTGTCATCTTATGCGTGCCATGCTTACCAAGGATCTTATGCTGAAAGATCGTTACTTACAGTTGCATTCTATCGTGAAAAAGACAAAAAAAAACCCTCAGGTTGTTGGGTACGGGAGTGGCATAAGCCCTGGGAGTACTTCTAGCAACCTCTTCCTCCTTCTACTGGGTGATATAGCCACCTTTTGCAGCTACCCAGTCCTTCAGTTGGATCATTAGTCCCTCTGGAAGGGTCGTGCGTAAACTTTTCACCAGACGCGTTGGTGTCGAACTCGTTGACCATGTACTGGTAGGAACAGGGGAATTGGTAGTACTTGAAATACGTTGATTGGAGAGGGCTGATACACGTTCGGAGTCGACTGCTAACTAGATAAGAAGGTGTATACTTGTAGTATATTGGGGGGTTCAATAGATATAGATAGAGCCACCAAAGAATACAGAAAAAAAAAAAAGCGAAAACTGGTTTTCTCATCAAAAGTGAAATTTATCAACTTTGAAGCAGATCTTGTTTAGGATATCGATATTGATTGCTTTAACATGAGTGACATGAGTATTCAACATAATGGGGATTCGAGTGCCAATGCCAACGGTAACGGGAATCACCCTGATTCAATTGTTCCTGATAACGAAACTGAAGTATGTACATTTGGGTGAAAAATAATATTTGAAGTTTTGGGATTTTACTAACCAATAGCAATAGTCTCGTCAAGAATCAATAGAGCCAGCTGCTGCCAAAGGACAACAGCCGGCTACCATTACCACTGTAGGAGATGGCGCATCGGTGGTTGCCAATTCCAATGCAGAAACCACCACCAATATAGCTGAAAACAAGGCGAAGTACTTTGTTGAGTCTGATAAGCAAACGTTTGATATTGATGCCACGGTTAAGAGATTCAAATACTTATTGGGATTAACCGGGTTGTTCAAGCACTTTATTGACGCTAAAGTCGAAAAAGATGCAAATTTTGCTCAAGTGATTGAAAAAATCAATCAAGAAGAAAGTTCCAATAAGAAAAGAAGAAAAACTGAAAAGGAAGAAGATGCAGAATTATTACGTGATGAAGAAGATACTGCCAATATAACTGAGTTTAGTGAAAGTCCAAATTATATTCATGGAGAATTAAGACCGTATCAAATACAAGGTCTTAATTGGATGGTTTCACTTTACGAAAATGGAGTTAATGGGTTTCTTTTAGCAGATGAAATGGGTTTAGGTAAAACTTTGCAAACAATAAGTTTTCTAGGTTATTTGAGATACTTGAAAAACATAAATGGACCTCATTTAATTATAGTACCTAAATCAACTTTAGATAATTGGCTGAGGGAATTTGCTAAATGGACACCAGATGTTAGGGTTTTAGTATTACAAGGTGATAAAGATGAAAGAAATCAGTTAATTCAATCAAGATTAATGAATTGTGATTTTGATGTTGTGATAAGTTCTTATGAAATTGTTATTAGAGAAAAGTCTTCATTTAAAAAATTTAATTGGCAATACATTATAATTGATGAAGCTCATCGTATTAAAAATGAAGAAAGTTTATTGTCACAAATCATTCGTATGTTTCATCTGAAAAACCGTTTGTTAATAACTGGTACCCCTTTACAAAATAATTTACATGAATTATGGGCTTTATTAAATTTTATTTTACCAGATATTTTTGGTGAAAGTGATACTTTTGATGATTGGTTTACTAATGATAATGATGATAATATTATAACTCAATTACATAAAGTCTTAAAGCCTTTCTTATTACGTCGTATTAAAGCCGATGTTGAAAAGTCCTTATTGCCTAAAAAGGAATTGAATTTATACGTTAAAATGTCAGATATGCAAAGAAAATGGTATCAGAAAATTTTAGAAAAAGATATCGATGCAGTTAACGGTGCAAATGGTAAAAAGGAAAGTAAAACAAGATTATTGAATATTGTTATGCAATTGCGTAAATGTTGCAATCATCCTTATCTATTTGAGGGTGCTGAACCAGGTCCTCCTTTTACCACTGATGAACATTTAGTTTTCAACGCTCAAAAAATGATAATCTTGGATAAATTATTGAAAAAATTTCAACAAGAAGGTTCAAGAGTTTTAATATTTTCTCAGATGAGTAGAATGTTGGATATTTTGGAAGATTATTGTTATTTTAGAGAATTTGAATATTGTCGTATTGATGGTCAAACTGATCACGCTGATCGTATTAATGCAATTGATGAATATAATAAACCTGGTCTGGAAAAATTTGTATTTTTATTAACAACTAGAGCTGGTGGTTTAGGTATTAATTTAACTACTGCTGACATTGTTATTTTATTTGATAGTGACTGGAATCCTCAAGCTGATTTACAAGCAATGGATAGAGCTCATAGAATTGGACAAACAAAACAGGTTAAAGTTTTCAGATTTGTTACTGAAAATGCAATTGAAGAAAAAGTTTTAGAAAGAGCTACTCAAAAATTAAGATTAGATCAATTAGTTATTCAACAAGGAAGAAATAATGCTAACGTTAATAACAATCTTAGTAATTCAAAAGATGAATTATTAAATATGATTCAACATGGTGCAAATGAAATGTTTCAAAATGAAACCAAGAATGATGAAGATATTGATATTGAAACGTTATTAAGAGATAGTGAACAAAAAACCAGTGAATTAAATAAAAAATATGAATCATTAAATTTAAATGCATTACAAAATTTTAGTAATAACGATGAATCAGTTTATGAATGGAATGGAGAAAATTTTAAGAAGAAAGAAGCAAAAGCAATAAGTAATATTGGGCATGGATGGATTAATCCAGGTAAGAGAGAACGTAAAGAAAATTATTCAATTGATATGTACTATAAAGATGTATTAAATACTGGGGGAAGAACTGGGCCAGCCATTAAAAGTGGACCCAAACCACCAAAACAATTAAATATATATGATCATCAATTTTACCCCCATAAATTGATTGAATTATATGATTTAGAAAGAAATTATTATAAAAAACAGACCAAATATGTTGTACCATTAAAAGCAGGTAAAGAAGATACTTTAAAACAAAGACAATTAGAACAAAAGATTGAACAAGAAGAAATTGATAATTCAAGACCATTAACTGAAGAAGAAAAAGCTTTAAAAGAAGAATTATTAAAACAAGGATTTAATGAATGGAATAGAAGAGATTTCCAACATTTTATATCATTGAGTATAAAGTATGGAAGAAATTCAATTAAATTAATAAGTACTGAATTTGAAGATAAAAGTGAAGAAGAAATTAGAGAATACGCAAATAAATTCTGGACCAATTATGAAGAAATTGAAGGATATGAAAGATTTATAAATCAAATTGAAATGGGAGAAGAAAAAATATTAAAAGTTAAATTACAAAAAGAAAGTTTACGTCGAAAATTAAGTCAATATAAATATCCGTTACAAGAATTAGTTTTGAAAAATCCTCCAGCAACCACTAATAAGCGTATTTTCAGTGAAGAAGAAGATCGGTTTTTATTAGTACAGTTATATAAGTTTGGATTAGATAGACCAGATATTTATGATAGAATTAGAGATGCAATTCGAGAAAGTCCATTATTTGAATTTGATTTCTTCTTTCAACTGAGAAATAGTTCAGAATTATCAAGAAGATGTACCACGTTATTATCATGTATATTAAAAGAAATGCAACCACCAAACGTTGATAAACGAAAATTAGAAGAAACTTCAAATAATAATAAAAATAATAAAAAAATTAAAAAATAGCTTTTTAGTCTTGATTTAATAAATTTATAATATGATTTTCAAAACTTAATGGTGTAGTTTCGCTCATGTATCTATTAACAACGAAACCTTTTCTATTTATAAGAAATTTTTCAAAATTCCACCGTACTCCTTCAAAACCAATTGGTGTTTTACATTTTTTCTTCATAAATGTATATAATTTAGAAGCTTCTTTTCCATTGACATTAACTTTTTTCATTATTGGGAAGGTAACATTGAACTTTTTTCTGATGAACCTCGAAGTCTCTTCATCATTAAGTGGTTCTTGGTTTGCAAATTGATTGCAGGGGAAGGCCAATATTATTAATCCTTTATCAAGGTATTTCTGGTATAATTTTTGTAATTCAATGTATTGGGGTGTAAATCCACATAAACTAGCAACATTGACTATTAGTAGAACCTTGTTTCGATACTTGGACAAGGGAACTTGATTCCCTTGGCAATCTTCCACGGTCATGTCGTAGATAGTGTCGTCTGTCATTCTTGGTTGACAAGGAGTTAGTGATGCTTTGATTGAAAACTTCATTTCCATAGTACTGTATATTAATCTTTTTTCACTCCATCAGGCTATCCACGAGATTATACGGTTACAGGACATACAGGTATTTCGCAAGCACTATGAGCAGGGCCATACCTACCGTGACCATAATCCCGTTCTAACCGGCAGTACATACTACAGCATACCATATACGTAATATACATATGAACTGACCAGCCATATACTCTCAAACCATCCATTAGCTATTGTATACTAAGATATGGACTATGTATATACACCATTAACCCAGACGGTTATTCTATACTATAAGAGAACACACTGCTTCGAACTGTGCTATCTGAAGAGTGGAACTCTTATTGTACCGTACTATCTATCATTTATTGTACAACAGTATCATTTATTGTAGTGTACTATCTTTTATTATAGTGTACTATCTTATTGTAGTGTACTATCTTATTATAGTGTACTATCTTATTGTAGTGTACTATCTTTTATTGCAGTGTACCATACTATACTACACTACTATCATTCACCGTACTATACTATCATTCACCGTACTGTACTATAATATACTATACTATACTATCAAATTATACAAGGCTATCATTTACTGTACTAAACTATCATCTATTGTACAACACTATCATTCATTGTACTACTTTATCTTTCACTTTATCAATCATTGTACTACTTTATCTTTCACTTTATCAATCATTGTACTATCATTTAGTTGATCATTTATTATACAAGGTTATCATTCGCTTTATTACACTATCAGTATACCATACCATACAATTATACAGATCTTTTACTATTTCATCTCAAACCGTCTAACTTACTTCCTCAAGACTGTTATTCCCTTTAACCATTCCTATAATCATACTAATACTTCCATATACGCTATAACAAGAGATGAGTGCTTCAGCTGATACAATCTTATACTGTACATACTACAGCAGCTTCCGGGACACTCCCTGAATTGTACGCTGATTGTAATTGTACCGTGATTGTAACTGTACGGTGATTGTAATTGTACTGTGATTGTACGTAATGCCATTACCCCGTCACCTACTTATCCCCTGGCTCCCCACAGAACAAACACCGAGTCCATCACCCCATCTTAGTATATAACCAACCGATCGTACGATCACGTAGCGACGGTGCCTCCGTAAACCAGTGACTCCGGGTGTTTTCATTTTAACTCATTTTAGTGTCAGAAGGGCAAAAATTTTTATTTTTTTTTTTTTTTTACTTCATTATCACTTTTAATTCTACAACAAGCTTATCTTCTGGGATGAACCAAGGACAGGATGTCGTTTAAAGTAAACTGGAACTCGCTAGAAACCGACTCGTTGAGAAACTGGACTAAGGATCTACTCACCGACGCTTTGAATAGCGGGAAACGTCCTAATATATTAGCATCAAATATTCAAATAAAAGATTTAAATTTTGGATTGAGCCCTCCAAATTTTGAAATATTAGAGATTGGGGAGTTGGCTAAGGATCGATTCAGAGGGATATTTAAGATAAATTACGACGGAGACTTTCATTTGACCTTGCATACCAAGGTACAAGCCAACCCGTTGAAGATCTATAGTGACAACTCATTAGAGAAAGAAATCAATCAGGATTGCCATAATTTCACTACTCCGGACTTTTTATTGTCCAATGAAGCATTCAACATCCCGCTTGATTTGAAGTTAAGTGATATCAAGATCAATGGGATTGGGATTATTGTTTTTTCGAAAACAAAAGGATTGACTTTAGTTTTCCGAAACGATCCACTAGATTCGATTAAAGTCAGTTCTACCTTTGATACCGTACAAGTATTGGCTAACTACTTACAGAAACAAATAGAAAATCAAATACGAGACTTGTTTAGAGAAACCTTGCCAACGTTGATCCATAAACTATCGTTGAAATATACTCTTGTTAATGAATCCACCATCAACGATTTATATAAACAACAACAAAAGAAAGAAGAAGAAGTGAGAGAAAAAGATGCCGAGGATAGCGAGGATCTGGAAGATGATGAATTGTTAGAGTTCCAACAATCTTTTTCTCCAAATAACTTGATGAAAATATCCTCGATCTTCAATTCAAGAGAAAGCTTAAAATTAAATATTCCAAAATTCAAAAAAACTATTCAAAGATGTCATCTAGATAAATATTGTCAAGATATTTCCTTACCTAACTTGGTTAATTCATTATACACCAACTTGAACTTATCAAATCAAGATTTATTACTTAATAATCATAATTTGAATGGGATCCCCATCAATATGTTATTGGGCCATGATTATAACAAGGTCGATAATATTTTGAAAGAAATTAGTTTGATCCAATCAAATAATTATAATACTACCAATTCCAAAAATTCAATTCCCATCAGACCTAAGAGAAGAAAGATCAAAATCAAGAAGAACACCAATACAAAAGATCACCAGCCAGTTTCCTTACCTCCTCCTCCTCCTCCTTCTCCTAAGGAACACTTGGTCCACCCGGTACCAGTTAAGGGTAATGTGATTGGATTGGGCTTGGGCCATAATGAAGTTAAACCTTTCGAAGTCATCAACGACGTCAAGTTGGAAAAACATCAACCTTCTCCTAAATACAAACCAAGTGATAAACTACTAAATGAATTGAAAAACTACAATTCTTTCAATGATGATAAACTATTCAAACAAATTAAAAGTTATAATAACCAATTATTGAAGGAAAAACTAAATAGATCTCTTGGTTTGGACCTTCCTCCTCCTTACCAATCCTAGTTATGACTAATGTGCTAATGTGTTTTACTGTACGTTCTACTGTAGTATTCTGTACGCTTTAAGGTTGTCATTGTAGACCTAATCCTCAGTGTTTACGTTTTAATCGCATCAAATCGCTAAAAAAAGAAGTGAACATCAAGTAAAGAAAAAAAATGTTTTAAAAAAAACACCAAATCAAATATCAACTACTCTTCATTACTCGATCCAAGATGGCCTTTGGAAGCTTTGCTGATGTGTGTAATAGAACCGCGTTCCCGCTCTGCTCGGTGGTGGGTGCAGTCAACCAGTCATCCTATTTCACTCGGGGGATCGTTCCAACTTGTTATGCCAGATCAGTTGAATTGGCTAACACAATGATTTTTCAAATTGGTACCGCTTTTGTTCATTTTGGTGGGTTGGTAATCTTATTGATTATCATCTTCAACGTTCGTGCCAAGTACACCGCCATTGGTAGAACTGAAATGTTATATTTTTTCTACTTGTTCATTGCTCTAACTATAAGTTCTTTAGTGGTGGATTGTGGTGTTAGTCCTCCAAGTAGTGAAAGTTATGCTTATTTTGTAAGTTTACAAATTGGTTTTGCTAGTGCTGTTTGTTCTTGTCTTTTATATAATGGTTTACTTTGTTTCCAATTCTGGGAAGATGGCTCGAAAACTTCAATGTGGTCCGTGAGGTTAATTACCATCATTTGGGGGTTTATCAATTTTATCATTAGTTTAATCACTTTTAAGGGTTGGGATACTGCTTTGGATGATACTAAAACTGAAACCTTGTTCATCTTTACCTTTGTCATAAATGCAATCATTTTAGCTGCTTATGTCATTTCTCAAGTCATATTGGTGATTTTCGCTTTAGACTCTTACTGGCCCTTGGGTGCTATCATCTTAGGGCTATTCTTCTTTGCTGCTGGTCAAGTCTTAGTTTATGGTTTTAGTGATAAAATTTGTGAAGGGGCCACCCATTATATCGACGGGATCTTCGTGGCTTCAGTCGCTAATGTCTTCACCATCATGATGGTCTACAAATACTGGGATATGATCACTACTGATGATTTGGAATTCTCAGTTGCAAACGTGGAACATGGTGTTAATGCCTTTGGTGAAGACGAAAAAAGACAGTCAATGTTCTTTTAATCTCTTTCTTTGCATCTAAAACTTTTTCTTCCTTCTTTCCTATTCAATTAGTTATCATTTATTTATATATAATAGCGTCTTGAAACTCGGTTTCTGCGCCCTGGTCAACTGTACTTCTAGCTACTGTAATTACTCTTATTTGTTTATTTATTTATTTATATCTTTTTTTTTTTTTTTGTGGTGCACGGGTGGATTTGGGGTTGGAGATCACTGAGGAAGTCAGGAATGGGAAAACTTAAACGAATAAGTATAATCTTCTTTAAACCACCAGAAAGTATAAGACGACAATGTCTAATCCAGTCTCGAGTGGCTCCAACGGGGGCGGGCTTAACATCAGTTTCAATGATTCTGCTAATTCAAACGCTAGTAGTAGCGCTGGTACTAATCAGCCGCCCAAAAGTCCAAATGCTAATTTGAATGCTTCTACTAATTCGAGTTCAAGTAATAAAGAGATCATTAGTGATTTGAACCAATCTCAGGATTCAGAGTCGGCTAAGTTGTTGGAACTGGAAAGAATACAAGGGGTCTTGAATAGTGACGGGTCGTTGGATTTGCTTCTAAACCGCTTGAAACAAAGTATCACTACTGGAGATGAATTTGCTAAATATATAAAGAAAAGAGCGTTGATTGAAGATGATCATTATAACCAATTGAAGAAATTTGCTCTGATCACTAGAACTTCAATGAAGACATCTCAAAAAATTAAAAATGATTCTTTTAGTACTAAATTAGATCAAATTATTGAATTTGATGAAAAATTATTCAATGTTGGTTCTTCATACGTCAAGGCTTTAAACGTTATGTATGATGAGTTAAGTTCTTTATGTCAAACCATTAGTAGGTCAAGAAAATTGATCAAAGATGAAGGTAAAAGAAAAGAAAAAGAATGTATTGACTCTATAATGGCTGCTGAAAAGGCTAAACAAAAATATCATCATTTATGTGATGATTTAGAAAAATTGAAAACTTCTGATCCAAATAAGAAATCTTTTTCTTTGAAAAATAAGACGGTCGAACAACAAGAAGACGATTTACAAAGAAAAGTAGATTTGGCTGATCAAGATTATAAATCAAAAGTTAATACTTGCAAGAAATTAAAAGATGAAATGTTAATGATTCATAGACCAACTAATTCTAAAAAATTGAAAAATTTAATCTTGGAAACTGATATTGCCTTGAATGTTCAATTACAAAAATTCGCAACTTGGAATGAAACTTTAATTATGAATTCAGGGGTTTTAATCAGTCCTTTACAATCAAGTAAACAATCAATGAAAGCTTTGGCTTCCTCTATTGATAATGAAAAAGATTTATATCAATATTTAATTAAATTCGAAAAACAACCAACTAATAAATCATTAGTACCAGTTGATTACGTGGTTCATCCTTCTTTAGCAAGAAATCAAAAACCAATTTCAAATAAACCATTTTTAAATAATAACTTACAACCAAAACAAGCAAATAATACCTTACCTTCTCCAAATCGTAATCAAGATATGTCAAATAATACCTCCAATCAAACCAAACCAATTGCATCTCCAAATCCTTCATTTTACGAAAATAATCATAATTCCAACCATGATGATCAAAGTAATCTTACTTATAATTCATTAGATCCTGCTAGTAATGCAAATACTCCTGATTTAAATGGTCCTAAATCTTTGACAAGTCAAATGAATCATTTGTCCCAACCCACCTTTGGTGTATCGATTGAGGATGTTATACAATTTGCCGGTATAGACAACGTTCCCTTGGTTGTTAAAAAATGTATTGAAATCGTTGAATCTTATGGTTTGGATATCGAGGGAATCTATAGAACAAGTGGTAATAAAGCAACAGTACAACATTTAAGAGAATCTATCGATAATAAATTCACTAATTATCTTTTAATTGGCAGCAATATCGATCCTTCAAATATATTGGATGCAGATATCTATTGTGTTGCATCTTTATTGAAACTTTATTTGGCTTCTTTACCAGAACCATTATTAACAAGAGAATATTATCAATCTTTTATCGAAACCGTTAAAGCTTCTGATGAAACATATATCGCTAAAAAATTACATCATTTGGTCTTCAATTTACCAGATGGTGCATACTTCACTTTAAGGGCTTTGATTTTCCATCTCAATAAAGTTGCCGCTCATCAGCATCTAAATAGAATGTCAGCAAAATCTTTGGCCATCATTTGGGGACCGGCACTTTTAAATGATAATTCAATGAGCCCTCAAGATTTGAGCTATAAGAGTAAAGTCGTTGAAGAATTAATGTTGATTGCTAACGAAATTTTCGATACTGAAGATTAATTCAGTCTATATATTCTTTTATTTTTTTATTCCCCTTTTCTATTTTATATTCTTGTTTTCTGTTTGTTTCGTCTTTCTTCTCCTTTCCTTGTTCTTTTTCATTTCATTTTTCATTAAAGTTCCAGTTTTCACCTATATATATTTTACACTTTAATTAATAACTTTCTAAATAAACAAAAAAAATAAGTATATTACATTTATCAATACATTAAATAAGTTGGCTTATTATTATGTCCGTTCGAACTTTTATCCCTTCCGTTCTTTGAATTCCCATCACCGCTGTTGCCATTATTATTATTATTAATATTATTATTATTGTTGTTGTTGTTGTTGTTGTTGTTGTTGATGTTGTTGTTGTTGTTGTTGTTGTTGTTGTTGTTGTTGTTGTTGTTGTTATAATTATTACCATTATTGTTGATCTTCCCAAAATTGAATCTTGGTGGCTTGATCACTTTATTCATATTCTTCATTTTGAAGTTATTCTTATAAGCCGATTCTTTTTCTTGCTTTTTCTGTTCAAGTTCTTCAAGTTCTTTCTCTCGTTGCATCTTTTCTTCTTCTAATATCTTTACGTAATCTTCATCACTTATTCCTTCTAGTTTTCTCTTGATGTCTTTCAATTCTATTCTCAAAGTCTCGTGGAACTCGGGCGAGTCGATTATCTTTTCTTGGATATCCTTATCCACTATACTCAACAAACTATTCGTGTTATTACTATTAATACCTCTCTCCGTATTGCTTCTATCCTCATTCTTGCTTAAACGTTGATTAATAATCTCCCCTTGGATCAATGCTCCCATCTTCCCCTTATTCTTCATGAGTATCGAAGGATCATTTTTCACCTTGTTTTCAACCATTAGCCTTAACTTCAATAATAAATTGGAATGGGTTTCCGATTGCTTGAAATTTTCTAATAACTCCTTTCTTTGCTGATCAAATGATCCATTTTTTTTATAAACTGTAGTTAGGTTCTTATGGTCGGTTATTTTAACGGAGCCTTCTCTCAGGGTCCCATTCTCCTTAGTTTCTCTAGGAGCCATGTTCACAGTTGATATTTCAGAGTTATATATATGTATGTAATGGTTTTTTTTTTTTGTTACTTTATTCTCAAACTTCAGTGCATAAAAAACGGAATCAGAGCATATCAATATCTTGAAAAACACGATCTTCAAGCTATTTGACGAAGCGGATAGCTGCTATAAACGGAACACATGACTGAAGACATCGAGATAAACAAGAATGTCCTTAGCCTTGGGGATTCGCCTTTTGGGGCATCCCTGTTGGTGGTAACTGCATCACATTTGAGTCCTCTACATCCCAGATCGGATCAACATAAGAATCAGCATAAAAGGATTAAACCAAACTTAGCTCATCCTAAAGAAGAAATATTGTCTAGCTCTAATGAAGAGGAAATTAACCGTTTCATTGAATGTACTCTTCATGAAAAGCCGCTTGGTAGAAGTTATCAATCATGTTATCAAAATATTCGATGCCTTGCTTCTAGAGGCCGAACACAACAGACAATGATACTGGATAAACTTTACAATAGTGTTGAATCGTATTTCAAGGAAGTTGAACTTCTGAAATGGGTTGAAGTACTTCAAAATGATGAGCTAATTGAAATAGTTCAAAATCTAGTTTTACTATTCAGCAATTGGGATCGCAAATTGAAAACTCTATTTAAAGTATTCAGCTTCGTGGCTTCTTTCATAAGCCAAAAGAAAGGTGGTAATATAAAGGTTTTCGGCTTCGATCTTATATTGAAAAATTTTTACGATTGTAACGAAGGAAGCGAAGAGGAAAGGGCGAGAGAGGAGAAAATCATCCGTGCAACTTATGGTATTCTTCGGCTATATAGGCAATATGCTTGCATGAGAGGTGATTCTCCAATTGGAGATCTTGTGGAGAAGTATTTGATGTTCGTCAAGCAATTGGGTACTAATGGTAAACTCGTAAGTAAGTTAATTCATAAGTTTCGTGAAGAGGACTATCAAAGAATTTTAAGTACATGGGAGGGAAACTATATAAAGCATTGTCTTATTATTTTTTCGAGGGAAACCGACTTACTACACAAGTCTGGGTTAGATCTTAATGGAATCACCAAAGACATCTACCAATTGAAATTCAATTTAATATTCGAAGATTTTTCGGTATCATTAGATAAAGGATTGCCTGAGCTTATTGATAATGGTTCATACGAAGAAGTGACACA
Organism: Hyphopichia burtonii NRRL Y-1933; assembly: GCF_001661395.1. Lineage (NCBI taxonomy): Eukaryota > Fungi > Ascomycota > Pichiomycetes > Serinales > Debaryomycetaceae > Hyphopichia > Hyphopichia burtonii. The sequence goes on from NW_017963728.1 coordinate 1,158,474, forward strand.
TTTATCTAAAATGTGTGAAGAAGCTGATGAAAGATCCTCTTTAAACACACAAAAAACATTTGCATTTTCGTGGAGTAAGATTATTGGAGTAAGATTACAATCAATGATAGATGAGTACAAAGGATATGGGGTGACACAAGCAAATCCTTTGGCTTTAATAAACAACCTCACAAAATACATGGAAGACCAGCAGGAAAGTTTGAAACAGTTTCTCCCGGTGAAGCAGTCTCCAAGCTATACCCTTCAAAAAGTTGTGGAAAAGAGAGATTATTATGAAGAGTTCATTTTTGAATTCAGAACAGTTGTAAACAAATTTTTCATTGATAAAAATAACAATACTTTCATAATGCAACAATTATGTAAATTTTGTGATTTACATTTGAGATCGAGTAATTTATCAAAATCAAGTGAATTCATTAAAAGTTTTGCAACAATTTTCAAAAGTCTTGGTAATAAAACGGATTTTCTCACCTTATATAAAAGAGATTTATCAAAAAGATTATTACTCAATAGATATCGTGACTTGGAATTGGAAAAAGCTATGATAAATGAATGTGCTAGACACGTTGGTGATGATGATAGTATAGTTGAATTGAAAGGAATGTTTGATGATCTCGAGAGCTCGACAGCAAACTATAGTCATGTTGAATCGATCGATGATCAACTTGGTATTGAGTTCAATGCATTAGTTTTGAATAAGAAGAATTGGCCGGACGTACCCAAAAATGATTTCGAACTTAATATCCCTAATAAACTTCATAATGTGTTAAATGAGTTTGACAGCTATTTCAAAAACCAAGGAGAAAAAGCAAAGGGTAAGATACTTGATTGGACTAGTTATAATTTGCATCAATTGGTTTTGAGGGCATCTTTTAATCGAGGAGATAAGGACTTAGTAATCAATTTACTTCAGGCAGTCGTTTTATTACTATTTGAAACCGACGATCGCATTGAGTTTAATAAAATTGCATCTACCACTAATATAGAAGAAAGATTTTTGAAAAATGTTTTATCAAGCTTCTGTACAGAAAAGTATAAGATATTGATTCATGATCCAACGACTAATACTTACACTTATAATAGATTTTTCACTGACAAATCCGATCGAATCAAATTACCTCTATCTAGGGATAAAAATGCCGCTAAGAAGAATTCTAACGAAAGCATAATGAGCTTAGACGCTGAAAAGCTCTCCAAAAATCGAGAATCCGAATTCCGATGTACTATAATTAAAGTGATGAAAGCAGAAGAGAAAATCATGTACTCCGATCTTTTAGCCAAAACAATATCAATTGTTGAGAAAAGATCACCAGTGACAATTCAAGATATCAAGAAGCATATCGAAGTTTTGATCAATCAAGAATATATCGAAAGACAACCCGATGGCCAAACTTTAGTCTATATTCCTTGAAACTCAATCTCTACATCTTTATTATAAGTAAACGTTTATTATTCTTAGTTATGCGAATGAATAGACCGGAAATGAAATGAATTGATGGATAAATAGAAGTGTTTTAAATATACAATTTGATTAGATTGGAATATCTTCTGGATCTGGATTGTAAACCCAGTGTTCACCAAAAACTGGAATCTTAGAGTAGAAGGTGTTTTGGAATAATGGAATACCTTCAGTGAAGGTAGCAATACCACCAGCAACGGCACCTCCCCATAAGGCCAAGTTTGGAACGTAAGATTTAAGAAGAGGAATGTTTAAACCAGCAACTGATTTAACAGTTTTGTAAGCAGGACCTTTAACATACTGCAAAAGTTAGTATTGGTTGGTTCGGTGTTTTTCCCATCTCTCTATACATACTGAAACCATTTTGAATGTGTAACTACTTAGTCTTATCTTGTCTAGTAACTAAGTTTTGATATTTTCATCTCAGTTTCTAGCTCGCTCAGTGTGAAAATTTAGTATTCGGGTTCAGCTATTGGTTGAGAAGAGAATTGGGTTTCGCACACCACTATAAACTACCTACTATACTCTACAACTACTAATCTTTAATAAATAAATATGCATGTGTATTAAAAAAGCGTATGATTGAATAAGGCTAGTATCGAAATGAAAGGAACAAGTAGGATGGAATAAATAAGACTCGTGATGTTATCATAAGTGAAAAAAATAATAAAAAACAAAAAAAATTGAATTTTTGCAATTTTTATCAGATACGTTAACGATTCATAGGTTGCTTAACAAGCATCGGATTGCGAGAGAATGTAATCGACGGTTTGACCAACGGTTTTCAAGGAATCCGCTTCTTGGTCTGGGATTTGGATATTGAATTCATGTTCAACTTCCATGATCACTTCAACAACATCTAAAGAGTCCAAGCCCAAATCACCGATGTATGAGCTTTCGTCCTTGATTTCGGTGGCCTTGACTTTGTTGTAGCCTTCTAAAAGTTCCAAGATTCTTTCTCTGGCAATATCTTTAGTTAATGGGGGGAAACCGGCATAAGTACGAACAAATGATTGGTTTATGGTGGCTGGCGAAATCACCTGTTTTCTGGCAACTGGGGCCATTGGGGCTCTGACGGATCTTAATAAAGCTGTTCTAAACATCTTATAGCTAATGGTAGTTCAACTGGTCTTCAACTGAATTGACTAATGGCCATTATGATGTTTTTCAGTGGTTGAAAAGCACGAAAAAACCTTCGCTCAAGGTGGTTTTGGCGCGACATTTCACGGTGGAAGAACTACTTTTCGGTGATTCGCGACATTTGTGCTCCACGACATTTTGAACCATCCAAAAATTTTCACCTTTTTCAACCTTTTAAAGCATTACCTTATAGCGTTATTACCTTGATAACAGGAGGATGTTCAGATCTGTGTTGAAAAACATTAGGCCCGCGGTTGCCCCATCCGCTGGTTTGGCCAGAAGCACACCAATTAGCTCTTATCTCCAATCTATACGTACCAATATTCCAATAGTTAATACGATCTCCCAGCAGCAAAAAAGATATGCAACATTAAATCAAATAAGAAAAGGTAAGCATGACACTCCGGTGAAGGAGTCCAAGTCCAAGTCTCCAGATTTGGAGGAAAACCCATTCAAAAAGGGAGTTGTGGTGAGAGTTATGGTGTTGAAACCAAAGAAACCAAATTCGGCTCAAAGAAAATGTTGTCGTGTTAGATTAACTAACGGTAAAGTTGTTTCAGCATTAATTCCAGGTGAAGGTCATAATTTGCAAGAACATAATATTGTTATGATTAGAGGGGGTAGAGTGCAAGATTTACCGGGGGTCAAGTATCGTTGTGTTAGAGGAGTTTACGATTTAGCCGGGGTTGCTAATAGAGCTACTTCAAGATCTAAATATGGGGTTAAAATGCCTAAACAATAATCAAATTCATTAATGTATATATGTTATACTGTAAATAGAGTCTAATAAGAAACAGAAAAGAAAAGTATATGTATTAAACTCTACCAATATCGAATCTTTTACCGCTAGCGGTTTTTCTATTTTCAATAAGTTTACCATCATCATCAACATTTTCAGGTTTAGCTCTATTCAAAATCTTCAAAAACTCCTTCACTCTGAATCTCATTCTTGAATGCATGTAAGCTTTTGAACATTTAATGTGATAATGGAAGTAATTTCTAAAAAATTGAATATGAGAAATACAATTATCTCTTCTATCACCTTTAACAAGATGTCTTGGGAAAAGAACAAAAGTAACATAACCTTTGTTATCGTTGTTTTTATTGCTGACGACATTTTGAATATCTAAAGGAGGTTCCTTATGGGAATATAATACTTGGGGAGCAGTTTGAACTGATCTTTTTCTTGCATCAACAAATTCTTGTAAGAAAACTTTACCAAAAATTTTATCGGTTTCATCCTGGAAAATAGTAGAGAAAATAACAGTAACTCTATCAAAAGATGGCTTAATGTAGATACTTTCTTCAGATCCACGGTAATTGATCACTAAGATTGGTTCATTTGTTAATTCTAATTGGACATCTTCTGAATAAGTATTCAAATTAGCATATTTATTACTTAATTCATCAAATCTATTGAAAGCTTTTTCAAAAGCAGAAGCAATAGAGTGTCTTTTCAAAAATGATAATTCACTAATTAATTGTAATTTTGATTCTTCCGATTCATTAATTATATCATCAACATTTAAAACTAATGAATAATTATATCCCCCTTCAATATCATTATTGCTTAAAATTGTCAATGATTGAAAGTGGGAATATTTCCCGTTTAAGTATTCAATAACTCCGTATTTCACTAAATCTTCCCAACATTTCAAATATATTGAAATTAACAATATATTTTTATTATCTGGTAATGTGGAAATATGATAGGTTGTAAAATCAAAATCGGTGATTATTCTGTCTAACGATTTTGAATTCTCCGTTTCCGGGAATAACTTTTCGGTTAATGTTTTCTCAATCAACAAATTCTTCTGTTCAATTTGTAACATGACTCAATGATTTAATCAATTCAATTGATATGGTAATCGTTTTGCTCTTTTATCACCAGGGTTGACTACGTTTTTCTATTTTTTGCCTGAGTGTTGTTCAATAAACCACACCCGTACATCCGCATCATGTGACCATATTCAACATTTGCAAATTTCATTTTATTACAACTTTCTACAAAAGCTTTTTATCTAAATGTTTATAAGTATATATACTAGAGACATGTAATGTCGAAGCGCATAACAGGAATGCAAAGGTATGAACATGGATTTAGAGACAAAAAAAAAAGTATAAAAAAAAATGGAAAAAAAAGTGGAAAAAAAAAAAAAAACTATATATGAAAGGAGAAGAATCATTAAATCTTTAAAGTGATTCGATTAATGAGCTTCAGTAAGGAGGTTTAAACAATGTTCATCTAAATCTTCTATTTTGTTGAGGCAATCCACCTCTATGTAAGGCAGGAGCATTAACTTTATTTTTCAATAAGGTATGAACATTTTCTCTTGCATTTGGATTAGCACCAGCAAGAGGAATGGTACCTTTTTTAACATTCGATAAGTTTGGTTGTTTTTTATGACTATTAGATCTGGATAATTTCTTTTCTTTTTCTTCTTGTAATTCTTTAACTTTTTCGGTGACAATTTCACTCATTTTAGGATCAACATTACGATATTTAATTAACCAAGGGTGGTTTAATAAAGTATCATAAGAAGGTCTTAAATCGGGATTTTTATTCAAACAAGATTTGACAAATAATTGAGCTTCTTTTGAAAAACGTTTCGAATCTAATTTTGGAGGATCACCATCAACAATGGCACTTAGTTGACTGAAAATATTATCGTAAGTTTCTGCAGGATAAGGATAATGACCAGCAGCAATTTCTAAAATGGTTAAACCCAAGGACCAAATATCCGATTGAATTGAATAAGTAGAATCATCTGGATTAACCGACTTAATTCTTTCAGGAGCCATATAACTTTGACAACCAATATTAGTTTTAGCTAAAGAAGCAACTAAATTACCACTTACCCCAAAGTCACATAACTTAACTTTACCTAAGGTATTAATTAAGATATTTGTTGGTTTAACATCACGATGAATAATATTATGCGTGTCCTTTAATTCTTTTAAACCTCGAATGACACATTCGGTGATATAAGCCAAACAAGGTTCACTAGTAACACCAACGTCTTTGGTATAAATTTTATCTAAAGAACCACCATCCATATGTTCCATACACATATAAACTGCACCTTCAACGAAAAATGCCCCATAAAAATCAACAATGTAAGGAGAATCACATTTATGTAAGATTTCCAACTCCATTAAAATCTGAGTGAATTTGTTTTCATCCAATTCCAAACGAACTTCCTTCATGGCCATGGTTACGCCAGTTGGTTTATGTAAGACTTTGGAAACTGTACCATAATTACCGTGGCCTATTTCGTCCAAAAATTCCAATTCATCCAAAGAAATTCTAAATGACGAGCCGGACGAAAAATCAACCCCTTTTGAATGCAAAGAAGCTTTACCGGCAAAATTAAGCGATCCTGATTTGATATCAACGTATTTTGAATAATTTGCAAATAATCCGTGAAGTTGCTGTTTTTTCGAATCGGCACTATTCGATTGGTTTGAATTGGGTAATGGTTTCGAATCAAGATTTGTTTGAGAAGAATTTGAAGATGAAGAAACAGAAGAAATATCCGACGTATTCCCAGAGTTGTTCCCGGTTAAATCAGATAAATTCAACGACAAATTTTTTGGTTTTCTACGTTCAGATAATTTTCGGTTTAACCCAGAAGTTGCGACATCGTCATTACCGGAATTTGAGTCTTGTTGAGGGGATTGGTTTAAGTTTAAATCTGGCATTGATATCTTCATTCCTCTTCTTTGACTCAAAGAAGGTTTTTTGCTCAAGTCAAACGCTTGTGCTTTATCCGGACTAAAAGGTAATCGATTGATTGGGTTGGTTGGATTGGTTGGGGTTGTTGCGCCCGAAGGAAATTGGTAGCTTTGTTGACGAGGAGAATTAGGTAAGGGAGAAGGAATCAAATCCTTAGCGGCAGCGTCACTCTGAGAAAGTGATCTTTGAGAATAATCTGGATGTTGAGCAGAAGGTGACGTGTGGGCCGAGTGTTGAGGAGATTGTAACGATTGGCCCACGGTTTGGTCCAAGTTGGGGGCACTCATAGAACTAAAGTTATTAATGGGGGGAGAGTTGGCATTCGATGGCGGTGGTTTATTGATACGATTCTGTTGAAATGCTTTTATTCTAGCCTGAATATCACTAGATAATTGCCCATGACTAGATGAAATTGGTGGGGAATTCGACTCCTTAGGAGAATTGATCGAAAGCTGGTCAATGGCTGAAGTAACCGCATCCCGGTTATTGGAATTAGATGAACTCATCTTATATTTAGGACTAGCCGTATGATTATCGTTATTTTCGTTAGACATTGATCGTGAGAAAAGGGATTTTTCTATGGAAAGCCACGCTGGATTTCTATAATTGAAGTGAAAAATACAGAAAGTAGATAATAACGAACCTACTAAACCCACTATATGAACCCACTATAAGAAACCACTATAAGAAACCACTATAAGAAACCACTAATTAAACAAACAAAACCAAATGAACAAAAAAAAAACCAGTAAAAAAAAAAAAACCAAAAAAAAAAAAAACCAAAAAAAGACAGCAACGGTGCACACTAATTAATGTAAAAGGGGAAACGCAGCAGGATCAAGTAGCAAAAGTATTAGCCTGGAGAATCAGGAAACAATATAATTAACTAGAAAGTGGGAATGGTAAAACAGTAACGTAAGGAATGACTGACTGACTAGTTATAGCTATGATTCAAAGAAAAGAAAAGAAGTATTGGCCTGTTTTTTTTCCTTCCCTTTTTAAAGAAAGAGAAAAAAACTGAGAGGGTCGCCCGTTTGACTAACAAAAGGGAAAAAAACAAAAAAAAAAAAAACTTTTAAATTGGTAAAAGGGACGAAAACCAAAACAAAAATCTATTTTAAAAGCTGGAACAAACCCAAAGATTGCTTTGGTTTAGGGTTAGCTTAGAGGATTGTAGGGGGATGTAGAGGCTTATTGGGTGTTTCATCGCATCACGTAAAGCGGTCCCAGACAGTCTGGAGGACGAGTAGGAAGATCAGTTGATACTGCGCCTAGGAAAGAGTAGCCAGACAAGTAGCCAGTCCCGTGTGCCCTGATATGTCATCATACTACAGCTGGTACCTTACTTGTGCTTTTAGGTACCGCTAGGAACATTCTGGGTATACGAGAGTTGTCAAGCATCATATTGTTTTAGACTCGTCTGGATACTAATCCAATGAACAAACAAAACAACAAGTTGGTGGCAGAGGTCGTGTTGCCACTTGGAATACTTAGCAACCTGGCTCATCGATGAGCTTCCATCCAAGCAAGCTTTGCTCCAGCTGGTGCAAAGCGCTCCGATCAAGGTATCGGGCTTTCTGGGCTTGGACCGGATTTCATTTTTTGCAATTTCATCTACTCTTTGTATCGCTATTAGATCATAGATCTGGTATTGGCTCATGTCGCCAGAATGTCGCGGGGCTCGACCTTTTTGGGGGCGCGCGACATTGTTCCTCCCAACTTTGTCTTTTTTTTTAGCCGCCAACTCTTCTTCTTGTTTGTCTTCTTTCTTGTGTTCTTTCTTGTGGTCTTCTTTATCTTCTCTTCATGAACAATGATCGGTTGAGAATCCAGATCAACGACTACGATACGTATCAGTACCCGCCGCTGGCCTTGGACACCCTCAGAGACCGCGTCACCCAGGTGCCCATCATTAGAATCTTTGGCTCTTTGCAGTTGCCCCAGCTCTGCTATAATGTCTTGATCCACGTCCACAACTACTACCCGTACGTCTTTCTTGACTGCTTCGAGAAGGACCCGGAGCTCCTACACTCCCGCAGCCACCTCGACTCGCTTGTTGGCATGTTTGAATCAAAAATCGCCGAATCGTTCTCGAAGTCCCCCGCCGCTAAAACCGACCAGGACCACTTCCTCGACGGCGCTCCCAGTAAAAGAAAGTTCATCGCAGATGTCCAGGTGTGTAAAGGGAACTCGATCTATGGGTTCCAACTCGGTTGCAGGCTCTACTATAAAGTATCCTTCTTGTCCCCGCTATATAAAACGAGATTCACTAAACTCTTCAATGATGGTCTCGTTTATTCCAAAACCAAATCACTCATCTATGAGGCCCATCTTCCTTACACCCTCCAGTTTCTCACCGACTTCAATCTATACGGGTGCGATTGGCTAGAAGTTTCAAATTGCTATTTCAGATTACCGCTTATCAATCAAAATATAAACCTGGCGCAGAACTTGACCTCTTTGAAAAACTTCTTAAAACCTTGGATTTCCTCCAAGAATCTATTGGATCCCAAAAATTTCGAAAGAATCGGAAGATCGCTAATCGAAGCTGATATCTTATCTAATTTCATCTTGAATAGATCTTTGCTCCGGCCCCAACTCATCCATAATTCTTTTAACACTCCTTCCAAAACTGAAAATATCATTAGTTCTCTACAATACGTCCATAATGATATCTTATACCAATGCAATCTAAGAAACTTCGAATTCCCTAATAATCATGAATTTGATAAAACCTTTGGTGATCAGTCGTCCATTCATGAAAACCTCGACTTGTTAAACTACATGATCCAATTAAACGGTAGATCCCCTACAAGCCATCCAAACACCTACTATGATCAATACTTGAAAAAATCTCAACTCCATACTGAAAGTTTCCCGACTATCTTTGATTTGCTTGATCTTGATTTGAATCTAATGCATTCCCCTACAATGGATAATCTGTTTGACTATGATCGCTTATTCAATACTCAAGCTTCGGCTTCTCCTCATACTTCTCCAATAAAGGCGTCAAAGTTAGACAGTCTTTTGAAAATTAGCTTCAACTCTGATTTCTCAGATGAACTGCAAGTGGAAGATATACCCCTGCCAGTGGAAGATATACACCTGCCAGTGGAAGATATACACCTGCAAGAGGAAGAAATGCACCTGCCGGTTGAAGAAAATGAAGAAATCGAAGAAATCGAACAGCTCCCGTCACGTCACGAAAACTCGTTCTCCCAACTTGATGATTCTACAATCTTATATCAGCTTACTCAGAAAAAGAAAAGATCCCATTCACAAATCGACTCCAAATCTGAATCATTTCAAAAAACAAAAAAATCACCTTCGCAAAATGTAATTGATTTGAATTTCAAAGGTAGTCTTTTCGAAATTCCAGTTCCTCAAAGCTTACAGAAAGATAATTTGATCAACTCATTTCAAGATTTAGATATCTTGAAAATTAATTACCAAGATCCTTTTTATGATAACTCATCCGATTTACCCTCGAAACCGTTGATTTTTTCAAATAAAAAAATTACGATTCCTTTGAATAATAATCAATCTATTCAATCTAATTCAATTTCTGCTCAAATCTCCCACGAAGCTAGGAAAAAATCAAAATCAGTTCCAACAGTTAATAAAACATCCAATTGGCTCTATACCCTCGAACCTCCTTCAAGATTAAGTATGAAAAACTGGTTATCAGATGAAATTAAAAGAAAGTCTAAACGAAATAAGTTCAAATCGCAAATTGAACCAGGCATAACTCAATCAAATAACTATAAATATTCTTATAATTCTGGTAAGATTGATAGACAATCAAGTTCTTTCATTGCACTAACCAATTTTATATTGGAGATCCATGTTAACACCAATGATAACAATTTACCAAATCCTGAAATCGACCCAATAACAGCAATTTTTTATAAATTCATTGATTCAAATAATATGTTTGAGAATTTAGATAATCCAGTACCAACATTGGGGATATTAATCTTATCTGACTGTCCAAATCGATTCAACAAAGTTAATCCGTTTTTAAACAACGATGAACCAACAAAGGTGGAGGTTTTCGATAACGAATTACAGATGATCTTAAAGCTTATTCTGATTGTGGAATTATTTGATCCCGATATTTTATCGGGTTACGAGATTAATTCTTCAAGCTGGGGTTACATAGTGGAAAGGTTTAAATTAGTGTATGATATGAACTTACTATTTGAATTAAGCCGATGCAAATTTAAAAGTAATGGAAAATTCGGTGATCGGTGGGGGTTCCAACACACTTCCAATTTACAGATAAATGGAAGACATATGCTAAATATTTGGAGATCTTTAAAAGGCCTACAACTTACTAGTTATTCAATACAAAATGTTGCCTATCATTTACTTCATCAAACACTTCCAAATTTTTCAAACTTAAACCTCTCAGATTGGTTTGAAGGGAATTATAATCAAGTTCTCTTCGTCTTGAAATTTTACCAAAAAAAAATTTCGTTGACTTTGAAGATTTTGGATTTTCAAGAAATTATTCTTCAAAATATGGAACAGTCAAGGCTTATTGGTATTGATTTTAACTCGTCTTTTTACAGAGGTTCTCAATACAAAGTTGAGTCAATACTTGCAAGAATAAGTAAATCAGAAAACGTCTTGCTTAATTCGCCTTCCAAGCAGCAAGTGCATAATATGAGACCGATCGAGTGTATTCCTTTGATATTAGAGCCAGAATCGAATTTTTATAAATCTCCAATGATTGTGCTTGACTTTCAATCTTTATATCCTTCCATAATGATTGCTTTTAATTATTGCTTTTCGACGTTGGTTGGGAAATTGAACGGATTCAAAAACACCAAAAACAATATTGGATATTTAAAACATTTACATCTCGATCCCGGTATTGTGGATTTACTTCATCGTAATGATGGTTTAAATATTTCTCCCAATGGCTACGTTTTTGTAAAAAGCAATTTCAAAAAATCCATTTTAGCCAAAATGTTGGAAGAAATTCTCGATACAAGAATCAATATCAAATTAATGATGAAATTTTTTAAAGATGATAAAAATTTAATCAAACTATATAACTCACGTCAATTAGCTTTGAAATTAATTGCCAACGTGACTTACGGTTACACATCTGCAACTTTTAGTGGGAGAATGCCGAATTCAGACATAGCTGATGCAATTGTCTCTACAGGCCGTGAAATTTTATCTCAATCAATTGAGTTAATTGAAAACGCAAACTATGGTGCAAAAGTTATCTATGGGGATACAGATTCACTTTTTGTTTATTTACCTGGTAAATCAAAAGAAGAATCATTTAAAATCGGTGATTCACTTGCCAGGCTTATCACGAAAGAGTTCCCTGACCCAATAAAATTGAAATTTGAAAAAGTGTATCATCCTTGTGTTTTATTGGCTAAGAAGAGGTACGTTGGTTATAGCTATGAATATGAGGATCAAATTGAACCGAAATTTGATGCAAAGGGTATCGAAACTGTTCGAAGAGATGGAATCCCGGCACAACTGAAAATGGTTGAAAAGTGCTTGAGGATTTTATTCAATACAAAAAACTTATCCCAAGTGAAAAATTACACTTTGACCCAATTTCAAAAAATCTTATTTAACAAAGTTCCAATAAATGACTTTTGTTTTGCAAAAGCTGTAAGGTTGGGAACTTATAAAAACGATAAATACTTACCGCCTGGTGCGATAATTGCAACCAAAAACTTAATGAAAGATCCACGGAATGAGCCTCAATACAAAGAGAGGATTAAGTACGTTGTAATAAAAGATTCAACTAAGCCTAGAATAAAAGATCGATGTATAACTCCTGAAGAATTCATCGAATCTTTCAAAACAAAAAATTCATTTACTCTAGATTATGATTACTATATTACCAGGGTTTTGATCCCTCCATTAGAAAGAATCTTCAACTTGATCGGTGTTGACCTTCAATCATGGTACAAGGACTTACCCAAATTGAACAATTTCGCCATTAAAGAACGGGACATTTTGAATGTTTCTAATTTTATTAAATACAACTCATGCTTAAACTGTGGTGCTCAATTGAAGAATTTCAATGATTTGAATCATATTTGCTACGATTGTATAAAAAATGAATTATCGCTAATGACAAATGTCTCTGTTTCAACCAAAATGAGTCAATTTAAATTACTTCTGTTAGTGAAAAGTTGTTCTAACTGTATGTTGAACAACTCCTTACAGGTTGGAGTAAACAACAAAAATTTTGAAGACAATTGCAATAATAATGACTGCACGGTTTACTTCGATAAATTTAAAACCTTAAATACAATACAACTAGAGCACAAGGAGAAGGGCTTGATATTGGATGATCTTGAATGGTAAATATTCTATTCTTATAATTAGTTATTTTCTTTTTGCGTTTTTTTTTTTTTCGGTTCTAATAACTAAACCTTGACAATTTTGCATCATAGTTGACTTCGTTGTAGTCCCAATAGAAAGATAATTCGGATGTTGCATTACCAATTTTACATTGATCAGCGTAATTTACGCCTTTTAATCTATCGTGAACGTAGTTTTCAAAATGATGAAACTCACAAGAGAAACCAGGACCGGAAGAGCAATTTTTGATTGGTATTACTGCGTCATTGACAATGTATCTAACGTAACTAGAATCATCATTGCATTTATACTTTTCGGTGTAAACTCTTGCTCCTTGAGGGACCATCTCAGCATGATGATAAATGTTTGGATAAGGGATGTACTCTGGAGTTAAGTCATTTTCAGGTTGAAAAATGCCAACTGCTGCTAGGTAATTTTCAATATCAGTATCATGGGTAAAAGAAAGCCAAATTTTATTATTTGAATCTGAATCCTTCAATAAATTTAATGAAGCGTTGAAAAGGACGCTACCTATTGGTAATACTGCAGAGTTGCCATTACCGTCATAGTAGTATTGTGATAAGTCGATGTAGTATTCATTTTTAACTAATTCATCCTGAGTGAATAAATCACAAAATGGAGATGAACCTCTAACGTTAATTTCATAAGCACACCAGTCAAAGAGTAATTGAACATCATCAGTGGTCAAGTTCAAACCTTTGTTCTTTTCCAATAACCGTTTTTGAATATCTTTAAGGTAGTCAAGGTTATATTGATCGATAACGGTTTGCTTTTCCTCTGCATCCCAGGCCGAACACGAACTAGCAGGAGTCAAGGAATTTGCACCCATTTCATCATCCTCTGACAAAATGACCGTTTTAAAATGTTCGGGGTCATACTGGTCACCTAAAAAGCCTCTTATGAAATACTGAGATGTTTGCCAAACTCTTGTATTACTAGAAGTGAAAACCGGTAATACCTCTGACTGGTTATATAACGAGTTGTATCGTGCTCTAAAAGCAGCACCGTGTCTTAGAGCATCTGTAGTACCCGCATAAAGGCCATTGGAGTTTTCTGGAGTTGTTTCCATATCATAATACGAAGGGTCGGTTACAAAGTACTCATAATCGTTTAAAAACTGTAGAGGGCCTTGGAAAATATTGGCGTAGTTATTGAACTTGTCCATGATTCTTTCAAACTTCTGTCCCTTGTTTGTCGTTGGGAACCTCTCGCCGTGTCTATGAATCACTTGAACTTGTTCAATTGAACATTGAGATGGTATATCAGTCGATATTCCGCTACCGGTGGCTGAAATATACGGTCCTTGACCACCAAGATAACGCACAATATTGTATTGCTGGACTGAGGATTGTTCTGGAGTTGCCAACTGCTGAAATACAGTTTGCCCTGAGGCTATAAGACCCCCATTGATTAGCTTAGATACCGAAACCATCTTTAAAGTACCAAAATTATGCTAATGGTTCAATTCGCAGGAAACTTTTGACCCTTTATATCACTTTTCCCAAAAGTTTTCAGATAGAGCAATGCCGTTGTTTCGTAAATCCCTCGAAGACTAATACGGTAATAGAGCTGTAATGAGTTTACGAATTGTTGATTTAAAAGGCTTCATTTATTGAAAAGGCCTCTTTTTTTGCTCTTATATGCGCATAGACTGCAAAAATCACCAAAATTACTGAGATAAAGTATGGACTGGCAGATTATTCGTACAAGTTGAGCTGTTATAGAAAGGCAAGGCAGCCTACAGATCCAATGGAGGTTCTTTTATTTCTCTTGTTCACTCGTATTCTTCAGCATTCATGCTCCATAACAATTTTTCAGAAGCTCGTTAAAGTCTACAGCTCTCCCTGCACCCTTCTATTTCGCTCAGTCACCAAGACGTATTGGGGTTCTAATCCTCCATTCATCGATCATTGGTCATTCCATGACCAATGCATAACCATTGCATGTCCATGGAACATCCACTCTACGCTCATCTCGAGTCCATCTCATCGGTCTATTTATGTCTCATTCATGTCTCATTTGCACTCATTTCTCCTGCCATTGTGTCCTCTAATCTCATCTTTCCACTTAGTCCCCCATCCTTTACCCATTCTACTTCTACTCTTTCATACACCCCCTCCTACACTTTCTCCTACGCTTTCCCCTACGCTTTGTCTCTCTCTAGTGCCTAATCCTTAATTTTGTAGACGTGCGCAAAAATCAAAATGGCTAAAAAAAAATGTTAGCTCGCCGAATAAAAACGAGTTGTTTCGCCGGATCATCAAGAACTTCCTACTTCTTTTTGATACTCCAACCAAGTTGCAAGAACATAGCATCAAATTGACACCTTCCCCAGTCTCCACTCGATACCAGTTGTGTGTGATTCAGGACCGGATTATCCTAAGTACCCCAGGAACCCAACCCATCGACTCCAGAAGTTATTGTATAAACCAATTGTCTAATTTTTCTGTTTGATTTGTTTGTTCCACGCTGTTGAATCTTATTAAGCATCGGTTTAATCGGTTTTGTACACTTTTCTCTGACAAAGTCTTTCATTCACTTTCTCGCTATTCGAATCAAGTGAAGAGTTGGCTTACATTATTGTTGTTCTTTTGAAAAATCTGTTGAATTGGCTGTACAACCTTTGTTAAATAGGCTAATTATCTTGTGATTAGAAACATTTTATAGCATTCTTCCATATTCAAAGTCTTGCATCTTACCTAATCATCATGTCTGTTACCGCAAAAGACTCTAGCAAAGAGTCTCGTACTGTTAGTACCCAAGAAGTTATGTTTTATATTCCTAATCTAATCGGATACCTTCGTGTTGCAACTGCCATTATATCATTTGTTCTAATGCCAAAACATCCAATATGGACCTTGATTTTTTACGGAATTTCTGGTTTCTTGGATGCTTTTGATGGTTATGCTGCAAGAAAATTTAATCAAGGTACAAGATATGGTGCAGTTCTTGATATGGTAACCGATAGATGTGCAACCACTTCTTTAACTTGTTATTTATGTGTCATCTATCCATCTTACTGTTTCCTTTTCCAATTCTTAGTGTCTTTGGATTTGGCTTCTCATTATATGCATATGTATGCTATGATGTCAAGTGGTTCCTCATCTCATAAAAATGTCGATAAAAAACAATCTAAATTATTGGCTTTATATTATAACGATAGAACAGTTCTCTTCATCGTTTGTCTCGTTAATGAGTTATTCTATGTCGCCATTTACTTACATTATTTTGACTTCTTTTGGATTGGTACCGTTATTGCCTGGTTAAGTGCTCCAATTTGGTTTTTCAAACAAGTTGCTAACATTGTTCAATTAAAAGGTGCTGCTCTCATTTTAGCTAATATCGATGCTAGTGAAAGGTCAAATAAATCTGAATAATGGTTTTCTTAGTTCTGCTTTCTTGTTCTGTTTTCTTTTTTTGTTTCATAATCTTTTAAACCTAAATCTGGTTGTTTTAATTAATTTTAGTGTATTCATTTCATCTCCATTTTGTCTTGTTTTTAATATTCTTTCTGTTTTAATATAATTTTTTTACCCATTCTTTCATTTTATTAAAATACTCTAAATTTTAGCTACACGATCATACACATATATATATATACATATGCAACAATTAATATTTATTCTTTAATATTTACTCTTCTTCAATTATATGCTCAGGATTAACTATAAATCCATAGTCTGCCTCCTCAATAGCTCGTTTATTCAAAATTTTTAAACCAGACTTGCTATGTTCTCTAAATTCATCAACTGATTTAAGGTCTTTCATTTCATTAGAAAATTTAGAACACTCTTGTCCCATTTGCTCCTCCAATTCAAAACAAGCTCTTAATAATATTAAATTTAATGAATTTCTTGCTCTTGTTATACTCAAATATAAATATTTCAAAAAAGTATTAAATAATGCTTTTTTACTAAGTTTAAATCGATTCTTTTTTGCTTGAATCATCTTGTAACAACTATTGGCATATTCATAATATGCAACACAAATAAATTCTTGATTACCAACTCTCAAAGCTAATGGCATGAACTTATCCAATATTTCATATGCATCTTCACAATTATCCATGTTATTCAATATAGATATTAATAAAATCATTCCTTCAACTATAATTGTGAAAAATCCTAATTTTTTCCCTTGTTCGATTTGTTCAATCACTAGTGATATAGCTCTTGAATGAACTCCTGATATATTAAATATAGAACACTTGAGTAAGTTTAATCGAATTATTGTATAAACATTACTTTGAATCTTCATTTGTTGCGAATCAATTACACTTAAACTCTGGGAAATCAAACCTAGTGCTTGTGAATAATTACCTAATGCTGTTTGCACTTCTGTATTTAAATATATCAATTCTGTCTTCAATTCAATATCTTGGATTTCAATACTTAATAGAGTTTTCATAATTTTTTCAGCATATTTAAAACGACCCTTTCTTAAATCTATTTTAACCATCATTATTAAACTTCTAATTTGTAATGATTTAAATAATGATCGATCGCTATTTGTCTTTGGTTTTAAACTTTCAAGGTTTTTATATGCCTTTTCAGTTTGTCCTTTTAAATACAAAAGGTAGTTCTTCCGTATTTCAATCGATATTTCATCTCCTAATTTACCAACTTCTTTCGCATAGTCAAACGCTATATCGGAATATAAATCACTCAAATGTGGGATTCCAATTCTCGTCCATACCATAGCTGACATCTCGCAAGATTTAATGAACGTTGGCAATTCATCATTAATTGAAATATATGTCGCTTTTAATAGACTTTCAAGATACTTATTCATAGGCCCCCCGCTATGCATTATATGAGCTGTTTCAAAATGATAACTCATGGCATACAACAGCAAAGAAACTGTTTGTGATTTTTTAATTAAAAAATCAAGTAGATGCAGCTCATTATTATTCTGATAAAAATTTTGACTTTGCCATAATTCAGGTTTATTTCTAATGAAATTAAATAACCAGGATAAAATATAAGTTAATGTCGAGTTGTCTTTGTTTTCTCTTGCTACTGATATTGCTTCTTCAATTGCATCTAAGGCTTTCTCATCCTCTCCAAAATATTGATGTAGTGATGCTCTTGATATCAACGCAAAATGATAGAAATATTTAGAACTTTTTGATACCATATAGTCAAAGTATTGGTGCAACGACTGAAGTGCTCCGTGATAGTCTGAAGCATGTAAATTTTCTAAATATTTTAAATAATAATATGACGGTAAATCATTGAAATTTGCGTTTTGAATCAGACAGGTATTGGCATCCGGCGACGCCATCAATGCCATGATTTGCCTTAAAAATTTTGGAGTTTCCGTGCCATAGGTTTCAAGTAGTTTGACCTGCTTATCCAACAATGCTTGCATGTCATGTTTAGGTACTGGAATCAATCTTACATTTTGTTTCACTATCTCTTGGGAGCTTGTTGGTATACTAATTCCCAAGCTTTCTGCAAGTTGATGATTCAATACATCGAACAAGTGGTCGTCGTTTGAATTACTAGGCTGTGGTTGTGCCAGTGTAGAAAAGTCGAGTCTTGATCTTCTTGGAGATGGTTTCGGTTGTAAGTCCGTTTGATGGTTAATAATCCCACCTAATTTTAAAAATAGATCCCTGGAAGACTCTCTATATTCAACCAAAGACTCAAATAAAAGAAACTCTTCATCAAAATGTAGCAAACGGAAAGGAGTCACAATTTTTTGAATGAAGTCCCCAATAAAAGATCGAGGAGAGATAATCTTTTTCACGGTCAGGTTTGACGTTGATTCCGGCACTGTGACTGCCAATGGATTCAGCAATAAGGTGAAAGTATTCTTTATATAAGTATTAAGGCCTTCCACCGAGCTGACTCTCCATAATTCTTGTAGTAGGTTCTTCTGTAGTTCTGCGGCATCTTTTTCAGCGGCTAATTTCTGATCTTCTGGACAGTTGCAAACAATCACTTCTCTCAAGTGTTGACAAAGATCAACCAACTGGGGAACAATTATAAACTCCTTGTTTTCATCGATAAGCGGTTCATTCTCCAATAACTTGATCAATGCTAATAAAACCTGTTTCAGATGGTCTTCTGGAATGAATCCAGTGGCATAGAGAACAACGAGAAAAAGAAGAGCAATCTTATGGGGTGACAAATCCTCAGATAACAAGAGCTTTATTCGCTCACCATTCTTTGACATTATATATCAACGTGATATGCTCCCAGGCGCTCTTTATATAGGCTCCTATAAGATCAAAAATCATACTAAGTAAGCATAAATTCAAAACAAAAAAAATGAAAACGCGGAAGTAAATTCTACAGGATCAAGAGATCGAAAATTGTATATATTGAAATGTTGCAATAATTAAATGTCTATGCTACTCTACTCTACTCGTCGTCTGAATCATCGGCATCAAGTTGGGGCATTTCGAAATCAGAGCCGTCATCGTCTTCAACTGCTTGAGTAACAACCTGGGTTTCGGTGACTTTGGTTTCAATAACTGGTTTTTCAGTAGTGTCTTTTTCTGGTACTGGCTCCGATTTCAGGATTTCAGCTTTTGGTTGAGCAAATTGAATAATTTGATCTGGGTCGATTTGTGTATTAGTGAACAATTTGTCATGGTGAGTATCCTGCTTGATTTCAACCTCATCTCTTGGAATTTCAGGAGCTGATGTATCATCGTTTGCATTATACCCTGTACCAGAGATGCTGTTATCAACTTTAGGGCGTTTGACGTCGTTAGTTTCAGCATTATCTTCTGATTCACGCTTAGCTGCAGGTTTACCTTCATCTTGTTCTTGTTCTTCTTCATCTTGTTCTTCTTCTTCGTCATCCTCGATCTCGTCGATCACTTTAGGAATGAATTTAGGTAAAGGAGGAAATCTTGGGTTATTGAATACACTCAATAAAGGATCATCACCAATGATAGCTGATACCAAAGGTAAAAGCGAGACCTTTTCATTGGAAGGATACAACACGGAGTTGATGAGCAAGGTCTTTAATTCATTTGGAACTGAAGAATCGTAGTTGAGTTTTTGTATTTGGACGGCTTCGATTATGATATAACGCATGATTTTGTAATACTGAGTTGGAGGTAAGTTAACTTTAGTGATGATGGAACTAAGGAATTGGCGGACAGCTTTTATAGTGGCATCTGGAACAGAATCTTTGAACAAATGTTGATGAGATAAGATATCAGCCAATGGAACAGCTGATTGGTTTTTCTTCCCTTTCTTGTGTTTCTTACCATTTTGCTGTTGGTTTTGTTTGTTCTTTTTGGTATCACTACCTTGGCCGTTGTTAATGTATCTTGGTTCAACGAGGAAAAGAGCTACTTCGATAAATCTGATCAATACAGAATTATCATTGTATTCTTTAAGAAGACTCAAATATTTTTCAACACAGCTAAGTAATTCACACATGAATTCTTCATGAACCAATAATTCAGGATAGTTGATTTTTCTATTTTTGAAAGGGATCAAAGTTTCTAAGAATGATAAAATATTAGTAAGATGCAAGACCATATTCCCTTTGAAACTGAATGGAAGCGAGCTTAAAAGTTTGACTGAATTTCTTTGATTTATAACCAAAGAAGTCTCAATAAGTTTTCTCAATGCTTCGTCTCTGAGTTCTCTCTTAAAATGAACAAATCTAGTATTGATAGAACAAACAGCTTCATTCAAAATGACAATGTTACCAATTGGAATCTTGACACCAAATTGAGTTTCAGTGGTCAAGTATCCATTCAATAAATCCAATAAAGCTTCAATACGAGTAGAAATATGTAAAATAGATAAATAGTCATTGACATCAACTTTTAATGGTGGGAATAAGTTACTAGACTCGTCTGCATCTTGTGGTAAAGCTTTGAATATTTTCAAAAGATCGTCGTCTTCGTTGACATTCAAAAATTCTTTGTAAATGAATAAGACCTGAGCAATTTCTTTTATCAAATTATTCACGTCCAATAACCATTTGTCTTCTGGATCGGTCTTTTCAATTGCAGGTAATGTAGCAATTGTTTTCTTGATGATATCCTTTAAATTAGATGGAAAGGTGGTATAACCTTTATTGTTACAAATTTCCAATAATCTACCCTTTAACTTATTACCAAAAGGTCTAAAAGTAGTTGGGTGGTGTTTGATTAATTGATATAATGAGGTTGTAAGAAGATGAGGTTGAAAATCAATCTTTTCAATATAAAGACTAATGATGCTAGGCAACTTAGGAGTCAATATCTCTCTTGTTAATGTTGGTTTTCCTCTTATTTGATCACATAAATGATTCAAACAATCAACAGTTGAAGATAAAATCTTTGGATCAGTTCTCCCATTATGAGTTTCTAAAATAGTCAAAAGTTGATTAATAAAGTGGCTTCCGTCACTACTTAAAATGGCATAGTTCCTACTCAATACCTTAATGACATTGATACCACACCATCTGTTATAAACGTTGTTAGATCTAGCCAAATTTAAAGTACGCGATACAAGATGTTTTGAATCTGGCTTTGAAATGGTTTCGAGGAGTTGTTTATCATAGTGCAAAGTGTATAAAATAGGAACAACCGAGGAAGGAGAAGACTCCAATTCCTTCAAAATAACAGGTAATGGTAACAACATGTATTCACTTGTCTTGTTAGACCCACTGGTATGATTTTGAATGAATGTTTTTTGATTTTTCATTTTCCAGATGCCTCATCGCCCATACAAAGAGAAAAAAAAAAGTGAGAAAAACTACAAAAAAAATTATGATTTATGTATAGTTTGTAGAGAGCGTTTACTTAGCAACAGAGAAGTCTATATGTAAGAATGAACAGTTTTTAGATGTTTTAAAAAGAGCTTTGAGAAGTGACTTACTTCAAATGAAATGAAAGAAAAAGTTGTGATGAATCAACTGATAATATGTAGATGATATTTTTAATCTAAAAGACATCGTTAAGTAAGTTTTTGAAACCGAATGGTTCATATAAGGTACCTTCACCTTCAAAGAACTTAGACATTGATTCCACCCAGTGCAATCTCAATGAATGTAACATTGCGGAAGTACCTTCCATAAGAACCAAGATAACAACAGTTAAGGTAAACCACATAGCAAAGAGAACGACAGTCATGAATACACCGACGAACCCAGTTTTACCAAATGCAAGGGAAATGGTCATTGACCATAAGACAGTTGATAATTGAGCATGAGCCAAAGATAAAGCCCATAATCTTAAATATGATGCAGTATGGGAAACACAATTTAAACAAAATTCAATGGTATGAATAACTTGATGAATCATGATATCACCAAAAGTATGTTCTTCGTGTTCTTCATCATCATCACGTTGATTATCTTCAGTATTTTCTTCAGCAGAATCAGATTCATCATCACCATTTGCTAATTGTTGATATTGATGTTCTTTAGCTTCTCTATCAAACTTACGTTTAAAATAAAGAGGTTTAATTAATAATAAGCAAGGAACACAAATTAAAGCCAAAATCAATAAGAAAACTTGGATACCAGCTTGACCTGAATACAAAGGTTCTTCCACATTACCTGGAGATAAAAACATTGAAATTAACATATTTAATAAACCAGGAGGTTGTTTTTGAATAGCAAACCAATCAACAGACCATTTATAAACAATACAGAGAGCCAAATAACCAAAAATACCTTGCATGAATAATAAACCAGGGATAAAGTTACCAATGATATCAATAGCACTTTTAAAATAAAGATGATTGACTAATGAAAACAAATAAGAATAACTCATATGGGCATGACCCATTAAAACTGACAATTTCATTTTATAGGAATTAGTGAATAAAAGAGCATTTTCAGTACCATGCCAAGCAGGATCTAAACCAATTGGATAAACACCAGCTTGAGAGCCTTTAATAGTTTCACCAATTTCCCAACTTTCGGGCCATTCCCAACCTGATTTAAAAATACTCATTGATTTAGAAAACAAATCATTATATAAAAACCCGGTATACATTGAGAAGATACCCATTAATAATAAGATGTAACGACCGGTGAAAGCCATATCAAAAATTTCATCTCTTTTTAATTGACTAATTTTTTTTTCATTTAAAACCAAAGCCAAAGCAGCCAAAGTTAAAATGAAACCATGACCTAAATCACCAAACATAATAGCAAACATGAATGGGAAAGTAATGATGGTTGGTAAACCAGGATTAACTTCACGATAAGTAGCAATACCGTAAGCATCACAAATATTTTGGAAAGCTTCGGTGAATTTATTGGTACGATGGAAAGTAGGAGGAGTTCTTGTAGTTTCCAAGATATTTACAATCGTTGGAATAGCTTGAGAAGTATGAGATTGTTTAATGGTTAAACTTAAAGTATTAATTTCATCAGTTGGAATCCAACCTTCAGCAATTAAAGAACGACGGGTGTTATCATAATCGCAACGATTTAAAGCTTTATAAACTTCTTTTTCCCTGGCAATAACCTCCCACCATTTAGCTAAATCTTTTGAGATGGCAATTAATTCTGAAGTTAAAGCATGTTCAGTTTGATCTAAAACAGCATTAATATCATTTAATTTAACATTAACTTCATTCAATTGTTCTGATCTTAACAGTTTAGTAGAATCAACGTTATATAAATCAGCATCTAAAGATTCGGCGATTTTTTTAATACGTTGATAAACAATTGAACCATGAGAAAAGATAATAAAAGCATTTTTATCGACAAAATTTTTTGATTTTGGATCGTAGACTTGTTCAGGTAATTCTTCAGTATAATAGTATAAGTTACCTCTTAAAACTCTCCATAAGATTTGTTGTAAAGTTTGAACTTTGTCACGGTTAATAACCCCCGAAACAAATTGAGTACTATGTTCTTGTTCAATGATATGACCATGGCCTGATTCTAAATTAGCTAATAAAGCATCTGATTCATTTTGATTAGAAGAATCCGAAGGGTCTGAATTAACACTAAAGAAATTTTCAACCCCTTGAACGGTAAATTTTAATTGTTTTAAATTTTTTTGTTTGTCATATAATGATTGAGTAGCATCAATTAATTGAGAAACACGATCTTCTAATAATTGGGCATTTTCAGCATGTTCATCAATTTCTGATTGAGGAACCACGGATTTAAATTCATTTTCATATGGATATTGATTAACTGAAATTTCTCGTTCATCTAATTCATTTTTGAAAAAAACAAATTGACGTTCGATATTATCCAATCTTCTTAATTCTTGAACAAAAGATCTTTGAAAATCACTTACTTTTGAATTCAAATCTCTAAATTGAATAAGATTCAATTGCCCAATTTCATAAATAATATCCCTAGATACTTCAGCTGGTACATATAATTGAACCAAAGACATTTCCGCAGAGCCTATATTTGTTAGTATTCGGTATAAACCATCGTTTCTTTCCAATACATACGGAAAACAGCTTCTTCTTTCTCTGGCATCTTTCGACTGAAGCAACGACTGATTGTATCTCTCAAGATTTTGGTTTATAAGATAACTTGATGCTTTAATTAGGAGGATTAATTTTTCCTGTTGACTGGTTTTGGGTTTTTGGATTGTTGGTGCACGACTTTTTCCTCACGGGCACTCCCGAAAAGTAGTGTGACGGCGAATCAGGTTTTAGCAGCAATTACTATACTCTTTACTTGGATGGTATCATACTATACTCACTTGTAATGATATACTATACTCACTTGTAATGATATACTATACTCACTTGTAATGATATACTATACTCTACTATGATATACTATACCCTACTATGATATACTATACTCTACTATGATATACTATACTCACTTGTAAAAAATACTGCTGTGTAAAAATAAGGGGAGTGCTCAGAGACATTCTGTCAAGGTATACAGTGTTAGGATACAGTGTCAGGATACATCTAATAGAAAGCACATATCCTTAGAATGTTAATATATAAACTTCATTAGGCCAAAGTATTGCTAAGATTGTTAACTTATATTGGTGAGTACGCGTAGGCGTATCAATAGTAACCTTTTTTGTATAAGGTATACTTCTCTAGTAGGTTTGATCGATCCTAACAAGGATAAGTAAGGTTAATACAAATACCTAAATATAAGTAAAGATAAATTCTAATAAGATAATAATTAAATTGACTATAAGTTTCGATATCCATATAAAAGGGTTCAAATACACCGATAGTAAGAATACTAACTTCAAGGTAGTGTACCAACCGAAACGACTACCCTGGTGTATGGGTGTTTTCCGGGACTAAGTACGAAGAAGACTTAGTACTAAGAAGACTAAGTAGACAGACAGGTCTAAGTATACACAAGTGACTACATTGTCTCAGAGAGTTCACAAGCTCTGCTGGTATACAAAAAAAGTATAGTACGCTATGAGTAGACTGAGTAGACATGCAGTTTTGTAACCGTTGGCCATTAGCGAACGTTGTGTTCTCGAGACAAGACTCGATTTCCTATCCTAGACATCCCATCCATCCTACTTCCCATCCTGTCCCATGCTCGATTACATGTCATTCAAGTCAAGAGCAACTACTTTTATTTATGTTATGACATCAGCTTGTAGCCTTTGGCGACAAAGTGCAGCCCACCGATAAGCCAATACACTAAACTAATCTAAACTACTTTGAGTGAGCAATAAAAAATTAGTCAGGAAGCAGATTACAAAGCTAAGCTAAGCTCTGGATCTACAAATGTATATATGTATATGCACTCAAACCCGGTCCAGGTTGCAGTTTGGCTTAGTTATTGTTGGAGCAAAAGGATGTTGTAATACTTCTCGTGTAGCCAACAAAAACAACCGGGATCATGAACAATGCCCCAATCCTCCGAGGAAGTATATATTGACAAGATATTCTCGTCAACTCAACTGTAAGCTTCACTAGCATGTTCACTGGCATAATTCTTTGTGATGTCTACTTCGACCGGGAATTTTTTTTCGAATTTCCTGCTCTTCAAAAATGAAGCTAAACCAGCTAAAGTAACCGGAACCCCCGATTATATTGCCCAATATGTATATAAAGACATTTTAATAATAAAAAATGAAATTAAACAATATAATGAATTAACCGGATTACTTTCTTCCAATAGCTTCTATTATAAAATTTATAAGTTATTAGAAAATAATCACCAGGAAGAAATCCAGAATTTGAAAAAAAATCATAATTTTGATACTACCACTCAAAATATTAATTATCACCGTCAATTAATATCGATTTATAAAAAACATTTAAATGATTTACAAAATTTATTAGATACTCTTAATTATAATTATAACCATGGTGTTCATGAAAAAAAAATTGTCGAGTATCGTCAAAACGATAATCAAAGGAATAATTCGGTAACTTCTTTGAAATCAAGCAACTCAAGCAGACTCAGTCTATCAAACTCAGTAAGAAGCTCTTTTTCCAATCCGTCTTCAACCCTCGATGACTCCGACGCTCCTGATCACCTACTCGATCCAATTAGTTTCCAACTTTTTAACGAACCCGTGGTTACTCCCAGCGGAATCACCTACGAGAAATCAAATCTTTTGAACCACATCTCTCAAAAGGGTAAGTACGACCCTTTAACTAGAACCCCCTTGAAAGAAAATCAATTATATCCAAACTTGATTGCAAAAGATGCCGTTAACCAATACTTACAACAGAAACTAAATAAGGAGCCCATTTCCTAAATCACCCTGCATACTCGTCATTATACACACACACATACATATACATATACATATATACACATCAAACCTTAATACTGTAATTACTCTGCAAAGGCCCATCAATGTAATGAAAAGTAGTAGTTAACAAACAAGAATTGCAAAAAAAAAAAAATGCCATAAAAAAAAAAAAGTAAATGCAAATTGGACAACACACTACTCATCGAACGAAGTTGAAAAGATCAAAATTCGTCCCTCTAATTCATGCTTCATCTACATTACATTACTATACGAGCATGAGAAACTTGGTGGTCCTAAATAGAGGGTCGATAGCCCCGGAGTCTAGGACTTATCCTGACCTTTCCCTTGCGGATACTGTTTTCGATCCCGTTTCCGATACTATTACTTTTGCATTAACTTCTGCCGAATCCGGTACCATTGAAGTTCAACAATTTATGAAAACCGGTCAAGTCAATGTTTTAGCAAGCTTCACCATCTCAAACCCTGAAAGTAAAATACTTTCGTTTTCCCACTTTGTTGACTCCTGTCAATTGATTTTCGTCTTGGATAATGGTGATATTATTACCGCAACGTATGATCCTTCTCAAGTAGAATTTGATTTTGATACTACCACCATTGAAATCGTTGGATCTATCGATGTGGGGTTACAAGCAGCTAGTTGGTCTCCGGACGAAGAAACCTTGGCCATCTTGACCAACGAAAATAACTTGATTCTATTATCAAGATTATTCGAACCAATAAGTGAAAAGTTATTAAACCCAGATGATATTAAAATTACCGATTCAAAACACGTTTCTGTTGGTTGGGGTAAAAAAGAAACTCAATTCAAAGGTAAAGGTTTCAAGGCTTTGGAAAGAGAAAAAGAAGCAATTAAACATGCTGGTTTGGACTTAACCGGTACCGATGATTCAACTCAATTAAGAGATCCTACCGTTGGATTTGTCGAAAAAGGTACCATTTCTCCCTTCGATAATAATTCAGTTAAAATAAGTTGGAGAGGAGATTGTGAATATTTCTCGGTTACTACTAAAGAACCGGTTCTTGTTGAAGATACTCAAGATTTATACGATAGAAGAGTTATTCGTGTGTTCAATAGAGAAGGTCAATTGGATAGTGTTTCTGAAGCGGTTGATGGATTAGAACACAACTTATCTTGGAAACCTCAGGGTTCCCTAATCGCATCTACTCAAAGACATGTCGATGAACTCGGTGAAGATTCATTGGATCTTGTTTTTTACGAAAGAAATGGTTTAAGACATGGTGAATTCAATACTCGATTGAATCCAGAAACTGAAAATATTATCAATCTCGAATGGTCTTCTAATAGTGAAGTTCTCGCTTTTCAATTACATGATCGTGTTCAATTATGGACTTCCAAGAATTATCATTGGTATTTGAAACAAGAAATCTTTATCACTAATGTTGATCCTCTTAATCAAGTTTCTTTTATCAAATTCCATCCTGAAAAACCTTTGAATTTAATGATTGGTACCACTCACTCCGGTATTCAAATTATTGATTTAGCTTATAAAATTACTACTGGTCCTACTCAAATAGGTGATGATTTGGGTATGGTTCTTGTCACGGATGGTTCAACCGCTAAAATCACTCCTTTATCAATCGCCAATGTCCCTCCTCCAATCGCTTTTAGAGAAGTAGACATTCCAGGTAATATTAACGATTTAGCAGTGAGTAAATCAAATGAAAAATTTGCAATTTTAACCAGTGAGAATGAAATTTATTTAGCTGAATTATCCATTAGTGAAACCAAGAAACTTGGGCCTCTTAAACTCACTCATAAAATTGAATCAAACTCTTTAATTGAAAATACTGAATTCGCCAAGCAAGTAGCATTCATTAAAGATTCTATTATTGCAATTGTTTTGGACGGTCCTTCTTATTCTAGAATTGTCCTTTTCGATGTCCATGATGAACCCATGTTCTTGGATTCTATTGAAACAAGTCCAAAAATTGTTCTTTTGAAATCACAAGCTGATTTTAATGCCGTCGTTTTACAAGCTATTGACGGTACTGTTTACCAATTAAATGAAACTCATGACATTAAAGAAATTACTAAATTCCCTCAATTATGTCGTGATTTCGAAGTAACATCAGCCTCTACCTCTGATTTAAACGATGAGTTTGCAGAAGATCCTTCTAATGAATTAGTGGCCTTTGGTATTTCTACAAATGGTAAATTATTTGCAAATGGTAATCAAGTCGCCACTGCAGTTACCTCTTTGAAAATTACTGAATCTCATCTTCTTTTCACCAACGCTCATGCTCAATTATGTTTCATTCATTTGAAATCAGCTACTGGAAATTTTGAATATGACATTTTCCAAAATAAAGATAATGATACTTCAACCGATGAAAGAATAAGACAAATGGAAAGAGGTTCTATCTTAATTTCTACGATGCCTTCAAAATACTCAGTTGTTTTAGAAGCTCCTAGAGGTAACTTGGAAACTATTTGCCCAAGAATTATGGTTCTTTCTGCCGTTCGTAAGTTTATTGAAAGTAAAGATTATAAAGATGCCTTTTTAGCTTGTCGTACTCACAGAATTGACTTGGATATTTTACATGATTATGATCCTCAATTATTCACCTCCAACGTTGAGTTGTTTGTCAACCAAATTAAAAAAGTCGAACATTTGGATTTATTCGTTTCCTGTTTACATGAAGAAGATGTTGCCCAAACTAAATACAAAGACACTATCAAGGAAACAAGCATTAATGATGGTTTGGCTAGATTGGACATCAATGAAACTCCTCAAGAACAAGTAAATGAAATTCATGTTATGAATGCTCCTAGAAAAATCACTTTCAAAGAAGATAACAAACGTTTTGAAAACTCGAAGGTTAATAAGATTTGTGATGCTATTCTCGCAGTGCTTTTGAAACCAGAATATTCTAAACCTTATTTACAAACTATCATTACTGCTTACGCTTGTCAGAAACCACCAAATTTAAAAGAAGCTTTGAAATTAGTTGGTGGTTTCGAAAACCATGAAGAAGTTGAACAAGCTGTCACTCATCTTTGTTTCTTACAAGATGTCAACAAATTGTACAATACTGCACTTGGGTTATATGATATAAAGTTGGCATTATCAGTCGCCCAGCAATCCCAAAAGGATCCAAAAGAATACTTGCCTTTCTTACAAAACTTGCATATTCAACCACAATTAAGAAAACAATTCTTAGTTGATGACTATTTGAAGAATTATGAGCGAGCCTTGAATTGGTTACATGAATTAGGAGAAGAATGCTTCGAAGAATTTGACGATTACGTTATCGATCATGATTTGTATAAACATGCTTTGGGTATTTACAGATATGACAACAAAAGATCAAGAGATATATTGGGTCTTCATGCTCAATACTTGCACAATAATCATAACTATAATGAATCTGGTTTGGCATATGAATACTTGGGTGATTTCACTAATGCTTTAGAAAACTATATCATGGGTAAAAAATGGAAAGAAGCTATGGCTATCGTTCAGCAATCAGAATATTCCGAAAAATTGATCGAGTCTGCAGAAAGATTGGTATCATCATTAACCGATGAACATAAATATGCCGCTGCAGCTGAAATTGAATTCCATTTCTTGGGTAATATCGAGGAAGCAGTCAAGTTATACTGTAAAAACTATTATTATGAAGATGCAATTTTACTTGCCTGGAAAGAAAATAGATCCGAACTCGTCAAAGATATCGTTGATGTGCAACTTGGTGAAGGTTTTGGTACAATTGCCGAACTATTAGCTGATTGTAAAGGTCAAATGACTTCACAATTGAGAAGATTAAGGGAATTGAGAGCTAAAAAACAAGAAGACCCATATGCATTCTATGGGGTTCCAAACGATGAATTAGATACTCCTGATAATGTTTCTGTTGCAGCTTCTGAAACTTCTACCACACCTTCTTTCTTTACTAGATACACTGGTAAGACTTCAGGTACTGCAAAGACTGGGGCTTCCAGAAGAACAGCAAAGAATCGTAAGAGAGAAGAAAGAAAGAAAGCTAAGGGTAGAAAAGGTACAATCTACGAAGAAGAGTATCTTATCAGATCTGTTGGTCGTTTACTTGAAAGATTGGACCAAACCCAACCGGATGCTATTAGATTGATCGAAGCTTTGATAAGAAGACAAATGAAGGAACAAGCTTATCAAGTCCAAAAGAATTGGGTCGATCTTATTGATTTTATCAAGGAAAACATTGTTGAAATTCATAATATGAGTGAAAGGGACAGAGAAAGAATCGATGATAATGGTGAACTTTACTTGATTCCTGAAATCCCTGTTCCTACTATTAATGAGTTCCCAAAGAAAACTATTTTGGATTTTTAATGTTTTCTTTCTATCTCTTGCATATACTTTACTTCCTTGTTTCCTTACTCTTTAATTTTATTCATATACTATATTTATTTATTTAATCATCTTCAATTTTAACTCTTACATCATTTTGCAAAAACAGAAGAGGGTCGCTCTCTGATGTTAGTTGGCCAACTTCTTGTAGTATAAGTTTATCATAAAACCCAATGATGGCGTTCTTGATCGCATCAGTCACCGCCTGTTTTTTGGCCTTGCTATAACACATATACTTATGGGGCATGTTGGTCGCCTCACCTTTCCCCATACCGTCACAAACAGTACCATCCTGAAGAGTAACTCTCACCCTTGACATAAAGTGTACCGAGTGTCGTGCTTCTGAATTTTCTGTAGCTTGGTGACAAGACGCGTTCACCAAGATACATTCCAATATTTCTGAGGACCACCCATCATATCCAAACGTTTCATTGGCTAGATTAATTAGTATATGAGACAGAAAGCTAGAGTATTCAAATTTAACTCCAAAGAATCTTCTTCCGCCTCTTTTGGACTCTAAAGATTCAAGACGTGATTGAAGAGTACCAATCTTCTTCAATCCCCACTCGGTTGCTATAAAAGCACCAGCTGCTTTCTCTTCTTTCTCTTCTTCCTCGAAAATGGAAATATCAGGAAATAAAGTCGAATAACTCATATCATCGAATTCATCAGTATTAACCGCCTGCTGATGAGCGTTAAGCGTGGAACCATCCATTAAGGTAAACCCTACTTTCCAATACTCTACCAAACCTTGATTTTCTCATACCAGAGAATTCCCAAACCAATACCACCTCTATGTTTTCTCTTTAGATGATTGAAAGGTGTATTCAAAGGACTTCTGTAGCATTGATTTGTAAATCATCGAACGCGAAATCAAAAAGTTTGAACAATTTGAGACACTACACTCAAAACTTCGAGATTTAGAACGAAAAATTGGCCAGCGGTATGCTATTTGAATTGCAAGTCCTTAATTTACCAGCACAATTGAACTTCCAACCCAAGCGCCATGGAATATTTGAATAATATATTGTCACAGCAGAACCAGAAGGTTCAGCTGGTCGAGGAAGCTATTCCGACGCTTTGTAATAGGTTACAACACGCCAGTTTGTCCTCTGACAGAAGATCAGCCGTTTTAGGGTTGAAAAGTTTTAGTAGACAATATAGAGAATCGGTGACTGAATATGGGTTGAGAACATTAGTTGCCACCTTGAATAAAGATGCAGAGAATCCAGTTATAGTGAAGGCGGTTTTAGAAACGTTATTGATTTTATTTTTGAGAGGTGAAAGTGATGATGATATGACTAGAGGTTGGATATCCCAGCAGTCTAGGCTTCAAAATGGGAAATATCCTTCTCCAATTTTGATGGAAAATATTAGCGTTGATCAATTTTCCATGTGGATTGCAGATGAACTCACCAAATCTGAAGAATCTGTCAAATTATT
The DNA here is from genome assembly GCF_001661395.1 of Hyphopichia burtonii NRRL Y-1933. NCBI lineage: Eukaryota > Fungi > Ascomycota > Pichiomycetes > Serinales > Debaryomycetaceae > Hyphopichia > Hyphopichia burtonii. The sequence continues at coordinate 1,190,627 of NW_017963728.1, forward strand.
GATAGATATTATACAAAATAATGAAGATTTTCATATAAGAATATATTCTTTGCAATTGTTGGAGTCTTTGGTTTCAACTAGAGCTATTCGGACGAAAGACTGCTTGTTGAATATTCCTACTGCTATATCCATCCTTGTCTCGTTATTGGATGACCCAAATGACCCGGTAAGGAATGAAGCTATTTTACTATTAATGGCTGTTGTAAATAATAATTTTAACATACAAAAGTTGGTTGCATTTGAAAATACATTCGATAGACTTTTTGATATTATAGATGAAGAAGGTGGGATACGAGGTTCTATATTAGTTCAAGATTGTTTGACTTTGGTCACAAATTTGCTCCAGTACAATGCATCAAATCAAAAATATTTCTTAGAGACCCAATGTGTTCCAAGGTTAGCTAAATTATTAGGTGAACCAGTGGATGAGCTTTTCGAGGATGGCCTAACGGATGAAAAGGGCTTCCCGATCCCTGTCCCTCCGATAGTTTGGACAGAACAAAGATTACAGAACATGACTATTGCACTTGAAATATGTAAAACATTCGTCTTGGAGGATAACGAGTTTCGTGAATTGAACCAACAAAATCTTTTCCGCTCCGGGGTTTTATTCACTGTCCTAAAATTAGTCTTCTCTCCTATCACAGCTAATGAAGTTAGATCAATTGCATTATATACTACCGGTGATATCATTGCTGGTAACTCAGAAATTCAATTAGAATTTTCACAAATTGATGTTCCATATATGGATCCATCATTACCCACTCAATTACAAGTTTTTGATAGACCTGCTCCAGTTACAATCGCCTTATTAAATTGGGCTTTATATATAAATTCAGTTCATACCTTCGAGATTAGATTAGCTGCTTCACACTGTTTACATTGCTATTTTGAAAATAATGCCGAATCAAAAGGTGCTTTCTTAAATGATCAAATAAAAGCTTACAATAACCCAAATTATTTTAATGAATTGGCAGAGCAAAATGACAAGAATGGTAGTTCACATCAAAATGGCCATAAAGATGAGAATTTAGCCGAGACTCCATTTGCCAATATATTTTCAACTTTGATGGATTATGATTCCGACATAAAACTCAATCCTTATAGATTATGGTTTTCTGCCGTTATACTTATGTACCTCTTTGAACAAAGTGAAGAAAACAAAGATTTATCTAGGAATGTTCAGACTGGTGATGCTGAGGCTGGTGAAGAAGTCATGAGTTGTATACAAGCCATTTCTGGCTTGCTTATTACATCATTAGACAATGGCGATCCTCGTATTTCAATTGGTTACTTGATGATTTTAACATATTGGTTTTATGAAGATACAAAAGCGGTGAATGACTTTTTAGCTGATGCATCAATATTAAGGTCTCTTTTGGCATTTCTTTCAAATAACTCCTCAGAATCAGCTATTTTAGTCCATGGTATGGTGTCTATTTTAGTTGGTGTTGTATATGAATTTTCTTCAAAAGAATCTCCACTTCCAAGACCTGATTTACACTCCTTATTGGTGAAGGCTTTAGGTAAGGATAATTACACCCTTAAAATCAAACAATTCAGAGATAATGACAAGTTTAAGAAATTGGCGGAGTCAGATATTCTTTTCGTTGGTAAAGATGATACTGGTTTGCCAGAGGTTTATTTTGATTCTTTGTACGTTACTTTAGTTCGTGAAAATTTTTATAGAATCAGAAGAGCTTTATTTCATGATCCAAATGCCGATCCTCAAGTTCGTTTATCTTACGAAGCTTATGAAGAATTAGAAAATAATTACTCCATTTTAAGAAATGATTTAGCCACAGAAAAGATGAAATCATTCGAAACAAAGGGCCAACTTCAGGAAAAGCTTGATGAACTTCAGAGTGAAGCAGATGATCTCAAGTCAAAATTAGAGTCGAGTGAAGAAAACTTAGCAAGCACTCAGGAAAAATTGAAGTCTTTGAATGAGCAACATCAGACAGTTTCTAAGCAGTTAAAAGATACTGAGACAGCTAAGACTAATTTCGAATCAAGCTCAAAAAAATACTTTCATGAGTTACAAGCAGCTTTGAAAAACCACACTTCTGTCTCCGAAATGATTAAACAGGTGGAGACCAAGTTGGACGAATCACAGAAGGCAAAAAGTAAAGCTGAAGATGGAATTAACAAAATGAGTAGAGAGTTATTCCATTTGAGTAAACAAAAGAAAGAGGTAGATAGCACCATCGAGAAACTTGAAAGAGAAATAAAGAATTTGAAAGATGAGATTCAAAAAATTACTAATAATTATGAATCTCGTATTCAAAAGCTTCAGCAATCTAATGACCAGTTCAAGAAAAACATTGATCAATTGAATAAGCAATTAAGTGAGTCAGCCCAAAATTTGAAACAACAAGAATCAAAAATTAAAGAACTCAATGACTCCTCTAAAGAATCTGAGGCTAACAATGAGCATTTGATGCTCAAATTGAGATCTGCTGCCTCGGCCTATCAGGAAATAAAAAATTCAAAACTTGATGCTGAAGACAAAGCTCAAAACTTGCAGAAGCTTGTTGAAGAGAAAACAGAGGAGGTTTCAGAATTAAGAACCAATCTAAAAAAGTTAAATGACGAGAAAGAAGTCTCTGATAAAGAGCTTGTGTCGATAAAAGACTCTTCGTCGTCGGAATTGATGCAAGTAAATGAAAAGGTTGTCGAATTAAACAACTCTAATGATGCTCTTAATGTCGAATTGTCTTCCTTGAAAGAAGAAACGAAAAATTTACAAACCCAGTTAAATGATGCAGAACAGAAATTTCAAAAGTTGGAAACTGATACGAATAACCAATACAAGGAGCTAGAATCACATAATAAAAAACTTGAGTCAGAGCTAGCTGACAACCAAAAAGAAAGAAGTACTTTGGATCAGAAATGTACCTCTATACAGAATGAATTCAAAGCCTACAAAGAAGAGCATGGCAATACGAAAGAAGTGTTGAGCAAATCCTTACAGGACAAAACTGAAGAGCACAATTCCACGAAGAAAAGGGTTGAAGAAATTTTGGCCCAACTTAGCAGCTTAAAAGAATCACATTCAAAAGAACTAGACGTCGTCATTGAAAAGTATGATTCCACTTCAAAAGATCTTGAGCTTAAAGTCAAAAGAATAAATGAGCTCGAACTTCTTGAAAAGAAATTGGAAGAAGCTGAACAGCAATTAAAACAGAGTGGACATAAAACCAATGAACAGGATGAAATGATCTCGAGGCTAGAAAAGGAAAAATCTGGGTTGGAACAAAAATTGACCGAAGAAACGAAAATGCTCAAGGATAAAGAAAGTCAGTTGAAGAAAGAAAAATCTGCTTTAGAGAACAAAATTGCTGATCTTCAAAATTCGCTTTCCAAGGCCGATTCCAAAGAGAAAAAGTTGATTAATGAACGTGATTCTAGTCGCCAAGACTTAGATACTTTTCAAAATGATATGGCCTATATGGAAGTTGATTTAAATGAACAAAAGCAAAAAGTCGAAGAGCTTGAAAAGAAACTATCTGAAGTTCAAGATAATCACGAATCATCCAGCAAAGAAATAGAGCAGCACAAGAAAACTTTGTCCGAAAAAGCCGCTGAACTCATAAATTTAAACAATTTGATCACCGAACTGAAAGATTCAGCTAAGAAATTGATCGATGAAAAAGAAGAATTGAAAAAGCAGCTCTCATCGTTTAGGTCGGAAAATGAAACAAAAGTGAATGCTCTCGAATCTCTGAGAAAGTCAATTGAAAGTGAAAAAGTAAAGTTGTCACAAGAGATTTCAGGATTGAAAAAAGAGATAGAGAAAATAAAGAATGAAAAGAATGGGTTGGATTCTGACCTTAAACAGGTAAAGAAAAATTATGAGGTTTTAAAAAATGAAAAGTCTAAAGTCGAAGCAGCCTTTTCTGAACAAAAGACCGAAATTGAGTCTATCATGAAAGAGAAAGCTGATTTGGAGGCCGACCTTGCCAAACTGAAAAATGATGTGAAAAGTCTTGAGAATTCAAAAACCGAGCTAGACTCGAAGCTCACCAAACTGAACGATGAAATCAGTGTCATCAAAAGAGAGAAATCAGATTTGGAGAATGATCTCAATAAGGTAAGGGAAGAAATGAAAAATTTGACAGAAGAGCATTCATCATTAAAGGATAACCTGAAAGAGACTGAGAGAAAACTCTCTTCATTCAAAACTTCAACGGAAGAACAGAATTCTGCAAGATCTCGGAAGATAGATGAGCTTGAAGCCTCATTGAAAGAAAAGACAACGAAAGCACAAACCCTTGATTCAACAATTTCAACTCTTAAGGCTGAACTCGATAAGAAGCAAAAGTTACATAATGAGGTACTTAGCGAGAAAGAAGCTAAGATTAAGCAACTTGAAACTGACTTGACAACTAAAACAAAAGAAGTTGAGAAAGAAAGGGCTATGTTGTCTGAAAACTCGGAGACTATCATTAAAGAATATAGTGATAAGATAAAACATTTAGAAGAAAACCTTATGGCTTCTAGGGAAGAAAACGAAAAGAAAGTGCAAAAATTATCTCAAGAAAAGCTGGATTTGGCTGACAAGATTGAAACTATCAGTCACCAGCAAAAAACTGATAAGGAGAAGCATATTGCATTTGAAGAAGAGTCCAAAAACAACAAAACAAAATTTGAAAAGGAGAAGGATGATTTGTTAAAACAACATCAAGACAAATCTCAAGAACTTGAAAGGAAAATTCAGAGATATGAGGCAGATAACTCTAAACTTGATAAAGAATCACAAACTTTTAAAAAGCTCGAAGAAGACTTGAAGAAAGAACTTTATTCTAAATCCTCCAAACTTGAAGAAATACAAAAGAGCTTGGATACAACTCAGAAAAATTTAGCATCAAAAAGTAAGGATCATGACACTTTAACTAGTGAATCCAATGCAAGTAAGCTGAAAATCGAGGATCTTGTCAAAGAATTAAGCTCGTTTAAGACTAATTTCGACAAACAAAACACAGATCATGAACAAGCTAAAAAAGACTTAGAAAAAACCAAATCGCTTTACGAGGAACAGCTCAAATTGACAAGTGATCTCACTAAATCTAAAGAAAGTAATAATTCCAATTTGGAGGAATTGAAAATCAAACTCGCTGAACTCAAGTCTAAAGAAACTGATTTGCGAAAAGAAAATGACTCTTTAGCTTCAGAAATCAAAACCTTGAAAGAAGAAGCTACCAAGAGTATTAATGCCTTTAAAGATCTTGAGTCGACTGTTAAAAAGCTCAAATCTGAGTTAGAAGAAAAGGCAAAAGATTCCCAACTTCTAAAGGAAGCGCAATCACAACTTGATCAATCAACTGAAAAAGCAGCTGAGTTGAATAGTTCGATCAATACTTTTAAGGAGAAAATAGCTGGCTTGGAAAAAGCAGTAGAAAAAGAGAAAGAGAACAATAAAGATTTATCTGAAAAGTTGAGTGATTCATCTGAATCTGCTAAAGAACTAGTTAAATCAAAAAACCTAGCAGAAACACTCGAAACAGAATTGAAAGATGTCAAGAATACAGTTTCTCAACTTACTAAAGACTTGGAATTGGCCCAAAAAGAAACTGAAACTAACAAAAAGACTTCTGAGAAGGAAATTGAATCATTCAGTGCTAAGATTTCAGAACTTGAAAAAAGTTCGGGCTCAGTAAGTAAATTGGAAAAAGAAAACCTTACGTTTAAAGAAGAAGTGGAAAAACTTCAGAAACTCAATGAGTCCAAGGAAAAGGAAATAAATGACTTAAAACTTGCTCGAGATTCTGCCTTGAAAGACGTTGGAGACAACTCCAGTAACATTGAACAACTAAAGAAATCGGAAGAAGATAAAGTGAAAGAACTTGAAGGTCTAAGAAAAGAATTGAGCGAGCTTAAAACTGTCCATGTGGCTAAACAGAAAGAATTTGATTCCCTGAAAGCTGAACATGATTCTAAATTGAAAGAAATGGACAACTTGCTCAAAGAAAATAAAGTGAAAGTTAGTGAATTGGAATCTTACAAAGCTGAATCAAATAAAAAAGAACAGGAACTTAAATCTCAGGTAGAAGAGTTGACCAAAAAGCTCAAGGATAAATCTTCCGATCTTGTCTCCAGAAGCGAGTTGGATGATCTCATGCTTTTAATGAGTGACATGGACGACAAGAATAAGAAGTATAAAAAACGTTTGAAGAGCCTTGGAGAAGAAGTTTCGAGTGATGAAGATGATGATGATGACGACGACGACGACGACGACGACGAAGATGAAGACAGTGAAGATGAAGATTAATACCTTACGTAACTCATTTGTATATATATCACCCTAAATTATCAACTTTTAGAATACTTCTTCATATAATAGAAACGCTTTTCGCATCAAAAAATACCTTGTAAAAGCCGTTAGCGATGAACGTCTCAATTGTTTTGATGGAAAAAAATTTTTGACGGTCCTGGTGGTTTTGTAGGATGATTTCAAAACCCCTGTTCACTTTCATTTGCCTATTCTTTGAGTCTTCGAGATCTTCTGCTTTAAATGATATTGTTAATAGATTCATACGACTCCTTCACAAATAATCTTGTTCGACTTATAAGCATTAATACTGGAAAAAAGGTTACTACAATTCATAATGATTCATTGAGTTCATCAGAATATGAAAATTTCTTCCAAAACGCATTACCAAAGTTTGAGTATGTCATAATAGGACCCGGTCCCGGGCATCCATCGATTCCAGGCGATGTTGGTATAATTAGTGCTTTATTTCAATATTTGAGTCGCAATGACCATTGGTCGATTCCAATTTTGGGAATTTGTCTCGGATTTCAATGTTTATGCTATCAATTTGGAAACGAAATAGAAAGATTGGATGATGTTAAGCATGGCCAAATCTATGATATCCATCCAGTAGATGGGAAAACTGATTTGTTTGCGGGTAGTGGGGATAGTTATAATTTTCCTAGTGTCCGTTATCATTCATTATACGTTGATATAGAGAAATTGAATGATAATATCTTGCCGTTAGCTGTATGCTATGAAGAAAACAATGACCTGAGCTCTAAACAGATACTTATGGCTGCAAGACATAAGTCATATCCTTTTTATGGTGTTCAGTATCATCCGGAATCAATATGCTCAAAAGATGGTGATAAGTTAGTCATGAATTTTGATAGAATAGCTGCTGACTACAACAAGAAACATCGTTTAGATTACTCGAAAGTATCCTCCACCGAAATTGAAAAAGCCATTGCAAAATTTACTTCGAGTCACCCCTTGAAAGACCCAGGTCTTATACCCAATGATGTAAACGAAGCCAAGAGAGGGTTGAATCTTATTGCAAAAAGGATACAATTTGCCGGCCCTATAGATCCTTTGAGCATCTGTGACTATATACATAATAAAACTCAAGATAATCAATTTTTTCTTTTAAATTCGGCCTCGATACCTGGCGATTGGTCCATTATTGGAATTCCTATCGAAACTCAATCAGAGGTGATCACACATTCTATAGATAATATTAACGAGATCGAAGTCCTGAAATTTGGCTCAATGGAAGCCAAGGAGACACAAGTCATTGAATCAGAGACAATATGGAATTTTATAGGAGCTAGAATTGGGCAAAATTATATACCTAGGGACAAGTTTAATTCGAAACTTGGCGAAACCTTCCATTCTAGAGACTTCCCATTTTTAGGAGGGTATATGGGGCTTTTTTCGTATGAAGAAGGACAACATCTTGTTATTGATAAGTTTAGTTCTCTTTGTAATGGCTCAACTCCAGATATGAAACTTATCTTTATTGAGAGGTTTTTGTTGGTTGATCATTTAACAAATGAAACTTTTATTTTTTCGATAAACAGTTCCCAAGATGACCTGACTTGGGCTCAAGAACTTAAAACTGAGCTCGAAATGGCAGAAAATGAAGGCAAACTCAAAGTCCATGCAGACTTAGTTCCACAGAGTGTGAAGGATTTATGTTATGTTGACGATCAGAACTCTATTTCATTTGACTTTCCTTCTAGGGAGGCATATAATGAACAATTTTCAAAATGCCAGGAGCTTCTACATTCCGGTGACTCTTATGAGTTATGCTTAACCACCCTGCTGAGAATACGAGTTCCTTCGTATATTCAACCATGGGAAATCTATAAAGTATTAATTTTGCATAAAAATCCGTCACCATTCTCTTGCTTCATGAGTTTCGATGACGTGGTTCTCATTTCATCATCACCGGAGAGATTTCTATCGTGGAAAGATGGATCTGATGGAAAGAAAAAGGTTGAACTTAGACCAATAAAGGGAACAGTCCGCAATACACCTGATGTCAGCATCGAAGATGCCACAAAAATATTGAAGACTGCCAAAGAAATGGGAGAAAATCTTATGATTGTCGATTTGATTAGACATGATTTACACGAATTCATCGACCATGTTGAAGTGACAAAGTTAATGACTGTTGAAGAGTACAAGACCGTATATCAATTGGTCAGTTTCATAAGTGGTAGTCTTGAAAACTCCAATTATCACGGAATAGATATTCTTCACAAATCCTTGCCTCCTGGCTCGATGACTGGTGCTCCTAAAAAACGATCAGTCGAACTTCTTCAAGATATTGAGAGTATCCAAACAAATGGTAATCCAGGTGGGAGAAGAGGCGTTTATAGTGGGGTCGCTGGATACTGGTCTGTCACTGATGATGCTGACTGGTCAGTGATTATTCGTTCTTTGTTTCACTATACCGATGATAAGAATAATAAACCTGGTTCGAACATCTGGAGAATCGGAGCAGGAGGAGCCATTACTGTTCTAAGTGATGCAGATGGTGAATGGGATGAAATGAAGGTCAAACTTACGAGTGCTTTACAGGTTTTTCAATAACTCTCAAAGCTATTTAATTATTCTATTTTTTGCATCCATTTTTCACGAAGCAAATTTCCGTAAACTCTGACAACCCAGTAAATCCCTTTTCCGAAATTTAATCAAATAATTATGCAGTAGCTTCTCTTTTGCCAATTTGTAGTGAATTGGAAGCAGATTTAGATATATTCAGTATAATACTATATCACGTGACCATTATCTCTTTAGTGTATGCTTTTACATGTTATCTTATATTTTTGCATGTTGCGTTTTGGGTTTTTTTTTTTTTTCCTATTTTTTTTTCGTTCGTTCGACGTTCGAAATGCAAGCAAAAAAGTCATTTTTCGGTGAAATTGATCCTTGTCAATCTTCTTTTCAACGATAATTAATTCAAACAAATGTCATTCTTTGGATTTGATCCTACAGCTCCACCTGGAGTTAAGCAGAGTGAAAATGAAGTATATGATTTTCAAGATACTTATGACGGTTTAGGTGATGGTTTAGATGAAACTGATGATGCTTTGAATGACGAAACCTTTGGAGTATCTAATATTGGAAAAGATTTTAGCTTTGGTTATGGTAATTCTCAATCTGAAGCTGCGTCGAAACCTATTCAACCTAGTGTTGCTCCAGCCCAAACTGTTAGTTATGCTCAAGCTGCATCTCAATCAAATAATGATGATGAATTTATGCAAGACTTATGGGGGACGTCCAATGCTCCAGTCCATCAAGCCAATCAGCAACAACCTGTTGCTGCTCCTTCTGGTGAGAAGAAGATTTTGTCTTTGGAAGAAATTGAATCCCAATTGACTTCAATCGATAAAGAGCAACACCAACAACCTCAACCGCAAGTTCCTCCTCAAGCTTACGGTTTCCCAGGACAATTCCCACCTCCCCAATTTGGTGGTTTCTTCCCTCCTCAAGGTGGTTTTATGCCTCCTCCAGGTCAATTTGGTCAATTTCCTCCCCAAGGTATGCCACCAATGCCAGGTCAATTCCCTCCTCATGGAATTCCTCCTCAAGCCCCTCAAATGGTTCCTCAACCTCAAATGCAACCAGGTATTCCTCAAGCCCATCAACAAATTCCTTCTCAGGCTCCTCAACAACAGGTTCCTCAACAACAATCTCAACAAGTGCCAGCTCAACAGCAACCAATCATTGCCCAAAAAGCCGTACCAGTTCAGCCAGTTAAGTCTATTCCTCAACAAAAGGTTGATTTATCTCAATTCCCTGTCTTAGGCTCTAAAGAAGCTCAAGTTGCTCCAGAGCCTGCTCAGCAACCACAACAACAACAATTTCAACCTGTTCCACCTGTTCAACAATCAGGCTTCCAACAGGTTCCAGACATTGCCGGCCCAATCCAGCAAGTACCACCACCACAACAACAACAACAACAACAGCAACAACAGCAACAACAACACTTCAATAGCCGTAACCACCAAAGTCCATCTCCTCAAGATTTGACTCCTGAACAACAAGAAAAGTTGGCTAAAAGACAAGAAAAGGTTGCAAGAATTATGAAGTATTCTGGTATCATGAATCCAAAGGATAAAGATTTTGTTACTCGTTTTCAATTATCTCAAATCGTTACTGAAGATCCATACAATGAAGACTTTTATGCTCAAGTTTTCAAAGTTATCCATCCAAAAGTTCAAGCTAACCCAATGCAACCTCAACAACAACCTCAGCAACAACATAATTCTATTGCTCAAGCTTACTTAGATCAAAGTGGTCATAGATTAGGTGGACGTCATAGAAGAGCTGATGTTGCTTTACAAAGAATGCAACAACAAGTTCAAAAAGCCGTTACTGTTGCTAAAGAAAGACCAAAATTGACTCAATATGCAAGAGAAGGAGCTTTAGGTAAGATTTCTTTTGGTAATGGTAAAAAACCAAGACAACAATTAGAAATTTTCAGTAAGGCTGCTCAAAGAGAGCTCGAAAAACAAGAAGCCGAAAATAAAGAAAATAATGAGGTTTCTAAAGGTGGTGATGATCTTAAAGCTGATGAAGTTGTTTCTAAAAAGGATAGATCACCATCTATTTCTGCTCCATCGAAACCTATTAAGAAATATACCAAGAAGGATATTATGAGTATTTTGGAAAACATCATTACTCATTTGATGGCTGCTGAAAGCGAATCAAGATTAACCCCAAATGTTGATACCACTCAATTATGGGAAGCATTACATGTTTTAGATCAAGCATCATCATCCGGAGATGAAGCTTCATTTGTGAATCCATTCATTCAATGTTTAAATCATAATAAAGCATTGAAAATATTACCACGTCTTTTCAAATTTTTAACAAGAGAACAAATTTTAACTATTGTTACTTTGGTTATGTCCAATTTAGAAAATTTACTGGTTATTAAGAATGCTTCCTATACTACTTATGAAAATAAAAAAGTTCCAGACTCAATCTTAAAATTAGTTGAAGCCTACTCTTTAACATTTTCAAAAGTATTGATGAATGCTGTTCAAGATTTCAAGTTCAATGAAATCATTGGTTTGTTGGTGATTTTGATTGAACATAATAACGTGTCATTTGTCTCCACCACTAAAATTGGGTTATCAATTTTAACTACCCTTTTATCCCGTGCAGAATTGATTAGAGGTGAAGGTACTATTTCAGCTACTGATTTATCGGAATGGACCTCCTGTTATGATGAGTTATTTACTTCATTAGAATCAAGAATCGCAGCCATTTTCCCTCCTCATCCTGAAGATATTGATGATGGTTCTTCTAGAGAAAATTACGTGTGGCAATTTTTAGCTACTTTATCCTTAGGTGGTAAATTGAGTCATCAAAGAATCATTGTTGATGAAGTCAGAGATGAAATTTTCGGTGTCATGAATAGAGCCAAAGCCATTGATAACTCTGACTTGGCTAATTTGTATAAGAAACAAAACTTATTGAATAATTTGAACATGTACTTGGTTGTCATGGGTTTGGTTGCCGATGAAAACGAAATTAAAGAATTACAATAAAGTTCTTAATGCATACAAATAGTGAATCTCTACCCATACTTGGTTTCGTTGTTGTGGCCACGTATGAGCACAAACTTCAGCAGTTTATTGCATTAAACTAATTAATTAAATTTTTAAAAAAAAAAAAGTTTGAAAAATTATAAAAGTTAAAAAAATTTGTTACTGTACTATAGATCAATATTCTAATGGAATACTTGCGATCAACAATTGCTGTAGTTTGTAAACGTAAACGTGATCAAATATCTCATCATTTAGCGTTTGGTGATTCTCCACTTGCTGCAATTCACCCCTTTGTGGGTTGCCCCAATTCAATCAGCTGTATAGTTACTTCGATCGCACCCAAATGCTGTTCTTCGGAACCGTCTGTAGTTCCTAATTAGCACTGACTTCCGGTTGCAATGTCCGAACCATTTTATCTCGGAGGGCGGAGTTATTCCCAATATGGAATGACCGACCGGTGGTTTCTTAACTTTACATTTCCGAAAAGGATGTAAGATTTGGCCGAAGCTCAGCAGCCATTCGAATCGATTATAAAAGCTGTTCAAATTGAAGTGGAGTTAGCAATTTCCAATACTCAACAGTTAAAATTACTAAAAAATTATAACTACCAGAAACTTATAACATAATACTTCCAAAAATGGCCAAACAATTCACTGCTGCTACCGATCCAGTTAACTTGGTACAAAAATTAAACAAGACCGGGTTAGATATCCTGAAACTCGTTGTTGGGGTTATGCTTATGACTACCGAAGGTAACTGGTTTGGATCGAATGGAGATATTGATGCAAATTTGGAACTTTTATATAAATGTTACCAAAGTGGATTGCGTACTTTCGATACTGCTGATACTTATTCAAATGGGAAATCTGAAGAATTACTCGGAATGTTTTTGAAAAAATACAAGATTCCTCGTCAAAATGTTGTGATTATGACAAAAGGCTATTTCCCAGTTTTGGACGACGTTAATGATTCCTCTGGGTTGACGAACGATGCAGATGCTCTTAAGATTATGAATAGAAAAGGACTCTCAAGAAAACATATTTTAGAAGCCGCCAAAGCTTCCTATGACCGTCTTGGAACTTATGCTGACATTTACCAAATCCACCGTTATGATCCAAATGTTTCTAATGAAGAAATTATGAAAGCCTTAAATGATGTTGTTGAAAAAGGTTATGCTACTTATATTGGGGCTTCAAGTATGAAAACTTATGAGTTTATTGATTTGCAATACACGGCAAAATTGAACGGATGGCATCAATTTGTTTCAATGCAAAGTTATTACAACTTATTATACCGTAACGATGAACATGAATTGAATCCTTGGTGTAAAAAACATGATATTGCTTTATTCCCATGGTCCCCAAATGCTAGAGGTCTTTTAGCAGTTCCTTGGGATTCCGAAGTGGCCAAGACCAAATTACAAAATGAGTTCATGACTCGTATTCTTGGAATTAGCCCATCTAGTGAATCTGATTGTGAAATTGCCAAAAGACTTGAATTGTTGGCCGAAAAGAAAAAAGGCTCCATGATGCAAGTTTCTCTTGCTTGGTTACTTGTTAAAGGTGCTAATCCAATCGTCGGTATTTCCAAACTTGAATACGTTGATGAAGTTGCTGGGGTTGTTGATGTCGAACTTACTGAAGAAGATATCAAGTATTTGGAAGAACCTTACGTCACCAAAGCTGATGCCCCCCTCTTAGACTAGTATTTCATAACTTATGAATATTATTCGCTTACTTATTTTACTTGTAAAATAGCAGAAGTATGTATTAAGGTATAAAAAATATATTAGGTATAAAATAGCTGCGAAAAAAAAAAAAATAAAAAAAAAAAAAAAAAAAAANCGAACTTACTGAAGAAGATATCAAGTATTTGGAAGAACCTTACGTCACCAAAGCTGATGCCCCCCTCTTAGACTAGTATTTCATAACTTATGAATGTAATTAGTAATTATCTCGTACTTGTAAAATAGCAGAAGTATGTATTAAGGTATAAAAAATATATTAGAAATTTATTAGCTGCGAAAAAAAAAAAAAAAAAAAAAAAAAAAAAAAAAAAAAAATATTATAAATTTGGATCGTAAAGTACATAATCTACTTGACTTGCAAGTAGCATTCAGGATTTGTGAAGTGCGTGTGCATAGTGAGTTCCGAGTCACACTGGGAATCGTAGGAACTGTCTTCTTGGTAGTTATGGATGATGCCCAATTCGCCCAGATAATCTTGGACATGGCCATTTGATTTTGGAATTTGGTGAGAAGTACTCATTACTGACGATGCATTGGATCCCAGTGAAGGTTTGCGGGATTTTATGGTGGGGGAATTAAGGCTTTCTGATTGGCCAGGCTTGAAAGGAGGCAAAAGATCGGTGGAAGAGTCATTCATAGAGGCATCAGTTGAAACAACGATGTTGAAAGGAATAAATCCAGATCTTCTTTTCTTATTACGGTTTGCAGGGAGTGTTGTTTGAGGAGAAACTTCACTATAATTGAACCTTGGAGTTGATTTTGTTTGAGGAGAAGATAACCTTGAGACCACTTCACGTTCTTGTTGTAATAAAGTCTTTAATTTTCTAATTTCGTCTTCATGTTTTTCAATTAAAAGTTTATGATCTTGAACCAAAGAAAGTAATTCGCTTCTGAAAAACTCTTTGCTATCACTGAATTCTAATTCTTCGTCTCCTGAGTCATCTATTGGGTCACTTATATCTTCACTCAACAGATGACAAGAATTGTGGGAATGTTCAATAGTAGTCAGTTTGCCAACGCTTTTAACTCGAGGTAGTGGAGAAGGACTTGCGGAAGTATTTATATGATCTTGAGAAGACTCTGAAGGAATGGGAGATGAAGTACTAATGAATCTTAAATTTGATTGTTTACCATGGGAGTAAGTTTTGAATATTTGAATGTTAGCGTCTATTATCGATCCGTCATCGGTATCGAAGAAATTCGAGCTTGCAGTTCTTGCGGTTCTTGCGGTTGGACTTAGCAAGTTTTTACTACTTATATCATCGTCAAAGGAAGAGCAGTCGATAAAGTCAAGTTTCCTTGGGGATTGAATAGAGCGTTTTGGATTCATCGGAGTAGAAGTAAATAATTGATTTTTAGGAGTTTCAAAATTCTGATAAGGAGCTATTAATTCACTCATATTAAAAGTATCACTTAATGGAGTGAGTGGAAGAGATTTATTTTCATTATTGGTAGAAATATCTGACAATTTATAGTCTTTGGTTGCAAATGATCTGCCAGGATTTAATTGGGGTTGACTTGAGGATGCGCCACTCGTGAGAGGACTTGGTTGAGGTTTGATTGATTGACAAGACGATTTTGAGTATTGACTTGGCGATTTTTGATGTTGACAAGAGGAAGCAACCGAGGATTTTGAGGGACAAGATTGGTGAATTAGCTTAAGCTTGGAGATGAAGCTAGTTGATTTTTTCAACTGCTTATTAGTCATATTAGTTTGGTTGTTAGGAGAGTTTAATGAAGAGTTGAAAGATGAGTCAGAATGGGTTTTCTGTAGATGATGATCTTGTTTCTTGGGTATTGGTGGCTGACTTGTTTGACATGACGATTTTTTATCTTTATTATGGTTTTTTGCCTTCTTAAAGATATTTATAAATGCCATTTTAGCATTTAAGTTTAAGGGATAGATCGGGATGACAAATAAAGAATTATTCAATTTATGGTCAAATTTTGAAATTGTCAATTTTTGAAATTGTCAATTTTTGAAATTGTCAATTTTTTTTAAGCAAGACAAAAAAGTAAGGAAATGACTTATTAATAAAGAGGAACCCTTTCAACATGAAGCAGATTACAAAATTGAAAAATAATAAACAATTAAGTACCGATGAAGAGAGGGACAGGTATAAAAATAAGGATTTCAGAGGCAAACAATAGTATGATCACTTAAATTATCTGCGGATTGTCTTGAAAGTTTAATTAGTAGCTTTAATAATAGCCTTTATCATTTGAGTAGTTTATTTCAATTATCTGTTTTAGAAATAGGAATCATTGTTAAAGATGAAATCAGTCCAAATTAGGAAATTTCTCGAGATGCAGCAGCCATCAAAACAAAACAACCTCAAAAGAATATAATAAAATAACATTGGAGAGATTCAGGACAATGATGTAGATTTACAGGGACACCACCCACACGATGAAGATGAACAAACCCCGTTTCTGGTCGCTATAATTCGACAAATACTTTGTCAATTCTGTTTACAATAAAACTGATTCTGGCAGGTGCGCGATACCATAGTTATTCTAAACACAAACTTGGTATCAGCAGCTGGGATTAAAAGTACGACAAACTGGCCATTCTCAGAATGCATGGGAAGAAAGAGAAACCCTTAGAGAAGTTTCACAAGTAGCTTGGTTTAAAGTGAATTTGTTGGATAATATTTTGCTCCGACACAAAATCCGTAATAAGATCTTAGGTATGCCTGCGCCTTAGCAGAGGATATACGTGCCGGCCCTCCCAACGGCCTAATTAAGCCATGGCTACCATAACAGTATCCATAACAATATCCATAACAGTCCATAACAGTCCATAACAGTCCATAAAATACAGTAGTACATGCACTAATATATAAATATATATATATTAATACATACAGTAATACGTACAGTAATACGTACAGTAATCCATAATCCATACAATAATCCATATAATAATCCATACAGTATACAATAGTCCATTATCTTGCGGTTATACGTACGGTACCCCATTATCATAATCAGCCATTACATTATCCCGGGCATTCACTTCGAAAACGCTTCCCAACTCAGCAACATTGTATGTTGTAGCCTTATGATGTTTACAGTTGGTGCTTTCGCGTTAAACCCGTACCACCACACTTTCAGTGTAGAACAAATGTATCAAGTATTGACAAACAAATGTATCAAGTATTGACAAACAAATGTATCAAGTATTGACAAACAAATGTATCAAGTATTGACAAACAAATGTATTAAGTATTGACAAACAAATGTATTGAGGATTGGGTACACAAGCAGGAGCGTGGAGGATGTGCCCTACATGTAGCACAGAACTTGTAGTGAAAAAAACTTGTACGTTGGTGTGCAGAAAGCTAAATTGAATAAAGTTTAAAGTAAGGTTGAACTGTATGAGAATTGTGATATTAAACTACGGTAACTAGAGTTTTCGGTAGCCTAGCAGGTGATGTCAGGCCAATTACATATCAACTAAGCTTGAAGGGAGCTCTCTGGCATCTTTTTGAGTTTTCCTGTGCTCGTTAGTCGGGCAGGTTAAAGAATACGAAACATGGGAACAGGAGGTGATGAGCAGATTGGGTACCAAGGATCTGGGTATGAGCAAGATATTAAAAGGCACTGAGGTTCAAGGGTTTACTGCAGTCGTATTATATTAAGAAGGAATCGAATCGAGAAGCAATAGCCAATAAATCAATAGTAAAAATTGGTTCGGTGTAATGGCATACAAATATGGTTAATATTCACGCTACAAAGATACTCCTGTTATTCCAGCATCTTTAAACTACAAAATAAGTTGTTAAGCAGTCACGGTACTTCCTACACTTCCAAGTATAGAATGCCCATCTGGCTGCAAATGGTCAAGGTGTGCGGGTGTACTTATATAAAAGAGGAAAGGCCATCACGGCACCTTACGGGAGTCTTTCGTAAACCTGGAATATTAAACAACCCGGTTTAAGAAGCAAGGTCATGGGACGAGGGATTGTTTAGCCTCCGGGTTCTCTCCTTTTACTCCTATATCTGTCGTATCTATCTTATATATAGATTATACCTATGTCTTGTCTATGTCTTGTCTATGTCTTGTTTATGCCTATGCCTATGCCTATGCCTATGTCTATGTCTATGTCTATGTCTATGCCTATGTCTATGCCTATGTCTATGTCTATGTCTATATCTTGTCTAGGTCTTGTCAATGTCTATGTCTTGTCAATGGCTATAACTATGGCTATAACTATGTCTATATCTATATCTTGTCTAGGTCTTGTCGATGTCTTGTCTATACCTATGTCTTCTCAAAAAAACCCAGTCACCAGCAGCATAACTACCAAGGTCTCTTGCAACCCTCACGCAGCTACTCATTTGTTAAAATTTTGTGATCCTCAATACAACCAATTGAATTAATTAACAATATTGGATTAAAACTGGGAGTTTTGAGTAAGTAACTTGTAGTTTTGGTTGGGTTTTTGAGGTTTTTTCAAATCAGTAATTAGAGATAAGTAAAAGTATTCCAGGTCTCTATCAAAAATGTCCAGGATAACTCCATCAACTACCATGTCTCAAGAGCTATATGACAAGCTCTATAATGATCAGATGGTGCTAACTCATGGGTATGTTCATGGACATATCCATAAACATAAGGATCATACCCATATACATGGACATATTCATAATCATGATCATAATCAAGAGAATCAGGAAAATGAAAAGGATGAGGCAGTACAAGAGCAGCAACTTACTAAAGCACCAGTACTAACTTCATCTCTGATTGATTCTTGTAAACAGTTGGAGGATGAACTAAATATATGTAATGAGATTTTCTGTGATGAGTTAGATGATTGCTATTTCCATTCATGTGATGATAATTTAATTGAAAATGATGATTGTAAAAATTGTGATTATAATGAACTTTCTTGTTGTGATGATGAATTAGACCAATCATTACTACCGCTGGCTTATGAAGAAGTATGCAATGATCCGTCATGTCTTGACTCAAATAGTTGTTGTCAAGATTCAATAAATCATCAAGATAATTTATGTGATTTACAATATCAGAAAAAACCAATTTTTGAAAACTTAATTGGTAATGTTCATAAAAATTTTGACTTAGAATCATCTTCTATTAAAAAAAGAAAATTGAATGATAACGATAATATTAAACTTCATTTCCCTCATCCCTGTCATCCAGATACTTCTCTAAATACAAATGATCATAATCTTCATCAATCTTGTTTCCATACTAGAATCCCAACAAATACAAGTGAAAAAATGATGTCCGATTTTGATTTTTATATTCAATTTAATAATTTTAAAAAAATTATGTCAAATAAAGATGAAAATTTATTAAATTTTAGTGAAAAACCTCTAGTGGTTCCAGAATTATTATCTCAACCAGAAAAACCAAACTTATCAACTTTTGCTTGTCGTTGGGATAATTGTTTTAAAAAAGTCACCGATGATACTTTAATGAACCATTTAATTAATGATCACATTGATCAAGACTATAATTCTCCCAATGCAAATCAATCGTTTCAATGTGAATGGAATGATTGTAATTATATGAATGAAGATTTAAACACCTTGATAACCCATTTGAATTGTCATCGTGGTAAACATGATATTAATAATTCTTTATATAAAAAGGAATCTCCGATTTTAACTCCAAATTCCATTTCAAAATCTTCGTTATCTTCTCCCGATAATAAAATTATTAAAAATGAATTTGATAATGATCGTGAATCATCTCCCTTCACAATAACTTCAATGAAGATATCTCCCAAAAAAAGTTCTTGTCGTTCAAATTGTTCTCATAAAATTGATGATAAGTTCACTTGTAAATGGCAAATTGGTACTAATTCAGATGGTTCTCCCATGTCGTGTGATAAAACTCATAATGATTCGGGTGACTTACAAAATCATCTAATGAATGATCATATTGGTAGTGGGAAATCTATTTATCATTGTAATTGGATTGATTGTGAACGTAATCATGGTAAACATTTTACTCAAAGACAAAAATTATTAAGACATATTCATATTCATACTAATTACAAACCGTGCAAATGTTCAGTCTGTGGTTCTTCTTTTGCTGTCGATTCAATGCTAAAACAACATATGAGAATTCATTCCGGTGAAAAACCTTTTAAATGTAATATTTGTGGTAAAAATTTCGCTACCAGTTCAAGTTTATCAATTCACAATAGAACCCATACTGGTGAAAAACCCCTTGTTTGCAAGTGGCCAAATTGTGGTAAAAGATTTAGTGAAAGCTCAAATTTAACTAAACATATGAAAATTCATACTAAATTATTCAAATGTGACCATTGTGGTGAGGAATTCGATAAAAAAATCGCCTTCACAAAACATTTGAAGCTCCACCAAATCGACTAATGCCTTCCTCCTATTTATTGTAATGAGTCAAAGGAATATTCCTCTTTAATATACATTATTTATTACCACTTTCTTTAATGGTGATCAATCTTATAGCTGTAGAATTGGTTGCAATTTTTTATAGAATATTCTTGAATAAAGACCCAAACATCCGCTTTTTTAAAAAATGAGCTCATGCACGTCCTTTCTTTTCCTTTTTTTTTTTTTTTTTTTTCTTTCTCTTTTGGTCAAATGAAAAATCAATCTCTTCAAAAGACCATTTCATTAGACTTTGTTTTAACCAAATATTATACACTATGAGACCAACTATAGCGTTAGGATATTTGAGAGTATCCATTCCCAAGAAGCCTCTCACCCCATATGCATTTCCTTCGTTGTCTTCAATCAGCATATCCGATTTACCAAATAATGGATTTGGTAAAAATAATTATAATATAAAGAAAACAAAATACGGACATTGGCCCGTTTATAGAGTCGTTCAAAATACTAGAGTTCTTACTGAAATCAAAAGAGTCGAAGGTGATGTTGAAGAATTCAAAAATGACTTGTTAGCCAAATTACCTCATATTCAAGATAAATACGTTACCGTTAATAAGAAAGCAGGACAGTTAAAGATTAAAGGAGATTTCATTGACTCTATAAAGGAAGTATTTGATGTCAATATTAACTAATTTGTTCTTTTGAAAAGAATTTTGTGATTCATGTATATATAGATTGTAAATATCAATAAAAATATAAAGTGTATATATATTACATGTAGAAAAATCTAAAGACCGAAAAGAAGAACCAATAAGTATAAAAAGCTAAGATAATACATAGGATGAAAAGGAATTTGCAAAAGCTAAATTGAAAATAATTAAAATTAAAAAAAAAAAAAAAAAAAAAAAAGAAAAAACGAATAGAATCGAATCGAAGCCATCTAGTGAAGTTATTGTAATTCAGAGCCTGCTTCTGACGATGGAGTACTGCCACCTTCGGATTCGAAAGCAACTTGTCTGATTTGAACTATCCATGGATCGTTTAATAATTCTGCAGCACTAGATCTCTTCTTTGGATCATGCTCCAAACATTTGGATAAGAATTTAATACCAGCTTCACTTAATTGATCTCGAGATGGTAGTTCGGGCTGATGACCGGCTGCAATATGATACATGATTGCCCATTCATTATCCAAATTGGCCCATGGTCTACGACCAGTGGCCATTTCTAATACACAGCATCCTAACGACCAAATATCAACAACTCCGTTTCTATCTGAATACTGTCCAGTAATGACTTCCGGTGACATATACATTGGAGTACCAGTCATCGAGTTAACATTATTGTGGTTACCGATGGCACGAGTTGAGCTGGAAAGTGATGATGATCCTCTTGTCTTACCGCTTGTTGCAATAACCTTGGCTGCACCAAAATCAACAAACTTAACAACACCATTTCTATCCAACAATATATTTTCTGGCTTGATATCACGATGAATGACCCCTTGGTGGTGTAAGAATGCAAGCCCTTCTAACATTTGTAAAGTATAAATTTGAATAACCATCTCGTCTTCAATTCTTCCGTGTGCTAATAAACCAGAAAGTGAGCCACCTTCACAAAATTCCATAAATATATAAACTTTATCACGATGAACTTCAACCCCATAGTATTGAACAACATTTGGATGGTTTAACATTTCTAGAATGGTCATTTCATCTTTAATTGATGGTACAATTTTGATAGATTGACTATCATGGAATCTTATTTCTTTAACCGCCATTAATCCACCAGTATCTAAATTAATTGCAAGGAAAACTTGACCAAATGAACCACCACCAACGAACGATTTCTTTTGCCATCTGATGGAAACACTTGAAAAAGATGATGCTAACAATGTAACAAATTGATATTCAGAGTCAGTAACATCTAAGACTCTTCCAACTGCATGTAATTGTTCCTCTAAATCTCTTCTAGAATCTTCAACTTGCTCAAGAGCTTTCATAACATCTTCTTGATAAGCTTTGATAATGTATTCATCATCAGCAGAATTCTCAATTCTATGCCTTTGTGAAGTCCACTTAAGTAAAGTTCTCTTTTCTGCTTCACTGGATCTTGCACCCATAATATCAAAATGTGAAATAAGCAAAGACATACAGCGTGCAACTTTCAATTTCATTCGATAAAATTGGTCGTTGCTTAATACTAAAACATTGAAACCCCTAGTCATATCCATAGCAAATTCCAATGCTAAAACACAATATCTAAAAGTTCTGCGATCAGTTGGAATACAATCATCACATATAAAACTCACCCATTCAATAGATAACTGAATAAGTTTCATGATCACTGTCGATTTTCTAGATGAATCAAGATTCTTAACAGTGTTCTTACCGTAGTCTCTCGCGTAAACAAAATAATTATTTATGAGTTCTTGATATCCACCTTCTGGAGCAGTTGCTTTACACTTCTCACGAACTGTTTTCACTGAATCTAAAACTGCCAAAGACATCTTGAAGAAAGCACGATTAATCTTGGTCAATTCATGGTGAACCCTGTCTAAAGAGCATCTTTGACCAATCTTTGGAATACGTCCGCCTATTAGCAATGCTTCATCAATGGCTTCTAAAAATCTTGCCCTTACAAAATGTAAGTGATAATGAGGTAATTTGGTTATAACCAACATTTCGCCAACTTTGACATCGGTAATTGGAACTTCATCTATATGCACATTAACAACTTCACCCTCCCAAACTATAGGTTTTGCAGGACAGAGGGCTATAACATAAGCTAAGTCACCTGGGTTAGAAGGTAATGACTGACGAGCTTGGTTGAAAAGGTGAGATGGCTCCATTGGTTTAGGAAATTCATCGCTCACCACTACTTCTTCTTTATCTTCATCTAACTGAACTAATTTTAATAAATCCGAAAATTCTAAACTTGACCCCGAAGAATCAATACCAACATAGGAACCATTCAAAATCTTAACTATTTCGTGTTCATTTCCAAGTAACTCAGGACTAGCAAAAAAATAAGTACCTTGAGTTTCAACAGTACCCGTATAAACTAAGAAATGGTTACTGGCTCTCAAATTTTCCAACAACATTTTAGTACGGTTACCAGGAGAGGTAGGAATGTCAAATACAAGAGCATTACTGAAGTCACGAGAAAGTTGGCCAGTAAATCTTGCCAATTTACGACGAATTTGAGCAAAGTTTTCAGTCGTCGAAGTATACCATCTAATTAAATCTGAAGCACCTTGACTTTGTGGTGGAGTGGTTCGAATTTGGTTGTTAAAATATGCAAATAATCTTTGAACTAACTTAGAAGTTAATAATGTAATATTCTCTGCGACAACTATAGACGCACCTTCAACAAAGCTACCTAATAATTTAAGATAATTCCAAGTATCCTCTAATTCATCTGGTTCTTTGAATGTCCTAAACGTAGTTGGTGACCTTGAACTGTCGATTAACTTACGATTGAGTAAGACAAGGAAATATCTCACACACAGTAAAAGAACATTATCAAAATCCAATGTTTCATTATCGAATGGGTCACTCAATACCCAAGTTTTAGTAGCATCGGGTTTACAATACTCCATTACACCCAGCTTGACTTCAAGGGCAATGGTTATATAAGACTTGAAATCATCTATCATTTGATCGATCATCATCAATGTAGGATTATGTAATTTCCTGGCATAAGTCAAGCGAACATTGATTATTTCTTTGATCAATCTCATGGGAATATAGCATAATTGAATTAAATCATGAATATAGTCCGGTAATTTCAAAATCTCAAATATATGACCCAACCTTATATAAGTGTCTTTTGATTTAACCATCCAAGGCGCTAATGGATTAAAAATACGGCTTTTAAAAATTGTTAAGACATCTTTCTCTTTCATTAAGCGTTCTGCTAAAGATTTATTATCTTCATCGAAAATTTTTTTGACTACTTTACGATTGGATTCATCCCCTTCAATTTCTTCATCTGACCCTGGTGAAGCTAACTTTGAATCAACGGGACTCTTTGTGATATCTAGTTCATCATTACCAATCCAAACACGAAGCGAGTTCGTAGCTCTCGCAATTGCGTCTGTAATTGACAACCACGCATTCAATGCGTCGATTCGATCTTGGAATTCAGCGTCACCACAGGCTGGCTTATCGCTTCTCATCTCTTTCATAGTCATCCATAATTCACAAGCCTTCTCATAACGATCGAGAATATCAACGACTTGTTTTCTAGGGGGATTATCGATTGGATCATCATAGTTTATTTCGTACTTCAAAACATCTTCAATAAGTTGATCAACCAAAGTACGGCGATAACTAACAATCTTTCTTTGATCATCTTCAGTTCTATTGAAAAGTTTAGCACGAACCCCGAACCAAATGTTTTTTTTCAGATGAGAGTATATAAAAGACTCTTGTCCATCTTCAGCATTGTTATTGTTTATTATTTTTGTCTTTTCAGACCTCACAACATCACCGGTTAACACAGAGGTAAGCATTGATTGCCACTCCAAACGTTCTATAACAGCAGGGTCATCAGAAGTTTCTCGACTAACTTGAGAAATGTTGCGATTATTTATGTTGATATTATTACTATTTTTCATGATTGAAAATGCAAGACTAAAATCAATTTGATATTTGTCATCATCTATATCAGCTAATAAATCGCTGTTACCGGCATTAAGAACGTCTTCTTCTTCGTCATAATCATCATTTGCATTTGAATCACCTTCTTTGAATTCTTCATCTGCTCCAGTGATACCTTTCGTATAATAATCATCCACGTATTGATTCTTGATCTTTTTTAAATATGCTTTTTCTTGAGCTAAATACTGATTGTTATTGTGTAAATTGTTAGATAATGTTTGAGTCAAAGATCTTGACCGTGATCTAGATCTAGTTGAATTTGATTGACCCGAAGCAGATCCCGGATTTCCACCTGCGTTTGCATTGCTGACTTGTTGATTTGATACAACTCCAGTATTTCCTTGTGATGAGCCCAACGCATAGTTCCCACTGCTAGGGTTATTTCCTGGGTTATTATTTGATGAAGAGTTAACGTTAGAGCTTGAAGGTTGGGTACTAAGATGAGGAAAATTAGATGTTGGAGTCACCACCTTCGGGGAATTTGAGGAACTGTTGTTACCTGAGCTTGGTAAAGATCCTAGGGTATTAGTTGAATTACTGCTATGATGCTTAAGATGAAGGGAATGTAATGCACTAGGGGTTGGATTAGAAGAAGTTTGCTGTTGATTTGTTATATGAGGATGATTATGAGAAAGGGGATTATGGATGGAATTTGTTGAAGATGGATTTCTTAGTAACGATGGCCTTCTCGCTGAAGCAGCATGATTTTGATTTGTAGAATGTATTGGAATTTGTTGAGCAGAAACTTGGTCTTTATGTCCACCTCCACTTGGGGAATGAGGATTCAGACTCATACGGAAATGGAATATATATTAATGGGCTGATAGCAAGGCTTGTTAATCAATTAATAGAACTATCCTGTTTCAAAATTCTATCTGTCAATTCTCAGCTGGACCCTTTCAAGAAGGAATACCTTGATTATATGAAAGGGCTTCAATTAAGTTATAGGAGGAAAATGTCAATTTTTCCAAATAAAAGTCGAAAACTAAAGACAAAAAAAAAAAAGTTGAAAAAGAAAAGAAAATTCAGTGAGAGGTGAAAACAAAAAAAAAGTCCTCC
Organism: Hyphopichia burtonii NRRL Y-1933; assembly: GCF_001661395.1. Taxonomy (NCBI): domain Eukaryota; kingdom Fungi; phylum Ascomycota; class Pichiomycetes; order Serinales; family Debaryomycetaceae; genus Hyphopichia; species Hyphopichia burtonii. The sequence continues at coordinate 1,216,271 of NW_017963728.1, forward strand.
AAATTATTGCAGGCAATTCAAAGAAAAAACTGAGGAACAATGCACGAATCGACTGGTAGGGAGACAACAAGACAACAAAAAGGCACGATCTGTCATTGACAATAGAGTCCTATGAAGCCCATTTCTTCACTTCTTTACTTTTTCAATTGAAAGCCTCACGGACTCATGTTGGGTACAATGCCAGGTCTAAAACTTTTTTTAAAAGGATTGTGAAAATTCTGTAAACTTCACAACTTATAACGGAAGAAAATGGAAATACTGTATGAGACAAGTGTTCATTACCTTCACGGCAAAACATGGTCGATCAGCTGCGGTAAAGTGATTAATGATCCTTGTTAAAACGGAGATACCAGTTGTCTATTCGAAAGGATAATAAGTTCTTGGATTGATAGTATTTTTTTATTCAATATACAATTGCAAATGTAGTGCATGAAATTAAGCCAAATGGATTGAAGAAAGCCATACCTGAGACAAACCCAGTTAAACTTCTTCTCTAACCCTTCGATGATATGTTCTTCGGCAGTAATGATGCCGCAAGATGGATTCTTTCCTGAAAATTAAGATTATGAAGAAAGTTGTTAAACCAAAGAAACCAATCACAAAGACGTGAAGACTTGCCTCTTCGACCTTTAAACTATCACTGGTAGAAGTTACTATGACAAACAATTCCTTTTCCGAAGAAGGCTTGTATTAACCATGAGCAATTGGGTTAACATTTCTAATTTTGCCTCAGCCAACCAAGCCACTAGAAACATGCTAGGTCACCATCTTTAACTGTCAAAATGACAATATGACTGGTTCTGGACAATTTTGCAACTACTCCATTCGAATCAAGTCATTTTCAAGAAGTAAAACAGCTTCATTAGTAAAAGCATTTCCTGATTCCTTCAAATCGCTAATGAAAACTTTTGATTGGATCCACCAAACATAACTTATTATCTTATTCAAAAGAGATCCTCTCCTAGCACAACTTGGGCGTTGGAAGAAGGACTTCCTGGCGGTTAAGATTGAACTGCAAAAAAGTAACCGCTCACAAATAAATTTGCAAAACCCAGGCCCGTACCGCACGAAATCAAGATTCTTTCAAATCCTCGAGACGTGTATCAAGAGTTAGTTGATCCTACTATAGCCGTCCATAAGAGTTCCTGGTAGATGCCTAGATGTCTTTGTTTGAGATGATGCTGCAACGCCCAGCGTTTGCACATATCACCACATCAATACCAACACTTGACTCTATGATCCCGGTCGACTCATTGAGCTCGGGAATATTCGACTTGCAAAGCGTCCCCAGCTTAAATGCTGTTTATTCGATACTTTGTTCTATAATTGTATCGCATATATCGCATGATCCTTTGACGAATAAGGTTATAATAATAGATACGTTGAATACTTTCCCCTGGAAGCTTTTGAGCAAGCAATCTAAATACGAGTCTTCGTATCAAGGTCAAATCATATGGCATAGAATCAATCGATTTAGTAATCTTCTTCAGTTTTTCATAGCAGAAAATGGTATCCAGTCTGAAGTGGCTAAAGGGTCGACTCTAATCATCATCAATGATTTCCACGATTTGTTGGAATTGTACCGACTCGAAACCTGGTCCTGTTATAAAGAGAAACTACTCAAATCTCATATAACACGAAATAGCTCTGCTTTGAATAATCGGGAAAGGTTAGCGGAAGATGCTCAATTCAAGATTTCAGATCCAATTCCGTCTAACTCAGATTTGCTAAATATACATCCATCAACTAAAAGTGATGCACATATATATCAAATGTTTGACTCAATCTCTAAATTTTCTGTTCATTCAGATCTGCTTGTATTTTTGGTTGGAGCCTTGGCTACCAAATTCAAGAAGTACACTCTGCTCAAGACAAATTCACACCCACCGTCATCCACCACCAACTCTCAACTAACGTCATCGTCTGCTTATGAGAATTATGGTGGAAGAATGTATTTTCTACCGTCTCAGACTAGTGCAACTTTCCAAACTAAGAATGGATCAAACACGGTTGAATCTCTCTTAACTTCCCGCCTTATTTTTTATAAAGATTGGTTTAGTGAATCAAGAACTAAATTTCATGATTCTCAGCTCAAAATGGTTTTTGCAACACAGGTGACGAACTTTCGTGTCATAGGAATTAACGAACCGGTTTACTTTGATTATAACGACAAATCGGGTGACTCCATCTTCACCGATTTGTCCAACCATTCTCAGACTTCCTCCCATAGACCGTTATTATCTACCACCCAGTCTAGACCAACACCTAGGGCTAACAGCATGACCAGAGGCGACACCGTGGCTGACCTGAAGCAAGCAGACTCCCACTTCCCCGAGCATATTACATCAACCCCAAATTTCAGACCCCGGCAGCTTCCTTCGTCTCCAAACATGACATCCAGCCAAAGAAAAGAATTCTTCTCGAGTGACTGCGACCAAGAAACAACTGTTGGCGAAGCGAGAAATGGCACTGGTGAAGCGGATCACTCCTCCGACGACCTGGTCATTGAAGCCTCCGATAACGAGTCAGATCAGTCCATACTTCTTCTCCGTTAGTCTGTCAATGGTTTTTTGCAATATCAAAACCTGCACATACTTTTTTTTTTTTTTTTTTTTGCATTTTTTTTTTTTTTCAAGCATCTCATCTATCTTTTTTTCGAAATACCGAATTTAAGACTCTACTTATCAAAGTGAATCGAATAGACTATACCTCGATCACATAATGGCAACCCTTGTACCGCCACCATCCAAAAAACAAAAGAAAGAAGCACAACAGGTGCGTGATGTTGACTTGGTCCCGGAAGATTTGCCCAATGTTCTCATCAAGTTTCAAGCATCGGATACCGGAGAATCAGTAGGTGGATCAATTAGAGTCCCCGGTGGTATCAGTGAAAAGCAACTTGAACAACTTTTAAATCAGCTTAATGGTGAAACCGATGAGCCGGTTCCATATAGCTTTTCCCTTTTAAATAAGAAGAGTGAAGATGATACTGATCCCAAGCTTATTGATATTAATGATAATTTATATAATTCTGTTTTAAAACCAGGTATTAAAACCACCGAAGATTTCATGACTTTAGTGTATACTCCCAGAGCAGTTTTCAAAGTCAAGCCTATATCGAGGTCCAATGCTGCCATTGCAGGACATGGGTCCACCATATTGTGTTGTCAATTTGCACCTAATAACTCTGGAAGAATGTGCTCAGGTGCCGGAGATTCCACTGCTCGTATTTGGGATTGTAATACCCAAACTCCACTTGCAACTTTATCCGGACATACTAATTGGGTTCTTGTTGTTTCATATTCACCATGTGGAAGCATGATTGCCACCGGTTCTATGGATAACACCGTCAGATTATGGGATGCTGAACTGGGTAAGCCTTTGGGAGGGCCATTGCTTGGGCACGGGAAATGGATCTCCAGTTTGACCTGGGAACCATTGCACTTGGTTAAAAAGGGAGAAACACCCCGTTTGGGTTCCGGTTCTAAAGATGGAACCGTTAAAATTTGGGACACTTCAAGAAGAGTCTGTTTACTCACAATGAGTGGACATACCAACGCGGTTTCGTGTGTTAAATGGTCTGGTTCAAATATCTTATATAGTGGTTCTCATGATAAAACCATCAAAGCATGGGATATATCTGCCAATGGTAAATGTATACAAACATTGAAAAGTCATGCTCATTGGGTAAACCATTTATCTATTTCCACCGATTATGCTATGCGCAAAGGTGGGTTTAATTATGAATCAACTTTCAAAACACCAAAGGAATCAACCCCAGAAGAATTGAAGGCCAACGCTACTCAAGAATATGAAAAAGTTGCTAAATTAGGTGGTAATATTAATGAACGTATTGTCACTGCTAGTGATGATTTCACTATGTATTTGTGGGAACCTTTGAAATCTTCCAAACCGGTTTGCAGAATGACTGGTCATCAAAAACTCGTCAACCATGTTTCTTTCTCGCCTGATGGCCGTTATATAGTATCAAGCTCTTTTGATAACTCAATCAAAATATGGGATGGTTTAAAAGGTACCTTTATTGGTACTTTGAGAGGTCACGTTGCTCCAGTTTACCAAACTGCTTGGTCTGCTGATAACAGGCTCTTGGTCAGTTGCTCCAAAGATACTACATTGAAAATTTGGGATATCAAAACTAGAAAATTAAAAGTTGATCTACCCGGCCATTCTGACGAAGTTTACGCAGTAGACTGGAGTATCGATGGTAAAAAAGTCGCCAGTGGTGGTAAAGACAAAATGATCCGATTATGGTCTCATTAAATGTACATTAATTCTTTCACAGTCCAAAGATCCTGTACTTTGTTCAAAGATCTTATACTTTGTTCAAAGATCTTGTAGTTTGTCTCTCTGGCTGCAACGTAGACATCACTAAATTTTTATTAGACACCGCCGCTGAATCCTGCACACACCTCGCTCTTTCAACTTTTCAGAAATCAACGGGAGAAAAAAAGTTAGTACGGAACAGAAGGATATCTCTTCAGACTAGTTGTCTTTTTCAGATTAAGAATTTGGATTTAGCCATTAGGTACGAAGTCTTGTCGATTGGATTCGATTATTGGAAAGGTTATTGATCGATTACTTGAATCATGGCTATTGTGAAAAGAGGTGGTCGTAATAAAGCTAAGCAGCAACAAGCACCCGCCAAAAGTGGGATTAAAAAGGCCGAATTTGATCTTCATAAGAAGAAAGAAGTTGGTGTTTCTGATTTAACGTTGTTATCAAAGATTAGTGATGAAGCAATTAATGAAAATTTACATAAAAGATTCATGAATAGTACAATCTATACTTATATTGGACATGTGTTGATTTCGGTGAATCCATTTCAAGATTTAGGAATCTACACTTATGAAAATATGCAAAAATATAAGGGGAAGAATAGATTGGAGGTTCCTCCTCATGTTTTCGCTATTGCAGAAACCATGTATTATCATTTAAAATCATATGGTGAAAATCAGTGTGTAATTATTTCTGGTGAATCAGGTGCAGGTAAAACTGAAGCTGCTAAACAAATCATGCAATATATTGCTAATGTTTCTGTGGATGATCAGGCTGCAAGTGGTAATATCACAAGAATCAAAGATATGGTTTTAGCTACCAATCCTTTATTAGAATCATTTGGTTGTGCTAAAACTTTAAGAAATAATAATTCTTCAAGACACGGGAAATATCTTGAAATTCAGTTTGATCCTTCTAATTATCAACCAATTGCTGCTCATATTACCAATTACTTGTTGGAAAAACAAAGAGTTGTTTCTCAAATTACTAATGAACGTAATTTTCATATTTTTTATCAATTTACTAAACATTGTCCTCCTCAGTATAAACAACAGTTTGGTCTACAAGGACCAGAAACTTATATTTATACTTCGGCAGCAAAATGTATAAACGTGGATGGTGTTGATGATAATAAAGATTTCCAAGATACCTTGAGAGCGATGCAAACAATTGGACTTCAACAACATGAACAAGATAATATCTTTAAAATGTTGGCAGCCATCTTATGGATTGGTAATATTTCCTTTGTTGAAGATGAAAGTGGTAATGCTGCAATTAGAGATGAGAGTGTTACCAAATTTGTTGCTTATTTATTAGACGTTGATGCGGAAATTTTGAAGAAAAGTATAATAGAAAGAGTCATGCAAACTTCTCACGGTATGAGAAGAGGTTCAACTTATCATGTTCCTTTAAATATTGTTCAAGCTTCTTCTGTCCGTGATGCTTTGGCTAAAGGTATCTATAATAATCTTTTCGAATGGATTGTGGAAAGAGTTAATCTTTCTTTAGAAGCTCAAAATCAATCCGTTGAAAAAAAATCTATCGGTATTTTGGATATTTATGGTTTTGAAATTTTCGAACAAAATTCTTTTGAACAGATTTGTATTAATTATGTTAATGAAAAATTACAACAAATTTTTATCCAATTAACTTTGAAAGCTGAACAAGATGAATACGTTCAAGAACAAATCAAATGGACTCCGATTGATTATTTTAATAATAAAGTTGTTTGTGACTTAATCGAAGCCACAAGACCTCAACCAGGTTTATTTGCTGCTTTAAATGATTCAATTAAAACTGCTCATGCGGATTCTGACGCCGCTGATCAAGTTTTCGCTCAAAGATTAAGTATGGTTGGTGCAAGTAATCGCCATTTCGAAGACCGTAGAGGTAAATTTATTATTAAACACTATGCTGGGGACGTTACTTATGAAGTTGCTGGTATGACTGATAAAAATAAAGATAGTATGTTACGTGATTTATTAGAAGTCTTATCTACCTCTTCTAATCAATTTATAAGCGTATTATTTCCTCCAGAATTATTAGCTGCTTTGACTGATTCTAAAAAAAGACCAGAAACCGCATCAGATAAAATAAAAAGAAGTGCTAACTTATTGGTTGATACTTTATCTCAATGTCAACCTTCATATATCAGAACAATTAAACCAAATCAAACAAAAAGACCTAAAGAATATGATAATCATCAAGTTTTACATCAAGTCAAATATTTAGGGTTAAAAGAGAATGTTCGTATTAGAAGAGCTGGTTTTGCTTATCGTACTACTTTTGATAAGTTTGTCCAAAGATTTTATCTATTATCTCCTGCTACTGGTTATGCTGGTGATTATATTTGGCAAGGTGATGATATCACTGCAGTTAAAGAGATTTTGAGATCTTGTCATATCCCTGATTCTGAATTTCAAATGGGTACCACTAAAGTTTTTATTAAAACTCCAGAAACCTTGTTTGCTTTGGAAGATATGAGAGATAAATATTGGCATAACATGGCTGCAAGAATTCAAAGAGCTTGGAGACGTTATATTAAAAGAAAAGATGATGCTGCCAAAACCATCCAAAGAGCTTGGAGAGTTAAAAATCATGGTAATCAATTTGAACAGTTCCGTGATCAAGGTACTAAGTTACTTGGTGGTAGAAAAGAACGTCGTAGAATGTCCATGTTAGGTTCTCGTGCCTTTATGGGAGATTACCTTGGATGCAATGACTCCACTGGGTATGGTAAGTTTATTGTTAATCAAGCTGGTATTAGTGAACGAGTCAGCTTTTCTGCTAAAGGTGAAATTTTATTATCTAAATTTGGTAGATCATCTAAAAGATTACCAAGAATCTTCATCTTAACGAAAAACAGTCTTTATGTTGTTGCTGAAGTATTGGTTGAAAAACGTTTACAATTACAGAAAGAATTTGTCATCCCTATTGGTTCTTTAAATTATGTTGGATTGTCCCTGCACCAAGATAACTGGATTGCCTTGTCTTTGCATTCACCTACTCCAACCACCCCTGATATTTTTATTAATTTAGATTTCAAGACTGAATTATTGGCTCATTTAAAGAAGATTAACCCAGGATTGGTTATTAAGATTGGCCCAACTGTTGAATATCAAAAGAAACCAGGTAAATTTCACGTTGTAAAATTTGTTGTTGGAAATGATCCAACCATTCCGGAATACGGTGATCATTATAAATCCGGTACTGTCACTGTTAGACAAGGTTTGCCTCCATCTGCCTCTAATCCTAAGAGGCCAAGGGGAGTTAGCAGTAAAGTAGATTACAGTAAATACTATAATAGGGGTGCTAATAGAAGAGTAGCAAATAATTATTCGGCTCCTACTCCTGTTTCCAGACCAGGTATTCAACAACAACCTCAATCTTATATTCCACCTGCTCCTCAAATGCAACAACCTGTTGCACAACCCGTTGCACAACCTGTTGTAACCCCACCAGCTCAAAGACCAGCTCAACGTAAGGTTCCACCTCCAGCCCCAGCTTTCCCGCAACAACAAACCGCTCAACCACAACAAACTAGTAAGCCGGTTGCACCTCCACGTCCCCAAAAGAAGGCTGCTCCTACTCCCCCAGCGAAGAAGTCTGCTCCACCACCACCACCTCCTCCTCCAGCCCTCTCTTCCGCTCCTAAACCCAAGCATCCAACCTACAAAGCATTGTACGACTATGATGGGTCCGTCAGCGGCTCTGTTCCTCTTGTCAGGGACAATGTTGTCTATGTTGTAAGCACCAATGGTAAATGGGGGTTGGTCAAGGACTTGCAAGAAACACAAGAAGGTTGGGCTCCTTTAGACTACATGACTCCTTGCGACCCCCCTGCTAGTTTATTCGGTAATGGGTCCGCTGCCAAAGCAACTCCGCCACCAGCTCCACCAATGGCTGCTTCAGCTCAATCTACTGCCTCGGCCACCGCCAATGGTGGTGGTGCAGGCCTTGGTAATGGTTTGGCCGATGCCCTCAAGGCAAAGAAGACTGAAGAAACCACTTTGGCGGGCTCTTTAGCGGATGCCTTGAAGAAAAGACAAGGTGCCACTAGAGACGATAGTGATGAAGAAGATGCAGATGACGACGACGATTGGTGATTTCCCTTTCTTCATATGTTTCCTCTCCCATTACTTGTGTAAATTACAGTTTCAATACTATTATAGATATAGTCATATGTATATGTATATACATCTTATATATATATATATTTGCAGTTTGCGTTTCTTTGTCTCTTCCCTGCTCTATTCTTGTTCAAGTTTGTATTATTAAAAGTTCCAAAATCTTTATTCTACTTCCTCACAGAAGTGCCCTATGAATATAATCACTACTAAAAGCACTTTTGGAATAACCTTCTTTGTAATGCGCTGGCACATTCGTCTATGGTTTAAACTAAGATAAAGACTTTTGCATTAGTTACTATTTTTTCTTTCTATGAGAATAGTGTCACAGAATGTTTGACTGCTTGTGCGACAGAACAATCCTCTCTTTTTTTTTCCCGATCGATTCGTTGATTACCCGCTAGATGTATATAGATAGATATATGTTTATTCTGAAGCATTGGATTTGAATCGGAAGTTAGCTGAAGCAAAATGTCGAAGCTTAAGAATAGAAACAGTCTTTTATCGTCTCATAATAGGACGTCGTTCTCAAATAGTACGAAGGAAGAAATTCTTTCTATGAAATACCTGATGGAGAGACCTGATGCTGCATTATATCCATTGAATTATCAAGACGCCATGAAAAGTGGGGGTGATACGACGGTTGCTAATAAGAAGGATGATAATTCGGATTCCGTTAACATATACCCAGACTATGAACCTTGGAAAGACCATAATCATTTGCCGAGCGATAAGGCTGAATCGGAGAAAGAACGTATGAATAATGCTACTTTTTTGAATAAGGGATCTTTTGAAGCACCACAAGTGTCAAATGAATATTACTCTTCAAGAAATTTGATTCAGGCTACCATTTTTTCATCTACGGCCAACTGTAATAATATTTTGAAGGAATTATCGCAACATCTTACTAACGCATATAAAACAAGAGATGAAGTTATTAACAAGATCACTTATGAGTCTAATAGTTTCAAGATACCTCCTCGTGTGACCCTCACCACTCTGAAAAAGGAATCGTGGTTGAAAGATTTGGCAAATCCAAATATTCCTTTACTGAAAATTTCCAATAAACTTCCTCATGGAATCAAGAATAAAACTTTGGTTGATACTTTGAGCTCTAAAAATGTTCCAATTACAAGAGCAATTTGGTTCACGAAATGTACATTATATAGCGAGTTGATGATACTCAGAAGGAAAATCCAATCTAAACAACTGACTCATGCTAGCCCCCATCCCAATCCTCGTTTTGGCCAATCTCCAGAATATATCGAGTCCCAATGGTTACAAGAATGGACCCAGCAAGTGGTTGATTACGTATATAAATTCTCAAAAGAAATGTCTTATATAAACTCTCCAGAGAAAAAACAATTATTTAATTCAAAACTTGGCTATTTGCTTACTTATTTGAAAACTTTATACATTGAATGTTTGCTAGATAAAGAATATTTTATTTCTAATATATTGAGGTTTTTAAGAGATGGTCTACCTCTTGAACCTCAAAATATTTCTCAAATGTTAGCGGTAAATCGTTCGGATAATGATGAAAATATAAGTGATCTGTTTCCCATTGAAATTACAATTGATTATGGAAGAACTTTGGTTGCTTTAACTTTGGTGAAAATTTTCTGGAAAGAAATCCTTAAACTCGATTATTTATGTAAAGAATTAAGTGAACTTTTACTTTTTAATTATTATTTTATTCTGAAAGTACCGGCTCATTCAACAAAATCAAGTCATAAAACTAATGAAAAGACTGCATTACCTTCAAATTTAAAACAAAAAATCTTACTGCATATTTCTGATTCAGTCGAATATTTATTCAAATATAATACGAACGTGTTCATCATTCCTAATTATTGGATGTTGATAAATGAAGTACTCTATAATATACTTTTGGGTAGTCAATCTCTTAATACTAACGATCAGGATCGTGAAGAAATTGAAAGACAACTCAAATTGATAAATTATAGAAATGAAAGTTTGATGTTAAATATGAGACACTTATCTCAAACTTCTAATTCGATTGAAATGGCTCCACCTTCTTCCAATAATCGATTACCTGCTAAAAGAAATTCTTTTTTAAACGCATCAATTGGTGGTCTGCCATTCACAGTCTCTCCATCAACTTCAAATCTCAATAACCAAAATAACCATGCTATTCAAGAAAATCATGAAAGTGGAGATCATACATTTATAAATAGAAGAAATTATGATAGCTTGAAAATTATTGAACAATTCGATAGACTTCAATTAAATGATGAGCTTGCATCATACTTGAGACCCAAACCTGATAATTGGCCTAACTCAAATACTTGGAGATCTAATTTGAAGTTGACAATTTATTGGTGTATTACCAATAATAGAGATCATCGAAAATCAAGTGAAGAAATTTTAATTATCTGTAATTTTCTAAAAAGAAATGTTTTACAAAAACTAAGTGGTAAGAATACTAATAATTGGAAAGCTGAATTTGAAAATGAAATCATGGAAATTATTTACGAAGTTGTGGATAAACATGATGAAGAAGTTAATTATTATTACTTGTATGTTTTGATTAATGAATTATATCAATTAAAAGTTATTGCAATTTCATCATATTTGAGAAAATTAATTGCATCAGGAATTTTTTATATAACTCCAGGTACCAATACTGATTTACCGGAAGGATCTAAATACAATAGACAAGTTGATATCCATTTATCTATCCTTAGAAATCTTCCTGTTTTAAACAATAAACAGTGCAATAGCATTTTACAAAAGTGGACACCACAAGGGTTTAATTTCAATGAAAAATTTGAAAAGGGTAAACAGGTTTTGCAAGAACAAATCATCAATAAGTTATTGAATAATTCTTTTGATGATAATATTGAACAGAATATGGATTATATCAAGGAACTTAATGTTGGACTCAAGTTTATGCTTGTTAATTGGATTACCACTAATCTTAAAAATAGCATTAGTAATTCTCCAAGGTTGATACATGTAACTCCATCCATAATTGCTAATATCTATAATTTTTATTCACTTTGTGATAATTTAACAGTTTTTTTCAAAGTATTTGTCAGATTTATCTTAAGAAATGAAGGTAAAATTATTATTTTTTATCTTGACTCCTTATATTTTATTTCGAAATTGATTATAAGACATTTTAAACTTGTCAAGTTTATTGCCGGTAATAACTATGAGTCTGCTAATACAGGATATGATTTATTTAAATTAACCATTATTAATTATAAAGATCTTCAAAATCGTGATACTGACTACTTTAGATTTCATGACGTTTGGAATTTCATAAATAGGGCAGTTGAAAATTCCGAAGCTACATTCAATAATGGGACGTCAATTTCTAAAAATAATCCATTATATGCTAAAGAGATGGTTGACTCGCCAATGAAGATACACATGCAAGAAAATAATAAAGTCAATGAAAAATATAGTGCTGAGGATTTCAGAAATGATTTGGAGGTATTAATTGAGACACCTGCTAAACTAATGAGTCAAGATGAGATAAATGATGCCTTATCAGTTATAGAATCCATGAATGTTGATGTCAATGCATTCAAGGACTTGAAAAGGGCAAAAGAGTCTGTGATAATAATTTCTGAATTTATGTTGAAGAATGGAACGCATCTAAATGAACGTCAAGAAATAAGTTTGTTTAAATTGTTGATCAATTTGAGCAGAATTTTAGAAGCCGAACAACCCCTGTTATTCATGGATCAATTACAAACTCATATAATTGAATCAATTAAGGTGACAGAAGAGGTTCAACAACTTATCATTCATTTCAAAAAAATGCTCATCTATGAAGTTTTGCAAATACGTGACTTGATCATGATATTTCAAAAAGGCTTTGGTAATAAAGATACAGGGTTTCAAAAGAAATGTAATATACTTATCTATGACATTTTTTTCGAGACTCAAACTAGTTTGGAAAGACAATATTTACTTAATCATCAAATTTTATTTTTGGAAGTGCTTCGATATTTTTATAATATAAAAGATGGTACGTCTGAGCTATTAATTGCTTCTAAAGCTTTAAAGGAGGATCAAAAAGAATCGATTTATCAATCCTATATACTTGAGAATTATAAGCAAGGTGTCTATGCTGTTTTAAAAAATTCTTTTTTTTTGCATACTAAACTTACAATTGATACATTGACTAAGCAACTTGATACGGATAGTATCATTGATATATGTAACGACTTGTTATATCTGAAAGCAAATCCGATCTCTAGCAAAGAAGATACTTTCAAATTAATGAAGATAATCAGTGAGTTTAATCTTCCAATTGTTCAATGTTTATTAAAAGCAATTACTAGCAAAGAATTTCTGACGATCACAGAAGAAAATCTTCAAGAAACTATCGAACAATTTGTTGAAATGGTTCTAGATAATTTAAACTTTCAATTTCTTTCCTATAACTCTTATTTTGGTGAACTTTTCAATTATTTAAATTGGAGATATAAGGTGAAAGTTTTCAATACCCTTGAAAATCTATTTTTATGTAACACGGTATTCAATTTTTTCAGCGGAGAACCAACCGATCTTAATAAATCAGATGAAGATATTTATTTAAGAAGGAAAGGATCATCGATGAATTTATTACCAGTTTTCAAAGATTATTTCAAAAAATTCTCAGTATCCTCTATGGACGATATACCATCTTCATATAAATTTTTCCAAGACTTATCAAAGTTTTTACTTAAATTGGTACATGCAGTGAATTCTGATGTTGCTCTTGAAAATAAAAATAGTGGGTACTTGGGAGATAGTATATCAATTTTCTTGAGAATCTTGATAATTCATAAAATATCCTTAACTTCCATAATCGTTCGCCATGACGGGGAACAATTCACTTTTATCAAGAATTTAATCTCGTTACTCAACTCGAGGTTTTTATCGACTAAAAGTGAAAAGTTGAAAATTTTACTTTACGACTTGCTCTTGCTCATGAAAAGTTCCTTAACTACTGCATTAATCGACATTAATGATACAAGTTTGGGTGATAGTACGTCGCCGGCTTTGAATATCACTAATAACATGAGTCCTGCTCCCACCGACGAAACAATCAAGATGAATGTTGACGGTGTTCCAGTAAATGACCATCTCAATCAACCCCCATACTCAAAACCTTCCGCTTCTGGCTTACCTCTTGTTTCCTCAATGTTTAATCTCCCTGAACCAAATAATACTAATCCGTTCAAAGACTGTATAGATGACTCCAAGGTTGCCAGCTCAATCATGCTAGACGAACAAGAATTAACCCAAGATGGTGATATCCATAACGTGAACAACTCGGACCTTATCCTTGTATCCACTAGAAGAGACACTGTTTCTTTCTCAAGCGCATTTGGTCTCCTAGAAGGCAGTAACGTTCAACAACCAACCGCTTCTCGTCAATTCTCTTTGAAAAGTTATCAGCTCTTGGAAGAAGCAGGGAATGCCGTCAATGACGGCTGCATCAACCTCCTGCTTTTCGACGCATACACCACTAAAGAAAACATTCCTTAGAACCTTTGGGTATAGCATAAATAGTACTCTTGTAAATTTAAATTTTTTCAGTTGCAAAATATCTTACCCCATAGTAGAAAAAAAAAAAAAGTTTTTTTTTCGCTCGCTTCCCTATACTTTACCCTTTTGTCCCTTTATAATTTTGATGGAACACGTCAGGTTAAAAAAAGGTACAGAGCTTTGAAATTGTTTATATTTTCATTTAATTTTGAATCCATACGGTCTTTATTTTTTAATTGTGGTCAACTTAGCAAACCCACAAAAGCAGCAAGTTCTTTCTCGTCTAACCTAGTACTGCAGCACGAAGCGCAACCTCCATAATACGAACGGAAACTGTTTTGAATAGAAGATAAAATCTTTTTGAAAAACCTAGGAAAATGGGTTCGGATTTCGATAAAGAAAATAACTTTAATGGTTATAATCGAGGACCATCGATTCTTGTTGAAGAAATGAATGAAGAAGTGGTATCAGAAGGCTCTGACGTTGAGTCAGAAGAAGATCAGAAGATGATGGAGTCATCAATTGCATCAAAATCCCGTTACCAAAACGGTATTACTACTGCTACCAATGATAATGACTTGAAAGATTCTTTTAAACAGCCACCAGATTTAAGGTATCTAGCTAGTGCTAATTTTTCATCTGAGTCTTTGTCAGAACCGGAATCAAACTCTGTTGGACCTCCACCTCCATTAGCATTGAATTATTCTACATTCCTGAATATGAATGGATCTCCAATTACCCCAACTTATAATACGTTTTCTGCTAACACACCTTCAATGCCGTATAGTCCAGTTGGGCTTTCGAATGGTATGGGAGGAGCTCCTCTGCATCGTAGAAGATACTCTAACTCTTCTCTAACTAACTCTCCAATTACCCAACCCTCTGCATCGGCCAATTCTAGAGCTTCCCGTCCAAGACCAAAGTCTGCAATTTTCATGATGGACTCCAATCACTATCCAATTTCAGAACATGGTAGTCCCATCCAATCTCCGATACAGAATAATAATCCTAGAGCAAGAAACTCGATACACTTTTCGGGCCGAACTAATTATATACCTACTTCAAATGGATCCATCAGTAACCTTCCTTCCAGAAATAATTCACCCACTAGGTCTACGTCTCCTTCAAGATCTGGCCGTCAATTCAGATCAAAATCTCCAGTAAGAAGATCAAACTCGCCGGTGAAATACCTGCCTTTCAATTTCAAACCTCAAGAAGTTATGATGCATAATAATAATTCAAATGGATCCTTGTCAGTTAAGCCTGCTCATAGAAAAGGTCATAAATATAAACATTCTTCTGTTTCGATGAATTTATTTCAAGAACCACCGCCAGCTTTGGTGGTGAATAATCAACAAGCAGCAATTCCTGATCTGTACCCCATTCCTAATTTTACCGAATCTTTAGGCTCGATCAAACCCCATCAGAAACTTAAATTAGGACTTTCATCTTGCCATTTTTTCCTATCGGTTATTGTTTTCTTGGTTGGTTATCATTTTAAACTTCCTTCATTTTCAACTTTGGCCCATTTGGTTTTTTATGACTCTTTGGGCTCCCTTATCATTGTTTTCGTTGATATAATGTCCAACTTTGAGGTTTGGAATAATTCATCGATTGCATATCCGTTCGGTTTGGGTCGTTTGGAAGTCTTGGTAGGTTTTGCTCTTAGTGCTTCATTAATTATGGTGGGTTGTGATCTTGTAAGCCATTTTTTGGAAGAATTCGTTATTAACTGGGTGGTGGTGGATACTGATCAAAATGAACAACATCTGTCTCATCACATTCATGGAGATCATGATGGTGATGAAACAAATTGGATCATTTATCAATTTGTGTTATTTTTAGTGGTTGGGGTTACACTAATCACTTCAAAATATATATATTCTCTGGATAGAATTGGAGAAATGATTTCTTCAACTGATAACCAAACCCCTAATACTAACTCTAAAATTGATAAATTAACTAAAGGGAAAGGTGGTCTACTTGACGAAGATGATTCTAAGAAAGCTGAGCATGACTCCCTTTTCAGTAAGCTAGAAGGCTGGTGGTATTACTTATCCAAAAATCCAACTAGATTATTGACATTACTCTACGCCTTTTATTTAGTGGTATCTCCCCTTTTACCAGTGTCCGTTGTATCGGAAATTGGCTTCGACATCGATGAGGCTACTACTTTGGCTGTCGCTCTGCTTTTGTGTTTTAGTGGATGGAAGCTAGTCAAAGCTTTGGGCAGTATTCTTTTATTATCATACCCTCATTCGGATTATGATTATCATAATTTGAAATCATCCATCATCGACAAGATCTTAACTTTGGATTGCTATAAGCAAACCTATAATTTAGAGAAACTATTCATTACCAAATTCAACTACCAGCTCTTCGTCATTGGAATTAAAATTACAATGAAGAATGCTAACGTCGACGATGAGTCAAGATTAAGATTCGAAGTTAACAGACTTGTAAAATCTTGCTTGGAAAAAGCCGACTACACGGGGAAATCTAGCAACATCGAAATCACGATCGACACCACTCGTATCTAGCCCTCAAACCTTATATATTCGTATATATATCTATATATATTAGTTGTAAAATAGATTAAGTTATTGCAAATTCGTCTTCCGGAGTCTCAGTGCTCTTCCGGATTAGGTAATTCTATGACTAATTCTCTGACACCCGCGGTGTGAAAATTTTCAATGAAATCCCATTCTTTTTCTGGGAAAACTATTTAAACCAACTTTCTTGCAAATAACAACCCCGAAAGCTTTATAATTGGGTTATTAGCTTATCGATAAGTGATTGGAATATTTACTGCAAAGTGGACTAGTGAAATTATCAAAAGGTACAAGAAATTTCGTTATGATTAGATCAATTAGTGCTAAATGTTTAAGAACTAGATTAGTTGGTTCAAAGCAATGTTTCTCTACCACTACCAGAGTCTTTAATTCGTCTACTGGTATTCCCGATGCTACAGAAGAATCTCATACTGGTCAGTATATCAATACCATTACCAAGCCATACACTGCCACCACTTATGCTCGTCCTAATGTTGTTATCACCCATGGGAAAGGGTCACATTTGTATGATTTGGAAAATCGCCAATACATTGACTTTACTGCAGGTATTGCAGTAACGTGTTTGGGACATTCAGATCCTGAAATTACTAATATCATTAGTGAACAAGCCAAAACATTGATTCATTGTTCCAACTTATATTATAATCTTCCTGCTGGAGAATTACTGTCAAAGTTAGTTCATAAAACATTACAAGCTGGAGGAATGAAAGATGCACAAAGGGTGTTTTTATGTAACTCAGGTACTGAAGCCAATGAAGCTGCATTGAAGTTTGCCAGAAAACACGGTAAGAATATTAATGAAGAAAAAACTGAAATAATCACATTTAATAATTCATTCCACGGTAGATCAATGGGGGCATTATCAGTGACACCAAATCCTAAATATCAAGCACCTTTTGCTCCTTTGATTCCAGGAGTCCAAGTGGCTGATATTAATGATATCAAAAGCGTGGAAACGTTAATGAAAAAGGATAAAACCTGTGCCGTTATCATTGAACCAATTCAAGGTGAAGGTGGAGTTACCCCAGTTGATTCCGAATTCTTGGTTGCATTGAGAAAATTATGTGATGAAAATGATGTTGTATTAATCTATGACGAAATTCAATGTGGTTTAGGACGTACCGGTAAATTATGGGCACATTGTGATCTCCCACAGGAAGCTCATCCAGATATTTTAACCATGGCTAAAGCCTTGGGTAATGGTTTCCCAATTGGTGCAACCATGATCAGTGAAAAAATTGAAAAATCTTTAAATGTCGGTGATCATGGTACTACTTACGGTGGTAATCCATTGGGTGCTAAGATTGGTTCTTACGTTGTTGATAAAATAAGTAAACCAGAATTTTTGGAATCAGTTAATCAAAAGGCTGAAAAATTTAATAAAAAATTAACTGCAATCGCTGAAAATTATCCAAATATCATTACTTCAGTTAAAGGTAAAGGTTTATTGATGGGTCTTCAATTCAAAGAAAACGTCGATATCGCCAGTATCGTTTCCCAATGTAGACAGCACGGTTTACTTGTGATTACGGCTGGTATGAACGTCATTAGACTCGTTCCTGCTTTGAACATCCCGGATGACGTAATTCAAGATGGTCTCAACATTCTAAGCAAATGTCTTGACGATAGTTTGGCCAAATACAAAATTGAAGACCCCCTGACCAAAAACTAAACTTCTCTCATATTATAGACTCCAATATATGTATTTTAATCGTATTAAGTATCTTTTAATCGTATACTTTTAGTAAGTGAGAATTTTTTTGAACAAATTCTGCTATTGAAAGAAAAAAAAAAAAATTTAGAATTAAAAAAACTGAAAAAATTCATCGTTAGTCGAGTAATTAAACTGAATAACATCGAGTTATATTCGATTTGAAGAAGGGATTTGACTTTGATCCGGTACCACACCCTACCCTTGGCTGCATTGGTATACTTTTCCAGTTAAATCGGACACAAACGCTGATCAGATCGCGATTATCTATCTCTCGACTCATATATTCGGATCGATTAAATATAACACAATAATATTAACAGCATAGTTTGTTAGAATCAAAACAAGCAGTACAGCTATCTGGATATAAGCAGATGTTGTTTTTTTTGGTGGAACCAACAAGATTGAAAATAATTCTACAAAATGACAGTTCCATTCAGGATTCCTACTACTGATTTGGATTATTGTTTAGAACAACTTTTAGAACATAAACCTCCCAAGATTTTACCGTCAGATACTATTCAGCAATTATGTCATACTTTGAAAAGTCAGTTGTTGGCAGTCCCCAATATCATGCCACTCCAATCACCCATAACGGTAGTGGGGGACATTCATGGACAGTATCATGATCTTTTAGAGATTTTTCAAATTGGTGGATCACCACCTAATACCAATTATTTATTTCTAGGCGATTACGTTGATAGAGGATACTATTCTGTGGAAACAATTTCCTTGTTGATTGTTTTGAAATTAAGGTATCCTGAACGGATTTTTTTAATTCGTGGTAATCATGAATCGAGAACAATTACAACCAATTATGGGTTTTATTCTGAAGTTTTAAGTAAATATAATGGGTCTATTGAAGTTTGGTCCTATATAACCGATTTATTTGATTATTTACCATTGGGTGCTACTATAGATGGGAAAATTTTTGCTACTCATGGAGGATTATCACCAAGTTGTCAACAATTAGATCAAATTAGAACCGTTGATCGCTTAAAAGAAGTTCCTCACGATGGTATCATGGCAGACTTGGTCTGGTCTGACCCTGATCCAGAAATTATGGATTTTAAATTATCTCCAAGAGGTGCAGGTTATTTATTTGGCTATGATGTTATGCAAAAATTTTGTCATGATAATGATTTAGTACAATTAATTCGAGCCCATCAATTGTGTAATGAGGGCTACGTTAGTTATTGGCAAGGCAAGTGTCTAACAGTGTGGTCTGCTCCAAATTACTGCTATAGATGTGGTAATAAGGCTAGTGTTTTGGAAATTTTAAGCTCAAATTACCTGAGTAAAGAATCAGATTCTAATGGATTAAAAGGTAAAGTAAATAAACAAGGTGTGCTACCCGGTCAATACTTCAATGTTTTTGAAGCCTCTCCAGAAAATAACGAAGATACTTCCAGTGGTAAGAGTGTTAATGGTATCAATTCAATCGATAATAACACTGGTGAAAGAGACATT
The DNA here is from genome assembly GCF_001661395.1 of Hyphopichia burtonii NRRL Y-1933. Lineage (NCBI taxonomy): Eukaryota > Fungi > Ascomycota > Pichiomycetes > Serinales > Debaryomycetaceae > Hyphopichia > Hyphopichia burtonii. Next base: position 1,235,959 of record NW_017963728.1, read on the forward strand.
TTCCAAAGCTTCTTCCAGGAGAAACCCAATAGACAATACATTGACTATTTCTTATAGCCTTCTTCCATTATGACCCAATATTCATTCAGCATTCTTTTTGCATTATTCATGTCCCGTTTTTTTCATTCGTTGGCTTGTATTATTACTTTCATTTCATCTACACGCATATCTTAATTTCTTTTCATGTCGTTTCATTCATTAATATACAATTAAATAAAACTCTAACCGTAGTATAACTCAAAATTAAACCCATCATGTACCTCATAGTCATCTAACGATATATGATCCTTGAATACTTGATAACCTTTTTTCAAAACTAATTTCTCATGGGAAGTTCCAATTTGTAATCCAATAATCTTTTTCAAATCACCAATGGTATCCGAAGGAAGACACTTGACCTTGATCTTCTTCCCAAGCCTATCATTTGCTTCGACTTCTATCATACTCATCTTTTAACGTGATTATTATAAGAAAGTAATTGACTGTTTTCTGTGAAAAAAGTCAATTTTTCATAAAAATCTCGAAAAATTGTTTTTTTTGACTGATTTCTCACTTACTCATAACTTGAAATTGGTGCAAAAAACACCATTGGCCGCAAAACTTGATTTATTAGTAAATAATTACTTCGTTGAAGCCATTCCAATCGGCTGTATTGAAAGTTGCAATTAAAGCGTTGAATGTTTTATGGCTGTAGTGTACTACATTATCTCAAACAAAAATTTAATTTCATTGTCTATCTTCAGTATTAACTTGATGACTACGTTTACTCACATACTCGGTGATTATCTTCTAGCCTTAAATATGGTACTTAGCCGTTATGAAGTTCGAGAGAGAGAGACCTATTGGAGAACCAGAAGATTATTAAGGGGATACCTTGTCTTCATGGATGGCACCGACAATGAAAAAACGACCAAATTGAATTAAAGAATGTTGAATATAAATGTATTGGAAGTCATTCAAATATTCTTTCGTTGTACTTGCACAAGAATAGCTGTTTCAGTTGAATAAGCCCATGAAAGGTAAGAATCTATCTGGTTTTGTGATGTACAACCTCTTCAATATTTATAAGGGGCTATAGGTTAGCAAGATAATTTTCAGTGAAAAATTTTGTGGATACTTTGATCTGGCTTTGAATCTCTGCAAAGTCACTTATAAAGTGATATCTTGAGCAGTTAAATTCATACAAAAGCCGTACTATCAAATAAAACCTTTTTACTCCGGAATAATGCTTAGTAAGTTGTAAACTACTTCTTATGACGATGTAATTTAGTAAATCGAAACAACACAGACTCGTCATCTACAAATGATTAAATGTTTATCATGAGTCATTAGATATATAAAGTTCATCAGTGGTAGATGAAATAATGCAAAAAAAAAAAAAAAAAACGAATAGATGAAATAAAGGTGAAAATGCTAAAGGATTTTTTTTTGTTTGCAAAATCTATAGGTGAAAAATGCAATAATGAAGCAAAATCCAAGACCAAGTCCCGAGTTTTGATCATTAACGAATGAATGACCCGAATTGATTTGTTTATGGACGATAGAATCATTTTCGATGGATGGTTGAAAGGCACGAGCGTTTGCAGCCAACTTCTCTTGCTGATAGTTTCTACTTCTCTTTTGATTTTTGATTCCTTGAAGGCCCTGAGAAGAGCCAGTTTCGTTTGAGTTTGAAGTAGAAGAAGGAGTAGTTGTAGTATCATCCACAGAAACTTGACCAATTTCACACCAGCCATGGACTGGAATGCAATTAATATATTTACACCATTTACAGGTATCACCTAACGGTCTCAGCTTTTGGGTGAAAAAGTTTTTAGCCAACATAGCGTAATATAAGATGAATAAAACTAAAGCAACCACACGAGCGCTAAACCAACAGTAAACTCTTACTGGGATTTTATCTTCGAAATTATGCATAGGGTTCCAATTATTTAAGAATTGTTGCATGGTACCATCATGAGCGTTATAAGTAATGATACCATCTTGATAACAAAAGAAGGGATCAGGTAAAAGCAAGACTGCTAATAATAAACCACAAGCGAAACCACCAATATGACTAAAATTATCAAGTCCTGGCAAAAGACCCAAGACCAAGGAGATAATTATTTCACCAATCATTATAAAAATAAATAGAGCATAATGATTGGTACCATATAAATTATGATTTTTACGACCACTAAAAACAAAAAGAATTATATTAGTTGCCATAATACCAAATAAGGAACCCGAAGCACCAGTTGAAGCCATACCATTAGGAGAGAAATTAGCACCTAATAAAAACCCACCGATACCACTTGCAAGATAAATTACGAAATATTTGATAGAACCTATAGCTCTTTCTATAGTTGCACCCATGGTAACTTGAAGTAAAAGATTGAAAATGATATGTAAAAACCCAGCGTGTAAAAAAATTGGAGTTATAATTCTATACCATTGATCTGGTTGATAAGCATCATTATGGATAGGTAAACCATCAAGACCACATAATTCATTTAAGGAACAAACGTTTGTCTCGATCAGAGTTGAGTTTGGACAAGGGAAATTGATAGTTAAGTCGTCTGTAATATTAGTAATTTTATGCATACAAGGAACATAACGAGCACCCATATTAATTAAAACATAAGTTGAAGGACCTAACATTGGATTAAAGTAAGGTTTTGTTTGAAAAGCCGATCCGGTTAGACTGGACATTTTCACTAATTCAACTATGAAGACAATTACTTGAATCAAAGTAACAATCATTGTAAAATAAGGTAATTTGGTATAGTGAAATCTAGGATGTCTTCTAATTTGTTTTAAACGATTTTTTTCATTTTTTTTCAATTTTTCATGTTCTAATTGTTCAGCAGAAGGAGGAGGAAGGGGTAATTCTCTACTACCAGGATCGAATCTTTTATCAGGTATAGCTGGCTGAGCGAAAGGATTTGAAGGAGCAGCACTGTATCTTGGATCTGATTGAGGTAAATAACCACCATCATCACCAAAAGGATTTTGATTACGATTTAAACTCGATAATTCATAATCATTCACGTTGGCCGAAGAAGATTTTTTCAAAGGATTTGAAGTTGTAGAAGAATTTTTCAAAGGCAGATACGGTTGAGTGAAGGTGAAATTATTATTGGGAGGAGTATTAAAAGTGAAAGAGTCATCTACGTCGATATTATCATTTGGATGATGTTGATGATGATGATTTACCGAATCTGAAGAAGCATTTGCATTTGATAAGAATTCACTTCTAAAATTTGGACTATTCTGAGCACTCGAATGAGCACTATTTGCAAATTGGGGATTTGGTCCTTGAGGGAACTTGGTAAAGTTATTATACATATTAATTCATTGATTAGTTAAAGAAGAGATGGTTTGAGGTAAACAAAATGAACGATTATAAGTAATTGACAGATGATGACGAAGGGGGATACTATAATAATAGAAACGTAAACACTCGACAATAAGATGACGAAATAGTAGTTGGTGAAGTAATTGATGGAGAAAAAAAAAAGGCTATGATGTACCTTTTTGCCCCAAACGCGACCGTTTTCAATCAACAATATATAGATATATATAGATATATATAGATATATATAGATATATATAGATACATGAATAGATACATGAGTAGTAATGGATACAGATATATTAATGGATGAAGTAGATATACACTTATTTGAAGAGAGAATCATTTGATAAAGGATCAGCTTTTAAGACATTATTTCTCTTTTTAATTTTACTTTCTAAAGCAGCAGTATGTCTAGCTTTAGCTTGATCAGCAGCTTGTTGTTTAACTTGAGCTCTAATGAAATTAGGACTAACGTATTCTTTATTTTCATAAATTTTTGGACCACCAAAAGAGCCTTCTAAGATTGTAATTAAGGTTAAAACAAATCTAGGACCAATTTCAACGAGAGATAATTCATCATCGATATTAACATCCTTATTTTCTTTCAAGTTTTCGGTTTCATTAATTTGATAATTACGAACCCAAATTTTATTATCAACAATACTGAAAGTCATGACATGATCAATAAAAGGTTTTGATTTTCTTGCGTTTGGAGGAACCCCAAAACAATGAGTGAATAATTCTTTTAATAAACGATGATGATCCAGATTATTGAAAGATTTATCAAAACTTAAGATTGGTCTTGAACCTTTTAAACAATTACCAGTGAAATTCAACTCATCGTAAGTATGTAAATTTTGAATATGAAATTTTAAAGTAGGACCATTTGGTGGTTTCAGAATCCATAAATATAAATCTTGATGTTTTCTCAGCTCGAAAAAGAAAATGTTATTACAATTATATAATTCTGCAACTTCATTTAACTGGTATAAGTTTTTTTTGGAATCAAATTTTGGTTCTTTTCTGGCATGGGGTAATAATGATGTTAAATCATTAATAAGATGACGGTGACGATAAGTAACCCCACGAGACGAAATAACAAGAAGTCTTTGTCTGTTGATATGTTTGGTCTTATCCGATTGTTCTTTACTGCTTTTACCTTGCAAAGCTTTATAAATGGCCGACATCTTGATGAGTAGTAAGTATAAAAGGCGATGAGCTCCAGCTGAAAAATTTCTTTATATCAAGCACAACCTGATAAAAAACAAATACCCGTACACCAAAAATACCTTCATACGCTACCCGTACACCAAAAAACATCCACACCAATTCATTCTGGCTACCCTACAATACATAAAACTAACAATTGATACATAAATACATTACTATAACAACTATCTAACAACTATTGAACAACCGTCTAGTGTTTTTCATGTTTGGCCAAAAAATCCTTAACGAATTTTTCTTCATCGGCGCTGGCAGCATTGATAGCAGGATGGGCTGGTGGGCCCGGAGCCCATGGTTTTGGAACCACAGCAAGAGTAACAGCACCCAAGGTGGCAAGCGATAAGTAGTGAGCTGGAACAGATTTCCCGAGGATAGTGTAAGCAGCAGCCATCTTTAATTGTAAGAATAAGGTTGAATATAAAAGTTTTCATTTCAATGTTCGCTCGTTGATTTATTTAATTGGTGGAAGACAACACCGGTACCGCAGGGGGTAGTGTGGCGACCACGTATACTGAACCATGAACCATCATCATATCATGAACCATCATATATATCATGAAGTATCAGATATCATGAAGTATCATATATATCATGAAGTATCATATATATCATATATATCATATATATCATATATATCATATATATCATATATATCATATATCATCTATGATATGAAGTATATATCATATATCATCTTTGATATGAAGTATATCAGGAATGTAACTAGTATGTATTAGCGAAGAGAGAACAAGCTCTGAAGATCATACATTCCTGAGCAGTAATATAAACCATAAGTATAGCATACGCACATGTATATGGTCCATAAGTATAGGTATAAGTATAAAAGTGTATCTGATATGTAGAGTTACTAATGAGATCAGATCAACTGCAGAATACCATTCCCAAAACAGCACCGGTTAACTTGTTTAACGATTTACACGATCAGAGTTGAGATGCCAATTCACATTTTGGTTTAATACCTAATTAATTATGACCCGGTAATTGGACCGTGTCCGACAAGACTAAGCGATCCCAACCATCGCCAACACCACCCACACCACTCAAGGCCACCACCGCAGCCACCCCAGCGACCACCTCAACAACAACAACATCATCAACAACAACATCAACAACAAATCAACAACAAATCAACAACATCATCAACAACAACATCAACAACAGCTACACTGAATGGTACAATTGTATTTGTAAACAAAACTACCACGAGACAAAGAAAACAAACTTTTTCTTTTTTGTTTTTTTGTACAAATACAAAAAAAACAAAAAAAATGTTTTTCCAGTTTTTTTAGTTCTTCTCAAGATCATTTTTTTAACGTTTACGTTTTAAATTTTCAATTACCAGCGGCTAGCTATTTCTTCTTCAATTACCAGCGGTTAGCTATTTCTTCTTCATTCCTCTTGATCGTCTTCTGATCCCGCTGTCTTCTGGTCCATTGATCTGCTTCTGATCCATTGATCTTCTCCATTGATCGATTGATCTTTTCCCGATACCCGTCTGATAGCTGGAGTTGCTGGTCTATTAGTTGTCTGGTTACGATATCTCTGCTGAATACCTGTATCTGCTGAATATCTGCTGTACCTGCTGAATACCTGTACCTGCTGAATACCTGTACCTGCTGAATACCTGTACCTGCTGAATATCTGCTGTACCTGCTGTACCTGCTGAATATCTGCTGCACCTGCTGAATACCTGGTCTGACATCTGGTCAATACCCTGATACTTTGGCTTCTTACTTAACTTGCTTACCTTTACCTTGTCAGCATCTTGCATACACCATGTCTACCTCTACTGATTCAATTAATCAACCTACTAATCTCCAAGCCCCTTCTATCCCCACCAATGATAATACTAGCTCAATTCTAGGAAGCAATTCTAAATCAAATTACTCTGCTGAATTCGTGGAATCTTTAACCAGTCGTATTCAATCCCTTTTACCAAATCGAACCAATCATACTTTAGCCGAAGTTGAATTAAACCCCCAATATTTAATCACTAAAAAATTGATTCTTAAAAACTGTAAAAAAAATATACGGGGTGAAAGTAATAATAATTCAACCGACTCGGCTAATTTGGGAGCTCAATTAATTGTCAATGAAAACGTTGAAAAATCAAATATTAAATCGGATTTGGATGATATTGAAATTGTATCTAATGATTCAAATGAAAGTTCTAAAACTGAAGATATAGAATTCATTACTAATGTTTTCATTTCTTTATCTCATTTATTAGATTCAATTAATAATGATGATTTTGATTCTTCAAATGAATTTGATGAAAAATCTTTAAGTTCAATTCTTTTGATTTTAAGATTACTAACCGATCTTATTAAACATATTTGGAATCAAAATCAAAAAATTATTAAAACGGTGGAAGTTCAAGATCATTCAAAAACTTATCAAAATGATCTTTCCGATGATCAAACTATGAAAAATAATCATTCCGATTCAAATTCAACGGCTTCTTCGTCTTCGGATTCAAAAAGTGATGAATACGATACCGTCAATTTTGGTAGATCAGATATAAATACTTTAAAATTTTTAATTGTTAAACCTCCTTCAAGTTTAGATCCAAATCAAATTGAAAATATTTTGGATATTTTATCTTCTTTACTTTCTTCAAAATATATTAGAAAAATTGTTTCTTTAATTAAAAGGACTCCTTTTGAAAAATATCATATTGGTGATACTACTTCTTCAACAAATGCTACTTCTTCAATTAATACTTCAAATACTTCAACTACAGAAAAAATTGATCCTAACCATGATTTACCTTCTCTAACTCAATCAGTTAATCCAAATACTGCCACTGGTCAAGCTGATTTACAAAGTGTTTCTTCTGATGAAATAAATTTTTATATTGATGAAATTGATAATAATTTAGAAATGATTTTTAAATTTTTAGCCAGTTCAAACCCAATTCAATTTTATCAATTTTTAAATATTAGGGTTATTAGTTATGCTAAATTAGGGGAAAATATTCCATTACCAATTTTACAAAAATTTGTCCCACTTTATAAATACGTTTTTTTCAATGATCAAATTGCAAATAGTTTGGTTTCTGATGTTTATAATGCTTTACCTTTTATAAAATCAAATACTTGGAAACAAGTCTTATTAACTTTTTTCACTGATGGTATTAAAGATCAACATTTTGCTAGACCAGGTGATTATGATTCATTTGTTAAACCTTATTCAAAATTGGATGTTACTTTAAGAAATTTATTTGATTATATTTCAACAATTTTTGAAGATTCTCCAAATTCAGGAGTGGCTTCTTCCATTCAAAGTTTAATTTTAATTTTATGTGTTGGTGATTTTTTAGAATTAGATTCAAAACCAAATAAATTAAGAATTGCTTTTAATAAAAGATTAAAATATGTTACTTCAATTTTAAGAGATTCAAATAATTGTTCAAATTTAGAATGTTTCGAAAGTTTAATTAATATTTTCCATATGGCAGCTATTTTACCTCCAGAATTACATGCTCATCCTTTATATAAATTTGTTTTATTACATTTAGATGAAACTTATGAAAATTTAAATAAATTAGTCATTTGTTTTAATTCTGATGAAGCTTCTATTTTATATGATGATTTAGTGGTGAAATTTTATATTGCAGCCATTTTAATTAAACCCCAAACTTATTTAGATGTTATTGAAACAAAATTTCATGAAAATAAAGATAAAATTAAGGAAGTTAGAATTTTAGTTAAATTAATTAAAGGTTTAGCTGATCTGCCAATTACAAGAAATCCTTTTTTACAACTTATGAATCGATTATCAAATCATTTAAAATCAATGATTTTTGGTGCTTTTAAAATTTTATATCAAAATGAACAAAATTTAAAATTAAATAATAATGAAATTTTTTCTGGTGGTTCAAGTTCAATTAGTATTCATTCTGATAAATATAGTATGGATTCTGATCAAAAGTCTCGTTATTTCAATCAAATTACAAATAAAAAAACTAGTCTTGATCATTATTTAAATGAACTTAATAATCAAAATTCAAAAATTTATCCAGAATCAAATTATATTAATCATCAAACTGATGATTTATTGGCTAAAACAGTTACTAAAAATAATAATAACAATAATACTACATCAAATGCATCGGTGGCTCAACAAACTCTTTCTTCAAATGGTTCATCAACTTATTCTTCCAAACAAAAATTAATTTATCAAACCGAAGAAATTATGGGAGATATTTTTTCAATTTTTATTACTTGTCCAGAAAAATTTTTCCATGATTTTTCATTTTATAAAGATTTAGATTTTATTAATAATAAATCTTCTACCATTCAAACTTTAACTAATTTAGCTCATGAAATTGCTGGTCCAATTAAATTTGCCGTTCATGCAAAATCTTTAAATGAAAATTCTAATTTATTTGATAGTGCTTGTTCTTTAGCTTTAACATTAGTTGAAAGTGATTCGATGATTATTCAACAACGTAAAGCAAATAAAAATGATGAAAATAATAAATTAAGTGATTATGATTATTTAATTTATTCAAATTTTTTAATTTCAAATTTTATTATTGAAGCAGTTGCTGATTCTTCTTTACAATTTCATTTAACTGATCCAAAATTTAAATCTTGTTTTCTTTTTTTAAATCGTTTTTTACAATCTCGTGATAAATTTGTTGGTAAAGTTATGTCAAATCAAATTATTCAATCTGAATGTTCTCATTCTGATTGTTTTGCAGTTTGTCAAGGCATGGAAAAAGTTTTATTATTAGTTTTATGTACTCATGATATTCAATTTTATAGTATTGCTAAAACAACTATGAAATGGCATATTCATGAATTAAAATATGGTAATCATTTACCTCATTGTTTTTATGAAAATTTGAGAGAAACTTTTGAAAAAATTATTGATGATAATTCAGTTTTTACCGGATTTGTTTCTTTACATAAACGTTTTAGAAATATTTTAAGAGATGCTAAACCAACTAAATCTTTATATCATGTTTGGTTAGTAATTTATTTTAGATGGTTAGAATTATTAGATAATAAATTTGGGGTTGGTGATGATAGTTTAGTTTTCCGTCATTTCACCGGATTTTTAGTTTCTATTTCGGGTGCTTTCTTAAAAGAAGAATTTGCTAAAGATGATTCTGATGTTAAATATCGTGCTAAAAATTTTGTTTCAGAATTTTTAGATAAATGTATTAGCTTATTAACTTCAACTGATTTAGTTGTTAGAGTTGTTGTTAAAGATGCTTTATCAAATGAATCTCATTCTGCTGTTTATCATTTAATTTGTACTAAATTAATTCAAGGTGGTAATGAATATCTTGAAAATAAAATTATTACTGATGAAAGTATCCTTTATATTGAACAATGTATTGTTATTATTACTGCAATGATTATGGTTGATAATGATGGTGCATTTGTTCTTGTTTCTTTATTACCAGGAGTTTGTGAATTTTTCATTAGATTTATTATGTTGGTTCCAAATCCAGTTGATATTTTAAGATTAAAATTAAGATTTTGTAAATTAGGTTCAGCAATTGAAACTGATAAATTTAGAGTTGGTTTATCAGGAGCTTTTAGATTAAGAAATTTTTATGCTAAAGCTTCTGCTGATTGGTTAGAACAAGCAGTTTTTTATGATGAAATGAATCATGGTAAAGATAAAGAAAAAGATTCAAACGATTCTGATTCAATAATTTCCCCTTCTTCTTCATCTTTAAAATCAAATCGAGAATCAGAAATTGCTTATCTTAATATTGATTTAGCAAATGATTGTTCAAAAGCTTTAGCAATGCAATTAGAAGATATTGTTTTAGAAATTCCTGATGGTACTAAAGATAAAGATATTAGAAAATATAAAGATTTAGCATTTGGTAATTATTTTTCCCTTTTTTATAAAATTTTACAAAAATATGCTGTTTCAAATTTATCACCAAATTTAGCAAAATCAAAGTATAAAATTGGTTTAATTACTGATAATGTTTTAAAATGTATTTCTAATATTTTACAATTTGATACTGATATTGGAATGCAATTTGTTTTACCATTAGGTTATCATGAAAATAAAAAAATTCGTTCAATTTTTTTGGTTGTTTTCGCTAATATGTTAAAATCAAGAAAAATTAAAGAAGAACTGGAAGAATTTCCTGATGAAATTATTGAAAGACTTTCTGATTTATATGATGTTTTCGGTGCTACTGCTGAAGTTGCTTCTTCTTCTGAACATAATCTATTAGCTTCTTCATTATTTGGTATTTTCAGTTATACTAAAAAACTTGATAAATTATTCACTGTTTTATTAAATGATGAAATTAACGTTGTTTCAAGATCAACTGATATTTTCAGAAGAAATAGTACGTTAACAAGACTTTTATCAAATTTTGCTAAAGATTATGGTTTAGATTATTTATCAGTAACTTTACAACCATTTTTAGAAGAATTAATTCAAAATGAAATTTCATTTGAAGTTGAAAAGGCAAATGATCCAATTCAAACTGAATTATTTATGAAATATTTCACTAAATTAATTGATGTTATAATTGGTTCAACTCATCTTGTTCCTCCTTCATTTGAATATATTTGTTCTGAAATTTATAATAGTGTTAAACTTAAATTTAAAGATGCTGCGTTAGTGGCGGTTGGATCTTTTATTTTCCTTAGGTTTTTCTGTCCTGCTATTATTAGTCCAGAAACTTTTTTCAAATTAAGTGGAAGTAGTTCAAAAGTTAAAAGATCTTTAATGCAATTAGTTAAGGTTGTTCAAAATATGGCTAATGGTTCATTAGCTTTATTAAAATGGCCAGGATTAATTCATAAATCAGATGAATTAAATGAATTAAATAGAAAAATCTTTGTGTTTTTAGAAAATGTTTCAACTAAAAAATCTATTAATGATGATTATCCATTCCAAAGTATTGATACAAAACCAATTGCTGAATTAAGATATTTACATAAATTCTTATACACTTATTTCATTTATATTAAACATCAATATGTTTTAACTGATCCTTTAGTTAATATTTCTAATTTACATGAAAGGGTGGAAAATTTTAGAACTCTTGATCGTTTATTAAGAGTTATGGGTCAACCAAAAGCTTTGATTTCTTTACAAATTTCAAATTCTTTTAGAAATTTTGATCCAAATGGTAATGTTAATCATGGTCCCTTTAATGAATTCATGGCTAAAATGTCAACTAAAAATCATGAAGTTCCAATTGATTCTCCAGTTGTTCATAATTTTATTTTCCAAGATGGTACCCCAGTTGCTGTTATTAATTTTGGTAATTTAAAATATGTTAATTATGATGTCGATCTTTTGGTTTTCAAACTTTTGGAAATTTGCAGTCAAATTTGGGATAATAATTTTTATATGGTCTTTGATTTCACTGGTTTTACTTATGTTAAAAATTTGGGAGAAAAATATGTTACTTTATTAAGTACTTATGCTCCAAGTATTTTCCATAAAAAATGTAAAAGAACTTATTATTTCAATATTCCAAGACTTGAATATATAAGCATTTTAAAATCAATGAGAAAACTTAGACTTGAAAATAATGATTTTCCACCAAAAATTTATACTTATTCTCAAGTTGATGAACCAGAAATTATTAATAGTTTAGGTTTAGATGATCAAACTACCGGTATTTCTAAAGATACAAGAGTTGTTTTCAAAAATGTTAAACTTTATGATGAAGAAAAGGGTAGATTTCAAAAAGTTACTCTTAAAATTGGTAGACAATGGCTTCAAGTTTGTTCAGATTTTGTTGAATTTAGTGGTCCTTTATTTGCTACTAGTGGATTTTATCCAGTTGAAGTTTTAAAACTTTCCGATATAACTAAATGTGAAACTACAAATATTAGTGGTGAAGTTGATGAATTTACAATTTATGTAAATATTGGTACTGGTCATAAAGTTACTTTAAAATCAAGTGAACGTCCTGAAATCTTAAGATTTTTATATTTTACAACTTCTAGATTACCAAAACAACAATCTCTTGAAAGAAATAGAGAAGGTAGTGATACTGAAGAAGCAGGTACTAAGTATCATTGGTTTGCAAGACTTCATAATATTGCTTTCCATGGATTATTAGAATCAGATCCTGAAGTTAGATCATGTGCTTCATACTTGTTTGCTACTTTGTCAAAATATTTTGATTTTGATTTTGGTATCTCTCCTGATCATGCTAAAAATGTTTGTTATCCAATTGATACTACGGAATTTATTGTTGGAGTTTCAGATCATCTTTCTAAAAGTCTTGGTCCATTAACTTACAGATTCCTTAAAGCTTTTTTCAATAATTATGAAAAATTAAAACCTGAACATAGATTAAGTGCTATTATGTATATTTCTCCTTGGGTTGGAAATGTATGTGACAATATTTACTTAGATACAAATGATTCAGGTATTGAAAAAGTTTCAGAAATTATCAGACAATTTTGTCGTATCACTGCAGCAGAAGGTGAACATGTTACTTCTATGAATGAATTAGTTTGGAAAAAATTCTTTGGTGAAAGTAGACTTACTAAAATTTTGATTGAAGAAGTTATTGCATTTGCTGTTGATAATAAAAAAAGTGGTCCCGAATGGGCTTCTATTATTTCTATCATTGCTCCGTCAGTTGAAGTTTGTGGTGAGGTAACATCCAGATTGATTCAAGCAGTTGGTAATGCTAAAGTTACTGATTCAGTAATTGCTTCTCAAAGTAAATTATTAGAAATCCTGATTTTAGTCAAAATTTGTTCTTCCTTGTTTTTCAATTCTTATGTTTATTCTCATTTATACCTTGCTGATGTGTTTTTCGTTTGTACGCTTTTCATTGATAATCCTTCCTTGGAATTTGGTAGTGATTTACAAAATTTAGTTATTAATACTATTCAATCATTCCTTCACAAACCAGCTGTTACACCAGAAGAAGAAAAGAAAATTTCAGAAACAATCAATTATTTCAGTAGCCAAAGGGCTAGAATGTTGTTTGGTGTTAACAGAGAAAGAAGTGCAGTTGCTGATGCAAGTCAAATTTATAACAGAGCTGCTAGTTTTGAAATTCTTTGTGATTATTTGAATGAATTCATCTCGTGTGTTGGAAGCGCTGATGATAGATTCAGATGGAGATCTCGTTGGTGTTCTCGTGCTGTGGATGTTGTTTTCCAAACCAAATCAATGTTTCAAAATCGTGCTGTTTTGGTGTTTGGTATTTTATCTAAGAATGGTATAAGTGATTCTGCTTCCACTAGATTATTCAAGATGATGGGTAAACATGATAATATTTCTTTAGAATACATTACTAACCTGACTGTTTCCGTTGCAAGAATATTTGAAGGGGTTTCATCACAGTCAATTTATCCACCTTATATGCTTCTTATTTATACTTGTAATGCAATGATGCATTTTTCAGCCTTGTATCAACCAAATGCTGAATGCATTGCAAATATTTACTGCAAATTAATGAAACAAGGTCCAAATTATAGAGAAAGTGTCTTTAAAGCTAGATCAACCCTCGAACCGTTAGTTTCCGAATTTGAAAACACTCATGATATCTTTTTAACTAATGATAATTTTGAATTCCAAATCTTCCATTGTTTGATTCAAGGATTAAAAGTTGCTCATTTTAGACAAACATCTATGAATTGTTTGAAAAAAGTATTCGAAACAAGGCTCAAAGAACAACGTTCAGATTTCGAAAAAGATAATATCACTGTTCTCTACCTTTTCTTTATTTACTTGTTTTCTTCTCAAGATGCTTTTGAAAAATATTTGGCTGAGCTTGAACTTTCAGCCTATATTTCACATCATTCAAAGAAGTCCAAAACTCCAAAAATTTTTACTGCATTTGTTAGCTCTGATTCTGAAATATCAAAACTTTGCTTAGTGCAAGCAGCTTATCTTTTCAACGAAGACAACGTCGACCATGCTTTCAAGAATAAATTTTTGGACTTCTTCAGCTACTTATTCAAGAAGAAGAAGCAACTGAGTTTCTTAATTTACCACATTACAAAACCAACTTTTGAACAATTACTTATTAGCAGTAATTCTCTTGATACTGTTAGTAATATTTCCGAACTTCTGACTAAGATTTTTAATGATTCTCAATATGATCCAGAAATCAGTGTTCAACAAGAAGCTGATCTTTTATTCAAAAATGATCTATTAAATATTAGAGAAATCAAATCATTTTTACCTCAATCAGAATACTACAATGAACAATCAGTTCATGATTTGATTGCTTTGAAGGATATGATTCTGAGGGCTGCATATTCCTTTGTTGAAGGTTATAGATTAGAAGATTAGTTCATTGTTCAAACTTGAACTTCTCTTATTATCATTTTTTTTTTTTTAATTCAATTTTTTATGATCAACTTACATACAACTAGTCCTTTATACAATTTTTTTTTTTACCACCAACTTTTGATTACTGTTCTACTTATTTTTGTCTTTATGAATTCATGATTTGTTTGTTTGTTTGTTTGTTTGTGTTTGTTTGTTTGTTTGTTTGTTTGTATAATAGACTATATATTTCTATAATATAAGAACTTTTATAAGTTTAACTTGTAATGCAATGAAAAGAAATAAATCGAGAATTAAAATGATTTTTCAAAGTCTTTCTTCACCATTCTGAATAAAGCCATTGTGGCTCTAGCATCTTCAACTGATGAATGTGCCCCAGTCTGAATGGTTACATTCAAAAACCGCTCAGAAAGCATCTGTAAACCAGGTGCTTTTCCTTTTGAGACTTCTTTAAACCGACCATATTTCGAAGTATCCCGTATTTTGAATTTTGGATGAGATAAGAATAATGCTTCTAAATCATGATTCACTGAATGCCCTACTAAAATCTTATCTTTTAAAAGATCGGCCACTTTTTTTTGAGCTTCTTGAAAAGTAATGGCATCTTTCATATTGAAAGGACTAACTCCCGATACCCAAGTTCTCCAATCAGTAACCTTTTCACTTGGTTTGACAAAAGTGTCTAAGATCACAACCCCATAGAAATTAACAATAGATACTCTGGCCAAAGCCGATTCCTTTCCTTCTGGACCAACGCCTACAAACTCGCAATCCATCGATAAGTACTTCCCGGGTCCTTTCTTACGTTGATGCTTACTATTATTCGAAATCTTGATAGCCTGAGGCGTACGTGGTATATCACCGGCAGTTATTTCATTTTCTTTGGACCACAATGCAGCCTCAAGAGGTGAAAGTATCTCGTGATCGATGACTTTTACATCATTGGACTTACTTATAGCTGATGTTATCTTGGTTGATGCTGCTATATCTTTATGCTGTGTTTTTGGAGATTTCTTCTTCTTGATACCATTTTGCAGGCTCTTCTTTGACGACTGCTTGTTGAGTTTGGAGCTGAGAGCTTTCCAATTCAGGGAATAACTCATGCCGTTGTATTGTTAAAGAAAGGTCAATTTGGTGATGTCTGAAAAAAAAAAAAAGGGAAAAAAAAAAAAATAATCAAAGATGAGTTATGCGCTTCACAGTTGCAAATACAAAAACGATTACAATTTTGAAAAAATTGATGATTGTTGCAATTCTCATAGAGAACAGATCAAGTCATGTTGGACATATTATACACTTGCAAAACATACCTTATCTTATTGATGATATCTTCACATTCAGCTGCACTTACAGCTTCCAAATCATACTTTTTCTTAATAGCATTATCTTTTACGTTTGCTTCATTTTCAACTTCTTTTTTGATTACAATCTTGAAATGATTTGGGTTCTTGCTGTTCTTGTATTGTTTGAGCTTGGTAATTTGGGTGATATGGAAGGAACTTGTTTTCATCATCAGTTTGTTGTAGTAGTTGGAGTAATTATAATGATGCAAATAATGATGATGACCATGTGTATTTCCTCCATGACCTGTTTGATTACTTGAAGAAAAAGGGTTATCGACAGGGTTCTTTTTCCAGGTTGTGTCTTCTGTCGGGGTGAGATGAATGTAATCACCATCGATAATAAGTGATTTTTCTATTCTGTTTAAAAGAGTAGGTTTCTTTCTCCATACTTTCCACCTCATATATATATCGTTTAGACTCTTGGGAATTTGATAATCGCCACCAGTTATTATATCTTCAAGGTATTTGTTGGACTTAAGTTGGCGTTTGATGCTTTCAGCAGTGTTGGTATTAGTTCTTGTATTTGAGGACAATTTACTAGGATTAATTTTGCCAGAATCCACTTGAATATGGTCACTATTTTCCTCCATAACCTTCTTCATTGGCGGAGTTATTCCTGGCACACTCAATGAATTCGAAGGAGTAATTCCAGAACTCAACATTGAATCTTGACCCAAGGAATCTTGCTGTGAGACTCTCAAATGACTATTATCAGCGGGAATTAATTCTAGTAATTGTGTGTCTAGTTGAGATACCAAATCGGTAGGAGCCAATGGCTTCCTATACTTAATTGAAGTTGATGTCAAACTATCAGGTAATGTCCCGTGTAATAAGGTATGAGGTTTGTTAGTTTTATCATCAGAACCTGAAATCAAGGCTCTAAATTTATACTTGGATGGGTCTAGGTCATATTCAGCACAAAATTCAGAAGTCAAATTTTCAATTGTGGATGTCAAAGGAATGAAAAAATTAATACTTTCACTAGAATTTCCGAATGGAACTCCACTAATTTTGAGCTCAACAGTTTCTTCTTTCTCAAAAGCACTTCTTTTATTTTGTTCTTTCGAAGGGGTTGTCTCATTTTCAAGAATAGAATTGAACTTCTTTTGTCTTTCTTCAAAAGATACCAAGCTTTCCTTGAATTCTTTCGGCAAAGGTGTAATTTTGTTGTTTTTTGCAATTTCGCTATTATTTTCAATTTTACATATAGCTAAATCTCTTGGGTTGTTGTAAGAAGAAAGCAATCTTACCCGGTCAAGTATACCGAAGGATCCAAAGTTTTCACCGTCTTCATCCACCAATTCAAGTCTCCAATTATTAGGATTCATATAATGAGCACTTGTAGAAATATACTTGAAATCATCCAATTTTGAAAGTGAAAGTAATATATAACCAATACAATCAGGGATAGCCACATTATCATTCATGGTTATATCGATAATGATAGGTTTCAAATTAGGTGGAACAAAAATATTGATTTTAGCTTTACGAACATTTTCAGCGTCAATGTCCGAATCAACAAAAGAATAAAACTGTAAAGGATTTAAATTTGCAGACCTTGACCTCGATTGAAGTAATAAACTTAAATTTGAATTTCGAGGGGTTGGATCTGTATCTGGTTTGAATATTGGTTTTTTTTCAAATACAAATTGATTTTTCTTCTGTGATGAAACAAAAGACTTATTTGGAGTGACAGAAGCTGAATTAGGTTGTGTTTTAGAACCTTCTTGACTATTCTTGGGATTATTATTGAGGTTGGAGTTGTTAACATTAGTGCTAGAATTATTGTAGGTAGATGAAAGAAAATCATTTTGAGAAGCAAATGACTTACTTGATATTGCTGTTTTGGATAAGCTTTGACCATTATATGTATTAGAATTTGACTTTTGTTTTCTTCTTTTACTATTTTGTTTGAAAGATTTTACTGTATCTGTAGGATTTTCAAAAGAATAATTATCCACGACGCCGTTATAAGAGTCAAGCATTGAAGACGAATCTATCAAAGAGTCCGTTTCAATATCGGTGAATGCAGAATCCGTTGAAGATGTGTCATCGGCATCATCATAATCATAATCGTCATCGTCTTCATCATCATCATATTCATCAACATCCTCGTCGGAGTATTCTTCGAGATCAGAATCTTCGTTATTCTCAGCACCGTCATTCTTTGATGACTGCTCTACATTCTCAACCGTAGATTCGTCATGATCATCATTTTCAATTTCTTCAATTCGATTATTCTTATTATTATTGAGACTAAGTCTAAATTTCTTACGAATCAAAGGCCCGCCTTCATTTTTATTATTATTCGCTGGTTTAACAACGTTCCCAGTTTCAGAGACCGGCACATCAAAGTCACTATCAATAGTTAGAACATCGGCATTATCGTTTATGGAAGGCAACGATTCACCATCTTCAGAATGATAATCCAAAGGGGGGTTTGCATTTTCCTCTTTGATCAATTCTAAAGCTTTAGGGTTGGTCATGAAGTCTTGCTGAGTCTTAATCGAACCATCACTATCAAAATCACTATCCGAGTCACTATTATTATATTTTGCCTTTTGTTGGGGTTGGAAAAATTTCACAATTGAATTTGTCTTCTTATTTTTATTACCCCCTCTAATAGTCTTAGTATAAGAGAGTCCGAATTTATTACTTTGCTTGGATGAGCCATCACTGTTATCCTCAATTGGTTCAGGGCTTTTCAAACTGGATTGAGATGGCGGAGAAAGACGAAACTTGAAATGACTCGATGATTGATTATTCTGAATGGTATCAAGACTAGATGCAGATGTCTTACGTTGTTCGGTAATCTCATTGGAAGGTGGAGTGATGGTAGAGTTGTTTGACACACTTCGGCTGGATTCTTCTTTTATTGTCTTGGGACGAAGCCTCTTGGTCGACCTTCTTTTCTTATTATGAAGTTGATTTGGTTTCTTATGACTCATCAGGGCATGGTGATAACTGGAAGGCTGGTCATCGTCATTCAAGCCTTTCTTCACAGAACTATGGAATGCTATGGGTGGCGAATGCAGAAGCTGATCTCCAAGTTGAGCCAATACTCTCCCGTTGATCTCTTCATTCTCCCTTTCATCTTCTAGAATCAACGGTTTGATGATTCTTTTGGCATATTCGTCATTATCAGTAAGCGTTAGATACGATGCCCTGAACTGAGCTATCAAATGTGTAGTCTGATTGGGAAATGACATCTTTCTAGGATTAATCCTTATGCTACGTTTTATTTATGTCCTTGTTCAGACCTTCTTCTTCTCTCTCTCAATCAGATAACGCGCAGCAACCGTACTTGCATACCCTTATAACCCTCGGAAACTCAACACAATAGAGCCAGCTAATCAGTTCAGGAGGTTTTGGTGCTCAACTTTAAGCTTATCCTATCGACTTGACTTTATTTACTCCCGTCCCAATCGCTCGAATCAATCAAAACAAAAGACCCACACACCAGAAACTGAATAAAAAGGGCTACAAAAATAGAACAGCAGGAGGGGTTTTTGACAATTTCAGGCCTATCAAAAAGTTAAACAACTGAACTACTACTATCTTTTCATTGAAAGCATTGAAAGCAGCAGTCAATTGAACAAGCATTGCTTTTGAACATCACTCTGCATTCTTTGCCTGTTTTACAAGTCGTTGCTCCAGGATTGGGATTACTATAGGGGTGTTTTTATCATAAAATTGGCTAAGAGCGGCTATAGGTATTGCCACATTACAACTCCAAGCTTGATTTCACCATCAGTTCCAGTTAACTCTCAAGGTAAAAGTTGCTTGCGGGTTTCTTATCGAGGTTGGATTCTCACTTTTGCTGGTTTTAACCCACCCACAGCCAAGTTAATCATCGAGCTTGGATCAACTTGTTATTCTTGCAACTGAAACTAATTGCATGAATATCATGTACCACTGGACTTGATTTCACTTATCATATTGTTATCCATATTCCTTTTGTATTATCCTGATTTCATTTACTTGTGCCGGTCCAAGTGCTAGCCCTGCTTTCCGACATTTGTTAGTTAGATTCTCGTACGGTATAACCTACGAGTATTTCCTGTTTTTTTTTTTTTTTGTTTCTCTCCCTGTTAACATTTTTTTTTTGTTGTCTCCAGATTCTCATCTGGCATCAGCATCAACGTATTTGATCTTAATCCTAAATCACAAAGGGGAAAACAATAAGTTCCTCATCAGCTGTTTCTTATCAAACAAGTTTCAGTGCTGCTAAAAACATAAAACATTCAGAAAAGTTCTTATCTCATTTATATCTCTTTAGAGAATCATTGCCTATCTCAAATTTATGAAATGTCTATCCCTCACGACGAAAATCATACTAATTCGAGTCTACTGGATTTGTCAAATGATCTAGAAGATATTTATCGTAATTATGCATCTAGATTTGATCACTCAACTAGAAATCCCGACATTAACATTACAAACAATAATAGCGTGGAGACCCTCGATTCCCAAAAAAATCAATACATTAATCTGGCAATAGCCAAACGTCTTCAAAATAATGGCCCACTACCCCAAGCTCATATATCATCGAGGTTGTCATCTCTACAAGTTACCGAAGATGGTGAGTTGGTCGCGAGAAGTGCACCACAAACTCCAACTTCGTCGTCTTCATTTGATTTTACTCCCCATCCTCATAACGCACTCACTAGTTCTTCTTTGAATGTTTTATTAGACACTCCAACCACCGAATCAGAATTTAAAGATTTGATTGCATCCGCACCGATGGTTGAACGTTCTCCGGATTCTCCATTACCTTCCTACCGTCATCATCAACCCCCACCTCCCCCAACTTCGAACTCTGCAGTGCTCGATGCTAATCCCAGCCATGTCCCCGAACAGTCCTCACCATCAACTTTGGATGACACCCCAACAACAACTTACCCCATTGGTCGTGCCATCCGTGATGACGATAATGACTACGATAATGATGATGACGATGACGAAAATGACATTGAAAATAATGACAACTATGATTCCAATTCTGAAATTGATGATTCAGGTATTCCGGATTCTCTAATAAAAGAGAAAAATGACCATGAATGGGTTGAAAGAGGTGCTGCCGTTAGAAAAATTCCTGCAAATAATTCCAATGATAATGACAATGATGACGAATCAGCTCCCTCTTATAGAATCATAAGACGTACAGTTAAAGATTTCAAATTTGGGCGTTCTTTAGGTGAAGGTTCTTATTCTACCGTTGTTTTAGCAACTGATAAACATACTTCCAAACAATACGCAGTCAAAATATTAGATAAACGTCATATAATCAAAGAGAAGAAAGTCAAATATGTGAATATAGAAAAGCATGCCCTTAATCGTTTAAGTAACCGAATGGGGGTTATATCACTTTATTTTACATTTCAGGATAAGGCTTCATTGTATTTTGTTCTAGATTATGCATCCAATGGTGAACTTTTATCCCTTATCAAAAAGTATGGTACTTTAAGTGAAGAATGCACTCGTCATTTTGCAGCTCAAATTTTGGATGCAATTCAATATATGCATGATAATGGTGTCATTCATCGTGACATAAAACCAGAAAATATTTTATTAGATGACGAGTTAAGGGTTCAAATAACTGATTTTGGTACTGCTCGTTTATTAGAAAAGAAAAATGATGAAAGTGAAGATTATCCAGTTGATGTTCGAGCCAAATCTTTTGTTGGTACGGCTGAATATGTCTCTCCAGAGTTACTTGAAAATAAGTATTGTGGTAAACCAGGTGATATTTGGGCTTTTGGATGTATAGTATACCAAATGATTGCTGGTAAACCACCATTTAGAGCTGCAAACGAGTATCTTACATTTCAAAAAATTACTAAATTACAATATGCATTCAGTGCCGGTTTCCCAATGATTATAAGGGATTTAATCAAGCAAATATTAGTTTTGCAACCTTCAAGGAGAGCTACCATTAAAGATATTAAAGATCATTTTTTCTTTCAATCGATTAATTTTGATGACTTTGACCAAATTTGGTTATCTGAAGTACCTGAATTAGGTCCTTATAAGATGAATGCTAAATCCATGATGAAAGTTCCTGAGCTATCTAAGTCAGCATCTCAGTCACAGCTTAATTCCAAAAAAAATTATAATAATGGTAACGTTAGAAATAATGGTAATAATAGAAATAATACTGACAAGAGAGTTGTTAGCGAAGGGGTGGTAAATCATAATAAATTAGTAAACCCAGCATCTGTTGCTGCGTTTGTTCTTAAAAATGATAAACGGAATAATGCAGATGAAGAAGAAGAAGTTGATGGTGATTTACCCGATTTATCTAAAACTGCATCAAACTCTAGTTTTAACAATACATCACCAAGAAATACTATTAACCCACAACCTGATTATATTCCTGGTACAAACATTTTAAGACCTACAATTCCAACACGTACGTCATATTCAAGGGGTAGTGTCAGTAATCAGCTGCAAAATCCAAAAAGAGGAAGTGCATCAAAGCCCAAGTCAAGGGTTATGGAAGTTTCACCATTGAGCTCTTTAGAATCCACTTGGCAAGAATATCTTAACCACCCGGATGAAAGAATAATGAGGATTGGTCCAGTATTTGTTTATAAACAACCCACTGATTTATTTGAACGAAGAAACCGTGGTTTATTACATAATGCACCTTTGGGGCTTGCTAGTAAATTACAAGCCACTAATGGAACAATTAGAGGTAATGGAAGTTTGCTAACCCAGGTTGTCAATGGATCGAAGAGCGGATTAAGAAATCATAATGATAATCTGAATGATGAGAATTCTTTTGGTCTTGACGATGAAAATAATGCCATCACCAATCATATGGTATTTGACGAGGATACGGCAGCTGCTCCAGAAAGTCCTTCAAGAAGTGGGACATCGGAATCAACCCAAGAAGCACCCACCTCCAAAATTGGAAAATCTATATTCAAGAAGTTTTTATCCCATTCTATTACTAATGAGAAAAAAGACCATGGAACCGATGCAACTAACGGGGGTGACCATGGTGTTTCGGAAAACCCAAATGAGGGCCAAGATCCATTTGGAAGAGCCAGAACTTGTACTGTATTAATCACCACTCATGGAAGAGTACTAATATTTATTCGTGTGCAAGACGGCGATAGTAATGACTGTGAGAACTTCAAGTTGGTTAGTGAAATCAAGTTAAACTATCCATTCATCCAGTTTAAAGAAGTGGTATCGTCAACATCCGGAAGATTGAGCAAACAAGTTCCCACCACCGGACTATTCGCAATTGAGTCGATCTACACCACGTTCGTATTCGAAGTTGAAAGCTACGAAATCAACCAGTGGACAGAAGCATTAGCAAGGTCCAAAATCAACCAATTTGAACGAGACCGAGAAGGGGAATCCCAAAGATCAAGAAGTAATCTAGGTAACTCTTCCCCACGGTTAATGGATGCCCCTACGTTTACCAAATCGCCTACAAATACCATGAACCAAAGTAGAAGAATTAGTGATTCCAACTATACCGACAACACTTATTCCACCCCCAAGTCAACCAACAGCACTACACCACGTCAACGAGCAAGAACATCATCAGCCAATAACACCCCCAACGCAACCTCGATTCCTTCGCCAACCACCACCAGCACCCCAGGACAACCAGACAAGCCCCACGGCGGCATGCTCGCCAACCGCATCAAACAGCGGGCGTCCATCAAGCGCAAACCCCCACCACCAATCAAAGGGTCCTCGCTGGCGAACCGCAACCCCTCGGGCCCCGATCCCGACGACAACGTGATGCTCCATGCTGCCCAGTTGGCGGTGTCCGCCAGCGCTCACACCCCGTCCACCGACAACAGACGCTCCAGCTTCACCAAGGAAAACAACGCTGGCATAGCCAAAGTCGGCGCCAGTGTAGGAAGCACCGTCAACAAAATCGCCTACAAGTTCAACCAGCAGCCCACCCAGTCGCCCAAAATCACCTCCATGAACTCCAAGTTGCTTGCCAGAAGCCAGCGCAAAAAATAGACACTCGACCTCCTCGTCTCAGACCTTCATTCTTTCACTTCTACCCCTTCTCATAGATATGTATTTTGAATTTGCATCCTTTGTCCTTTTGTTTTCGCAGCTGTAGATCAACAACTAAAAAAAAAGAGCAGTCACACCCGGCACGTGACAATATCATTTTCGCAGTCTGGACCTGCACACAAATTCTCATAGTGCGAGTTTTGCTTCTCTGCAGGACATTCATTTTTTTTTCCTTTTTTTTTTTTTTTTTGTTTTTTTTCGCAAAGTTTTTTTTTTTTTGTGCGAGCGCAGGCTTTTATTTTGTGTAACAACCAATAATTAGTGGGACGAATTGTGATGATGGCTCTGGAATTCTTTCCGATTGGGCTCTACTCCTCTCTTTTCATAGTGGGAGACTTTTTTTTCACTTTTATAAAAAAATTTTCAGTTTATATTTTGCTTACTTACTACTTTCCTAGTATTGCATATCCATCATCACATAAAAATGGCTAAATTCATTAAATCTGGTAAAGTTGGTATGTATCGTTAAGTTCCCACCAAGGTATTCATAGTAGGGAGGAGTTGAAGAGAAGTCTTGAAGATTTGAAGATGTAATGAAGTATGGAAGTTTTGAGATGTATTGAAGAAGTATTGAAGAATGAGATGAGTAAACTAATGAATACGAAACAAGATCTAATACTAACTAATCATCTAGCTATTGTCGTTCGTGGTCGTTACGCCGGTAAAAAGGTTGTCATTGTCAAACCTCACGATGAAGGTACTAAAGCTCACCCATTTGCTCACGCCATTGTTGTTGGTGTTGAACGTAACCCATTAAAGGTTACTAAAGCTCATGATGCTAAAAAAGTTGCCAAAAGAACTAAAGTTAAGCCATTTGTCAAATTGGTTAACTACAACCACTTAATGCCAACCAGATACTCTTTAGATGTCGAATCTTTCAAAGCTGCCGTTACTCCAGAAGCCTTAGAAGAACCATCCCAAAGAGAAGAAGCTAAAAAAGTCGTTAAAAAGGCTTTAGAAGAAAAACACCAAGCTGGTAAGAATAAATGGTTCTTTACTAAATTGCACTTTTAATCTACTTGCTCTACCAATATATATATAATAAAATAACAATAATCATATAAAAAATTTATAAATTAATGGGTTTACATGTTTGTTTATTAGTGACTTTTCCTTTCTCTTCTATAGGATATTAATCCTTTTTAATCTACGCTTGCTTAGTTTCCATTCCTTGTAACCCCATGATTGTATGTCTTCTTGAAAAATTTATAAACTGCAAAAAAAAATAGGAAAAATCTGACCTAAACTGTGAAAAATGCTAGGGCAACCTGTAAACTCAAAGCTAACCTGCGCTTTCCGGGAAAACCCTATATGAAAAAAAATGGAAAAACCTGAATCATCAGATACTCTTTAGTCAACCAATTCAAGATGTCAGTGGAAGAAGGTCTTAGTAAATTGTCAGTGGAAGAACAGAAGAAGGTTGCAGAAGAAAAAGCTGCCGCCGATCAAAAAATCACTCCGTGGGAAGTGGAAGGAGCAGTAGTTGATGGGGTTAGTCAAGGGATCGATTATAATAAATTGATTGAACAATTTGGTACTAGAAAAATAACTGAAGAAACATTGAATAGATTTAAAGAAGTCACCGGACATGAACCACATCCATTTTTGAAAAGAGGAGTATTCTTTTCTGAACGTGATTTGGCTAAAATCTTAAAATTATATGAAGAAGGTAAACCATTTTTTTTATATACTGGTAGAGGTCCTTCGTCCGACTCGATGCATTTAGGCCATATGGTTCCATTTATTTTCACCAAATGGTTACAGGATGTGTTTGATGTACCATTAGTCATTGAATTAACTGATGATGAAAAATTCTTATTTAAACAAAAATTGACCATTCAAGATGTTAAAAAATTTGCTAAAGATAATGCAAAAGATATTATAGCCGTTGGGTTCAGACCAGAAAATACTTTCATCTTTTCCGATTTAGAGTATATGAATGGTGCGTTCTATGAAAACGTTGTTAGAACTTCAAGACAAATTACTACTTCAACTGCAAAAGCAGTTTTTGGCTTCCAAGATTCTGATTGTATTGGTAAAGTTCATTTTGCAAGTGTTCAAATTGCAACTGCATTCCCATCTTCTTTCCCAGAAGTTTTAAATTTACCTCCCAAAACTCCTTGTTTAATTCCTTGTGCCATTGATCAAGATCCTTATTTTAGAGTTTGTAGGGATGTTGCTGATAAATTGAAATTTTCAAAACCTTCTTTAATTCACGCTAAATTCTTCCCAGCTTTACAGGGGGCTTCCACTAAAATGTCCGCTTCAGATTCAACTACTTCAATCTTTATGGGTGACACTCCAAAACAAATTGAGAAGAAAATTAAAAAGTATGCCTTTTCTGGGGGTCAAGCTACTTTAGAAGATCATAAGAAATTCGGTGGTAATCCAGATGTTGATGTTGCTTATCAATACTTATCCTTTTTCAGTTACGATGATGAAAAATTGGCTAATTTAGCTTCTGGTTATAGATCCGGTGATATCTTATCAAGTGATATGAAAAAAGAATGTATTGAAGTTGTTCAAGAATATGTTAAAGCTTATCAAGAAAGAAGAAGTCAAATCGATCAAAACGTGGTGGATTCTTTCATGAAACCTCATAGATTGGTCTATGGCCAACAAGAAAGATTGGTTCCTATTAAAAAAAAGGATTAGATTAGATCATTACATTATAAATCATGTACATTAATATATATATATATACAACTTTTTTTTTTCAGAGTATTTCTTTTATATTAGCTAAAACAAACATCAATTTTTCAAAATCGTCATCCTTTACCTCATCTCCTTTACCAAACCATCTCGATCCGATTGATAATATCAAATTTTTGGGATTCGCCAGTAGTAATATCAATTTTCCTATTTGACTGGCTATGATTTGTATCTTCAAATTACTAGAGTCTCCCACCAATATGATTGGCTCGACCCCCAACCCTTCCTCACTACTATCAATTGAGTTGGTGGTTGAACTAATGGCTGCTTTCGAAGATATCGGAATATCAAACGTTGTATCGATTATTCCATTTGTATGAACATTTAGTATAATTTTATCGCTAAGCTCTATTTTGTGAAACGTGAACTCCACGTCCGACTCCTGGGGGTACTTCTTAACCAATACCTTGCTGAACTGGGGCAATGCAGCGTCCATTCCTGTCTAAGTTAGAAGAAGTTGTTCTCTTACTGGATTTTGAATTCGAAATCAGTGATTTTTTTTTTCATCTAATTATTCCTGGTGCACGGGTTAGTGGCCGATGGCCGCAAAAAAGTGCCGTCACCCAACTAAAGTCAGCCGATACTTCGTCTTATCAAGTTATAACTCGATGTCTGTCAAAAAAGCATACTGAACCGGGAATAAGTCTCCTGTGACATATTTAGCAAATGGGGGCAAGTAGCCAAAAAATGATAAACTATCTGTACTTTCGTTAGATCAAAAGTTAATATGCGTTTATAGGTAGACAGAAAGATGTTCGTAGAAGCTTGATCCTCCATCAGCGAACTGGCCTTATGTCTTGCAATAACTGACGTGGCCAATAGACATATCGAAAGATTTAATCCTCCCCAACCCCCAACACGTACACGCCAGTAACTCGAACACAGCTTCCAATCAACAGCTTGACCTGCACCTGTTTCAAAACGAAAGGCTTATTAGACAGCCTTTGATCTATGCCAGCCTTAGGCCGAACCCCGGATATACTCTACGAGCCCTCTCCCAGAACATTTTCAAGCCTGTTCTGCCTCGACTAACCTTTGCAACACCATGGCCGGAAGTCGGACCACCGCAACCGATTTTGGTAGTTTTGGCAGCCTTTCCTTTGTTCAGCTAACGGCTCGCAACGACGTCCTCTGCTATTTGTTGGTGCAGTTCGAGCGAGACACCGATTGCAAACCTCGTACCAGGTTAGGCAAATGTCCCGTAATGTCTGCCGGAGTCTCCTTACTGAGAATCGAGTAACTGTAGTATAAATAAGGCATCAGATCTCAATGGTCAGACCGTTTTCTTTCTTTTTTTGTCAAGAAGGAACGACTGAAAAAAAAAAAAGAAAAGCTCTTTGTCAGCATTTTTCATTATACTCTACTAATAACTACTATTATCAGTACGTTATAACAATATAGAAGAACAAGATGACTAGCAGTGTATTTACTCCGGTTCCAGAAGCCTTGGAAGCTTTCAAAAAAGGTGAGTTTTTGATTGTTATGGACGATGAAGACCGTGAAAACGAAGGGGACTTGATCTGTTCAGCAGAATTGGTTACTCAAGAAAAGATGGCCTTTCTTATTCGTTATTCTTCAGGGTATGTCTGTATTCCTTTATCTACTGAAAGAGCCGATGCTTTACAGTTGCCTCCAATGATTGCTAATCAAACCGATAGACACGGTACTGCTTATACTGTTACTTGTGATTATGCTCATGGAACTACTACTGGGATTTCTGCTTACGATAGAGCCTTGACTGCTTCTAAATTGGCCGATGCCTCGTCTGCACCAGCAGACTTCATTAGACCAGGACATATTTTGCCTTTGAGAGCTGTTCCTGGGTTGTTGAAGCAAAGAAGAGGACATACCGAAGCTGGGGTTCAATTATGTGAATTGACCGGCTTACAACCTGCTGCTGTCATTTGTGAAATGGTCAGAGATGATGATGGTTTAATGATGAGATTAGACGACTGTGTCGAGTTTTCCAAGAAACATGACATCAAAATTGTTAACATTAAACAGTTGGTGGAATACATATCTCAATAATTCAATTTTTCAAACCTTAATGACTCACGTTATTGCATAACGATTAACCTATGAACTTAATTAACTTATTTTTCTTAACTTAACTTAACTTAACTTAACTTAACTTAACTTAACTTATTTCTCAACTTAACTTATTTCTTTCAACTTAACTACATTAATTCTTTTGTTTATAGACTTTTCAATAGAACATTAAAAGAGCTTTCAACTCTTACTGTAAATTAAACTTATAATTTCTATTATACAATGCTTATTTCAAAATTAATTGGGCTTTTCTCTTACCAGAAACTTCATCCTTGATCGATTTAACGTATACACTAACTTTATCGAAAACTCCCAATTTTCTATTATTCCCACTAAAATCAGTAAATGTTAATTCAAAAGTATCTTCATTATATGATGCAGTATCCGCATCTCCCAACATGTCTAATTTGATTAAACCTTCAACCCCAAATTTTGGTACTAAAACAACTATACCGTTATTGAAACATTTTATAATGTAACCTTCTTGTTCAGATTCATTATTTCTCATCACTTGTCCCACATAATATTCAATACTTGCTCTACCGGCAAATTGAGCATTTCTATGACGTTTATTAATGTTTTTAACAATAAGTTCCATCTTATTTTTATCTCTATGACTTAAATCTAAATTTTCATATCCAATAGCACCAGCTAATTGTCTATGTGCAACAACATCACAATATCTTCTAATTGGAGAAGTGAAATGAGTATAAATATCAACCGCTAAACCATAATGTCTAAAATCTGGATATCCATATGATCCAGATGGGAAATATTCAGCTGCCATCATACATCTAGTGGACATAATACGTAATAAAGTATTAAAATATGGGTCCTTTGGATCATTACAACGATCTAATGAATCAGCTAATGCTTTAGAAGATTCTAATGATATATTCATACCAGATTTACGAACTCTCAACATTTCATTCAAAGTTTCAAAATTAGTAGATGGTGGTGCAGCATGTCTTCTTAACATTGCAGTTTGTGGATAAGCATCATAAATCTTTCTAGCAACTGATATGTTGGCAAACAACATAAACTCTTCAACCAAGGAATTAGTCTCAAGTAATTTCTTGATTTCAACTTCACCAGGATCAGAAGTTTCACTATCCATATGAACTTTAACTTCTGGTGATGCTAAATTAAGAGCACCAGCATCCAATCTTTTCTGCTTTAATTTTTTCGATAATTTTAATAAGATTCTCATTGATTGTGTTAATTCGTCATTTTGATTAGCATCATCAATTCTTATTTGGGCTTGTTCATAAGAAAATGCTTCTCTTGATTTAATTATTGATTTCATATAATCAACATTAACTATATTAGCATTATCATCTAATTCCCATATAACACTAAATGCAAATCTTTCAACATAAGGTTTTAATGAACACAAATTGGTACCCAATAACATTGGAAGCATATCAATTCTTTTATCGACAAGATAAACCGAAGTACCTCTAGCAGCACCTTCATTATCTAAAGCAGTATTTGGTTTAACGAAATGGGTGACATCTGCTATATGAACACCGACTTCATAATTACCATTTGGTAATTGTTTTGCATGCAAAGCATCATCGATATCAACACACCCAGGAGGATCAATAGAGCAAACTAATTTATCTCTTAAATCCTTACGTCTGGCTAATTGAGGATCACCATTATTGAGGTTTTCTGGTACTTTCCATTCAGAACCTTCAGATGGTAAACAATCTAAAACATTCTTAGCAAATGGTCTATATTCAACGTCATGTTCTAATAATAAAGCTTCAGTTTCTGCTTCTGCACTTTCAATTTCACCTAAACATCTAACAAAATGACCTTGAGGATATCTAGAGGTTGATTGCCATGAATCAACAGCAACCACAATTCTTTGACCCAAAAGCTCTTTTGCTTTTCTAGTACGTATTCTAATCTTAGGAAGTAACTTGTCCATTAAAATTACAAAACAAGTCTTGGAAGCATTACCACTGTCATTTTCCAAAGATACAGATGTTGGTGCAATTTGACCAACATAGTATCTCCAAGACCTTCTTACTATACCAACAACCTTAGCAGTTGGCTGTAATCTTTTCTGGATATTTTCTTCTGAACCAGAAGTGACTTTCAAAGCTTCTTGAGCCAATACCCTACGTTCCTTATCTGAAATGATTCCAGAACCTCCTTCTTGGTTGTCTGCTTCTTCGTCTGGATTATCACCGACATCAACATTGCTTTCCTCAATAATTGTGGTCGATGGTTCTCTCCATTTGTCTTTAGGTAATAATTCCACAATGACAGAATCACCATTGAATGCACGGTTCAAATTCTTAGTTCCAATAATCAATAAAGGTTTCTTAAAGGCTTGAGTTTGGACACTAGCCTCAAGGAAATTATAAGAGGAGACATTGAGAATACCTTGATATAACGTACCATTCTTAATACCACCCATGATTCTTGAATTGGAATAATATTCAGGATATGACATTTCCCGGGAACTAGTGGTTTTATCAAAGCTTTCATTTTCTGTTGGAACCAAGTCCCTCAAATCGTCTGCATTAGGTAAGGCATCAATATACTCATTCAATGATTTAGCAATAACGCCTTCACTTATAGCCTTATTTCGATTATCTTTATCATTACATAAAAATATTATATTAATCTTTGAATTTGAGTTATCTTTGTTAAGATGCTTCTGAAACCACTCAGCACATCTTCTGATAGCACGATCATTACGATCATTTATAGTTTCGTCTTTATGGCGTGACACATATGTCGATTCACTAAATTCATTATGGAAAACGACAAATCTTTTTTGGTCGGCTTTGACCAAAGCTCTGATTCTTTGGTATATTGGGAATGATCTATTTTTCACTTCATCTAAGACGGTTTGGGGGATTATTACATCATAAAAACAATCAGGATTCTCTAATAAATCAATAGCATGTAAAATGATATTAGTATCTAACAAAATATAATGAGAACCAAACTCTTTAATTTTCAAAGGAGTTTCTGAAAGGACAAATACCGGTAATTCACCTTGAGCATTAGGTTTTAGTAAATCATGACATTTGTTACATAATTTTGAATAACATGGAATATCATCTCTCAAGTAATGCTCTCTAACGATTTTGGTGGCAGTCCCGTTTCTTGATCTAACAAACACTTTCGAAGTGGCAGTCAAACCACTTGAAAGTCTTTTTCTTTGAGTCAACATTCCAATTGGTGAATGAATAGAGAATCTGTTAGACTTAAAAGACGTACTAAGTTAAGCTGCTCATCATTACAAATTTTCTCTTTTTTTTTCAGTGCAGTTTTCCGACTGGTTTTGTATGTGGTTCACGTGCGAAAATAACTTCCGGTATTGAATATATTTATTTACCTACTCATAATCACTAGATAAACTATATTAAAAGGGATAGGCGGATGAATAAGTACATTTCTATATGTAATTCATCGTAAATAAACTGAAGAAAGTGATAAGCTGACGAAAAGTTTATTCGGCTGAATAAAAAAAACGTTGAAAATGAATAAATTGCTGCAAAAGACAAATTCACTCAAGTAGCCCTAGTTGCCTTCATCGAGTAAAGAATATTGGTGTAGTAAGATACAGTCACCTCCACGCTCAGGATCTAAGCCATAGGTGTAGAATAGACCTTCTGAAGTAACAACGTTGATATGAATCAAGCTCATTGATAAAAATTCTTTGGGTGAACCCATGCCGCTATTTGATATTGAGTTGCTACTAGTGCTAGAAGATGAGCTTTTAAAAGCTTCATTATTCCCATTAGGATCTTCGTGACGCTTTGAATGAAGATATGACGGAGGAACCAAGTCTTTTTGAAGGTCGTTTGTCATTACGGCAATTGATTTAACATCTTTACCAATTGTATTAATTTTCAATGAAGCAAAATGACGAGTAGGCTCTAAAATTGATGAGAAACGAGAAGGTAAGAAATCACCCATTTTTTGAGCGGCTTTCCTTCCTAAAGTTTGAGAAGATCTTCTAATAAGTCTTGCCACGGACAAACGGTTTTGATCCACTATGGGTTCTGATTTGGGTTCTTTAGAAGATGGCTGATTCAGCAGATCGATACCATCATTACTCAAATTCGATGAGATACTGGTAAAAGAATTAGAAGATCCTTGAGAAAGCTTTCTTGATCTATTGGAAATAATTTCTAAATCATCATCTACATCATCTTCATCATCAACTTCATCGTCTTCTGCATCCGAATCATCACCATCATCTTGTATGAGGGCATCTTCATCTTCATCGTCGTCATCTTCGTTATTGTTATCGTTATCATTGTCATTATCATCATCTTTGTTATTTTCATTTGTTACAACTGAGTCAGTATCTTTAGAGCCTAGTGATGCGATATTTTTAGGAGTTGATTTTGGACTCTTTTTCGATTGTTTCAGATGCAGACTTTGAAGATCATCTTCATTCTCTTCGGCAATTGTTTCATATTCTGGATCTTTACGATGTTTTCTCTTTTTCATATTTCTTTTTTTACGATGCTTATTTTCCAAAGATTCATCTTCACCTAGTCTGAAAATATGAACGGTTTC
Organism: Hyphopichia burtonii NRRL Y-1933; assembly: GCF_001661395.1. NCBI lineage: Eukaryota > Fungi > Ascomycota > Pichiomycetes > Serinales > Debaryomycetaceae > Hyphopichia > Hyphopichia burtonii. Next base: position 1,269,520 of record NW_017963728.1, read on the forward strand.
ACTTGAACTTGTTGCCACGACGTATTTATTATCAAAGCTAAAATTCAAAGAGTAAATTTTGGTTGGGTAAGTTCCTCTTCTAAACTGATAGAGTTTAACCCCCGATTCAACTGAAAAAACTCTAACAATGGTTCCTTTATCAGAAGCGGTAGCTAATAAAGTACCATCATTACTCAAAGTAATTGCTGCCAAAGAAGATTTATGAGCTTCAATGACCGATAAAGGTTGTAAAGAATCAAGATTGAATATAATGACATCACCCACTCTATTTGGACTATTACTAACTGATTGGATATTATTTTGTACCGAATTTGATCCACCATTAGTATTTATACCATTTACCAAAAGAGAATCATGAGTAATAGTTTTAGGAGGAGATGGATATGCTAAATAACTATTATGTTGAAGATTACATTCGGTATTTGATATTGCACAAAGACCATTAGTATTTGGACTTGTTTCAATGGTGTGTAGTAGATTCATAGTGGTAATATCATAAATATAAATTTGATCTTCTAACAAAACAATCATTTTTGATTTCGTCAACTTAACTTGTAAAATGGTTGAAGGAAATATTAAATCACAAATAGTAGATTGACGCTTGGTATTAATAATTTTTAACTTTCTTGGGGATGAGCTAATCTCATTACCCAACCCCACAACTGCTATTAATGAAGTACAATAAAGCATTTCAATTAGTCCAATCGATTCATTTTTTTTAAATTGATAACATTTTCGAAATGATGGAATACAATTGAAAATTTTATACCCACTATTCAATCCAACGGCTACACAAGTTGCATCCTGATTAAAAGTTATAAAATTAACTGAATCTTCACTTTGATTCACCATTCCTTTACTCTGGCTTTGTAATAATGGTGATGACCCATTACTACTATCACTTTCATAAGCATTCCCCATTCCTGAATGGTCATTCATCTGATTCACCAAATTGGACTGTAGTGAATTCATATGAGAAGCAGCACTTATCTGAGATTTGAGCATGGCTTATAAGTGCTAATTTATAAATGATAATGAATTCAATAAAAATAACTATTCTCTCCCTTATGAACACCGTATCGGTTTGAACGTCAAAGGGCACTGTTTCCTCCGTTTACTATGATCTGTCAATACTTGATCGTATAATCTTTATCAAGTTTTGATCGTTTTCTTCTTTATTTAGATTGAGTAACATTTTTTTTGGGCGTGGCCCATGCACTAATTGGCATTAGACTTGAGTTAAATAAGGATACTAAAAGCATACTACAAGGCTGTATACTACGCTGTATACTACATTGTATACTACGTTGTATACTAGGACTACACGGCTGTATACTAAAGACCACTAGTGAAGACATTGAGTAAACTAAGTATGTTTGACTAACCAGGAGGTGAAATTTTCAATCATTTCTGGAGTGGCTTCATGGCCAATGTCCTTTTGAACAAAGACCTCTGAATCTCTGTTGGTATTGAGATACATTTCCACCCATGAGCGACTCAATGAAGGTGGAACCAAAGTGTCGTCGTCACCAAAGCTTGCGAAAAGCTTGACCTTGTTGAAAGGGAAGTTTTCAAAGATATCGGTGTCCTCTTGACGAAGTAAATTGTGGAAGGCTTCCGGGTATTGCAGCTGTTGTTGCTGTTGGCTCAAAGGAATCTCTTCGTAATTGAAGTAAAACCATTTCTTATCAAAAGCAGCGTCACCTTGTTTGTTTCCCAATAACCTATTAAGTAATAAACTGGATAAGTCATTACAACCAACGACTGGATTAAGGATGTCAACAAGTTCCGGATACTTATTGGCAAATCTGATAACGGTATGGGCCCCCTGTGAATAACCACTGAGAATGTTATTGAACTTGATTTGGGCTTGTAATTGATACTTAATTTTGGGAGTTAAATGATACTCTAAATTTAAGTAACTAGGTAAGTAGTCCATAACTAATTTCAAATCATCGATTCCACCTCGAATCATGCTTATCATATCTACTCCATGGGTGTCGTTCCCAGATTTCCACGAGCGATTATGCTGTTCTTTGAGTAATCTTTCTCCATGATTTCTATTGTCAAAAGTTACGCATATTAATGGTACTGGATCATCCGGTTTCTTTTCGTAGTATTGCCTTAAGATATTATAAGCAATTGATTCAGTGAAATGATAATCTCCACCGCGATAATGGGCCAAGTATAATACATTAATTGGAATATCATTATTTTTCCCATCATCTCCCTGTTGAAATGAATGATCATTGATCAGCTGAAGATATGGTTTAAGACTGGACTCATTATACACGTAGGTTCTGACACCACCAATGAAGTACTCGTTTTTAGAGTAACTAGCTGGATCGAATTCAAAGCTCTTCATCTTGTAAAATTTAAAGAGTTGTAAAAAGAATTAAACTCAGTCAATTTTTAGGTGCACTTCAATTACAAACGAAAATTTATCAAAACTATAAAACTTAATATTAAATAATACACTCAGAAACTAAAATAAATAGAGATAATAATCATGCAGAGAATTTAGAAGTGAACGGTGGATTCTCAGAATCGCTGATTTTGGACTGTGGTCCTGGCTCGTGGTTTGGTCCTGCTTTGAAGATACCAGAATTGATGATTGCGTTTTGAGATGCAATCTTGGTATGTGCATTCAATTCCTTGTTGGTTAAAGAAGTTTTGACGTGGGTGGCAGACGCTTGCGAGCGGATAGAATCGGCTCTAATGGGTCTAGGGGTTGTTACCAGCTTGGGTTCGGATGTAAGTTTGGATATAGGACTTTTTTCATCATTCTCATCATCATTGTCGTCATCATTATCATCGTCATCGTCATCATCATCATCATCATCATCATCATCATCGTCGTCGTCGTCGTCGATTTCAACTTCTACTTTACCAACTTCACTGCTATTCTCACCTTCGTCAGCCATTAGCTCCTCTTCCTCGTCTTCTTCAATGTCATCGACTGGTTCACCCAATTTTTTCAGAACGAAATCAACAACTTCACGCCATGATCTCATTCCACCCATTGATATTTGACCATCTTCTACAAACTTCTCCACTGGTTTCAAAATACTCATGTTTGGATAACTTTCTTGTAGTAAACCCAATTGAATCTTAGTAATTGGATGAGCATACATTGCACTGGTTAATGCTAATGCTGCCACAATTGGTTTGGAAGATGCCAACGTATTTGTAATGACTGTTGAATCTTGTTTTTCGGGATTATCCAAAGTTAAATGAGTATTTGAAGCTGGCCAAATATGTAAAACATCAGTTAATAAATTATCAGCCAATCCATTAATCAATTTAGATAAAGTATTAGCAGATAATGGAGCAATCAATAAGACATCAGTCCATTTTTGAAGCTCGTAAGCCAAAACATATTGATTTAAAATTGAAGGAGTCAATTTGGTGAAATTTTTTGAATTATTTTTAAATTTATGTTCATCAATATTCCCAGTCAAATAGTGTTTTTCACCATCATCGTGAAACCAAACTTTAACCCCTAAAGTTTCAAACTTATGAAGTTTGTCATGCAAAAACCATTCTGCAGCCTTGGTCAAAATGACTTGAATTTCTAATTTGTCTTTGGTGTATAACTCAAATAATTTTTCAATTATAAGAAATATATTATGATGAATTGATATACAACCAGTTATACCAATTAGTAAATGTAATTTATCATCGGAATCTTCTGTCATTGGAGAAGTTGGAATTGAATCATTAGTTGTCACGTCTTTAGCAAAGGGAGAAATTACTTTTGGTGAGATTATCTTGGGAGAAGTTGTTTTACTGGATTTCCCACTATTAATATCTGATATAAGCGGAGTCTGGGAATGGGAATGGGCATAATCTTCATCTGATGGCAGGGTGGCTTTACCCGATCTATTGATTTGAAGAATCCCATGTTTATTAGGACTGAAAGGATCATCTCCAACCTCAAATGAAGGTCTCTTCTCTTCCAAAGATGAGTTTGACGGGGTCATTTCATAATCCTGTGGTGGTGATAAACAAGATTTCAAATTCGGATCCTTCTTAATTGACAATGAAGGTAATTGATCATCTTTCTTAGTAGTACCATTATTTTTCCCTTCCAATTCATTACCATGAGAATTCATAGTATGAGCTTTTAATTCCGGACTCTTCAACATTTGACATTTGGCATCAAGACTAGGCTTGGGCGAATGGCATGAAGAAGTGGGCTCTTGAAAGCTAATGTGTTTCCCAGTCAATACGGATTGTGATGGTTTATGTGGAATAGGAGTAGCAAGTCCGGAATACTCAGGAGACTCTGTACTAGACCTGCTATTATCATTCATCTCGCTACCACTATCGACTTCTTCAGTACTTCCCGGTCCTTTACTCATTCTGCTTGCTTTTAAACTTTCCAAGAAACAATTGTAGCAATTGTACTTTATACCTACTTTATATTGTTTCCACCCAACTTCAAATGAAATTTGTAAAAAATAATAATTAACAATAGTATTGGAATAAGGGTCCTCTTCCTCGATTCGTTATCGTATATATATCCCCGATGTTGCCTGTCTCTCTTCTGCTTTATCCCACCTTTACTGACCTCACACAACAGTATTAGTAAGGGTCTTTGTCACGTAACAGAGGTGTCAAACTCGTGATGTTACAATTTTTCCGTGAGCCTTTTTATCTAAACTGTAAACCCAGACACACACCCCTCGGAAATTGCAGGTTGGGTGCAATGCTAGCTGAAAAGTACTCTGGAGACTTAAATAAATAACAAATTAGAGGATGCTTCAGGGTATTTAGAGAGCCTGAACGACGTGGTGATAAGGAATAGGTGTTGGGCATATGTGAGAGAGGTTTTTTGGCTCTTCGTTTGTTTTTTTTGTTGAACAATCGATGATAGTAGAGTAGGTTTGTACCACCAGTGATTTAGGTTGGCATTGTGAGTGGATGGGTGGGTGATACGATTGCTGGTCTGACTCCACAAGCAGGTGGTTTGATGCTGTAATGTCGGAAGGGTACAAGACGGACAATAGGCCGATATCGTTATATGGGACTGGCGGTCAACGAGAACAAGTCGGGTGGAACCATGGTGAAGTGGAAGTTTCGTTGAGTCATGTTGGTGCCGATATTGTTGCAGGTACCAATGCTGGACGGTTTGACCTGGATATGCTTTCCAATAGCTTGTTCGAGTTCTTGGTATAAATATGGTGGTTTAACAAATTGGCATTACAATGGCGGATTTATTGGGTGAGATCTACTTTTAGGATGCTGGATTGGAAATCTATGCTAAATTACCGAAAAGCTTTCCAAAAGGTACAAAATGCCAATGGCTCAAGCCTCACCATCTGGGTTTGGCGATTAGTTTGATCAGGAAGTGACGTTTTTGTATTTTGGGAGGGTTTTGCTTGTTTTACTCTTAGTTAGAAGTCATCACGTTTGCCCAAGACCCTAAAACATCATGATGCAAAGAACAAGTCAATAAGGTTAGTCTGGCGTTGTTTTCGAGATGGCTTTTCTTTTTTTTTTTGATTGAATAGGCTTTGTTACCAGATCCAACCATTATATGAGTTTGTGAACATTTTGATTGAGATCCATATCTAATACGAACTCCATGCGAGGTCAAAGGGGTTGTCTAGCCGATGGGATAAATCAATTATGGTTTTCGCCTTCAATAGCAGTGATTATTGATTAGGTTAATGCTTTCTCTGGTACATCCGGTGTGGGATTGTTTGGCTCTTAGTGTTTCTATTACATATTTGACAAGACATCTTGACAGGCTTATATAAGAGGCACTATAATTCGAAGATGTTTTGTTTTTTTTTTTTCAGTATTCTTTTTGAAATTTATACATTATTGATTTAAATTACGGAGACCATGTCCGATTTAAAAGAACATTTAACATTTACCCCAATTGAATCTATTAAGCCTGGTGTTGATAGAGTAAGAAAAGGATTTCATTCAACTCAAAGATCCCATTCCCTTCAATTTAGATTAAATCAATTACGTAACTTTTATTTTGCTTTATCTGATAATATTGATGCTTTATCTGATGCTTTATTGGCAGATTTCCGCCGGTCGGTGGTCGAAACCAAGTTTTTAGAAATTGGTGGTGGATTAAAACAAGTTCTTCATATGATGTCAAAATTAGAGGAATTTGCCAAACCAGAAAAGGTTATTGATATTCCTTCAACCATGCAAAATCAACCAGTTTTCATTGAAAAAATACCCTTGGGGGTTATTCTTATTATTTCTCCATTCAATTTCCCACTTATCTTATCTATTGGTGCCATTGCTGGTGCCATTGCTGCTGGCAATGCAATTGTATTCAAACCTTCAGAATTAACTCCTCGTTGTTCAGAAATTTTCACCAAGATTTTATCAGATGCTTTAGATCCTGATTTTTTCTTTGCAGTTAATGGTGGCATTGAAGAAACAACCGAACTTTTAAATCAAAAATTCGATAAAATTATGTACACTGGTAATGCTCGTGTTGGTAAGATAATTGCTCAAAAAGCCGCTGAGACTTTAACTCCAGTTATATTAGAATTAGGTGGTAAATCTCCAGTTATAGTTTTAGATGATATTGAGCCAGAAAACATTCCAATGATTGCAAGAAGAATTGCTTGGGGTAGATTTATGAATTGTGGTCAAACATGTATTGCAGTCGATTATGTGTTGGCTCCAGAATCAATAAAAGATGCTTTAGTGAAAGAAATGGTAAGAATTATAAAAGAAGAATTTTACCCTCAGGTTAAATCAGGCCATGCTGATTATACTCATATTATTAGTCAACGTGCTTTTAACCGTATTACCGGAATGATTGATAATTCAAAAGGTAATATTGTTGTTGGAGGCGATCGTGATGAAAATACCTGTTATATTCATCCAACTATTATTGATAATATTGATTGGGACGATTCTACTATGGAGGATGAAATTTTTGGTCCTTTATTACCAGTTATTAGTTATACCGATTTGAAGAAGGAAATTAAAGAATTGACCTCCCGTCATGACTGTCCTTTAAATCAATACATTTTCACCAAGAATCCTAATCGAAGTGAAAATAAAGATCTTGATTTCATTTTGAAATCAGTTAGATCAGGTGCTGCCATGGTTAACGACGTTGTCATGACTGTAACCTTATCAAATGCTCCTTTTGGTGGTGTTGGTCAATCTGGTTATGGTTCGTACCACGGTAAATTCTCCTATCGTGCTTTCTCCCATGAAAGAACCTTCATTGAAGAAACTTTAGCCACTGATGGTCATTTGAGCTGGAGATATCCTTCAGTCACTGCCGAAAAGGAAAAACTCACCGCTAAAGATATTCCCAACGATATGGTTATCCCGTCCGAAAGCGTTTGGTTTAAAAGATACGATGACGTGCCTCCTGCTCCTAGAAATGACAAGAAATCCGGTGCCAACTCTTGGAACGACTTCATCTCCCGTTTATTCAAGTAACTTCTCTATTCTCTTGCTATATAAATTGACTGCAAAAATTATTGAGCCGTTTTTTTTCTAATACACAAATTATACATTGATCACAAACTTACCACCCACTAATAATCACATGGCAGGCCGTTTCCCACCTCTGCTGAGCTGCTAACTTCATTGCCGTCTTCTGCCCCGGTCCCATGGCCGGTATTCACTTTGTCTATCATGTGAAGATACCAGTCCGTACACCACACCCGGACACCCATAGTTAAATCAACAGAGCGGAGGGGTTTTCGATCTTCCTCCGTGTTTTGATGGATTTTTCTCTTTATTTTCATAAGAACGTGAGATTAAACTATTGCAAAAGGGATTTTTTTAGCGACCAAAAGACATTTAAAAGAAGCAATTGCCACATTTTTTCTTTTATTTTGAAATAGTATAATTGGATAGATCAATTGAAAATGGTTCCTCCAAGTTCTGACAAAAAGGTAAAGAGTGCTGCTGCTGCTGCTGCCACTGCTACTACGAATTCCAGTGCTTCTACCCAAACTGGATCGTCAGGATCTGTTAATACGTCGAAGCTTAGCGAGAAGTCCAATGGTCCATTGGTGTATACGCCTTTATCTGAGATTCCCAAAGGGGTTGAGAGATTGACCAGGGCATTTCACGAAAAGCAAAAGACCCATTCGATTCAGTTTAGATTGAATCAATTGAGAAACTTGTATTTTTTACTTAAGGATAATTCTGAAGCCTTGTGTGATGCCTTATCAAAAGATTTCAATAGGTCTCCTTCTGAGACCAGAAACTTGGAGCTTGCCGGGGCTACAAGTGAGCTTCTCCATGCCATGTCGAGTTTACATAAATGGGTTAAACCAGAAAAAGTGACTGATTTACCATTGACTGCAAGTTTGAATCCAGTTTATATTGAGAGAATACCTTTAGGGGTTGTTCTTATTATTTCTCCATTCAATTATCCATTTCTCTTATCGTTTAATTCGATTGCTGGTGCAATTGCTGGTGGGAATGCGGTTGTTTTCAAACCTTCGGAATCAACTCCTCATTATTCTCAACTTTTCACTTCTTTATTAACTCAAGCTTTAGATCCAGATATCTTTTACGCAGTTAATGGTGCCATTCCTGAAACCACGGTTGTTTTGGATCAAAAATTTGATAAAATCATGTACACTGGTAACAACACCGTGGGTACCATTGTTGCTAAGAAGGCTGCGGAAACTTTAACCCCTGTATTGTTAGAATTGGGTGGTAAATCTCCTGCTTTTATTTTGGACGATGTTAAAGATTCAGATTTAAAAGCCATTGCTAATAGAATTGTATGGGGTCGTTTTGCTAATGCCGGTCAAACTTGTGTTGCTGTTGATTATGTCTTGGTTCATGAATCGGTTAAACAAAAATTGATTAGCAAGATTGAATCAGTTATCAAGGAAGATTTTTATCCAAACTTGACTAAAGATGATCCTTCTTATACCCATTTGATTCACAATCGTGCTTTTAATAACTTATCCAAGATTCTTGACACCACTAAAGGTGATATCATTGTTGGTGGTGAAAGAGATTCGGCCTCTAATTATATTTCTCCAACCGTGGTTGATAACGTTGATTGGAATGATTCAACCATGCAACAAGAACTCTTCGGTCCTGTGTTACCAATAATAACCTATTCTAATTTAGCAGATGCAGTTACAGAAGTTGTTAGACGTCATGATACTCCTTTGGCTCAATACATCTTTACCAGTGGAGCCACCTCGCCCCAGAAAAATGAACAAGTTAACCTTATTTTCAAATCGATTAGATCAGGGGCCCTTTTGGTTAACGATGTCTTGATGCATGTTGCCTTGGCTAATGCTCCTTTTGGTGGTATTGGTCAATCCGGTTTGGGTGGTGGTTATCATGGATTCTTCTCATTCCGTACTTTTACCCATGAAAGAACGGTTATGGAAAATGACTTGAAAGTTGACTTTGCCCTCGCTTCTAGATACCCTCCTTATAGCTCAAACAAAGATGGGGCTGTTTCCGCTGCTCTCATTCCTTATAATGATGTCGCTTGGTTTAATAGAACTGATGATGTTAGAATTAATGGTCCTAACCCAATTTGGGGTTTCTTTCATACCATCGCTGGTGTCGGTGGCTTGGTAAGTGCTTTCATCAACTCTAGAAAAGCTTAGACGATTTCTTTTCCCCTTTTTTTTTTATAAACCCTTAGTGTTTAGTTCTATGAATAGTTTAATTGAATGTTTTATTAATGGAAAATTTATTGAAGTATTCTTCTCCAACCTTCTTTTTCACGTAACTGTACATGGCAAGCCGCAACCCAGCCACTCCGCTTGCTTAAAGAAAATTCTAGTATGCTGTCATACGTCGTCTGTGGACTTTTGAGAATTGGCTGCAAAAAACGTTCATACATTTTTTTTTTTGACTCTCCACAAATGTGATACTTATTAGTTTTCTCAGTTTGCAGCAAGTATTTTTAGTTATACAGTTTAAATTTGGAGCAGGGGAAGGCTATAGCCGTGGTTCCAGCTTCTTAAAATAGCTTTTTTTGCAATTCAACGAGTTTGCAACCATTTTTAGTCTACTTTGAATTGAAAGAACTTTAAAAAATGAAAGTATAAATAAGAAGAGATATCTGATCGTCCTTAGAGTGATTTTGCTACTTAACATTATCGTATCTAGCTGAAAAGCAGTTTAACTCTCATTGCTTTATCACTAGCTAATTCAAAATGACTTTTCCTACAGACTTTAAAGAATCACATTCGCTAGTCGAATCCAAACTACCCAATTCTAAAATTTCTGTTGAAAGATTAAGGTTGACCAAGTTTGTAAGCTCCCAAAATATAGATACTTTTCTCATCACCAATTGCAATCCAATCTTCTTATATTCAAGATCAAGCAAGAGCTGGTATAAACAAATCCGTCACACGCAAACTGTTGGTAAGACTTATTCAAAATTATTGAGCTACTCACATATCAATAATTATACCCGTTTATACAAGGTGTTCCAAAAAAGTATCTCCAAGAAGCATTTGAACAAACATCAATTCAAAGTCTTATCTGCATTTCCTCAAACGAAAAAGATTTACTTATCTTTTTCAATCTTGACTGAAGACGATGAGCTTATGTTATTAAGAACTATTATTTGTTGTCATAATGTCATCCCCCAAGTTCCAATCGAGCTTGAAGTTTTCGTTATCAGACCAAGCAAGCGTCTTGAAAGTCTTTTGTATAATGTTAACATCCAACACTTTCGTACTATTACCCTTCCTGGATGCTTAGATTTGGGATAATACGAAGTATACTTCTTTAATTCTACTTATTGTTTTAATATTATTGACTTGTTTATGCGATTATTGTAGTTTTGTAGAAATTTGACATCTTTTCAGCATAAATGTTGTAAATTATGCACACAAATTTTAGATTTTGCAATATTTGGCAATTTTTTGAAAATGTTTGCAAAAACCAACCCTACATAGTCTTAATAAAGATAGAGAAGTTTTCAAAGAGGAGAATGATACTCAAAGAGAAGAATGATACCCAACTAGGGGAATGTAAATCGCTTTGGGGACAATACCTTTAGAATATTTTCCAAGCAACAGAATTACAACTAAAGGTTAAAATATCTAAGAAAATACAAACTACAGCTCACAGCTCTTAATGACAGAAATCAGACAATTGTACTTACTGAAGATTTACGTTGTCACAACCGCAAAAAACTCTCCAGAAATATCTGACATACAATTAGCCAATAACTCCCCCTCAGTTTTTAAGGACTTTTATCTATAAGTTAAACTCAATTTATAGCCATCTTCTATATATATATATAGGTGTTTTGAAGATATAAATATACTACTCTAATATATATTTTTGCAACCATTGACTGTGCGCAAAGAAATTTAAACCTAGCCGTATTCGATTAAACTAATAATGTCTCCAACTAAGATTGCAGCTACCCAAGGTGATCCTGAACTGAAAATGTCAGCAAGAAAAGTTCTTAAGCATCTTATTGATTCCCGAGGACTTATTCCAACTCAATGCTATATACCAACCTTGCTGGAAAACCTAAAGAAGATGTTAGGGCTGGTTGTTGGAAATGGATATATTGTGTACATTCACGGATAACTTGAAAGGAAAACGAATTTTCGCTGCTATGTCAGGAGCAAGAGGCCATGCTCTTTTATGTCTTGATGGTGTGGTTTGCAAGTCAGGAGTCACTCGTGCCGGAGCTTCTGAAGCTGAATTTTGAAAGCTTATTAAAGAATCCCTTTTTCAAAGATTTGATTTCGGAAGAAGGTCAGCTTTTGAAATTCGGAGATCCCTTTCTTATCTTGAAGAAACTACTAGTGTTTATGCTTATGCCGATAAATTTTTCTCTATCTGTGGTGAATTTGTTGATGAAGAGCTTGGTGATCCAGAGATTATCGCCACATTTATTGGCGGCTTGAAGCCCTATATTAAAGCAGCTATTCGTGCTAAGGATGGCACTACTAGCAATCTTATGGAAACTGTTGGGTTAGCCAAAGATTTAGACACTTGGAATTCTCATTATACTTGTCTGGGAGAAGGAAATATATTGATCGTGATGAAACATCTTTTAGCAGAGACAATTGTAACAACAATGCTTCTTCTAGTAGATATAATAAGAAGTATAATTCTAAAGACCACGAACAAAGAAATGGTAAGAACAGTAGGCTTGGTTAATAAAACAGAATAAGTGGAAAAGTTACTGACATTACTGACTGATGATATGTTGTCTTATCATGACAAAACCTTTTTTTGAAGTTTATGCTGCTTAGTCGTGAAGCAATTGCTGAGACACTTGATTTGAATACTAGGCACTTCGTGATTAATGGCAGAATGCCCTTGGGTATAGTGTTGAGAATATATGTGACCTTATAACTGCTTCTTAATCTAGAAGCTGAAAACCATTGATTCTGATACTGATTGAGCAACTTCTTTTTAACTTGCCTGATAATAAATTACCAACATCGGTTAGAGAGAGATTGATTTATTATTTGGTTATCAGAAATACAACAAAAATTCATAGCCAACGATCAACGTAGATAAACTTCAACGCAGACGAAGAGAAGTAGGGATACAGATTCTAAAATTAACGAAACCAATAGCAACCAGATATCAGAATCTCTGTTTGAATCCGGAGGATATAACAAATCTTTCAACATTAGTGTGTTTGTAGAATCCTTTCTTGCGACTTTTGGGTGCAAAATTGACCTTGAGAATTTCGGTGACTATACCGTTGTAACAAATTCAAGCAATAAACGACACCGTATTGCTGCTAGTGATGATCAATTGATATATATAAGTATAGATTTTATAGTCGGATCTTGCGAGAGAGCCATAATTATCATTCGTCTAAGAGACTGATATCCGTAAAAGAAAATATATGAACAAATATATACTTTTACGGAAAGACAGTGCATCAAGAAAATCACCGCAATTGAACATTTGTAAAGACTGGATACATGATGTTCGAAAGACTCTTACAACAACGAATATATATTCATCTACTTATAAAGATCACGGATACCAGAGTCAATTTCAGAGAAACCACTTGATTTATACCTCTAACGAAAGAGTGAGATAGCATTTTTGCTTCGAACAAGATGTATCTTTGAATAATGCCTCTGAGGTCGTCGAAACCACCATATGATTACTAGCAACATGTTGTATCTACTGACAATTCTAAGTAATTAGATCGTTTTTTGAAAAACAACAAAAATATATTCATATACTTATTGAAATTAAAAGAAATAAACTAATGTATCCTTTCTGTGTTGTAGGCGACGAAAGGAAGCCAGTTTGAAAATTTAAAGAAAAAGATCAACTTTTCTATGTCCTAATTTACATATTTTCATATTGAACAGGGCAAATATTTCGTTATAAAATCTCCGATATAGTGTAACGGCTAGCACGGTTCGCTTTCACCGAGCAAACCCGGGTTCGACTCCCGGTATCGGAATTTATTTTTCTACATAGAGCATCTTTAACGCCTTGCTTACAGACTATCTTTTTACTGACGAAGAAGTTGTGCAGCGAGCTCATCTATTCATTTCTTTTTGACGTTAAAATAGTAAAAAACACTCTTGAAAAGCTCTTAAAAAATTTGTAAAGACGCCCGGTACATACAAGGGCCAGTCACCAAGTAGTAGCCATTATACCTTGTAGTTTCAACCGTATAAACGGTGTAGGTGGTCGTTTTTGCTTATTGCAAAAATGGTTGCACCAGATTTTTTTTTTTTTTTTTTTTGTTTTGTTAGCGTCTCATCGCAGATTTTTTTTTTTTCAAAATCAAAAGGTACAAAAAAAATGAAAAAAAGATCATTATACAACTTTTAGAAGCATAATATTCGATAGAACCTTTCGATAGTCTTGATTAAGATGGCAGATAATAATCCAGATGGTGGTTTATCGGCCGATGTCTTCATTATGGAAGACAAGTTGTCCAAGATAAGAAGTCAAATCAATTCTAAACTTGAAAATCAAAAGAATTTAGCCATTATATTATCAGCAGTTGAAGAAAATATGGAAGAACAAAAGAATGAAAAGACACCAGTTGCTTACTTCGTTTCATTCTTGTCTTTACTTGATCAGTGCATTAAAGGGGATAATATTGTCGATAAGAACTTGGCAGCCACAACAGCCTATTTCTTAGATATCATTTTCCCATTTACTCCAAAGCCGTTATTGAAAGGTAAATTTGCTGACATTTTAACTAAATTGGCTCCTCCATTGACCCACCCAGAATCCGAGGCTCCTCTTGTAAGATCAACCATTGGTGCTTTGGAAAGTTTATTATTAGCACAAGATCATCAACAATGGATTGCATCAGGTAACATTTCTCCTAAAAGAGCATTGGTAGGGTTATTAGAATTATCATTTGACCCAAGACCCAAAGTTAGAAGAAGAGCTCAAGAGGCTGTGAATAAGATCTTAACCAACCCTCCTGCGTCTCCTTCTCCTATCCATGTTGCTTCTCCAATTTGTGGGGAATTATCTTTACAAAGATTGGCTACTTTACTTGAAGAAAGAGGAAGTAAAAGAAGTAATAACAAGGAAGTCAATTCTTCCATGATTCATTGCTTGCAATTAATAACTTCTATAACATCTGCCAATGCTTGGCCTCAAGCACAAATTGAACCTTTATGTGATGTCTTATTGGAAATCTCTAAAACCTCAGATCAATTCTTGGTTTCATCGGCTTTTTCTGCCTTCGATGGTTTATTTTCGTCTATGTCTAATGTTATCGATGTTGAAAAATTCACTAAAGTTTTGGATATCATCTTTGATTTGAAACCTTCTATTAATGATGGCCACTTGGCAGCTTCTTGGTTAGCTGTTGTTGCTAAAGCTTTGGAAAGTTTTTCTACTTTAGAACCTAATACTTGTTTGTCCAAGATTCCAGCAGTTCTCCCAATTGTCTCCCAATACCTTTCTTCGGATTCGAGTGATATCTATATTTCTGCTTCCCAATGTTTAATTGCAATTGTTACTCAAACTATTCCTGATAATTACTTACTTCAGCCTACTGCAAATAACGGTATTTCTGCAGAGTTATACGAAACCGTTGATGAAACCATTACTTTTATTGCTGAACATGTTGAAAAAGAATTGTTATCAATTAAATACCAACACGCCACTAAAGAAATTCTCGAGCTTATTACCGCTGTCATCATGAAATTAAGATCTCGTTGTAATCCAGATTTCCTTGGAATATTAGAAACTGTTGGTGAATGGCGTACTAGTGAAACTGATAATTTTCCTCATAATAAGGAAGCTGAAGATGTTATTGCTGCTTCTATTTCAGCAATGGGTCCAGATACAGTTTTAGGAGTCTTACCATTGAATTTAACTGGTGGTACTCAACCAGGTAGAGCTTGGTTATTACCATTATTAAGAGATAACATCAGAGTTGCTGACTTAGAATATTACAAAAAGAATATCTTACCATTGGTTGATTTCTTCGAAACTAAAATTAATGATGCTCCAAATAAAGAAGCAATGCATATCAAAATTTTTCAAACCATCGTTGATCAAATATGGTCCATCTTACCTCCATTTTGTGATTTACCAAAAGATTTAATCACTAGTTTTGACGACTCTTTTGCAGCAAACTTATCTGATTTAATGTACGCTAGGGTTGAATTAAGAGTTCCAATTTGTCATGCTTTAAGACTTTTGGTTGAATCAAATATTGCTTATAGCGAAGGTGCTGTTGCTGATGATCTTCTTATTCAAGAACAAATTTCGATCGAAAGCTCGAAAAAACACCTTGAATATTTATCAACTAAAGCCTCCAACATGTTATCTGTTTTATTCAACGTCTTTTCATCTACTGTTCCAGAATCAAGAGGCTTCATTTTAGAAACCATCAATAGTTATTTGCAAATCATCTCTAAAAATGATTTGGAAGTCACTTTTAACAAAGTTTGTGGTTTATTAAAGAACTCTTTAGATCAGGAAGCAGAAAACCAAGCTAATAAGAAGGATGACACTCCTAAATTAAGTTCTACCATGATGGATCTTATTGTCGCTATGGCCAAATATGTTCCTGAATCATCTTATAATGCATTATTCTCCATTTTTTCATCTACTGTTTCTTTACCAAATGATGTTTTATTACAAAAAAGATCATACAGAATCATTGCTAAATTAGCAGAAACTGAAGAAGGAAGAAGATCCATTGTTCAATTTATTGGTGAAATTGAAAATGTTATTGTTCAAACTGTTGATATAACTCATAACTCCGCTAGACCTTCTAGATTAACAGCTGTCAACTTGGTAATGGATTTATTACCGGAGTCAGATTTGCATTTTATTCCATCCATTTTGCAAGAAATTATTATGTCAACTAAAGATGTTAATGAAAGATCTCGTGAATTATCATACCAAATTTTAATTAAGATGGGTCATAAGATGAATCAAGGTGGCCTCATAAGAAACAGTAGAGTACCAGGTTTTGGTGAAGATACTCCAGACTCTCAAGCTACTTTGATTGAATACTTCACTATGGTTAGTGCAGGTTTGGCTGCCCAATCTCCACATATGATCTCTGCAGCCATCACTGCCATTTCTTGTTTGATTTTCGAATTCAAGGACAATTTACCTGTTGAAACTTTAGTTGAAATATCTTCTACTGTTGAATTATTCTTAACTCATAACTCACGTGAAATTGCTAAGTCAGCAATTGGTTTTGTTAAAGTTGAAGTTCTTTCATTACCAGAAGATTTAGTTAGATCAAATTTGAAAGAATTATTAGGTAAATTAATGAGATGGTCACATGAACACAAAGGTCATTTCAAATCTAAAGTGAAGCATATTGTTGAAAGATTAATTAGGAAATTCGGGGTTGAAGAAGTCGAAGAAGCCATTCCTGAAGAAGATAGAAAATTAGTTGCCAATATTAAGAAAACTAGAAACAGAGCTAAAAAACAAAAAGAAGCTGATACCGAAGAAGGTACTGCAACTACCGATGGTCAAGGTAAAAAATTCGTTTCTGCATACGAAGAAGCCTTGTATGATTCAGACGTTTCTGATGATGATATGTCAGAAGATGAATCTACTAATAACAGACAAAAGGGTAAGAATAAAGCCGTTAACCAATTTATCATGGAGTCTGGTGATGAACCATTGAATTTGCTTGATCGTCAAACATTAGCTCATATTTCTTCTTCTAAACCAAAGAAATTCGGTAAACAAGACATGCCTAAAGAAAAAATTGCAACCAAAAATGGTAAATTGGTATTCAAGGATCTTGATAATGACAATGAAGATCCTTTGGCCAATAAAGGTTCTGGTATTGATGCCTACTTAGATGCTGTTAAACAAGCTCCAGTTAGAGGTCAAAGAAATAAATTGAAATTCAAAAAATCCAAGGATAACGAAGAAGATTGGTCTGATTCTGAAGATGAAAAACCACAACCAAGAAGCTCGAATAAACCTAAAGTCAATTCTAAATCTAGAATCTCCAAACCAAAACAAAAATTCAAAGCTAAGAAGAAGCTTTGATCTCCTTATTATCGTACATTTCCTTTCTATTGTATATTTATCTTCATTTTTTTATAGTAAAGAGTTTATATTAGTTTAATTGCAGCCAATTATGTCGTAGTGCGTAGATCAACTTGTGGTCGAAAAAATCAGTACAACTTTTGGTGAAAAAAAAAAAAAAAAGAAAAAAACATAGAGAAGACCATAACTTGATAAAGACCGTCCAGAGATTACACGAGATGACTGCTAAGAGCTCTATAATTGTTAGATTGGCTCGTTTTGGTAGAAGACACCAACCGCTTTACAATATTGTTGTTGCCAGAAGACAGGCAGCCAGAGATGCCTTACCTATTGAAGTATTAGGAACTTACGATCCAAAGCCAGTTCCATTATCCCCACAAGAAAAACAACAGAATGTCAAGCCTTATAAGAACATAGAGTTAGATTTCGATAGATCCAAGTACTGGCTAGGAGTTGGTGCTGACGTTAGTGACCGTGTCACCTTTTTATTTAAAAGAGCAGGTCTTTTGCCTGAGCAATGGCCAAGTCCTCAAAAATTATCACAGCATACTAAAAAGTCTACTACTAGACCATTAGAAGTAGTTGAAGAAGAAGCCCAAACCTTATTAAGACCAAGAGATTAGTAGCGTGCCAGTCTCATGATACATAAATAATGTCCTTTCCTTGTATATATATATTATCAATATCACAATTCATTTATTAATTTATATAAAATGATGAAAATAATTATTTAAAAAGCTTTGTGAATGTTTTTTTAAGCTTTTTAGGTATATTAGAAGCAGCTTGCCTGAAACGAATTTTTTTCTCTTGATTAGAATGTCCTTTAAAAGATTTACTAGCTTGTTGTATTCTTCTCTCTTGTAAACTAACAGAAACTCTTTTGTCATCTTTCTCTACATCACTTAGTTGTGAAGAGGAATCTTTGACCTTCAATTCATTCGAGAAATTTTGGTCTAGCTCACTCTCTTGAGCTTCATACCCCAGACAATCGATATCATTTATGTTTTCAACATGAACATAATTATCATTTGAAGACAGCGCTGAAACAGCTGGACACGAAGTTGATAATAGAGGAACATCAGTATCCCAATCTGAAAATATTCCAATATTAGTTCCACTTTTGACCAACTCCCGACGTTTAAGTTTATTCAACTCAATAGAATCAAATATGAAACGTGAGTTTCTCTTAAGCCCCAACTCTTCTTTATCCTCATCAGCTTTATGCAATTGTGGTTGGGAACGTCTTATGAACGAGGGTTCCACAGTATCAAGCTTCATTGGGCCAAATCTTGACATCCATGCTGGATGAGGATGATTTCCAATTGATTCTAAATCGGTTTTTCCTTCTTGTGATACGTATTGAGTTGCAACCTCATCATCAGTGATTTCAAGAGTTGGTTTATTTAGAAAATGCCTAAAATTTCCACTATCTAAGGTGAAGTTTTCAAAATTAGAGTTCTTAATAACTGTATGAGAAGAAGTGTTTTGTAAAGTAAGTTCATTTTCGTAAACGTTATTATAAGCATTTGAAAAGAGATGAAGGTTTTCAATATAACTATCTATAGAAAGAAAAGACCAAGGAGGAAATTCAGCAAGCCTTAAAATAAACTCTTGAAATATTGATTTCATATAAATTTTCTGATCAAAGTATGATGTATTCAATATATTTTGACTGAAAACGATTTGATCGAAGTTTTGTAGCCTTTTCACAAATATTTTTAGAAATTCGAAATCGTTTGTTAATGCTGAATGTTGTTTCAATACCTTTATTGTTAGATATTCGAAAATAAGAGACCACTGGTCAGAATTGGTTATAACTATTTCCATTGACTTGAATAATTCAGAAATGTTATATTTTAGATTATAAACGAGATGCTCATCTTTCAAGTTTGAGTGGTTATTTTCCAATTCCTCTTCATAGCTTGATATCGAGCCTTCAATTGAACGAATCAACATGAGAGTAGTTGCTCTATCGATCGAAACATTAATTGGTTCTTCGTAACTTGAGTGATTGCTTGTTCGATTAACGGAACAATTTACTGACAACTGAAATACTGTTTCAATTAGGTAATTGATCGTGTTTAAAGTTTGGTTTTTCGAAATGTTCAGTAAGCTATTGACGTTAGGGATTATCAACGATAAAATGATTTTCTTGAATTTAATCTTCAAAAAATGAAGAAATTCACATTGAGTAGTATAATCACAGCATTCATTTGCAAAAAGTAACAGTTCCTTAACCAAATCCTTTAACTGATCAAAGGATTCCTGGAAAGAGTATAAATAAATATCTGAATTTTCATTAAGCAATAACTCGATCTTTGCCATTCTAATCGAGATATTAGTATCCGGTCTCGTAAGACCTCTTCTGTTTGAAATCCAATTAGTGAAGCAAGTGAGATTGGAAAAAACTCTACCAGAACCATAAGTCGAATCTCTGCGCAGATCAAAAGTATCCAACCTAGAAGTTGTTTCGTTTAATAAGCTTTCTTCAGCCATGGTTAAAAGTAAACTAGGAATAAATGAAAAATTACTTTCACGAATCTTTGAATGTTTATTTAGCCTGGGAGGTGAAATCTGGGAAAAGGAAGAAGCGCTAGTATAACTCGAAGAACCGTACAATGTTTCAACCCCAATAATAGTATGGGGTCTGTTGGAGGTTAAATTGTAGGATTCGAAAGACCTTTTTTCATTTAGTGAATATCTTTGAATTTGTGGATGAGTCGAGAACTGTAAGACCCCAAGCATAATCTGAATCAACATGAACCGTCTGTAAATTGCCTATCTGTAAACCTTAACAACATTCATATTCAAATGAATACATACAGATACATATATATATATATAGATTCATACATAGATATAGTCTGATGAGGTTAAGTTTGGGCTGCGAAAAAAATGTTTCAGCTTTTTTTGTTGCAGCCAGCAAAGCGGTTTCAAACTAGTTTTATAGGAGCTTCAAACGTACGACAACTACAGTGGTAATACTAAAAGGAAATTTATACTATTAAACTAAACTAAGTGAGGATCTAATTTGCTTAATCGAATAAACCGAATCCCATGTCATCATCGGATTCTTCAGCTTCTTCAGCTGGAGCAGCTTCAGCAGCAGCATCAGAAGAACCAGCAGCGGCAGCAGCTGGAGCAGCAGCAGCGTAAGCTTCTGGGTTAGCTAATCTATCTTTGATAGCTTCTGAACCTTCGAAGGTGTAATCAGTAGCAATAGATAAAGCTAAGACATTCTTATAGTGGTTAACAACAGAGTGACCAACAGATGGTAAGGTTGGGTAACCAACAGCTAAAGAGATGGAAGCAATGGTGTTGATAGCGGAAACAAAGTGACCGACTAATTCATCATCAGTGATATCCAAGATAGAAGCTGGGAAAACTTGACCTTTATCGTAAACTTGGACAACAGTTAAACCATAAGTGAATGGAGAAATGTTTAACATGTTAAGTAAAGTAGCTTCAGAAGGACCAACTTTAGCATCTTTTTCAACAACTTTAACATCAGAAACAATTTCAATGGTACCTCTGGCAATCTTGGTTGGAACACCTAAGGCTTGGAAGAAAGAAGTTTTACCTGGTTCCATACCGGTGTTACCAGCTGGAATGAAAACATCTTTTGGAGCAACGGCACCAGCTTTAGCTGGAGCAGCAACAACATTAGAAACAACAACATCTCTAATAGATTTTAAGTCACTGTTGGTGAAAATAAAACCAACATTACCTTTAACAAAAGGTAATAATTTTTCATAATCTGGTAATTCAGATAAGAAACCTCTTAAAGCACGTCTAACCATGGTGTTTTTACCCATTAAAACGGTAGCTTCACCTCTTAAGGCTTTTCTAATTTCGTGCATTTGTTGAGAAGAGACATTGTCGACACCAACAATGAAGATTGATTGGTAGTCTTCCAATAATTGTCTTAATTTGCTGAAGTATTGAACTTTTTTATCACGAGTACCACCCATTTCGACTTGATTATATCTATTTGACGATAGGAATATTTAATGGTATTCAAATATGTCTTGATAAAGAAGAATAAATGAAAGGAAAATTGGAAGATTTTTCAACTTTCAAGTAGTGAAAATTGTGCGAGAAAAAAAAAACTCACCAAAAAATTTTGAAAAACAAAAAAGGGCTGCAGCCCTTGAAAAAAAGTATAGCACGTGATAGGTATTCAAAAATGTACGGATGCGAGACCGATATTTGCAACCATTGCAAGTTCTATTTTGATAACTCAACTTTTGTTGCTTCTAAATATACAAGGGTGCCATTAATAACTTAGATTTTATTGCTACTAAATATACAAGGGTTAACCATAATTTTTATTTTCGTAATCCGAGCTGACAAAGCTGAATTTCAAAAAGTATTTCCAAATACTTTCTAGTTTTTTCAATTCCTTACCGTCTTCGAATTTAGATTTGGTTGGTTTACCCAAGTTTCTTGCCAATTGCAACCACAGCGAAACGGTTAGGTCAGGTAAGTAGAAGGGTTCTTCATTACTTTTATATTCAATTTCATATTCGAAATGTTTATCACCTTTATTAACCGATTCCAAGTCAAGGTAATACTGAACGTATTTTTCAGGAGACAAGAATTGAGGAGTGTAAGCCGGACCCAATTTGTTATGTTTAGGGAATTGCGGAGGGAAAGTTTTATCGGGCTTCTTCTTTTTATGTTTCTTCTTTTTCTTTGAGATTTCAAAATCGTCGTCAACTTCAAGATTTTCAATTAAATGATCGATTTTCATGAAGAAGGAATCCCACGAGAACGGTTGGTTAAATTTAGAAACGTCGGAAATGTTATATTCCCATATTCTAAAACCTGGATTGAAAGTTGGTACGATACTTGAACCAACATGGGCTATACTATATCTTTCCAGGTTAGCACCCGACTTCTTCTTACCTTTGACTTTAGCGTATAAGTCTCTTCTTAAGGATTCCATATAACCAACTTTACCATTGGGGACCCCACCTTGAGTTTGGAAATTTTTCTTAATTTGATATTCCCCAAAAGAAGCAAAATAGTTGCTGTTATTATCTTCCACATCAATTTGTTCATCTTCCACATCAATTTGTTCATCTTCTTCCTCATCAAGAACCAAGTTTGATATTTTAAAATCTTTTTTAATTGATTTATAAGCTTTATTAGAGTCCAAAGGAATGAAATGGTCAATGTTCATGTGACCGTACAATCCACCAATGATGACGTCTCTATACTCATGGGTCCATGCCACGTATTTTCTCCAACAACTTATATCATAGTTTTTTTCATTTGGAGGTACATGGCCAGTTAACCAAACTTTCATATTTTGTTTTCTCAATTCTTTTAAAACATATCCCAACCATAAGAATAATTCGTGGCCCGGCTGTTTTTTCGAATCACAGTTATCGACCAAAGGATTTGATTTGAATAAATATAACGTGTTCAAAGAAATGACTGCCAAATTACCAGGAATGACTTCTTTGAAAAAATAAACCCCTTTATTGAAAACATGAAGCTGAGACTGTGGGATGAAATTTTTCCATATTTTATAAAACTCTCTAGTCTGTAAAGTAGAGCCATGGCTGAATAAGTTGTGTGGATAAACGTCATTATTACCAATTGAAGGAATAATTGGGATATGGGGGAAATGGTCAATCATCAAATCAGCAACCAATTGGTTCATATTGAAGATGTGATCCTCGGTTCTAGGATACCTACGGTCGTTATCATGTCTGATATTATCACCAGTCCAAACAATAAAGTCGATTTTATCGGCCAAGTTGTCTGAGATCCATTCAATGGTCTTATTCATCAAAAGCATTGGAGAATCACACCCTAATATCGCATCCCCATACTTCCCAGCTTTAACCGAGTCGGATTTAGACCCCGAATGGCATTGTTCCGAAGGTGACGATCCCACCACGTAATACGGATCAGGATGTAAGTCTGTAATGTGTAAGAACCTACCGTGGACCTTTTTCCCATTAATTTCAACCATTGGTTTATTCGTTAATCCCAACTGGCCAACTTTGGCATCTTCCCGGTAGAGTACCGCGATTTCATTGGTGTATTGGTTCCTGGTGACGTTCAATAGGATGTATATCGCAATGAGTCCACCAACCAACTTTCCGATCATAGTGGGCACTGTTAAACATCTGACATTCAATCTTATATGGGGTTCTGGGGCTGTTGAAAATTTCCCCTTATTATTTGCTTAGGTAATGCACACCCAGAGGATCACGTAAGCGTGCGGAAATGTACGCGCAGGACCACTCCTAACAGTAGGGCACGCCAGCGTAAACGCCAGCGTAAACACCAGCACACCCGGCACACCCACCCAAACATTGCAACTGGAGCTGGGGCCATGAACACCAATTAGCACCCCTTCACAGCCCAGAGGGAGATCCACAGGCCCATTAACCTCAGAAGGTAATTTACGGGCTAGGGTCTCTATATTACCTGATGGGTACTGCAGTAACAAACACGAAAACTTGCAACCAAAACTCACAAACGTCAAAATTACCCAAACCAGAAGCAATTATGAACCGCATGTAGAATGCTGAATATGAAATATCGAATCTGAAATAATGAATATGAAAGAGCGAATATGAAATATCGAATATAACAGGAAGAGAAGGAGAATAAGAGACCGTACGTAAATTATACGCGTTAGGAGGATATTTCAAAATAGTAATAGGGTTACTCAATTAGTACTCGCGATTTATTGTAATGAGATTGAACCTTAAACACGCAAAGAAGGCCTTTAGAAGTAAATGATACGTGATTAACACGAAAGGTGAAGATGTACCTGTATCCTTTTGTTTACTTGAAGAGTAGGTAATGTTTACAATTGATAAATTACTTACATTTAAATTAAACACGCATTTATTTGATCCCTTTAAATGGGTTTATAAATATGAAGAAAATCTCTTTTAAAAATTGATGGTACCTGGATCAAGAAACCTAACTTTATACTATCCTTAAGATTCTAACTATATTCGATCGTTATGTATTTGCAAACCCCCAAAAGACCCAATTTGCCATCTACACCAAGTTATAAATTACCACCGTTCTCATCGCTTTTATCAAAAGAATTACCACCACCAATAATCAAACCCAGATTACCCTCGATAGATACTTTACCAACACCAATCACCAATTACAAGTTTAATTCGATAACACCTCCGGAAGAAAGCGACGTGTCCAATGACTCGTTCAACGATACTTTTCAAGAATTGAAACCTAAGATTAAGAAAAGGAAAAGTTCTAATGATTCAGAAAAATCCTTCGCATTCATTTCTCACTCTCCAGCAACTTATCCGCTGCAAGAACCTTCAATTGATAATGCTCCTTTGGCAAGAAGGAAGAGAAGAAGAACCAGTCCTAACGAGTTATCCATCTTACAACAAGAATTCGAAAAGGGATCAACCCCCAATAAATTAAGAAGAATAGAAATCAGCAATAAAGTTAACATGTCAGAAAAAGCAGTGCAAATTTGGTTTCAAAATAAAAGACAATCTTTAAGAAAACAATCAAATCACGAAAAGGAAATCACAGAATTACCCCCAACCCCGGATACCTCTAATTATTTCCCAATAGTTGAATCAACCCCAACAAAACCGGCTTTTAATTCAAGCTCTACTCCCTTTACTAAACTTGACATTGATCCAATCGATACTTCTTCTCTCAATAATAACTTGGTTTTAAATAACACTAAAAAGAAACAACCAAACTCTCTCAACTCAATCAACTCTCAGACAATGACTTTCAAATTGGCTCCTGCTAAAGTTGCCACTCCAAATCTTTTAAATAAATTAAAATTAGAGGAAAGATCTCCTCTAAAAGAAATTAACCTTAATAAACCTAAAAAGGATAATGAATGTATAGAAAACTTATTATCCTTGAAAACAGGTAATTGGAAATAACTAGAAATGAATAAATGATTGTACGATACTATACCCTTTGTAAGGTTTGTAGATTTTTGCAACTTTGCCATTTTGGTGCTTTTTCGCGTTACGCGATGCTCCTTCAAGGCTTCTACAACAGGGTTGATCCTGCCCTGGAGGTCAAGTTGCTTGATCGCTGGTCCCAGCCAGATCAAGGTTTGCTGTTCACCTGTTAGTACGCGTGGAGAACCTAGTAAAACCAGTAAAGTTTGTAAATTGAACTGGTAGTCGAAATTAGTAGTTGAGATTTAATTTTTCATCGAGTTTTGATTTTAAAATTAAATCTCAACTACTAACTCTTTATCAATGTACGGAGATTTATCAAACAAACTAATACTAGACGCTAAAAGAAGCTCCAACTTATCGGAACTTCCACTATACCAAACCGACCTCATCAAAGATATCCTCAAGGAAATCCACGATCTAGATCGTGATATTGAGTATCTCCAAGAACAAGAATCAATTCAGAATTCATCATCATCATCCGAAGAAGAAATTAAAATCAACCAATGTCAGATCTTCGTAACCCACTTATGCTTAAGAAGGAACAAAAGATGCTTGCTAGCCTACCAATACTTGAGAGCATCTAAAATAGATGAGTTTTGCTGGCTAAACATCGACCCAATATCAAACTTGGACTCAAATTCAAAATTTAAATCTTCTACAAGCCAAAATTTAAACTTAGATAATCTAAGTCATAACGAATTGGAATACTTTAAAAACTATCAGGATCTACTCATCGACTATAAGTCAAATTTCCCCGATATCGATCTTTCTGGGGATTTGGAACCTCCAACAAATATCTTTGTAGACGTTCGTGTTTTGAAAGATGGCGGTGAAGTTCAAACTGAATACGGGGTATTCAACCTTATTAAAGATTCCCAATTCTACGTTCGTAAATCAGACGTTGAAAGATTGATTCAACAAGGTTACTTACAAGAAATTTGATTCTTAAGTACTTATATATTTAATTAGTTAATTTATTTAATTCTTTTAATTCATCTTTTAATCGTTTTTCTCCCAATTGGGTATTCTTTTGATCAACACTGAGTGGTAAGATCATTACATTATCTTCATTTTTATCGTATACTCCTATATTATCATCCATCAACTTAACTTCTTTTCTTAACCCTATGGCTATATCACTTATTAATCCGTAGATGTTCTTGGTTTGTTTCTCAAATTGCTCTTTGGTCTTATCGGAATTTTCATTAGAAGAATATGTCTCAAATAAACTAGATACGTTATCAAGTAGACTCACTACTTGACAGTCTATTTCGTATAGTGAATCAAGCCTTTTCTCTATGTATGTCATGGGTGTCTTGTTATTGTTTTGTATTATGTTGTAAGAAGAACTGGTAATTTTGAATATTAAAAAAGTGAGATTGAAGTGATTGAGAAATTATTATACTTTACTTAACCAATGATTGACCTAGGCCTTGCTAGGATATCAACACTACTTTCCCATCTCGGGAACCCTCACCATCTCTTCAAGTCCGTCCATATAGCTGGTACAAATGGTAAAGGATCAACGGTGGCTTATATCTCATCAATTTTAACCAACTCCAAGATAACTAATGGATGCTTCAATTCCCCCCATTTATTATACTACAATGATTGCATTTCAATTAATAATAAAGCTTATCCCTTACCAAAATTCAATAAAGTAAGCCAGTTGGTAAATAGTGAAAATGAAAAACATCAATTGAACTGTACCGAATTCGAAATACTAACGGCTACGGCTTTCAAAATTTTTCAAATTGAAAAAATTGAGTTTGCCATAATTGAAGTTGGTCTAGGCGGGAGATTGGACGCAACAAACGTGTTGACCCCTCTAAATGGTAACGGAGTGGTTGCTACTGGTATAACTAAGATTGGTTTCGACCATGAAGGGTTTTTAGGTAATACCTTAACTGCCATTGCTGGTGAAAAAGCCGGAATCATTAAAGAGCAAGTACCAGTGGTTGTTGATTCAACAAATCACCAGGATGCCCTAAACGTGATTGAAAAGAAGGCTCATGATTTGAATGCAAACTTATACTATACTAATAAATCTCTACAATTAGATTCACTCTTGAAAAAGTCTCCTTTGAAAGGTGACTACCAATATCAAAATTTAGGCATTGCATTGAAAATAATCGATCTAATCAAATCCCGGTTCCATTTACCAATACCCTCCAAGTCTATAGAGTTAGGCATTTCTAAAACAAATTGGCCCGGACGCTTGCAGTCTGTCGAAATACCCAACAAAGATTTGACCGTACTTATCGATGGTGCCCATAACGAAAGTGCTGCAATAGAATTGGGTAAATACCTTGCTAATCTCAGAGTTGCAAATCCTGGGATCATTCTTGTTGTTGCCTTGACAAAAGGTAAATCAATTGAAAATCTTTTAAAACATATAAGTGATAAAGATAATGACACCTTGATTCCAACCGGGTTTTCGACCCCAGATAACATGCCTTGGGTTTCGAGTTTCCCCATTGATGAACTACAACAACGGGCCCAATCCTACATAAATGACATTCGTCTCGTGGAACAAGACTTGGACTCTATCTTTAACTATATATGCCAACTCAGAAAAGATGGCGATAACCGCGAAGTCGTCATTTGTGGGAGTCTATACTTATGTTCTGATGTTCTTAGATATGTAAATTGAGAAGTAGTAAAAAAAATTTCACTAGATTCATTTGAGACGCGTAACCAATATCATCTTCTTAGTAGAGATAATGGCTCCATTATCAGATTTCGAGAAACAGCGTCAAGCGAATATCAAGAGGAATAAGGATCTTCTTCGACAATTGGAATTGGATTCATTAACGGATTCAATATCTCGGGATGCCAAAAATGCAATAGAAGCCTCGAAACCTCCAAGAAAGAAAACCAAGACTCAGGCATCTCAAAGAAAACCTAAAGGTGAACAAGTTCCTGAAAGAAGATCCCGAAGACTACGTGGGGTTAACTTGGATGACAAGGAGTCAAAAGAATACCAAGAACAATTGAAGAAAGAGGAAGAAGCCAGACAGAGAAGGCAAGAATTGCAAGAATTGAGACAAACCAGACTATACGGAGATTTCAAATTGATTGATTTGGTGACTGATAAACTGGGAGCTTTGAAAAATGAAGACAAAGTGATCAAGAAAGAATCAGTTAAACGTGAAGAAGATGAATCACCAGTTAAAGAAGAAGATGAAGAAGAAATTTCAAATGATGATGAAGTTCTTCAACTTTTGAAGCAATTAGGTGACAAGTTTTCTGCTGGGGATTTCTATGAAATTATCAAAAAAAAGTCAATCGATTATAACGATAAGGTCTTAGCTTCAAAGAGAAAAGAATTCGACAATTTGAAAGTATTCGAACGTTTTGACCCTCTAGATATTAGAATTACTCAGGAAAGAATCTCTTCGATTAATTTCCATCCTTCTAAAACTGACCGAGTCATCACTGCTGGTGATAAGGCTGGCCATGTCGGTATTTGGGCGGTAGATGCAAAATCAAACAATGAAGATGAACCAGTTATTACTACGTTAAAGCCTCATGGTAAAACAGTATCGAGAATCATTTCCAGGGGCCCAACTCAAATCTTGAGTTCTTCTTATGATGGATCAGTTCGCTTAATGGACTTGAATAAATTGAATTCGAATGATCTCATAAACGTTAGTCATCCGTACGATCTGAGCTTGAGCGATGTTGCAGTTTCAGATATTAATATATGCAAAGATGATGCAAATCTTTTATATTTAACTACCTTGAGTGGGAACTTCTACCAACATGATTTAAGAGTACCTTTTAAACAAATTGAGCCAAAATCATTTTTAAGATTACATGATAAAAAGATAGGTTCCTTTTCAATTAACCCAAATTCTTGTCATCAGATTGCAACGGCTTCCTTGGATAGAACTTTAAAAATTTGGGATTTGCGTAATGTTGGTAAATCAACATTTTCTGAACTCGATTTAGATGAACCTTCTCCCCATCCTTATGGTTCATATGCTTCCAGACTTTCGATTTCTTGTGTTGATTGGAATTCGGATAATAGATTGGTTTGTAATGGTTATGATGATACCATTAATTTGTTTGATTTTAGTGGCCAAGATGGAAGTGATAAAATAATTACTGAATGGTCAGATACTTATCAACCAGGGATCAAATCGGAAGATGAATCATTAGAAGAGATTCCTGAAAATTTCAAACCATTCACCAGGATAAAACATAATTGTCAAACTGGTCGCTGGGTTACAATTTTGAAAAGTAAATGGCAGGAATCTCCAATTGATGGAGTACAAAAATTTGCAATTGCAAATATGAATAGAGGAATTGATATTTACGATCAAAAGGGACAAATATTAGCTCATTTAAGTGATGCTGAAAAAGTTGGAGCAGTCCCAGCAGTAGTAGGTATGCATCCCACCCAAAATTGGGTAGTTGGAGGAAGTGCAAGCGGTAAGCTTTATTTATTCGAATAGATTCTACGTTATTAATAGCTTTAACTTATTATACATGTATGTTTATTTTATTTTTTTAATATCTCTTCCCAAAATTATAATTAAAAAGAATTAAAATACTTAAGCAGAAGAGGTCATGACTTGCCAGACTCTGATAACGTTATCAGTGTAACCAGCGAATAAGTTTTGACCGTCAGCAGACCAAGCCAAAGAGATAGCTTCTGGGTCTTTAGCTTTAGCACCAATAGCGAATTCTGGTTTTAATTCATCTAATAAAGTTCTTTCTTGTAAGTTGAAGATTTTAATACCAGAAGCGGTAGCGGCAGCTAACCAGTATCTGTTTGGAGAGAAAGCTAAAGCGTGAACTTCAGCAGCGGCGTTCAAGGTGTATAAGGTCTTGTTTGAGTTTAAGTCCCATAAGATGATAACACCGTCTTTACCAGCAGAAGCGTTTAAGGATCCATCTGGAGAGATAGTGATACAAGAAATGTAACCGGTGTGACCAATGAAGTCAGCGTTAACGGAGTAGTCGTTTAAAGACCAAGACTAAAAAACAAAGTTAGTAAATTGAAATTAAGAAATAATCAGTATAGCTTGAAATCAATTTGATTAGATATATCAGAGATCTTGGTGATAAAAAATGTGTCTCATTCGAAGCTGGCGAGCCCCGTCTGAAGTAGCAAATATAGTAAACATCATCTAGAAATCAAAATCAAATCAAGCAAAAAAAAATATTGAAAAAAAACATACCTTAACAGTTTTATCCCAAGAAGCAGAGATAACAGTAGATTGGTCATCAGATGGGGAGAATCTAACAGCAGAAACCCAGTCGGAGTGACCAGTCAAAGTTTGCATACATTCACCAATGGTGTTCCAAACTTTAACGGTTTTATCACGAGAAGCAGAGACAATTTGTCTTAAGTTCTTAGCGATAGAAACGGATAAGACATCACTGGTGTGACCAACAAATCTTTTGGTAGATTCACCAGATTCTAAATCCCATAATCTTAAAGTTTTATCCCAAGAAGCAGATAAAGCGTAAGCACCATCAGCAGAAATGGTAACATCTTGGACAATGTGAGAGTGACCTCTGAATGATTTTTGAGGAACACCGTATTGGTTATCTTCACCACCAGTTAATTTCCATCTAATTAAAGATTTATCTCTGGAACCAGATAATAATAAATCTGGGTTAGCTGGAGTGGTGGCTAAGGAAGTAACCCAACCGTTGTGACCTTCTAAGGTACCTCTTAAAACTAAAACTTCTTGATCAGCCATTGTGAATTGATATCTAATGTACTTGTGTGTTAAACAACTAAAGAAAAGAAGAGTTTTCTATACCTTTTTTTGAATTAAGTCCATAAACTAAAAATTTTTCACTCTAAGAGAAGATCCATACATTTTACTTTTGTGTAATATCATTTTCTTTCGCTTTTTTTTTTTTGCAATTGGGAAAATCCCGTTCTCAAATGTACCGCATTTCTGTACTCGGAACTACGCATCTCCTGGTGACTGTTTTCCATCCCGAGAACAACCCGTACACCTCTATAATGTACGGAGGTTTGTCTTTGATCACGTGAGAATCTTGCTTCTTTCTTTCCTGCATACAAATAAGGAGATTAACCCCAAAAGAATACGTACTCCAGTTTTCAGGAACCGTTGCAATTAATCGGTATAATTGACTAGCAGGATCGCTGAAGAAGTAGCTGGTCAGCATGGAGAGTGAGTTAATAATGGATGCTGGGACGCTTGGGTCTGCGCAGGACTTGAAAATTGCGGTTATCAGCGGAGGAACAGCAACGAATGAGTTGGTGGGACTATTCAGATCTTTGTCACCAAATATCACGTATATTTTGCCAATACTGGATAACGGAGGATCTACGTCGGAATTGATTCGAGTAATCGGTGGCCCAGCCATCGGGGATATAAGATCCAGACTAACCCGGTTGATTCCAAGTAAGCAGGAGGAGCTTCGAAAGCTTTTAAGCTTTAGGTTATCCTCAGATGCCAGCGAAGCCAAGACGCAATGGAATGAGATTGTCGATGGTACTCACCCGTTATGGGCAAAGATCAACTCTTCTACAAAAGAGATATTGAGGGCATTTTTCATTCATGTTCATGTTGAATTGTTGAAACGGTCCAAGCACCAATTTTCGATGCATAGTAATAAATTGTTTAGGTACGAATTGGCTAATGTTGGGAATCTTTTCTTAACCGGGGTTAGGCTATTTATAGGTTCGTTGGACTCGGCCATTGAATTATTCTCCAGACTAGTTGGTATTGATCCGGATGTAGAAGTACTTCCTTGCATAAATACTAATTTCACCTATCATATCAGTGCATTACTTGAGAATGGTTTGATAATAACAGGTCAATCGCAAATATCGCATCCTTCTCAAACAGATCCAACTATTGATAATTACCCACCGCCAATTGATAAGACCAGACCCTCTACTCCAACTGAAGATTTCTTAAGAACAAACTATTTTGGTGCTACTTTAAACGGGTTGCATTTAGAGATTCCTATAAATGAAGTTGCAATTGCAAATACTCAAAGAAGCGATGATCATTTAGAAAAGAAGAAAAGCATTGATTCTTACGTATCTGATGATTCAGATGAAGAATCAGGTAACGTACCGCAATACACTCATCCAGAATTGAAAAAATCACAATTACACTTTAACAAAACTGAAAATATAGAACCGTTACTATCACCAATTAAACGTATATTTTATATATCTCCTTACGGGGAAGAAATTTGTCCTACTGCTCACAACAGGGTCACTTCAAGTCTTTCAAACTCAGACGTCATCATCTATTCTATTGGCTCTTTAATGACAAGTATAGTGCCAGTTATCATTTTGAAAGGTATTGGTAGAGCCATTGCTAATGATATCTGTCAATTTCCTGGTTATAATAAGAGAAGAATTCTTTTACTTAATGGGTGTGCTGACCGTGAAACTTACGGAATGACTGCGAAAGACTATATCGAGGTTATTGTCAAATCAGCTACCTATTCCTTAAGTGGGACTAAGGGGGGACCATCGAATAATACTGCTGAGCCAGAGTGGAATAAAGTGGTATCTCATTTATGTTATATGAAAGATCCAAAGATAGAAGTGGATACAAACTTTTTGCAAAATGTTAAAAACATACAGTGCATCGAAGTTAATCGAGTTAGTCCTCAGTCGGACTATTATGACTTGGATGACCTCAATAATAAGATTAAGCAAATGATAACCCCATGAACTTCTACAAGGAAATAATGAACCTTTTAATTTTTATTTTGTTCTGTCTAATTAATACATAATATACGTCAATCTATTTAGATTTAATCATACCACATCTTAATTAATTCTTCGGAAACGGCTGATGGAGTTAAAACACCCAAGTCCGTAATCAATGCAGTGATATATTCATGAGGAGTGAAATCAATTAGTTGAGTCTTAAACAAATCGTCATCTTCATCGCCAGAGTTACTTTGTTCAACTAAGTTCAGTATGCCATCGGGTAAATCGTTTGGAGATAACGGGAAAAGCCTAACAAACTTATGAGATTCAGTGACAACGTAAAAAGGCTTATTGTTAGTTTTAGCCAAACACCCTATTTGGTAAGATCCAATATGATTAATTATACCACCACTTTCTGCTACCCCTTCAGCACCAACTAAAATTTTATCAACCTTATGTATAACGTATCCAACGGCATTATCAACAATAAGCTCAACCGGTATGTCTGCCTTTCTCAAAACTTCGGCCATATGGTACCCTTTACCAGTGGGTCTTGCTTCAGTAACAATTACTTTAAAACGTATTAATTTTTCAGATCTTGCCTTTAGTAACAATTGATGAACTACTCTTGAATATGAATGCACTAATATAATATCATCATCCTTAATGAATGGAACACCAAACTCAGCAGACTTAGATCTTGATTCCTTAGCTCTTTGAACAAATAATTGCCCATTTTCCACTAAATTTTTCCTACATGATTCCCAATCAGAATATAAGTTGGTATTTCTTAAAACGAATCTCATAAATAAATCACAACCAGCTGAAAGCGAAATTGCATTGGGAATCGATTTTTTCAAAGTTTCAATATTGGATTTCACTAAATTAATCAATTCTGATGATGTACTTGGTTGTTTGATTCTTAACATTGTAACTAACGACTCAATGGCCGCAATAGGCATGGTCAAATCTTGATCTTCCTCTAAGAACTTCAAGTAAGTTGCCTTAATATCGAAGCCTTCTTCAGCCATCTTGCTGTTTCTTTCTATATATACCTATTGTCTATCTAATCTAAGAAGAGTTCTTGATCTTATAGTGATATTTTTTTAAAAGTATGAGTGATGAAAGAAAAAAATTATACAAAAGGATATCCGACCACAAAACACATACAAACACGTGAGAATTCACTACCGGAAATCCCTCAGATGAGACAAATAAATAAGTTTTTTTTTAATTCAGAAAAAGTGAAATACTTTGATCTTGTAGTCTAATCAAATTGGTTTCAAAATGACTAAGGTTAAATCAGAGAATGACGGCTTGTTCGTCGCAGAAGAAGAAGAGGAAGAAGAAGTTCATTCAGAAACTGGGTCACCTGAAGTTTTTGAAGACGCAGGAGATCGTGAAAACCAAGATGAAGAACAAGAAGAAGAACAAGAAGAAGAACAAGAAGAAGACCCCGTAGTTAGTTCAATCCCTTTGGTATTGAACGGCTTATCGTCAAGAAATAGACAGTCTTTGCATATATTACAATACCTGGGAAGACCCAAGTCTCGCCCTTTTGGTAATGAAAGCTTGACTGCGTCAGTAAAGAAGGAGTCAAACTGTATAGAGGTCAAGGTGCCATTGGATACCCTGAAATTCTACGACAGAGCAAGATCAGAAGAATGGGGTGGAGACGTTGAAGAGCATGGTTTACAAGGGGTGCTAAATAAGACGGATGGTGGGTTATATGCCGCTAAGATCATTAAAGAGGGAGACCAAAGAAAGATTATCTTGATTCCTGTTGATAGTACAGCTCAATTAAGACCATCCTTTAAGTACATGGATGAAGTAGATGCTGCTTCACTTGTCCAGCGCAAGGCCGAAGCAGCCTCCGATACCAAGCCAACTGGGGTTCAAGTTTTACAAACCTCAGCCAAAGCCAACGCCAATGTAAATGCAGACGGGGTCGCTCATAATGCGTTGGGTGAGGCATTGAAACATATCAAAAAGTTTGATGAAGAAGAGTGGTCTCCTCTCAATTGGAGACTGACTGATGATTCGGCCACTGAGAACCTCCATAAAGAGCTTATGGAACAGGCTGAAGCAAAAGAATTAACAACCAAAACAACCATGTTTGAATATATTGACAAACTAACAGCAGATTGATTCATTGCTGTATCAATATCATCTTTGCATACTAATTTTTCTGTATATTATCTCTATTTACGTTTAGAATGAATTTTCTCTATTTTATCAGTTGTAGTTTGAAAAGCTTTTGGCCCTTTGGACTGGAAATGGCCCCAAAATTTAGTAGCTCATCCTCTTCGCTCACAAAAAAAAAAAATGTATGAAAAAAAAAAAAATATACCGATGAGTTTAGAGATCAAGTATTATTCTTTATTCAAGTTGGAACTCGACATACCATAACAGATGGAAGACGACGACGGATTGTTATTAAATTTCTCTACAGCGGAAGTTTCTGCTCCTGCTCCACAACGTTCTAAGATCACTGGTGGTAGATGGAAAGATCGTCGTAGAGCACAATTATTATCTCAAGGTCGAGATAAGAAACCTACTAGTGATTCTAATGCTATAGAAGTCGACAACTCAGTGTTTGAGCAAAGAAAGAAGAATGTTGAGTCTACTAACAGCAAGCCCAAAAGAGGGAACAATGCTAATAATAATTATGGTCCATCCAGCAAAAGGATAAGGTTTACTGAATCTAATGGTGAATTTGGTGGTAAGAATAATTCATATGTTTCATCTTTATTTACTTCTAATCAACAAAGCTCGACTTTGAAGGAAAGCTCACAATCCGAAAATACTACTTATTTACCATCCAATGCACCATTGAAGGATGCAACTACTTTTGACGGATTGGGATTGAACGACAAACTTACTAAACATTTAACCGATACATTGAGATTCAAGGCACCAACAAAAGTTCAAAGATCAGTCGTCCCTAATTTGTTATCAACAGAGAATGACCTTTTTGTCAAAGCTCAAACAGGTTCAGGTAAAACATTAGCTTTTCTTTTACCAATAATGCATAAGTTGATGTCAGAAAATACATCTAAAATTACTAGAGATTCAGGTTTATTTGGAATTATTCTAACCCCAACTAGGGAATTGGCTACTCAGATTTATGGAGTGATGGAAACTTTAGTCAGATGTCATCATCATATTGTTCCAGGTATAGTAATTGGGGGTGAAAAGAAAAAATCAGAGAAGGCTAGATTAAGAAAAGGTGTTAATATTTTGGTTGCTACTCCAGGGAGACTTGCTGATCATATGGAAAATACTTCATCATTTGACGTTAGTCAATTGAGATGGTTGATTTTAGATGAAGGTGACAGATTAGTTGAATTGGGATTCGAAGAAACAATTACAAAAATCACCAATAATATCACAAGAGAATCCAAAGTTATGGAAACAATGCACAAATGGCAAGGCTTGCCAAATAAAAGAGTCAATGTTCTTTGCTCTGCTACTATTCAAGATGATGTTAAAAAATTGGGTAGTATTGTTTTAAATAATCCAGAAATGATAAGTGTTAACAGTGGGGCTTTACCGGGTACTACCAGTTTTGACAATGAAATTGGAGATAGAAATGAAGACTCTTCTTATAATAATGCAACCGCTCCTGATCAATTAGTTCAAAGAGTCGTTGTTGTTCCTCCAAAATTAAGATTGGTTACCCTTGGTGGGATCTTAAAAAAAATTAGTAAAGACAACGATAATTTAAAGGACGGTTCCACTACAAGAACAATTGTGTTTTTCTCCTGTTCAGATTCTGTTGAATATCATTTCGATGTAATGACCAGGAATGGTAAAAAATTCAAAAAAATGAAGGACTCAGAGACCGATAAAATTCAATACATTGAAGTGCCCCACAATCAAGATGATGATTCTGAAGATGCAGAAGGAACCGTAAATCCAAGTATGTTGACCACGCCAATGATCGGCGATAATACCGTTACTTATAAACTTCATGGTTCGTTATCACAACAAGTTAGAACTTCAACTCTTCTGGCATTCATAAAGAATGATGGCATTAACTCATCCAAGCATGCTATTTTATTCTGTACCGATGTTGCATCCCGTGGTTTGGATTTACCAAACATCTCGAATGTCGTTGAGTTCGATCCACCATTCAGTGTTGAAGATCATTTACATCGTATTGGACGTTCTGCAAGATTGGGTCAAACTGGTTTTGCAACTCTTTTCCTTTTGCCAGGCCCTGAGGAAGGATACGTCGAAGGTAAAATCGAATCGGTTCATCCAAAGAAAGGTAATCTTAGAATCGTGAAATATGAAAACTTCTTGAAAGAAGGTTTTGCAGAAGAAGAGAGTGATGAAGGAAAAAAGGAAAAGAAGAATGGAAAACCGGACCCGAAACAAAAACAAGGTAAATGGGATATTCATGCAACAACTTGGCATTTAGACGTTGAAAGATGGTTATTAGAGGATACATCTGCTCATGATAAAGCAGTTCAAGCTTTTACATCACATATCAGAGCTTACGCAACTCATTTATCTTCAGAAAGACAATTTTTCAATGTAAAACTTTTACATTTTGGTCATTTAGCGAAAAGTTTTGGTTTAAGGGAAACACCCAAGAAGTTAGGTAAGACAATTGGGACAAACATTAATAAAGAAAGTACAGGGAAAACAAAAGTTAAGAAGGAAGACCCAAAGAAAAAAATGATGAGAATGGCTAGGATGGCTGTGAAATCAACTACTGACGAATTTAATTATTAATGACTTATTTTACTTGTATATTAAATTGATTATATAGCAAATAGATTTTAATTAGCATTCAAATGGGCATTTCTATAACCCGTATCTTGCCAAAGTCCGTGGTTTTCACCTAAAAGATAACCAATAGTACGTTTTTGGTAATAATCTCCCAAAATTTTTAAATTTTCTATAACATCGTCTAGTAATATTGCTTTACCAACTGCTATACCATCTCCTAAGCCAGGATGTTTAACATTCACAATGTGGAGATGGAAATGGTAATAGGAAGGTTGATAGTGGATAAAAATTCTTAATTCGTCCTTATTAATTGGGTATTTCTCGGTAGTAACTTTCAAGATTTGACTTTTAATGTTAGTAAGATATTCAACATGTGATTCATTTAAGTCTCTCACACTAGAAATATCCATTCGCTTAACTATGGCACATAAATATAAAGACTCCAAGTTAATTTTATCCCACTTCATATCTGGTAAAAGAACAAACCCGTTGGTTTTATCTTCATCATGATGGATAAATGTTTCAGCTTCTTTCCCTTCAAATAGAATGTTATACACCCATTTTATTCTGTCACCTTTCATCGTATCTATATACGGAATGACGTATTTGGTGTACATTTCAGGGGTTTCAAGAACATAATGATATTTTTGTTCACCATATTTTCTAATATGAGTTTCAGTAGCTGGATAGATGATGTTCAACTTAGCACCAGGAATTTCTGGTAACTTTTGGTTTAGAGAAGTCAAGGACCAGTAATAGATATCGTTGTGATTTATGATTTGAAGATCATGGATCAACGAATTGATATTTTCAACCGATTCATTCAAAAAATGGGATTTTTCAAGAGATACTATTGCATCTTTCGAGTCAATTGTACCCAATAAAACAATGGATTTGGTTTGAGGATCGGTTTTGAGGATCTTCGAGAAGGAAAACTGTTTCACAAGACTTGAAATGTCAGACATTTTATGGGATAAAGATACATATCCATATCTTCGAAGACCTCGATGAGAAGATGTCTCAAAGTAGCAGAAAAATAAACCCGTAAACCTTAAATTACTATACAGCCACCTATATATATACATATATAAACTTAATTATTTTTAGTAATAACACCATTGATGGCTTCGACTTCTTTGAAGAAAGGCTTTTCACCGATAGCTTCAACCTTGACGGAAATTTCAGTATCAAAGCCTTTTTGAGTATCAAATACGGCCTTCTCATCAGATGTTTTTGATTCGTAAGGTGTTCCATTGACAGTAGCGTTTTGGCTGCTGATTAAAGCCGCTTTCAATCCATATGAGTTCGCGGGGCCCCATGGCGAGTTATTCAGTTCCTTAGACTCTTCGCTAAGCTTCAAAGGATGAGAATTGTTAAAACTCTTTGAGAGAACAGTACGATTGGTTCCCAAATCACTGACTGTAAAATTAAAGCCATTAAAGCCCAACAAGTTCAAACAATTAGTCTGACTCTCAATATAAGAGCCGGTCCCCGGAGGCCCGGTTAAATACTTAGATTTTCTACTGAACTGATTTGAACTTGAGTTTGCTAAACTAGTAAAGTTAACAAGGTAAGCAGCAGTAGTGTTATCGACTAATGTGAAATTATATAAAGTCGATATGTTTGAATTAGTGAAGCTTTCAACTATTTGATTAGTAATAACGGGTTCATAAGGCGAATTAACAGGAGGTTCGATGACAACTCCGAAACCATTTTGATAAGACGATGAACTTAAAAGCTTACCTTTACCACCCAGGATTAAATCCGATTGCCAAACCAATAAATTACCCGATACAATCCAGGAATTACTGGAAATAGCACCAGTATTAGGAGTTACGGTACCAGCTATTTGTGAAGCAGAAACCGAGACTGGAGACGAAATGACGACGTCCAAAGTAACGGATGATCCCCATAATAAAGGTAAGATTGGGATTAAATCAATTTCATAGGCCAATCCACTGAAACTTCCCGTGTTTGCTAAGGGACTCCATAACTTATAAGTATCTTCCTTATCACTAATTCGGTGAGGGTGAAATAATGTTGGTTGAGGAATAATAGAAGCAATGAAAATATTATTTACAAAAACATTTAAGTAACGCAAGGGACCAGAACCTGGCTCAAAATAGCTTGATAGCTTGTTTCTGTAGTATGTTACTTCGTCATCCGTTGCAGATGCAAATAATTGTAATTTTGCAACCGTTGAGTTAGCTGGAAGTTGACCTACCTCGATTGAAAACCTTTCCTGAGGAAGTTTGACTCTTCCTAAAGGATATATTGAAGAAGCAGCACCGTTACTAGTGAAAATATCAGACTCCATTTTAACTGACAGGTCCTTATATAAAGTTAAACTCAAAGAAAAAGAAATTGAATTAGACGGAACACCTTCAAGTATAGCCACGGAAACAGTTTGATTAGATTCAAACAAATTGAGGTATTGAGAAACGTTCTTAGAAGCTGAAGTCCGAGTAATGGTATTTTCTTCAGAGAACGGAGTTGAAGTTCTCCATACGGGGAAATCCCCAATTGAAATTTCAGTAACAATTCCGGAGCCAGCATTGGAAGTATCTTGATTAGTGATATTCAAGGTTAAAAACCCACCATTACAGTCAAAAGTGGTTCCGTAGTAATCGGCAGTGATTCCATCTTGCAAAACAGATTGATTGAAAAGCAAGTAAGAAGCAACTTCAGATCCACTTGGAACCACATGGGGTGGAGTCACTTCAAAAACCTCGATTGTAGGAGAATCAAACGAGAACATAACATTGTACCCACCCCAGTTTTTGCAGAGGATGGAGTACCCCCAACCGGCAATCAATACGAAAGAGACCCATTTCATGAGATTTCTGAAAAGAGCAAGCTTATTGGAACGCTTGGGCAAGTCTTCCAACTCTATGCCCTTGATTAGAAGGTCTTTTTCGTTCATTTGATTAGACATTGTAGTTGATCTTGTTACTTGAAAGAAAACTAGGTTTTTTTTTTTTTCACTGCTATATATACAAACTTAGTATCCGAAGAAGCCCATTTCAGGACGCCTTTTCTGGCCCAGGTCCCCGAACTACCCTCATGAAGGTCTAGGGACCCACGGATGCAATGCTACATCGCTGTCTGCCGTTATTCCCTTTCATGTAATGGAGGTGAAATTTATTGCTGCAATTTACCGGAGTTTTCCATCGCGGAACTCCCGCGGGAGGGTTGCAACCGCGACATTGGCATGTCGTCTGCGACATTTGCCCAAATAAGAATAGTTTATCATGAATATGAATATAGTTGATAGGATATTCCTTCATCTTACAAGAAGCTTCATCAGTTAGTGTAAACTCGTACTAGAATGATGTGTAATTTAATAACTAAAGAAGTGTGAAGATTTCGCAGCCTTTTCAAATAGCGAAGAAAGAAAGCTAAATCTCTTTTTTGAAATCTTCCATATCTTTCTCCAGAAGGTTAAAGTTTTTCATAAATATTTTCATATCTTCAGAGCAGTCGTATTCCAGAATACGGTCATTTACCGAGGTGATATCAAGAAATACAGGAATACCATTAACAATTGCAAAACTATGGCCATGAATTTTGAGCTGAACTCCAAGTTTAGCCAGGTTCTTCATTTGTCGACAACCATTGATGATCGTTTCGCCAAAGAATAGTTTCTGTCCGCCTTCCACATGAGACGTCAAAGTGTAATACGCAAAGAGTTTTCTAAATTTCAAATCTAATGTAAAACTTCCATAGTAATAAAGTTTCTTCGTGTGGATTTTTTTAGCAGTAGTTTTATTTGAATTATACTTCTCAATGCGGCTGTAGCATACTGCTTCTCTAAGACATCTATCGATGCAACTTTTATGAAATTCAAAAGGAGTTTCTGCATGTCCTGCTTCCCGAGCAAGAAAGTCGGGGAAATACATTGTCATAACCACCGGCTCATTACGGTTTAAAGGTTTGAGTATTTTTTTAAAAAATGGAAAAACAGTGCAAAGTTTCCCAACCTCCATCTTAAACGACTGATCTTGTACGTAGTCAAACATTTTCATTGTTTCGCCTTCTCCTATTATATGGGTTGCGGCAATTTTTGCATCCGTTCCCGGAATCTGCTTGCATTTGTCTTCGATATATTTGGTAATTTCGGAAAAGTGTGGAGGTTTCAATTGAACGAGTTTGTTAAATTTATCAACCACTTTCTTTTCTTCTAATCTACTAGTTTCCGACTTTGAAATGGCACGGTAGATCCAAGCAATCAAACCACCCATAGTAGTGAAATCTTCATCCAGTCTTATTACTTTATAACGGAATGGAACAACAAAGTCTTCTGGGTTTGAATGACAACCAACCTGGAGTAACTCGTCTAGTTTGGTTTCGTCTATTTCTAAGAAAAGGGTGGTTCCGCCATTACTGACGATCCCCCGGGTAGTTTCGAGATTGATAAACTTTGTATAGACACCTTTAATTATCGACTCAAATTCAGAATTGAAAGGGACTTTTTTATTTGACAAAAACTTACTAAATTCGAGATCACTAATGTCAACAAACACCAACCCTTTTTTATTTGTCTCTGAAAAAAGCAAACAGGGCGATTCAGTAGAGTCAGTGGTTTTTCTTATTAAGAAATCAATGTTGGCAGAATCGAATAAACGCTTTAATGATTCCCCATAATATAAGAGAAATTGCCTGGAACATTCTGCTTTACTTGCACCAGCTCCAGAGAATGTCTCTGCGGCCGTATTTCTCGAGCGAGCTCCGAAGTTCCCTTCAAATTTGCTTTCGTAATATTTATGAAACAATTCTAAGTCTTTGAATGCTTCGTCGCCCAATTCACCAGTAAAAACCGGGGTTGGGAGTTTATCTGAGGCTTTAAGCCGAGTACCAGGCTCATCATTTTCATTTGAGTGGGTTTCTTGAGGGGTATCCTCATTGATTATAGAAGTAAGATTATAAAGCATTGCTACTTGATCTCTTGACCTGCTGCTCCCAGTAGAATCAAGAGAGAAACAGGGCTATTTATACTCTTTTGAAGTGGTTTAATATTTTGAAGTGGTGTTTTAATATTAAGGGGTTTTTATTGCAGCCAAAGCACTGCGAAAGCCGGGAAAATGTTTCAGATTTTGATCCTGTAACAAATTTATCTTCACGACAATCACTTCGTGCAAGCGGCTCTGTAGTGTTCTGTTATGTTTCCGTAGCATATGTGAGCCCATAAGATAATGTCCTGTTCCATGTATAGGTTATTGAAATGATTGAGGCTGCTTCAAAGTTCTTCACATTGTATTACTGAAACATCTTTCGTGACACTACATCTGTTGTAAGCCTGTTCTTCATTGCTTGGTTAGAAAGTTCAGATGTCTTCGTCGCCATTTCATACGTCTCCATTGCCTGAAAGTCCGCATGTCTCCTTGTATGGTTAGAAAGTTCACGTCTTCAGTATACATAAAACCACAACACAAATCACTGACGGTTACCACAAGAAATAATTCTCACCGACCTCGGGAATGATATAGAATAGCTGCAGAGAATAGCTTCGATCACCATACAATATGCCTCTAGGTGAAATCAGACTGTTGTATAAGTATACAACGGTTGCAAAAAGGGCGACACGGGTGTCGTTCGCGACATTTACTGAAGGTACGGATGTTTATCATTCACGTGACAACATTCGGCTCTTCGCACTACCTTTTGGTGATTTTTTTCGACCAGTTAGACGCTAAATAATTGGAGTATGTAATAATCAGGGTATATATCCAGTATAAGATTAAGCAAGCATGTCTAAATTTGTTCTTCCAACTGCATTAAAGGAAATAAGATTCCACTTATCACAAACTGGTGAAGCATCCATACCATTAAGGAAATTTTTAACTAATAATTATAATGGCTTGAAAACTCAACTGAATTATAAATTACCAATTTTAA
Organism: Hyphopichia burtonii NRRL Y-1933; assembly: GCF_001661395.1. NCBI lineage: Eukaryota > Fungi > Ascomycota > Pichiomycetes > Serinales > Debaryomycetaceae > Hyphopichia > Hyphopichia burtonii. The sequence continues at coordinate 1,313,212 of NW_017963728.1, forward strand.
TTAGAGAATCATACGGGATTCCACCAAGCGTAACTGCTAGATTCGAAAGAGGTAGAGAAATCAAAAACAACTTGGATGGTTTAGACGAACAAGGTATTGAAAGTGCATTAAAAAATTTATTAAAAAATTAAAACATTACTAATAACTACTTTGTATATTTATTTATTTCATTCATTTATTCAATAAACAACTATTATTATTATATTGTTTTCATGATCCAAATTGATAAATCCCCCAGGCAAGACTGGCAGAATGGGATGTAAATAGTTGTTTAATGGGCTCTTTGGAACCACTGATTAACCCACTAGCAACAACAATTGGCATGAAATGTTCGGCACTAGGATGAGCTCGATAAAATAAAGATTCATGTTTGTTGGGGAGTTCTTTCAAGTTTTTCAATAACTCGTCATTGTTAACCAAAGTATCCCTTAACAAATTATCAAAAGGTTTTACGTATGGTAAGGTGATTCCTGGTTTCTGAAATGCACTTCTTACATCTCTCAAATTATGAACGGTCATACCGGAGCAAATAACCATTCCCTTTAAGTATCTCCCACGAGATTGATCCCAGATCAAATTATCTCTGAAGTAACTTAATGCTTCACCCAATTTGAAATTCAGCTCAATATCACCGCCGGTCAACGATACCTGAATCAATGAGGTCCCTGGCAAATCTTCTTCAACCTTATTACCATTAAGCGTGTTATAATTCAGAAATGCAACCTTGAAAGGTACCCAAACACCGTGATCAAGTCCTCGCTGAGTAAACTGAACATCAAACCCTTTTTCTTCAAGCTGCTGCTTCACAATGTTCCCAACTTTGTAATCAAACTTAGCATGGAACTCCTCTTTATACATATGCTGCGGGAACCCATAAAAATCATAATACAAATCATTTTCTTCCTTGTTCTTAGCTGGGGTCGCAATCTCAATGGACTTTCTTCCCATCGATTCGTAATGGGCCAGGACTACAATAATGTAATCCGGCTTATACTCCCTCTTGATCTTTTGGCCGAGTCGCTGCACCGTCTGATACGCTCCTCTGCTGCCAAAGGTGTTATCATCGTACATGAAGGTTGGTCCTCCATGACTGAAAAAGTATACCGGCAATGGACTGACGTTTTTCGTGATGGCTTTGGCTGGTCCACTCATCATATACACCACTGATACTAGAACCAATACAATTGAAACGACAAATCTCATAAAGATAAAAGAGAACTCTCGCTTTAAATGCTAATCCATGAGATAGTCGTAGCCTTTAATTGCAAAATTATACGATTTTTTTTTCGTTGTTCTTCGCTCTTTTAGTAATGCTTAGAAATACAACCTTCGCCATACTCAAGCCTAATGATAATGTCATGTTCGGATATGGATGAGTCAGCTACTTCAATGACAGTGGTTTTAGTAATGGCATAAACTGATGCAACAGTAGAAGGAAATAACTTCGGCGTTACCAGGCTCACAAGCAGATATTCCGCAAACCCCGTAGGGTCTCCAAAACCGTTATCACAGCCACCTGACGGTTTCAGACATAAAGTTTCTTCTTGCGAGCAGCTTCTCCAAATATGGGCAAATTGGTCATGATATCTGATCTGGCAACAGTGGACAGGCTAAAGCAATACCCCGTAGCTTACTTAATGATTAGTTAATCGGGAACCAGATCTTGCAATAAAGTAACCCAAAAATTTCGCAACAATTGCTGTGCAATACACGAGATCATACCAGTTGGCCCATATATATATCTTTGTAGGGTATCTTTAAGGCAGTTTTAAGTAGCTTAGACATTCTTTTGCAAGTAAAGTTTTAGGGAAAATGTTTTCGGCTAACCAGTACGATTCAGATAAGTATAACGAACAAGAAGACATGTTTGATGATTCATTTTTCGAAGCAAATCCTTCGGAACCAAGATCATTGATCCATGATAATCCAAACGACGATATGCACCCAAGTTCACAGTTTGGAAATCTTGGGAACTTGGATTTTTTCGGAGGCAATATGGTCAACCCATTTGGTGATATGGGGATGGGGATGAATATGAATATGAATATGATGGATTTTGATAGTGACGGAGACTTGAAGACTACCGAGTTGAAAGATCGCTATATTGTGGAAATGAAGGATATCGGGGGAATCGAAGGTAAAGAATTTAGTGTCGACTATCAAAAGGGTCTTAATCAAGTTATAGTCAATATGAATAAAACGGTGAAATCAGGTGGAAGCTTTAGTTCCAGCAGCTCTCAAAAGAGTGTTGGGTTTGATAAGCCAATTGATTATAATAACATTCATTCTGAAGTTCAAGGTGATTCTCTTGTTATAACCGTGCCCAAGACTGACGAATTCGCATCTCTCGAAGATGAAAATGACCATTCTTTTATCGAGGGTCTTGCTACGAATTCAAAAGATGGCAAAGACGATTACCAATCGGGTTACATTGAAGATGTTGAATCAGATGATGCAAATTAGATTATATAATGTATATTTGAAATGAATTAATGACAGAGATGATTTTTTAAATGCAAATGTAGTTAACCAATTAACCGGTCTTGATACCTGATCAAAGCTGGTGGTAAGATTGGATTGAAGACAACTCTTGTACCATCAGATAAGAAATATCTACTTTGTTCTTTTACTAGGTTACCTAATTGAATATTCTGTAATACTTTTTCACAAGATTTCACTTTATGATTGATCTCTCCACAAAATCCACATGATGGTGTCTTAATAATATTATCACTAGTAGTATCAGGGTTTATTTCTTCTTCTTCTTCTTCCCTTGTTTGAATAGTAGGGGCAAATTCTCTGACAACCAGACATTCATTATACATATCTTCGATAAATTGCCCCCATTCAAAATCAGCATAAAATTTCGAATTTGCAACACTGCCAACTAAAAATGCTCTTTCTGGTTTGGTTTTAATAAACTTAATACAATTATACTCTTGGTTTCTATTACATAATGATTCCATATGTGTTTGACAATACTTCCAAAAATAATGAACTATTATAGAATATTCCCTAGCAGTAATTTCTCCAGGCCAGGTCTCAACTGCTACCATGACTTCTTGAATTAATTCACTCTCAGAATAATGAAATTCGGAATTGAAAATTTTATAAATTCGGTTAATGAATGAGTGGATTCCTTTATCCCTTGGAAGTAACTGATTCACTCGAAAGTATATCCTCTTCCAAAGTATTGGCCTATTTTGCATTATTTGTGAATTACTGCAAGTCTCAATAAATCTGCTAAATTTTTCATCTTCAACTTTAACTGCAGCATTAACAAGCACATCATACAATAATACATCTGGTATCATGAATGTTCCCTTGTATGAACTCAAGTTGTTTAGCCATGCCTTATATCCCTTGATATTGGTAACTCGGGCCGCTGATGGGAAATTTTCTGGCATGAAATATGATGCATTAGGAGTACCTAAGTTATTAATATACGCTGCTTGACAATTCGATTCAAAGTCAGGATCTTCATCGTTGATAAATGGGGCATGTTTTTCGATATCAAAATCAATTATATGAGCTGCCACAATTAATGGATCGGAACTTCTTATATATGCTGAAATTTTGGCATTCACTAAATCGGAAAACCTAACATTACTATGTGACATATTTGGAGGGGTAAACGAAGGAGTACTTCTTCCTCCCATCAGTGATGCTGAACGACTCATTCTTGATATATATCCTTCAGTGGTCAACCAGGCTTTGAAAAAAAAAAATATTAATTGGAAAGACAAAAAAAAACGTCCTCCAAAAAAGCTTCAAATAGAGCTCATCTTAAATGGTTACATGAATAGAAACACGTCGGATAAAGAGTGGATCAAATTCTTTACTAAACTCGTCGTATTAGGGACATCTCTTCTTTGCATCATAACACAAAGTAATCAAATCGGTTCTTGAAATCTCCCGTTTATCACTCTTCTATTCTCTTCCATATACCAAAACAAAGCCAGAAAAAGCCAGCATGTATCAATTAAACATTCCATTGACTTCAAAGTTGTTCTTTCAATTAAGATTGGCCGTAAAACGAACCAAAAGATTTCATTGCCCTAAATCATAGTGATCTTCGCCTCGATGGGGTCGTGGAAACTGTCCGTAAATACCACAGCTACCCGATTGCAATTGGCAATATAAACAAACTCAATTGAATAAAACGATCTGACCCTAAAATCTTTCCTGCAATTTGTCGTCACTACAATTATTCAATCAAATATACTCCATCTTTAACAGATCGATATCTTCATTTTAGAAAAAAGGCTAAAAGATCAAAAAAAAAAAAAAAAATTACTGCGAAATTTTCACTTACCCTAATCTATTGTTAAGATCCCTGGTACCTTTCTCAAGATTCCAAAGATGTCGATAGTAAGAGGATTTGGTTAATTGGACGATCAGTTTTGTCAGTTTCCTGGGCCTCGATAGCTTTTACCGTATCGCTGCCATCGACTACTTCCCCAAAGACGGAGTGTTTATTATCTAACCAGGGGGCAGGTTGAGTAGTGATGAAAAATTGGGATGCATTAGAATCCGGACCTGAATTGGCCATACTTACCATGAATGGTTTAGAATGTTTGAGCATTGGGTTGAATTCATCCTTTAAGTTAGTTCCCCATATTGATTGACCTCCTGTGCCGTCACCTAGCGGATCCCCGGTTTGAATCATGAAATCTTTAATGACACGATGAAAGATAACGTTATTATAGTACTGATTCTGACATAGTTTCACAAAATTCTCGACGGTTCGTGGTACAAGACTGGGAAAAAGTTTAATTTTTATATCACCCAAACTAGTATGTAGTATTGCATTAGTTATTGTCTTGGACTTAGACTGATATTTGGATCTAGAAACATTTCCGAGCGAGTTAGTCAACGTAAAATCTCTTTTATCATCGGTTTGGGATTTATTATTGAAAACATATAGTTTATTAGAGTTAATTGCAGAGCACACTAATATAGGGTTTTTGGTTAGTTTTGAATCAATGAGGGAATTATTAGATGCAAGCATCGAGCTGGTCAATTGATGCATTGCTGATTTATTGAGAAGCCCAATGTTGTTAAATCTAATAACTTGGTCAATTTGGTCTTCTTGTCCCAAGACTTTGATTATTTTCATAGTTTGTAAGTTTAAAATCTTGATTCCAATTATTGAAGGGAAGATAAGAACTTTACCGGTATCGTCGAAAACCATGTTATGATGATTAAATAAAGTATTTAAGTTCTCAGAAATCATTTTCCTTTCGAAACTTAGAAGCTTAGGATTTAGATCTTCTTTCTCATGAATAGCTAATGATTGGTCGATTTTTGTTAATAGCTTTCCTGATTGGCAATTGAATATTCGTAAAACATTATCGGGTTGAGAAGCAGTGACCAAGAGATTGCTATCGGGCGATATGATCATATTGGATACTTTTGCTTTATTTTTTGCTATTTCGAATAAATTAGTTTCTGATTTGAGTTTAAAAGACACCGAAGCTGGTAATTCTCCTTGATCATTCCAAAACTCAACGATTCCTTTTATATCCGACGAAATGAAAAAGTTGTATTTGAAATTGAATATAAGGGAAGTTATCGGGAATCTATGAACTTCAATAGATCTTACGGTATTATCATTTTCGGGATCAATAAAATGAATGTTTCTAGTGCCTTTTTCGCTAATGGCAAGACATGCAGTCCCACCAGTGTTCTTGAACCAGCAACATGGTTGCTTTATTGTATCATTGGGGACAAATTCAAGCTTAATGGCTTGAATCATATCCAAGCTTCGAAGATCAAATATTTTAATGTTATCATCATCTTGAGCAATACTGGCTAGATAAGAATCATCATGGTTAACTATGAGTTGAACAATTGATTTTTCTGGATGAGCCGAAAACTGTTTAAGCAATTCTAATTGACCATCAATCTCTGTGCCCTCTTCATCAGGGATAGTACTTGAAGCAATTTGTTTTTTGAAAAATTTAACCGTACCATTTTTCAACCCCACAATTATGAGTTCATCATCCTGGGTCTTGGTCAATGTGCTAATATTTGATTCTTGTTCATATGAATACCTGTAGGATTCGTTCAATGGAAGATTTGACGCAAGCATCGACTCTGGGATAACTGATTTGATTGTTCTTCTCTTCTTTTTCACTGGCTTTGCATCTTGATTCTGCGGTTTCTCCTGGTCTGGAACAATCAATGACGGTCCAAAGACATCTTCTGAGTCAGAATCACTCGAGTCACTAGAGTCAGAATGTGACTTTTCTTCATTCTTAGAGCCCATGTCAGTTAACCAAGCTAGTTCTTCATGATTTGATTTTTTTTCTAATTTTTTTTTTTGTCAGTTTGTAGATCTTTTGTACCATGAGCACAGTTTTTACAACCGTATATTTATGACTACAAGATACTCAGAGATGTTGAAAATGCTGTTATTAAAAGAAGTTTACTATAAAAAAATGAAAATGCTATGTTCTGTGGGATTCTTACTATTTTTTGTGCCAAATCATTCCGCCTCACTGCTACTCATGTCGTCCTTGCCATCGTTATCGGCACCGTAGAGATCTCTTAAACTCATTGGTTTTCTCAGCGAGGAGTTATCGAAGGGCCGGTTGTATATCGGAGTTTTTTTATTATTATCTTCACCCATGTTTATGATTATGGGCCCTCCGGCAAAACGATATCGTTCACCATCACTATCGTCGTCATCATCATCATCGTCGTCGTCGTTGTCGTTGTCATTTTTGAAGTCATTACCAGTTCTGTTCTCGAGAGTCGATTGGGGTTGTTTGGATACATCCTTGTCCATATCAGGTGAAGTATCTGGGGAAATCGATGATTGTTTATTTGATTCTTCTTCTTCTTCCAACACCTCTTGTAGCTGATCTTCGAGATCTTTAAAGTCATCATCCATATCAATGTCTTCGGAAACCAGTTCTTTTTTCTTTGGCTTGAGTTCTTTTTTAGGAGGTTCATCTTTCTTCTTACCTCTGGGTCTACCAGGACCTCTAGGCTTGGATTGATGCAGCTGCAACTGTGGTTTAGACTGTGGTTTTGGTTCTGGTTTCTTTTCATCAGCATCACTTAAGTCAATTATTGGGAAATCAGTGTTATTGTTCTCGTCCAACCCCAAATCTTCAAAATCCGATTCACTAATAATATCATTCTTCGTTTCTGGCGTAGCAGTCGGAGGTCTCTTAGATGCTAAAGTCAATTCTTTTGCAGGTTCCACAATATGCTTACCCCTCCCGTCAACTGACCTGGCGTTCTGGCTCTTCAGGTCCTTCGTAGCTTTTGGAACCGGATTCGGCTTCATTTTCTTGGGCGATTCTTCCACTCGGGGCGAATCAATTGATAACGCCAGCAATTCTCCCAGCTGCTCTTGCTTATCCCATTGGGTGATCTGATCCTCCCACTTACTGGGATTTCTGGATTTGCTAACTCTAATAGTGCTATTCAACCGCCTAAGTTGCACCAGGCTTTTCTTCTGGTCACCTTCATCATTCAAATTGAAGGAAAGATAATAAGAATCTAATGCTGGGTTATTGGTCTTTCGGTGTCTCTGTGGTGCTCCTTCAAATATTATGGGCTTGCTGTTGTTATTGGAAAACGCCTGCAACAAACACTCCTTCTCTGTCTGATATAATCGAAGTGGTTTGGCTTGATCCATAGAATCAGGTATAAATCCATACCGGATAGCAAACGAGCTGTCCGATGATTCACTTCCGGTGTCCGCTAGTAACTGGGAGAGATCAATATCATACTCTCCATCTGCTATAGACATACTAGATGCAATTATTCCAACTTTCCACTAAGCTTCCTATAAAAAAAGCGTTGGTTTAATTAGACTTCCCTTCCACACTCTTTTTTTTCCTATGGTTGGGTGGGTTTTTCCTGCACTTTAACCGAAAATCACTAACTGGTGAAAAAAGCTATCAACAGATCAACAGATCAACTACTTGTTAGGCCCCAAAGACGATGGCTCCAATTCCCCAGGATAAGGTTGAGGAGATTGGTTTGCTACATCCCAAGGTGCTTCTACTTCTGGCGGGAGTGACCACCTCGCTTTTCATTTCGTATCGATTCTACAGACGGTATGTGCGTCGGATTCGTAACTATTTGGACTTGACACCGGATATTCTCGAAGGGAATCGACAATTATACGGGAAAGTGACTCGGGTAGGCGATGGTGATAACTTTAGGTTCTACCATACCCCTGGAGGGGTTTTCATGGGATGGGGCTGGTTGAGACAAGTCCCAACCAAGAGAAATGAGTTGAAAGATGAGACTTTGATGATACGACTTTGTGGTGTTGATGCTCCTGAAAGGGCCCATTGGGGGAAGCCGGCGCAACCTTTTTCCGAAGAGGCGTTGGGGTGGCTTCAGGACTATGTTTTCGGTCGGTACGTGGTGGTTACTCCGTATCTGATTGATCAGTACAAGCGGGTTGTTGCTCGGGCTCAGGTATGGAAATGGACCGGTAAGAAAGACGTGAGTGCAGAGATGTTGAAAACAGGTCTCGGTGTGGTGTATGAAGGGAAAGTAGGTGCTGAGTTTGGCGAACAGGAGTCCTGGTACCGAAGTTTAGAGGCTAGGGCCAAAAGATTCCGCCGGGGGGTTTGGTCATTGGGTAAGAATCTAACCACCCCAAGCGAATTCAAGAAAATACATTATCGTAACGATTGACTTATTGTTTATCTTTGTATATCGATATTAGCATTTACATACATATATATCTAATTGAATTGTTTGACTAATTCACAAACTTCTTGCGATAACTTTTCAGTATTTTGTTTGATGTCGGCTTCGGCGTAGACCCTAACTGCGTCTTCGGTACCAGAGGCTCTAACGAAAGATCTCCCGCTTGGATATTGAGCAACGAGTTCATCGATCTTATCTTGTAAACCAATTGGTTCAACCAAGGTTCTTTCGGCGTTAGTGGTCTTGAAAACGGTTCTATCCTTGACAATCACTTTAGCTAAACGGTTAGGTAAGTCGGTGTAGGCTTTATCCCAATCTTCAGGAGACAATTTCAAATAATGAACAATTATTAACACGGTCAATAAATCAGAAATGGCATCACCAACGGTTTGGTTAATCAATTTAGTAAACTGTTGCAAAACCTGAATGGCTTTGGATTCTTTATCATCATTAGATTGATACTTGAAGATCTTTTCTTCTGCACTTGGAGCAAAAATAACTGTACCATGACCATTGGCTTCGAAATAAATACCAACGTCATATTTTTCAGCCTCGTGATGTAAATGTTTAACCCCGGTAGGAGTACAGCGCACTGGGATTTTAAGAACATCTTCAACGTACTTGGTTGATGATCCATTGGCATAGGCAGTTTGAATAACGGCAATATCCAAGTTGAGTTTAGAAGTATCGACATCTTTTAACAATTGTTGTAAGAATAATGCAATCAAAGTAGCAATCTTATCCCCGTCTAATAATCTGAATTCGCCATTGGCGTTTTGATAATAGTGGATCAATCTATCGGCATCACCATCAAATGATGCATATAACTTATTTGGAACCGGAGTCTCAACATTCTTTGGTAATCTTTGATTGACCTTAACAAAATCAGCACCACAATCGAAATTTAATAAGTTTGGTTGATCATAATCATTGTTTACCAAATGGAAAGAGATCTCCTCAGTCAAATACTTGCTTAAAAGATCCTTAACCTTTGGTGCACCCACCCCATTAGCTGAATCAATAGTGATATCAATTTTTTCTTCGTTCAGTGATAATTTATAAATATTTTTGAAAGCTTCAGCCAATTTGTTGTAATAACCATCTTCAGAGAGCTCTCCGAAAGCAGAGTCGTTCGAAGTCCTTGTTAAGTAATGCAATTGAGGAGTTGTATTCAATCCATAATCTTTGAATGAAACATTTGGAATCGACTGAATACCATCAATAGTAGCTTGGGATAACGCTGGACTGGATTCTCTTGAATCCCTAGCAACAATAACATTGGCCTTCTCATTCAAGTCAATACCAAGCTCGTGGACGAGCTGTTCGATATTCAGCTTGATTTCTTCGTGGCTCGAGTTGGCTAACTTGGTAGCATGAACTTCCCATGAGGCCTCCAACATACTTCCTAAAGGATCAACCACCTTCACCCCATTATCTTCCGGTGGATTGTGCGAGGCAGTAATCATAACCCCAACAGTCTTTCCTTTCAAAAACTTGGAACGTAATGCTGATAAAATCCCTACCGTATAATTGACATAATCCAACTTGGAAGCATTCATTCTAAAGCCAGCAGTACCATAAGTGAACTTCACTCCTTCTGGCTTGCTGTGGCCTTGCAATCCTTTGGTCAACAATGCTTCAAGTTCTGACATATTCTATTTCGTTTTCAATATAAATTCCGATCAATTAAAAGTATTCGTTTCAATTTTAAAGCCAGATCAGTTGGTTTTTATAGACCACGAAGCTGTTTGCGAAAAGTAAACAAAAATTTAGTGAAAGAAAAAATTGATCTAAATTTAATTTAATACCCTTCCTTGACCTTTACAATAACCATGTCGACCGACAAGAAGACCGAGAAGAAGACTGACAAGTTTGCCAACTCTTCTTTCCATAGAGAGGGATTGAAACAGTCTCGTCTGGAGTACGTTCCAAAGCCACCTCCCAAGCCTAAAGCAGTGAAAGCCAGAGAATCTCAGTTCGTGAAAGAATTGGTTGAAACTGGGAAACCAAATTGGAAATTGGCACCAAAAGAAGTTAAGTCAAGGTACTATGGGATATATATGATACTATTGGGGCTTCCCATTTTCTTGGTGCTGTCAACTGTTCTTTATAGAAGGTTAGAAGGTAAGTCTACAAGGAAAGTTCAAGAGGGAGAAATCCTAGAAAATGGGGATGTTCGTAAATTTGATGAAGCTGAAAAATGGTCTACAGAAAAGAATAGTATTTTATATAAGATCTTTGGTAGAGACTTCTTTTTGGACGGTTTCACTAGTAAGACCATGGGAAATGCTACTGATAATGATAAGGATAAGAAATAAAATTAAGTAAACACAAGAATAAGAAATGAAAGTATGAAGCTTATTGATGATAGGCATCTTGTATATATTGTACATAGTAATAAACGCATGATTTTTGAAACATTATCTCCATGCACTCTTGGTGGTTGTTTTTTTAAGAGGTTGGATCAAGTGGACTTCGTCGAATCTTGACCCGATTGAGGAGTTGGGTCTTTCTGGGGAGGTGGATCGAATAGGTGAAAGTTGTCTGGTAGGTGATGATGATCTATAGGACAGAGAAGACGAGATTAAGGATGCCGATGGAGATATATTGCTTAACAGAGACATTCTTTGCTTGGCTTCCGGGGAGTTCTTCATATTATGTGAATATGAAAGATTAGGTGTATTCATCCCACTAAGTGATACCCCAGAGAGTCTGGATAATGAAATCGACGATCTTGCGTTAGAATCAACCGAGTTTGGGGAAGTTTTGACGGTATTTCTGACCTTTAAACTAGACTGATTTTGATTGAGTGTTGAATTTTTAGTATTCCTAGTTGTATTAGTTGAATCCTTCATAGGTTTTTTGAGAAGTGAGTTTCTTTTCATCGCAAATAGTGGAGGTTTTAATGTGCGTTGACTTTTAACTTCTATAGGTGTGTTTTTGGTGGGGCTGTAGTCTACCCTGCCGGTAATGTCCTTGGATGGTTTACGCTGAGGTGACTGGAAAACTGGATGATTTGGACTGATGCTTGGAATTCTCGAAGGCCTGGATGAATCTATATAACATTTTTTGATAACCGGTAAGCCAAGACTAGTGTAGTCGTCTCTTATTAGTGGAAGTTTGGTTGGTTTATGACGGGAGTTTTTCATTAAATAGTTGAATAATTCCTGGATGCTATACAGATTTCTAGCCAAGGTTGATCTTGACATCCTTGAGTCGCTAAATGACGACTCAAGATCATATGAAAGTTTTGGAGTTGCATGCACCAAAGTTGCTTCATCGTCTTCGTCATCGTCAATATCAACTCCTCCATTTAACCTCATTAAAGATTGCTTTAAATTTTTTCTTTTCATCTCTAAAAACTGATTCTGTTCACTATTAGGATTGCCATTTTTCTCATTGGCAAGAAAATCTCTAACCTTGTCCTTTTGTTCAATACTGAAAGGGGTAGACTTAGAAGATACCTGGTCGACACTGACACCTAAATCGATACCCAACGCACTTGGAGAAACCAGCTCACTTGGAGTTGAGCTTGAGCGAGAAGAAACGGTATTCAGTTGTGACTTTTGTGGTAAATCAATCAATATACTTCTTCGAGAACTAAATGACTTCCTTTCAAGTTTATCGTCGTTTTCATCGATAGTGCCAAGCGGATCCGACGAGGATGAATTCTTTTTACCAGAATTGAACATAGAAGATCTTCTTTTTACTGTTTGAAGTGTTCTAAGACCATTTTCATCCAATGAGTGATCATTGGAACTCAACTTATCTACAGATTTTGAAAGCCTGTGAGATGAGGAAGACAGAGGGGACGCATTCATGAGTGTATTATTAAGCAAGTCCCACTCAGGCAAAAGCTTTTCATTGAATAAAGGTACCAAGGAAGAATCAGTAATTGTTCCTTCAGTGAAAGCTTTATTAATCATAGTTATTGAGTTTGAACAGAGTTTATAAGCTGGACCTATTATATCCATAGCATCAGATGCATCAAGATCACCATCATTGGATGAGTTTTTCGATCTCAATCCTTCTCTTAATGTTTTACACTTGTAGGTAATTTCATTAATAAGATATTTGAAAATCTCATTCCATCTTTTATCTAAAGATTCATTTTTTAGATTTTCTAATTCTAGTTGCAAATAGTTCCAATTATCCATTAATTCGTTATAGGTTATTTGTATATTATTAGCAGTCTGGGGAGAAATCTTAAAGCATAAATGATTAAATTCGTTGATTTTCAAAGGCAAAAATTCTAAACTTACTTTCAAAGGCTTTATACGAGATTCAAGCATCAAGTAACCATTGTATAAGGATTCATCGAAGTCATTAAAAGTGGGTAGTCTCAAAGATTTTGTAGAAAAATTAGTATTAGAGTGACTTGATAAATCATTAATCTTCATCTTAGCAGTAATCTGGGCCAAGTCAAACTTAGGTAGAAGGCGATTTGGAGATGAGAGTTTTGATTCCAGAATTTTATGGAAACATTCAATACAGAGTAATATTTCATCTTTAAGTGATTTTATTATGGTTTCATTGATTTCCTTATAATTGATAGATATATCAACTTTTCTCTTGAGTAGGATCAAAGATTTTTTGACGTCAAGCTGTAAATCAGATGTTGTTTCTAATTTCGAGAGTAACCCTGATAAGTCTTGAGGGTCAATTGAGGATTCTGAGGAATCAATGACAGTTAATATTTCAGAAATCAATCCGTCAATTGATTCAGTATCTTCTATTAAATCTATCACATCGGATTTACCATCGTAGTACCACTCCAAGCCGTCATCATCGCACTTATTATTATAAACTTCTAAAGCCTGCTGAAAGTTCAATAAAAGGCCATATATTTCATCTGTTAACTTGTTGATTTTTAGTAGATCATGATGCAGAAGGTTAGGTTGAGGTTGGGGGATTTGTATTAGCTCTTGTATTACACCTAGTCTAGGAATATCAGTAAGGAACGATTTTAGGGAATTAAATCGATCATCACTTTTACTCATTTTTGCATAGTATCAATAATCTGAATATTGGGCAAAGAAAGCAAATTCTAGAAGATGAAATTTGATATCAGTTGGGTTGGGAAAATAATGTAGATGTGTCTTAATATATACTAATCGTAATGAGCAACTAAAAGGACTAACAACTGATATACCTAAGTTATGACTTGTTCTATTTCTAGTGTATTGAGCTAGGCAGTAGTAAAGTGGGAAGAATTAGGGAAATATTGATAAGCCGGAAAGCTTAATTAAAGAAATCAGAAGTGCTTAAATTTGTAAATTTTAAAGAAAGACTTTGATTAAAAACACACTTTGGCGTTGCAATTTGGAATTTCCTTTAACTTTATTTAGATATAACGTTATTGTTCTCGATGAGGTATTGAAGTATATTGGCAATTGCAACAGCAGGGAGAATGTAAGTTTTAGGCACTTTGGACGGAGATGCAATAATTTCAGTCTTTCTCGCTTGACCGTTTCAGTAAATCCAATGTATAAACAGAGTTTTATCAAGTCTGAATGTACTTCTTGCAACCTCTAACAGACTAATTATCGTAAAAAATGCACTCTTAAACCCTTGGTTAATCTTTCTTTGACAATGCAAACAACTCCTTGCTGCTATTTCTCTTTCAATTGTTCAATCTTTAACCCTCTTACACTTGATCGAATTTTTTGAATCAATCTTGAGCAGCAAGAGAAGCAAAGTTCCAAGCCAGAATTGATTGTTTCTTCACAATCAGTATTGGGATGTCCGAATGGGATAAGCAACAATGCTGTGCTTAAACGAATACCTTATGCTTTGAGTAAATAAAGCTGCCGAGTTCAAGATAGACGGTTAACCGCTGTTTGTTTATACTTTTTGATATACTTTCAGTAACAAATCAGGAAAACCTGGTGTCTGGGTGTTTGCTTGATTGTGTTCTACACGCCTCTTCTGCTCTTTTTATTTTTTTTTTTTCGGTTTTTTGATTCTCATCTCATCGGGGACTAAATCAATTTAAGAAGCTGGGAAGTTGTACGATTGAAGTAAATATTCATATACGATTTAGAGAATGGCTAAAGCACCAAAGAAGAAGTTCAGTACTGCTCCTAATCCTACTGGTGCAGGCACTGTGTCTGCCGAAAAGCATTTGAACTCGGTCTTCAAGTTCAATACTGATTTGGGTCAACATATTTTGAAAAATCCATTAGTTGCACAAGGGATTGTTGATAAGGCCGCTATTAAGCCAAGTGACACAGTTTTGGAAGTTGGTCCTGGTACTGGTAACTTGACTGTCAGAATTTTGGAGCAGGCCAGAAGAGTGATTGCTTCTGAAATGGATCCAAGAATGGCAGCCGAATTAACTAAAAGAGTTCATGGTACTCCAAATCAAAAAAAGTTGGAAATTTTACTAGGAGATTTCATGAAGACTGAATTGCCATATTTTGACGTTTGTATTTCAAATACTCCATATCAAATTTCGTCTCCACTTGTTTTCAAATTATTGAATCAACCAAGACCTCCTCGTGTTTCAATTCTTATGTTTCAAAGAGAGTTTGCTCTTAGATTATTAGCAAGGCCTGGTGACTCCTTATATTGTAGGTTATCGGCAAATGTTCAAATGTGGGCAAACGTCACTCATATCATGAAAGTTGGTAAAAATAATTTCCGTCCACCACCACAGGTTGAATCTTCGGTGGTAAGAATCGAAATTAAACAACCAAGACCAAATATCGATTTCAATGAATGGGATGGTTTATTAAGAATAGTGTTTGTTAGGAAAAACAAAACCATTGCTGCTGGTTTCAAATCAAACAATGTCATTGATATCTTGGAAAAAAATTATAAAACTTATTTAGCCACTACGAATGCCATGAACAATGATGACCTGATGATGGTTGATGATAAATCTTCCATGACTGATGTCGTGAAACAAAAAATCGATTTCGTTCTTAAAGAAACTGGCTTCTCTGATCAAAGAGCTGCTAAATTGGATCAAACTGATTTTTTGAAATTATTATACGCCTTTCATCAAGTTGGTATTCACTTTGCATAATTCAATATCTTCCATCGTTTATGATTATTTATTTCTTTTTGATGCTTTCTTCAATATGAATTCAGCATTCATTTTTAACTTCATTTTTGTCTTATTTTGTTAATCCCATTTCCCCTGTATAATATTTTCATACTTAATAAAACATCTACAATCTCGCTTAAAATAATAATAGTAATAATTAACTCTATACTCATGATATATTATCCACTATCTTCTTTTGGCAGGTTTGGCATTGGTATTCTTTTCAATGACTTCACCTACTCCACCCATATCTTCCAAAGTATCCTCGGCAATACTAACTTGTTCTCTTCTTTCCCAGAATCTTTCCTCACATAAATCGAATGCAGCTTTCTTCAAATACTTACCTCTGGCTTCCCTGTTACTTGAAATAGACCATTCAAGGAATTGAGCACCAGTACGGACATAGAATGATCTCAAAGTTTCAAATGGTTTAGGATGTGGTAACCATGGTCTTGGGTCAGGAATTTCATCTTCCTCCTCCTCAACTTCTTCCTCTTCTTCTTCTTCTTCCTCAACTTCTAATTTATTATCGGTTTCTTTTTCGTCATCATCATCGTCATCTTCATCGTCTTCATCGTCATCTTCATCGAATTCATCATCTGAGTTTTCATACTCTTGCTCTAATTCTTTCAAGTTCTCCCAGAAAACTTTAACACCATCAAGTTTTCCCAAATCTATAGAATAAAATGAATCCAAGTTAAACTCTTGTTCACCTCTTTCAAAAATACCACCATATATATAGAAAACATCATCTACTACACAGGTAGTGGCATTGAATCTTTCATGTGGTAACTTGTTAACAATTGGGTATTCAACTTTATCCTCGTTGCTCCGTTCTTCCTCTTCTTCGAGCTTTCTTAATTGTTCGATTTGTGAAATTTCTTCTTGCTCATCATCATCATTCAAATTAGCTTTGGCTAGAATGGAATTTAAAATATCTTCTAAATCTTCATCTCTTGTTTTTTCTTTAACATTTTCTTGTTTCTTCTTCCTTTGTGGTTTTAATGATAAATTATACCATCTATTTGTTTCGATTTGATACGAGTACAAGTTATTATAAAACTCAGAATCAATTTGTTCTTCACTCTCTTCAAAATCAAACACACCCCCAAATAAAATACCACGATTCTTATGGTAAACCATTGAGCAACCAACCCTTGGCAGTGGATTGAATCCTTGTTTACGTCTTCTCTCAACTCTAATACCTTTTGGATCAGCTTTCATTTTGACTAACCAGCAATCATTCAAAACTTTACCTTTTTGTAAACCTTTCTTTGCCTTCACTTTACAATAACCACCGTATATGACCGCCCCGTCTGCACAAGGAATCATTGAATGCCCTGATCTAGCATCTGGAATTGGGTGATTTGGTGGGAATTCAACTTGTTCCCACTTGTAGCTAGTAATATCAAATAACCACATATCATTTAAGTAAGTAGTCATGGTACCTAAATCACGGAAACCACCATGCATGATTATATAATTCTTCCAAACACACATTCTGTGACCTGATCTGGCAGATGGACCTCTTTTCTGATCAATTTTGGTCCATTCCTTGGTATCTGCATCCAAAATCCAAGTATCACCATAGTGGTAAAATGTCGATTGTTTGGGAGAGGAGAATTCACCACCAAACAATAATATTACACCAGATGGATGTGCACACATAGCATGGGATGACCGAGGCAATGGAGAATTCTTAGAAGATATCTTTCTCCAGGTGTCGTTATCAATTGTGTACGAATACAAGTCGTTATAGAAATGAGATGCTGATCCAACCATACATTCACCACCAAACAAAAATAATTCACGTTTATTATGAGCTGGGTTAGCAACCAAGGTAGGATTTAATCTTTTCGATGGTCTTTTGCAAACTTCAATGTTAACAGCCTCGAACTCTTCTTGTTCTTTAGCATATTGCTCTAAAATTTGATCGATATCTTCATCTTCTTCCTCTTCACCTGTTTTCTTTGCCTGTTTTTTCGACTTTGACTCGGCCTTTGACTGGTTTTTCTTTTGCTTTTCGGCAGCACGAGCTTTTTTACTTTCTTTAGACTTCTTATCTTTCTTTGCCATGGTCAAATTGGTGAAAACATCAACCTTCGTCGGTCGTATTCATTGATTTTTTTTTTTTTTAAAGCAGTGAAAAAGATGAGCTTAAACTGTAAAAACTTCAATTTTTACACCTTCAGAAAGATATTTCGCAACCAGTCAAGCTTAGATGAAAAGGAATATATGAGTGCAAAAGGACAGTTATATTGAATAGCTTTACGAATTATATCAGGCTTGATTTAAACTGAGAGTAAGATGATTTCGAAACGACACCGAGTGTAGAATCATAGGTTAGATAAAGGACAAATAATACAAGTCAATAACTTAAAGGTAGCATGAATTTTTATTAAGCTTGTCTAACTAATATACAAAAGAGTCTTCTTCTATTGAAAATAAAAAAAAAAAGAACTTTCCATTAAGCATTAGTTTGGTATTCCAATGCAGTTTTCGGATGTTTTACTGTCTCTAAACAGAAATTGTCTTCCAAATATTTAAACCTTCACCACCGGTGGAGACTAAACAACCAGGAATTTGTTTATGCCATCTAACATCTTTAACATCTCTTTGCCAGTGAACAAATAATAATTGAGGTGGGATGTCATGCAATTCTTGGGCTTCTTTTCTTTGTTGAGAGATTTCTTCATCATCAGCTTCAACAGCTAAATCCCATAAGGTGACGGTGTTATCTTCAGAAGAGACGGCAATAATAGATTCATCTAATGGGTTGAAGGATATAGAGGTAACTGGAGATTTGTGGAAATCATAGTTTGCAACTGGAGATGGAGTAGTTGGAGAGTTGAAGTTACGCAAATCCCAAACACTCCAAGTACCATCATCATGACCAGAAGCCAATAAATGATTGATTTTACTACACCAGGAAATAACGTTAACATCAGTATTGGAGGCTTGAACGGAAATAGCAGGTTGATGTTTTTTGGATCTAGTATCCCAGATACGAACGTAACCGTCACAACCAGCAGTGGCGAAAACAGTTGATTCACCAGTAGACCATTGGATATCTTCGATTGAGGATTGGGATGCAAAAAAGGGAGTTTTGTCGGTAACCCAATTAGAAGTGGTTCTGTTAGTTAAATGGATTCTACCAGAAACATCCCCCGATAATAAAGCACCAGTGTTAATTAAAGGAGACCAGTCTAAACCATAACCTTCAACATTACCGTGATTTCTGATGGTGTGGGCTGGTCTTTTAGCTGATTTAGGAATCATAAAACCTGGAGTATCGAATGCTTTATATTGGGGACTTAAATCATAAATGAAAACTTCACCACTTTCTGACATGGTAGCGGTTAAGTATTCACCAGTTTCAGCAGCATGTGGAGAAACTCTGATTCTATTAGTGGTATGCTTCAATGGAATGGTTTCAGAATCCATAATTGGGTCAGCGTCATTGTCATCATCTTCGTCTTCTTCGTCGTCTTCTTCATCATCTTCGTCTTTGACCAAAGTTTTGGCCAATGAAGAAAGTTTCATTGCAATCAATTCATTGTCTTTACTGCGAGAAGCTTGGGTTGCAGTGGTAACATAAACAGATGCTGGATAATTTCTTCTTTCATTTCCAAGATTATCTGGTAAGATATCAAGGGTCAAACATGGCCATGGTAAATTAACGTTATGTAACATTTCATACACAGAAGGATCAGCCTCCAAGACTTCATCAGGACCCAATGGCTTGGATTTGTGTGGTAAATAAATGGTTGGTTCTTGTTCTTGTTCTTGTTCTTGGTCTTTTCTTTCTAATTCTTCGAGTTTATTTTCACCATCTTCTTCCATTCTATCATCATCTTGTTCTTCATTTTCATTGGCAGAATCAAGTTCAATAATTTCACCATCACTTTCAAAATCATCCCCATAAGGATCTTCAAATTCTCCCATTTCAACCTCATCGCCATTATTTGTGGTATTGGCTTGAGGTAATGAGTCTCTTCCAGTCTTGGCCGAGCCAGAAGCGTCTGGGACCAAATCTTCGGATGCACTTCTTTTAGACATTCTTATCTATACCGTCGAAATTACTTAGTAGTGGAAACACTGGAAGAAAATATCAAATGGTAATTTATGATTTAAAGATTTTTCAAAAAAAAAAAAAAAAAAAAAAAAATTCTATCGCATCGTTTTTAATGCTCATCACGTGAGCCATCTTTAGTCGTGGTATGCAGGACGGACGAAATTGTCAAATATGTAACTAGGCATTCACATTTTCAATAAAGCATAACCTTCAGTGGCTATTTGAAAACTATCGAATTGATGGAGCGAAAAGCGTTTTTGGACCAGGAGCCACCACCAGGATATGTGGCAGGGATAGGAAGAGGTGCCACAGGGTTCACTACTAGTGCAGATTCTGGCCCAGTCAGGTTCCAGCCCAACTTGGATGATGAAGATGAAAATGGAGATAACGAAGATGAATTGAAGTTCCAGGATGACGATGAAGGTGGTATTCTAGGTCTGGAATTGAAAGACAAGGAGGATGACGAAGCAGACCGAATATACGAAGAAATTGATCGCAAAATGAATCTGAGAAATAAGAATAAGTCAACTGGAGATTTGGAACTATCTACATCGGAGACTTCTGATAAGATCAAAGGACAGTTCACTGATTTAAAGAGGGCACTTACCTCGGTGAATGATAATGAGTGGGCTAATATTCCAGAAGTTGGTGATATAACCAGGAGAAATAAACGAACACGACTCCTTGAACAACAACAACAGAGAACGTATGCCATGCCCGATTCTGTTATTGCAGGAGCTGGATCCATGGGATCTTTAAACTCCAACGATGAAGTTACTAATTTCCAGTCGATATCACAGGCTAAAGATCTTTTGCTTAGTAAACAATTAGATCAAATAGCAGGGACAAGTGATAATAATAATGAGAATATTGCAAAAGAATTGGAAGAGTTGCAAAACAATGACAGCAAAATACAAGATATTAAAAAGGGACGTTTGATTTTGGCTTCTTTGAGAAAGACAGAGCCTCGTAAATCCAACTCATGGATTGCTTCAGCAAGACTAGAAGAACAGGCAAATAACTATACTGCTGCTAAAAAATTCATTATTGAAGGTTGTCATAATGTGCCTCATAATCCCGACATCTGGTTAGAGAATATCAGAATCCACCAAAAGACGGCAGAGGGTACAAAATTTTGTAAAGCCATTGTCAATGAAGGTCTTAAATTCAATATTAAATCAGAAAAGCTTTGGCTTAAAGCTTTTGAGTTGGAAAACAAGACTGATGTAGTTTCAAGGAGAAAGATTTTGATGAAAGGTCTTGAATTTATACCTACAAATGTCGAATTATGGAAAAGCTTGGTCAATTTGGAGGACTCCAAAGAGGATGTTCAAAAATTATTAACCAAAGCGGTAGAACTTTGTCCTAAAGAGTGGGATTTCTGGTTAACTCTCATTAACTTATCGAACTATGACGATGCCAAATCGTTATTGAATAAGGCTAGAAAAGCATTAACTGATAATTACATGGTTTGGATCATAGCCTGTAAGTTAGAAGAACGTGAAAAGGATGATATACCAATGGAAAAGTTGAATAAATTACTCGCTAAAGGTTTCAAAGAACTAGAAAAGAATACAGTTGATAAATCCCATTTGTTATCTAAAGCTGGCTGGTTAAATCAAGCAATCGATGCTAATCTAGAGGGCTTCACTAAAACTTCATCTGCAATTGTAAAAGTTACTCTTGATTCTGATGGTAAAGAGAGTTTGGATGAGTGGCTCGATGATGCAGAAAAGCTTATCCTGAAAAAAGAGTTTAAAGTAGCACATTTCATATACGAGTACATCATTGATAAATTTCCAAACAACATCGAAAGTTGGTTAAGTCTCATCCTGTCAATGAAAAATAGCAAAGACTTCGATAAGTCTAAATTATTTGAATATTATTCAAAAGCAGTCAACTTGAACCAAGACAATGAATTGCTTCTGCTAATGTATGCAAAGGACAAATGGCTTCTTGGAAATGATGTTGAAGGTGCCCGTATGATTTTAAGCGACGCAAGCTCTAGATTACCTACTAGCGAAAACATATGGCTAGCCCGTATTAAATTAGAAGTTAAGAACCACAATTATCAAGAAGCTATGTCCATCTCAACAGATTCCATCGATAAAATACCAACTTCCTCTGCCCGTGTATGGTTCAAACATATTCATTTGATGAGGTTTTTAGCTCGAAAGAAAATTGTTACTTTGGAGGTACCAGATTTCCTATCGTTGACTACTCAAGCTTTGGACCTCTTTCCAGAAGAACCTAAGTTATACTTGCAGAAGAGTCTGGTACTAGTTGACTTTGACCTAATTAAGCAAGCTAGAGAAGTCCTCTCTACAGGAACCAAAAAATGTCCAAATTCTATAGAAATATGGATAAACTTGGCTTGGGTAGACGAAAAATATTTCAAAACAGTCATTAGAGCTAGGTCAGTTTTGGATACTGCAATTCTAAAAAATCCAACCAGTGATAAACTATGGGAAGCCAAAATCAAGTTGGAAAGAAGACAGAATGATAGGACAGCTGCACAACAAATTACAAACAAGGCTCATAAAATGTTCCCTAGCTCTTCATCAATATGGATACAGCATCTATCATTAATTCCCAAAATGTCCCAGAGAAAGAATGCTTTTCTAGACGCAATGAGAACTACCAATAATTCAACCAATATTTTACTTAGTATCGGAGTATTTTTTTGGTTGGATGGTAAATTTCTGAAAGCAAAGTCATGGTTTGAAAGAGCACTTACAAGCAATAAGCAAAGTGGTGAATCGTGGGGGTGGTTATATTGTTTTATTGATAAATATGGATCAGCACAAGAGAAGCTGGGCTTACTCCAAAACTTAAATAAAAATTATGATGATATAAACGATGGCGAAACTTGGAATCATGTAAATAAAGATTTAGATAATTTCGAGAAGACTCCCAAAGAGATTATTGAATTAGTTTCAGCAAAATTATTAGCAAAGAGTATTTGATGCTACATAAATCAGTTTATAGTGTATTATATTTTAATTATTAATGTACAATTTATGATAGAACGTAAGTTTCATAGATCTTTAAATTTAATGCACTTAAGAAGCAAGGGATTTGACCTTTTTCATTTACCCAATTACTGACTAAATCTTCACACAAGCTTTTGAATTCAAGATTACCATTTGCTTTCAAAGATTTTGAATTTAAGTCTAAAATTAAATAAGCATTACTAGGTGCAGAATTATCTTTATTTGACAAATATCTCGAGACCAACTTTATCCTTGATGAAAGATCATTTGGATTTATAGGGCTTGGAATGAATTCAATTGTATAACCGAAATATTTGGATATAATTGACAATATGTCCTTACTTTTATCTGCATAAATTGTTTTAAGTCTATGAATTTTTTTAGTTAATTGATCAACTTTAGTTTGTAAAATGGCCTTATCTTGTTCTTGACGGGCAAAGACTGACTTTGGAATCAAATCTATCGATTCATCATCTATACCTTCCACAAATTTTTTGATCAAATCTTGATTCTCTTTGATAAGTAAGTCCAAGGATTGTTGTTTCACTAATTGGTCTTTGCTGAATGGATTAGATTTCAATTGAACCATATGAATAGATTCTCTTTGAGATTCAACTTTTTCGTTACTTTGAATCTTATCGTTTAAACGATTGATTTCATCTTCTAGGTTTTTGACTTGAGTTTGAAGCTTAACATTCTCTCTATCCAAGGAAGTATTGATATTCATAGATTTTACTTCCATTGCATCGTCAACAATTCTAGGTCTTTTTTCTCCAATTGAAGATGAGGACTTTACAGCTTGTTTCTGTAATGAATCTATTTCTAATTTATATTGGTCAACCAATTTTTCAAGGTTTGATAAGTATTGGTTGGTTGCTTCTGAAGAAGGGTTATTATTTTCTTTTCTTTCATTTTCGATTTTACTGGCCTCAATACGGTCAAAATTTTTCAAAGAGTTCCTTAAGAATTCAATCTCTTTATTATTTAACATTTTTTGATCCTGAAGTTTTTTAATCTGTAAATCCTTTGACAAATTCAGTTCACTGAGTGAATCTATTTTGGGTAAGTATTCGTGTTGAATTTTACTATGAAGATTTTGAAGCTTATTTTCTGATTGAGTTAATTTAGTTTGAGTTTGGGAGTATTTATCGAATAAAACCAAATTGTTATTTTTCAAATCTTTCAACTTATTAACAAACTTCATAACAACCGATTCATTCGTATCATTATCTTCATGAGTTATATACTCGTTGATTATTTTAAAGTAATCATCAAATTTCGACTTCAATTCAGTATTTTCAACTGATAAACTCCAACATTTTTGTTCAAAGCTCTCTAAACGGGAAACTTTATTGGAAAGAGATATATTCTTCTGTTTCAACAATTCGGTTGAAGTCTTGTGTTGTAATAGCTTATCAACTTTTAATTGCAATTGGCTATTGGTTCTTTGCAAGTTATCATTTATGGTTTGTAATTCCAGACTCCTATCATTTGAAAGTTGATCTGCTGCCAAGTTCAAGTTATTGGAAAACTCATCATTGATTTCGGATAAACGTTTATTCTCAAGTTCAAGCGATTTAATCCTTCCATTCAATTGATCATTATTACTTAATTCGTAATTGAAATCTGACTTTATATGCTCATATTTGGCATTTATATTGTTCAACTTGAATTCAAGTTTATCATTCTTACTCAACAATCTAGAATTGCTTCCCTTCAATTCATCAATTTCTTGCGAAAGCTCTTGACGTTGTTGTTCAAAGATTTGTTTTTGATTTTCAACCTTATCTCGTAATTGTTCCCGTTCTTTATACAAAAACTCGACATTCTGTTCTAAACTCGATAAGTCTTCATTCTTTTTCGATATTATTTCTTCATATCTCTTCGATAAACTCTCTTTACTCTGTTCCAACAAACTCTTTTCCGATTTTGTTGACGAAAGTTGAAACTGTAGACTCGAGATAATCTGCTTCAAACCAAGAACCGATTCTTCATTAAAGACATCTCTGGGATGCTCAACAAATGGCGAGGATCCCGTGTCAGTCATTCTGGGCCCCTGTTCTATGCTCAATACCAGTTTGATTCGACTTCGTTGGTGGTCTGCTTGTTGTCTTACCCGCTATATTTACATGTTTTTTTTTTTTTTTTCAATTTTTTTTCTTTAAAAGAGGGCCTGAAATCACAGCAAAATCCGGCGATAGCTTGAGAAAAGATCAATTACTCTTTCTTTTCTACTTACTTCATAAAGAGAATACTTAAACTAGCACGATGTCCAAGATGTATGTATTGGCAGTCAGATACGTGTACTGGAATACCACTAACCAAAGAATTTAGCCCAAGAAACTTCAAATTATTAGAAGAATTAGAAAAAGGTGAAAAGGGACTTGGTGCCGAATCTATTTCATATGGATTAAGCAGCCAAGATGATATAACCATGACCAATTGGAATGGGACCATTTTAGGGCCACCACATTCCACCCACGAAAACAGAATCTACTCTTTAACCATTGTATGTGATGAAAGCTATCCCGATCAGCCACCAAAAGTTCAATTCATTTCTAAAATCAACTTACCTTGCGTTGATTCAAACGGTAAAGTTCTTGTTGAGGAATTCGATACATTAAAGAACTGGAGAAGATCATACACCATGGAAACTGTTTTGTTGGAGTTAAGAAAAAGCATGGCTTCTCCAGCAAATAAAAAGTTATCACAACCGGCAGAAGGTTCCACCTATTAGAAAGTTTTGAAGGGATGTTTTTTTATTGGCAAATCAGATACATATATACATTTACATACTATTCTTATGAATGCTGACTTCATTATGCATCGTTGTTTGAATATGCTTTCGTTAACTTCTTTTAGAACTGGTTTCTTGATTCTTTTCGTGAGTTTTATTTAATAGAAAGAAAATTGCCTGTTCTTCTCTATCTTTTTACTTCTCTATTTATATATCCTATAATTAATTAATTTTCACCTGGCTTCTGCTGTAGCATGCCATTCTTTCTCCATGAATTCTCTAAACTCTTTTTCGGCATTCATAAAGTCTTGCACTTCCTTCCCGTATCGCTGGTCGTCTTTCTTGATTTGAGAATTGGTTGAGGCATCAGTGATTTCGATGTTGATCCATTTGGACCCCTTGGTCTTCTTCCCATCCTTTTTTTGTACACTCGGCACTAAACACCTTTGGAAAACTCTTTTAAATGGTAAGCATATAATCTCTGGTGGGTTGTGATTCGAAGATACTTTGAATGTGCATTCATGTTGTACCAAGCTTCGTAGTTGGCATTGGTATTTCTCGGGGTTATTCAACTGCTCTTTATACTGACTTCGTATGTCTGCTCTTTTATACACTGGGGTAGGTGGTGCCATCTTGGGCTTACAAGCTAAAGACTTTATTCTTTTAGGTTTGGTCTTTTTTTTTTCCGTTTTGTCTTGATTCACACCCGTACATTTTACATTTACATACAAATATATAGCTTAACATCTAACATCAATACCTTTTCTCTTTTCTGCTTCTCTTAGTTCGAACATTACTTGGGCCCCGGTGAACAAGGCGATCAGGGACAATA
The DNA here is from genome assembly GCF_001661395.1 of Hyphopichia burtonii NRRL Y-1933. Lineage (NCBI taxonomy): Eukaryota > Fungi > Ascomycota > Pichiomycetes > Serinales > Debaryomycetaceae > Hyphopichia > Hyphopichia burtonii. The sequence continues at coordinate 1,339,585 of NW_017963728.1, forward strand.
CGAAGAATTCGAATCCACGTAAAGTGCTAAACATTTCTTGTAGTAATGCAACGGTACCATCTTTACCCAAGCAGAAACCGAAAAGATTTGCAATCATCATCATCCAGATGTTTAATACAGCCCCAACGGCACAGACATGTCTGAACCACCATTCTTCTTTGAAGCGTTGGAAGTAGATTGTGGCCAAAATCTCTGGAAGCAAAAAGAAAACAACTAACCACCCCCACATTAATAATTTCAATTCAATATCGTGCCAAATGGCAACAAAAGAGAATACCAAGAGAGAATTAAGAATTCTGTATTTACCACCTCCACCAAGAGGAACGTAGATATATCTTATGATCCATCTGTTGTAGGAGCGATGCCATGCTCTCCAAAAAGCCAATGCAGAATAGTTATTATCCATACATCTAATCATATTTTCTGGAGGATCAATACCATCGAGTAAACTCCAGAATCTAAATAGTCTCCAAGGAATCAAGAGTTTCAACCAGATGATGTTTAAGTTAAATAACCCCAACATTGACATTTGGAAAGGGGTATTACCATCCCAAGCTTTTGTTTTAGAAACTGCAACCACATACATGAAATGTAAAAGAAATTCCATCACCAATACGCAAAACAAAAATCTGGCAAAATAAACAAAAATACGTTTATAATTTTTAACCGATGGTAATTGTTGGTAGTTTGATTGATAAATATAGTCGTTGAAAGTAACAATTGGGCCTGCTATAAACAATGGTGCATAAGTGATATAAGCAAGATAATTCACTACGTTATAATCACTGATTGGTAAAGGAGCTTTCAATCTTTCTCTGTCATCAAGAGTCGAAAGATTCAAAGAGCTAGATGAGTTGGTTAATTTACCTTCTTCATCTTTTGATGAATCCTTTGCTTCGGTTAATTTCTCAATATAATCGGCATTAAAAGATATCATTCTGAGCAAAGTGAAGTTATAGAAAACATCCCATCTTTCAATTATCCCTTTGAATCCATGATCAATAAAAGATATTCCAAATGGAACGTTATACATCTTATCGTTAATGAACAAAGTCAGTATACCATAGAACCAAGTCAACCCCAACGCGAGTTTATAATTAGGTACAAATTTTGAAATCAGATAATTAATCAAGACAAAAATCAAGATTCTTAAACTGTTAGTACCATGAGCTGCAAATAAAAAGATTAATCCAAATCCAAAATCAAAATATGTTCTCTTATTAATATGTAATAATGGGGTGGTTATACGTCTGATTGAATAATGAAGAAAAATCAACCCCATCAATAATGGGAAATTATCCCTGAAAAATCGATACTGCTGATCGGAATTATCAACTTTACGGCCAAATAACCATCCTTGACTTAATAATCGAGCAAATTTTGGATAATTCGGATTGGTTTCGTTCGACGCATCCATAGCAGTCTTATACATCAAGGGAACCGTCACCGCAAAAATAGCGATATAAACCTTAAACTCTAAAGTATTCCATTTAGATTTGGCATTGGCTTTATTTATCACCTGTTGTTTTTTAACTGGATTGGTTGGCGGATACAATCTTGTATCCAAGGTTTCAAGCGAGAAGAAATCGAGTATCGAATTGAGTAGCTCGGCCATTCTTCCAATTTGCTCTCTTCTGGTCTGTCAATTAATCAATTCGTTAAATGGTCTTCTTCTTAAGTCTTTGGATTGAAAACACGTTGAAATTTTGTGGGGCCTTCCCTTCAACTTCTTCGCACCCGTACACACAGTAGTGTATTTTCTCAGTTTTTTTTTTTTTTTTTTTTTCAATTTTCAACTTATAAAGAAACGAATTCAATAATTGAAGCAGATATTCAGATCAAGAGGATAATGGTTGAGAAAGATAAGTCTGAGGAGCTGGAAATATTCAGAAGAGCAAATCCAGCTGGGTGGACGCCCCCAAAGGCCCCGTACAATCCATATGATCCCACTGATTTAAGGCCTCCAGGAGGGTATCCATCAGAGTTTAAGATACCAGGAAATCAGCCCCTGGGATTTCTGTCGCTTCCCAAGAACCCTACGCAGTATAAAAAGGTTAACGAAACCATGAAAAGATTGAATTATACCCCAAGACCCATGTCTGAGTTATACCCAGGACAGTATAAGGTATTACGTAAGGTGGACACCAATCAAAGACTAAATACGGGTAGTAGATGGTTCGGGACCTTTATTGGAGGAGCCGTAGTCTTTTATTTTGCATTTTTCCATCGTTGGAATGATGGGAAGGAAAACGTCATGAGTGATTTTTACAGAGCAAGATTGAGGTTACAAGAAAGAATAATCGGGATAAGTGATCAAGAATATAACGATTTATACCATCCCAAAGACGCAGGGATTGTTGTGAAAAACGTTAGAGATACCGATTACATACCTGAAGATATGAGAAAAACCAAAGAAGGTCAATTTGCATTAAACCGTCCATCCCAAAGACACGTTTTGGAAGCACAAAGGATTCAACAAGAACAAGAGGAACAGATGTTGAGAGAATTCGATCAGCATAAGCAGTACGCTGAAACCTTACTAAAAGAATCCGAACCAGAAAAACCTAAAAAATGGTTCAAATGGTTTTAAGCATTATTTATTACTTTGTATATAGATTAAATAAATTCTGATTCAAAAAAAGGCTACCTGTATATATTGAACCCTAGCCATGAATCTTCACTAACAAAGGCTATTCAGTGAAATTGCAGTGACTTATCAAAAGAAACGACTGGGTTGGAATTGCGAAAATCTCAATGCGCAACCATTTCACCAGTTTGCAATCTTATCAGTAGAGGTATCGAATTAAGCATATATATAGAGGTGATATTCTCTTGCTAACCGTATATGAGTCTTTAATCTGGTCGTTGTTACGCGAAAGCCGTTTTCCTTCAACTTTGGTCCGTTATCCTTCAATTTGGTCTCATAGCGTTTTCGTTTGTACGAGTATCAAAGAAAAAAGTTTTGAAAACAAATACTTGTTCAAGATGATAAAGGAATCAATGTCTATAATAGATACCGTACTCAACGTATGGATACTTCTAATCAAGATCCTGGTACTTGTGGTGAGTCATACGATCCATAAGTTTTTCGGCATCAGGATTTTTCTTAAGAATTTTGAAGATGATAATGATTTTAAAACTTGTTCAGATAATGCCATATACGATAAGATTATCCATGCCAATGACATTAGTGAAATAGCCTCTATTCAAGGATACACCATTCGAGAACACGTTGTTGCCACTAAGGATGAATATTTGCTAGTAATTCATAAGTTGGAGAAACGAGATGGTGGAATAACTAATGCAAATGGGAAAATAGCGTATTTCCACCACGGTTTATTAACCAATTCGGAGCTTTTCATATTGGGGACTAAAAAGGAGAAAAGCTTACCGTTTTTACTTGTTGATTTGGGTTATGAAGTGTGGTTGGGTAATAATCGTGGGAATAAGTATTCAAGAAAGCATTTAAAATATTCAGTTTGTGATAAAAAATTTTGGAATTTTTCACTAGATGAATTTGCTCTTTATGATATACCAGATACAATTGATTATATATTATCACTTTACCCACCCCATTCAACATTAACTTATATTGGTTTTAGTCAAGGATGCTCTCAATTATTTGCCAGTCTTAGTTTAAAACCAGAGTTGAATTCAAAATTAAACATGTTTATTGCATTATCTCCAGCAGTTATTCCAAATAATTTAAAACATCCCATTTTCAGAATAATCGTTCGACAAGCAGCTAAAGATAATAATTTCTTGTATAGCTTGTTTGGTGAACGGGCATTGATGCCTTCGGTTTCCTTTTGGTCTTACGTCATGGGTTCAAGATTATATGAACGAGTCGTTGATAGTTCTTTAACTTACCTTTTTGGCTGGTCTGGAAATAACATTGGTGCTCTACAAAAAAGAATTGGCTACCCTCATATGTTCTCAAATGCTTCAGTTAAATGTTTAACTCATTGGTTTCAAATTATCAATTCAAAAAGATTCCAAATGTTTGATGAAACTTGTAAATTCGGTGTGACTAACTTGGCAGTCTTGTCATCAACCCTGAAATCAAAGTCCCATTGTGTGGCTCCGTTCCCTGTCTCTCATCATTTAAATCTTCCTATCATTTTAGTTTATGGTAATTCTGATATATTGGTTGATATCGAACTCACTAAAAAATTAATCACCGATCAAAATCCTAAAATGAAAAATAAATTGATTGATACCATCGAATGCTCTTCCTATGAACACATGGATCCTCTCTGGGCAAATGATGTCTATGAAAAAGTTTTCTCCAAAGTTATCAATGCAATGGAATCAATGCATAATAAACGTTTCCCTAATCGCTTGTCTATTGACAAGTATAACAATTCTAATTCCTCATTACACCTGAGTTCCAGTCACGTAGATAGCTTGTACTCATAACATATACATTTGCATATATTAAATAATCATAAATAAACATAACTGCTACGTCTAAGACTAATGATTGCAAAAACCCTAATGTATGGGTGTATGGGTGTTTTTGCCCATGCAACCGGGGGTTACCCGCAGCTAAGCTCTCGAGTATAAATACACTCGATGCCCTTCAATTTTTTACTGAAAAATTATTTCTTCTTTTTCCTTTAACGCAAATTTCACAGCCATTCACAACGTTATTGCATTCCTCTGAGGTTGAACCCACTATGGCGTTCTGACCCATGACCATTGGAGTATAGTTGTAGGAATATTCATTTCGGTGGGTATTCTTTGCAGAGTGGACTGGAGAATAATTTGGTTGATCTTGGGTGCATCGTCTCATCTGTTGAATAGCTCTGTCTATTTCTAAGGGATTGCCTTCGTGTGCCCGTATGGGAGGTGATGCAATGATCAGCTGTACATCTGATGTAGAAAGTGTTGTAATTTCGACTAATGCCTGGTATAAAGTGTAAAAGTTTTCAGGTTTAGGGTTCCTGTATATTGCGTGGAGTATCAGAAAGACTCAACTCGACTCGACTCAACAGCAAATGGAAAAGAATATCAGCTAAGTGTTGATAAGAGGTATCGGAACCATACAATGCAATCGAAGTACGATGAGGTTTAATTGGAGTTTGAATCTATTCGTGTTATTTTCCTTCTTAGCATTTCGATTATCCTTATGTGACGCTGTCGCTGAGATAAATAGCCAATTGACCTTGAATGGTACTTTCTCCAAAAATGAACAATCTGTTAATTGTGCTGACACTTACACTCTCCCAAAGGACCAGCAATGTCAGTTTGTGAAGGAACATTGCAGTTCCAGTGATCATTTGGTGAGTAAGATCAATTACCTTCAAATATATTATTGTCATTTCAATTCATTGCATTTTATTTCAATGATTCCCTTGGTAATTGGATTGATTACTTGTTTCATCAGTTTGGGTATTACAGCGAGTGACTTTTTATGTCCTAATCTTTACACCATCTCGAAGTTTTTGAAATTGAGTGATAATTTGGCCGGTCTTACGTTATTGGCTTTGGGAAATGGTGCCCCTGATGTTTTGAGTACTTATAAAGCAATTAACGTGGGCCTGACGGATTTGGCAATCTCTGAATTAATGGGCGCTTCATTATTCATAACTACTGTTATCATCGGATCAATGGCCATAATTAAACCATTTAGTGTTCCTAATGATCAATTTATCAGAGATGTTAGTTTTTACCTCGGGGTTTGTGTTCTAGTGTTTATTTCAATCCTTTGGGGTAAGTTAACTCTCATCAATTGTATCTTATTATTATCAACATATATCATTTATGTTGTTTTTGTCATTTCAAATCATACTTTACAAAAATTGAAAATCAAAAAGCAATTACTGATTTTAAGATCAAGAAGTAACTATACCCCCAATGTTTCGCATAACATTGAAGGTATTGATGACATATACCTCGATAATATAGCGAGCTTACCATCTATAGATGAATTGGATAATTTTGACGTTCATGACGTCGAATTTGATAATTTCTTGAAAACTCACGATCATGATGCAAATACTGAACATATCCCAGTACATACGGGTTCATACGCTTTGAAAACCTTGGTGAAAGAATTATCAAAACATGCCACTCATCATCATAAACAGATCTTGTTGGATGATAACCATCATAGACCTTTAACTGCCCCCGGTGGGTCGTCACGATTTGCCGCCCAACAATATTCAGATGAAGATATCTTCACTCCACACACACAACCTAATCCTTATAATGATGATCCTAGTCAATCCTTTGAGATTCCATCGCAAAACAACTCATCCAGCTTAGCCCATGTGGATAACTCAACAGGAAATTCAAATGTCCTACATTTAGTGATTCGTTTCTGGAAACTATTAACACCCGATTTTGATGAATTTTTCGAAGCTGACTTTTTTAATAAATGTAATTTCATTTTATGCTTCCCGGCATCAGTTTTATTGAAGTCCTGCACGCCAGTAAGAGATCAATTATTAGTTCATGCATTCTATTCTAAACCAGAAGATGAAAGTGAAGAAGATTTTGATTTCCGGTCCGATAAATTACTTTTCTTATTTCAAACTGTAATAGCCGTCAATTTCATCATTCTTAACATTTGGGGCCTTTCAGTATTAAACATTTGCATTTGTTTTGCCATATCGGGCGTAAGCTTTATTGGTACATATTCATTATACAGAATAAACCAACCTTCACAAATCATAAACTATATTGGTTCAGTGGTTGGTTTTATAACTTCTATCTCATGGATATCAATTTTTGCAACCGAAATCATTGGTATCTTAAAGGCATTTTCGGTGATCTTCCACTTAAGTGATTCCATATTGGGGATTACAGTGTTTGCATTAGGTAATTCGGTAGGTGATTTGATTTCCAATTTAACTATAACCAAAATGGGAATGCCTATTATGGCGTTCGGTGCATGTTTTGGGGGGCCATTACTCTCGCTTTGTTCATTAGGTTTAATTGGAATTATCATATTAAGTAATGATGGGACAATTACAATTGGAAATCTGAAAACACTAACAGTAACCAGTGGAGCACTTGTAATTAATGTTTTAATAATTTTAATAAGTGTTCCCAGAAATAGTTGGATGTTAGATCGCAAAATCGGCTCCTTACTAATTGTTAACTGGGTTTTATCTACAGCTATTTGTATAATATTAGAATTAATATAATAGAATTACAATATATATAAAATTTTATACAAAAACATTTTTATTAATTACCATACATATATACATATATATAAGGAAAACTTTAAACAACATTAGAAATCATTAAACCGTAACAAAAGAATATTCTTAATCTTTTTACAAAATTCTCTAATCAACTTCTTCCACGGTTGGACCACCTGGTGCATCAGCAGTACCACCTGGAGTAGATCCTGGGAATCCACCAGGGTTAGGACCTCCTGGAGGAGCACCACCTTCAGGAGCACCACCTGCAGCAGAATAAGCAGCACTAATAATTGGATTAGCAATACTTTCTAATTCCTTGTGTCTATCATTATATTCTTCGGTAGAGGCTGCTTGAGATTCATCTAACCAAGTAATAGTTTCTTCAACAGCCTTTGATAATTTTTCTTTATCATTTTCATTAATTTTATCCTTCATCTCACCATCGTTAATGGTAGTCTTCAAAGAATAAGCATAAGATTCCAAAGTATTCTTAGCTTGGATTCTAGCAGCTTCCTTTTCGTCTTCTTCTTTGAATTTTTCAGCTTCAGAAACCATTCTTTCGATATCTTCTTTAGATAATCTACCTTTATCATTAGTAATGGTAATCTTTTGAGTTTTACCAGTACCTTTTTCTAATGCAGAAACATTCAAGATACCATTTGCATCAACATCAAAGGTGACTTCAATTTGAGGAACACCTCTTGGAGCTGGAGGAATACCGGATAACTCGAATTTACCCAACAAGTTATTATCTTTAGTTCTAGCACGTTCACCTTCGAAAACTTGAATCAAAACACCAGGTTGATTATCAGCATAAGTTGAGAAAGTTTCGGATTTTTTAGTTGGAATAGTAGAGTTTCTTGGAATTAATTTAGTCATAACACCACCAGCAGTTTCAATACCCATAGATAATGGTGCAACATCCAATAATAATAAATCTTGAGTCTTGGAAGAAGTGTCACCAGTCAAGATGGCAGCTTGGACAGCAGCACCATAAGCAACAGCTTCATCGGGGTTAATTGATTTACAAGGTTCTTTACCATTAAAGAAATCAGAAACCAATTTTTGAATTTTTGGAATTCTAGTTGAACCACCAACCAAGACAATTTCATGAATTTGAGATTTATCAACTTTAGCATCCTTCAAGACTTTTTCAACAGGATCCATAGTAGATCTGAATAAGTCTTGACATAATTCTTCAAATCTAGCTCTGGTGATTGAGGTGTAGAAATCAATACCTTCGAAAAGAGAATCAATTTCAATAGAAGTTTGAGTGGAAGAAGATAATGAACGTTTAGCACGTTCACAAGCGGTTCTCAATCTTCTCAAAGATCTTTGGTTACCACTGATATCCTTCTTGTTCTTTCTCTTAAATTCTTGGATAAAGTGGTTAACCAATCTATGATCAAAATCTTCCCCACCCAAGTGAGTATCACCAGCAGTGGCTTTAACTTCAAAGATACCTTCATCGATGGCCAAAAGAGAAACATCAAAAGTACCACCACCTAAATCGAAAATCAAAACATTTTGTTCCGAAGAGGATTGACTTCTTTTATCTAAACCATATGCAATGGCAGCAGCAGTAGGTTCATTAATAATTCTCAAGACATTCAAACCAGCAATCAAACCAGCATCTTTAGTGGCTTGTCTTTGAGAATCATTGAAATAAGCAGGAACGGTAACAACCGCATCCTTAACTTCCCCACCCAAGTATCCTTCAGCAGTTTCCTTCATTTTAACCAAAACCATTGAACTGATTTCTTCAGGGGTGAAAACCTTAGTTTCTCCCTTGAATTCAACTTGGATATGAGGCTTACCTGATTTTTCAACAATCTTATAAGGGAACAATTTAACATCATTTTGAACTTCTGGGTCGTCAAATTTACGACCAATCAAACGCTTAGCATCGAAAACAGTATTGACTGGATTCATAGCTGCTTGATTCTTAGCTGCATCCCCAATTAATCTTTCAGAATCGGTGAATGCAACGTAAGATGGGGTTGTTCTATTACCTTGATCATTAGCAATGATTTCAACCCTGTCGTTAGTAAAATGGGCAACACAAGAGTAAGTAGTACCTAAATCAATACCAATAGCACCGGCCATTATGAATAAGTATTTATGTTAGATTGTAGTAATGAAAAGAGAAGCAAAACTAAATGAAGTGAAACATTTTCAGGTATATATATACTTTAACTACATCTGGGTATGGGGGGAAACAAAGAAGCTAATCGAATACCATCGAAGGAACCAATGAAAATAGTTGCTAAATTGCAACCCCTTATACTAATTGCCAAATTCCAGAATTTTCTCGCTATTTCCATGCAGGGTTGCAACTAAATGACTTTAGTGACAGATCCAGTTGCACTCTAAACAAACAACTCTACTACATCTACTATCTTCCAGAAGATACTGGACTGGCACAGAGGACCCACTGGCTGCTGGTGGTAGTTGCAAATGGAGGTCAAACGGATGGAGAAGAGCTATTAGCGGTTAGTTAGTGGCTGATGACATAAGCGATTACGTCAGCACAATTTTTTTAAAATGGTTCGATTAGTGCTTTACAATGGAAGGATATTAAGGTTAAGCAAATGGGTATAGGGATATGGCGGTTGGTACGGTATTCGCTAGCAATTAATGCTGCTTGACTAAATTCCGGCTAATGAACGAAAGGTTTTACTGGTGAGCGTTTTTGAGGTTACAAAGCACTAGCAAGTGGAAGTATAAATTAGCAATAATGATGTTGCAATTAATGCTAGGGATACTGCGTCTTTATGATCTCAGTTACGGCTCAAGATATAGAAGATGGCTTAAGAAGAAATGGCTTGAGCAGAAAATGGCTTGAGAAGACGGTTTAAGAAGTAGAAATGACAAGAAAGTTGAGGAACGTTCATTTTTTGCAACTTGTAGCATATAAGCACAAAAACAATCATATATTAAATCATATATTAAAACAATCATATAATAAATCATATATTAAAACAATCATATAAGCCAAACAATCATATAAGCCAAACAATCATATAATAAATCATATATTAAAACAATCATATAAGCCAAACANATCATATATTAAAACAATCATATAAGCCAAACAATCATATAAGCCAAACAATCATATAATAAATCATATATTAAAACAATCATATAAGCCAAACATAGACGACTAGGTAATCTTCTTTTCAGAAACATACCCGATTGCCGATAATCTTTCTGTTAAGCTGGGATGGGAAAGTTTATAGCAAGAATATAACCAATCAGGATCAGTAGAGGTTAAATTTTCTTTGTCTAATATTATGAGTGCTCGAGCTAGAGCATCCGAATAACCCAATTCTTTAGCGTATTCATCAGCTAAATACTCATTTCGTCTTGTTAATTGGTTAAGGGCAAGATTATTGAGTAATTCCACTGGCTGGATAAGCAGATTATAAATTGTGAAAGCGACCCAAGCTGCACGAACATTTCCAAAACCAAATTGGTTGTAAAAAGATTTGTTATTCAAGAAGAACAGAAATAAGTAGAAGTTAACCACCGATTGCACAAAGTCACCAATAAGAAGCTGCAGGATATGATTCAATTTCCAATGGCCAATTTCATGAGCCAATACTGCCACGATTTCATCAGTACTTGCTGATTCAATCAAGGTATCGTATAAGACAATCTGTTTACTCCATGGTAATCCCGAAAAGAAAGCATTAGAATGAGATGATTTAGATGAGCCATCTATAACGAATAAGTTGCTGGAAGGGAATTTAACTTTAGCAGTAAGTGCTTCCAATTCATTTCTCAATTCGCCATTTTCAAGCGAAGTCATTTTGTAAATCCAAGGTATAATAACAACGGGGATTACAGTGTAAAGGAAGATTAAAAACAAGAGCAAAAAGACACTTGAATAAAATACAAATTGCAGACCAAAATAGTCAATAACTTTTGAAATACCAGCCGCCACAATAGAATGGATGATACTTGAAAAAACAATTATTTTCAACTGATCAATCAAAAAGCTTTTGAGCGTATACTTATTGAAACCATGTTTTGCTTCAATGATAAAATTTGCATAGAGATCAAGGGGAAGAGACATGACGGTATTTAAGCTAAATTGGATATTTTCAAATATGACTGCTTGCAAAATCGTACCAACAAAGGATTTTGGTAGAAAAGGTGCAATATTTTTCAAAATTATTTCACTTAAATTCCAAATTTTAGGGAAAAGGTCATATTCCACATACAAAAGTTGTTTAGCAGCTTGGTACACGGTTTTGAAGAAAGACAACTTCAATCTATCCCGGGCGTAATTTTGAGATTTGATGAAAGTATCTTGGTCGACTTGAGCCTTCAATGCAGCTGGAGGTGACTTCTTGTTTAACGCCTTGAATTGTCGATAGTTAATATAACTATCGGCAAAATGGTATAACAAGACACCAGTAGTGAAGATGCCTTTCCAATTGATGGAGGGGCTATCGAAAAGCGATGGTAGCTACATCTCGTTAGTAAATATTCTCAGCTCTTCTGTTAAGGTAACATACTGATGAGAAAAAGGACATTGGATGATTGGTTAAAAATGGTTTCTGAAGAAAAATCAGCCTTTTATAAGCAAGCACTCCATAAGAAAACCCCCCTACCAGAGGTTCAATGTAGGAGGATGCCCACCAAAGCCCATTAGTTTATAGGCTGCAAAAGGGGATATCAAACTAAGTTTTCGTAAAGTTGAAGTATTTTTTTAATCCCTCCGGTAAAACATTCCTATTTAAAGAAGCCTTATCTTTTCAAAGGAAGTATGGCTGAAGAACACAGCACTCTCTATAAATTTTGCAGTTTCTTTCAAAAATGCTACCGGGTCGAGCATTAAGGTTAGAAGTGGTACGAGTCGAAAAAAAAAACTAGCATCCCGAGTCAGCCAACCGGGTCTCCTTTCAGCCCGAGTCAGCCCGAGTCATGTGACTGTCCCGCACCTTAGTTTCGTTGGTTTATCAATCCACTTTTTTCAAAAGACTTAGAATAGGATTACTTAACTACTTTTCTTCTTTAAATAACGATGCTTTCAATTATTAGACCAATCACTAGATCCAGTTTGATGAGACCAAGTGTCTTGGCCCGTCAATTCAAACCAATGATTCCAAGTGTTAGATATAACTCTACTAATTTCACTATCAATACCCAATCACACGTCTTTAAATATTTGAATGAAGGACCAAAATATCTTAAATTTACCGAAGAACATGAATGGTTAGCTGTTCATGAAGATGACACCGGGTTTGTTGGGATCACCACCTATGCCGCCGAAGCATTGGGAGATGCCACCTTTATCGAATTACCGGAAGTTGGAACCACGGTTGATATTGGAGAAAACATTGGATCAGTTGAAAGTGTTAAATCAGCAAGTGAAATCTATAGTCCAGTTCACGGAGAAATCATTGCGGTTAATGACATTTTGGAAAGTAAACCCCAACTAATTAATGATGATCCAATGGGGAACGGATGGATTGCCCAAATCAAATTATTAGAACCAACTACAGTTGAATCAAGTAAAGAATTGATGGATAGTGAACAATATGAAGATTCCTTAAAAGATGAATAGATTTATATAAGCTACATATGTAGAATACATATAACATATTTATTCGTATACAAATCATTTCAACCATCAATTGAAATTAAATAAAATTTGATTAAAAAAAAAACTAGACTAAAATTAAGAGAAATGAACAGCAATAGGAACTATAATAACAATAAGTATAATGATAACTGCCAATATAAGACACATTCTCATCTTCATATCTTTCCACCACATATCTTTTCTTACCCGATTAGCACCTCTTCTAAAACCTTGGGCGCTAATGGCTAAATTATCAGTTTTATTTTCAATCGAGTCCAAACGCTCCCCCCTTTCGGCAACCTTATTGATGTTATCCCTCATAACTCCCACCGTATCATCGATTTGCTAAATTCTGGTTAGTATTGCCTTACGCCTCCCCCCAAATACACCTTCTCAAATACATACTGCTTGAATGGCAGCAGTCCTGGAATTGGACTGTTCACCAGTGGTTTGGTTCGGAATATATGGATCGTATGGAACGGATGATGACATCTTGCTAATTGATTGGCCTAATAGCTTAAATAAGTCTGTTAAGTAAGTACTTGGTCTCTTTTTTTTATTGGTGATCTTTTTTTGTCTATCTTTTGTGGGTCTCAACCTGCACTTTTCCTACGCCTAACCTGCAAACCGTGTAAAGGGGTTTCTACTCCGACCACCCATATGGTCGTATAGATGTCTTTTCACATACATATCCATATGGATATATACATGTCTGTATATGAACCTCCAGGTATACCCAGGCATTTTGGTATATACTACAGTGCACCGGCCATTTAATATACCTAAATAGGTGATTGTGAAAATATCACCACAAAATCAAAAACAGTATATGATTTGCTTTGGTGTCCTTTTATTTAAAAATACCATTTTTTTTTTGTTTTGTTAGCGTTTTCTTAATCTCAAATTTTCATTTTTTTTCGATTTTTTCGACTTTTTTTTTTTTGACTTTTTAGGTGTTGTGTTTTTTTCAAATATTTAATTATCTCACTCTTTCTTTCTCTTCTTTCTCTTCTTCTTCTTCTTTTCCTTTTGTTTCTATATATTTCAATTCTTATATTCATATAATTATTATTTCATAATGGACGGTGGTATGTACCTTGAGCACGATTGATTGATTGATTCGCCGGGTTGAGTTCTGGCGGGTTTTTGGGCGGGTATTTTTGGGCGGTTAACTTTTGATTCAAACCTTGACTATTCAGCTGGGTTGATCAATTCAATGGTAGTCTTCTGCTAGAGTGATGGGTCAATTCTGGGTGGGTCATTACACGGTGAATTGGACAGCGTATCCTGTCGGTGATGATGGGCCAGTTGTTACTGGTCAAATCTTACAGGTCACATTCTACAGGTCACATTCTACAGGTCACATTCTACAGGTCACATTCTACACATTCTACACATTCTACAGGACATCCCTCATGGTCTAGGTTGGATTGGCCAGTGTTGGCTTATCGGACGTCTAGCAGTGTCGAGCGGGTGTCCTATCTGCAATTGACTGTGCTGGTTGTTTGCTGTACTGATAAAACCTTCGTTGGCTTTTTTCTTCCAATTTGTTCTTTTCCAGTGTTGAGTGCGCGCCCACTTTTTTTCCAGGTTCGTCGGTGAACCTTTTTTGCCCTCACTAAACTTTGTGTCGAGTTTTTATTATGAGTTTAGTTTCCGTTTCCGTTTTCGTTATTGGTTGACGAAGTTCAATTGATCAATCGTTTTTTTTTTTTTTTGTTTTTTTTTGTTACCTATACTAACCCATTTTATAGAAGAAGTTGCTGCTTTAGTTATCGATAACGGTTCTGGTATGTGTAAAGCCGGTTTTGCCGGTGATGACGCTCCTCGTGCCGTTTTCCCTTCCATCGTTGGTAGACCAAGACACCAAGGTATCATGGTTGGTATGGGTCAAAAAGACTCTTATGTTGGGGATGAAGCCCAATCTAAGAGAGGTATTTTAACCTTAAGATACCCAATTGAACACGGTATTGTTACCAATTGGGACGATATGGAAAAAATCTGGCACCACACTTTCTACAATGAATTGAGAGTTGCTCCAGAAGAACACCCAGTCTTATTAACTGAAGCTCCAATGAATCCAAAATCTAACAGAGAAAAGATGACTCAAATCATGTTTGAAACTTTTAACGTTCCAGCTTTCTACGTTTCTATTCAAGCTGTTTTATCTTTATACTCTTCTGGTAGAACCACTGGTATTGTTTTAGATTCTGGTGATGGTGTTACTCACGTTGTTCCAATTTATGCCGGTTTCTCCTTACCTCACGGTATCTTAAGAATTGACTTGGCTGGTAGAGATTTGACCGATTACTTGATGAAAATCTTATCTGAACGTGGTTACACTTTCTCCACTACCGCTGAACGTGAAATTGTCCGTGATATCAAAGAAAAATTATGTTACGTTGCTTTGGATTTCGAACAAGAAATGCAAACTTCTTCTCAATCTTCTGCTATTGAAAAATCTTATGAATTACCAGATGGTCAAGTTATTACCATTGGTAATGAAAGATTTAGAGCCTCTGAAGCTTTATTCAGACCTGCTGATTTGGGTTTGGAAGCTCATGGTATTGATCAAACCACTTATAACTCCATCATGAAATGTGATGTTGATGTCCGTAAAGAATTATACGGTAACATTGTTATGTCTGGTGGTACTACCATGTTCCCAGGTATTGCTGAACGTATGCAAAAAGAAATTACCGCTTTGGCTCCTTCTTCAATGAAGGTCAAAATTATCGCTCCTCCAGAAAGAAAATACTCTGTCTGGATTGGTGGTTCTATCTTGGCTTCCTTATCTACTTTCCAACAAATGTGGATCTCAAAACAAGAATACGACGAATCTGGACCTTCCATCGTTCACCACAAATGTTTCTAAGCTTAATCACTTTAGAAAATTATTTGTATCGTATCTCTTGTGCTTTTAAATATGTCTTTCTCTTTTTTTTTTGATTCCACTATACATTGTTTTGTTTATACGTTTTAGCTTTTTATATAAAAAATTAGCCTTTTTTTCTTTTTTATTTTTTTTTTATTTCTATACTTTTTTCTTATCTTTCAACCGTTTCTAGAAGAAAGAAAAAAAAAAAATAAATTAATTTGTTTGATTATGCTATAATATTTAAAAACTACTATTACTTATATTCAAAACTTCTTTAGTAAATCTTATAAAAGCTGTTTATTATGAATAAATAAATATTGAAAAATGGAAACGAAAAAGCAGAAGTTTTGAAAAGAAAAAAAAAGATAAAAAGTAGTATTGTAAATTTATTTAACTTCTAAATATGGGGTCTCCCCTTTAAGTCTTCCAACTACACAGCTCTTAGCGTATCTTGGTATGACATTATCTTCATGTAACATATCAAAACTCTCAGTAGCATCCTTACCGGCAAAGTTTATAATGGAATCTTCACCACCTGGGTGATCTTTCAAAAATGGGGTCAAGTCTAAAACTACGTTTTTAACAATCACCCAGCAGTCTTTAGCAGTGTTATGTTTGGCCACTTCATCTGCAGTGAATTCTTTTGATGGAATTTCGAAAGCCGTGAACTTGTCATCTTTCTTAGAGCTTGATGATGAGGAAGGTGGTGCTGATGGTGGTGCTGATGGTGGTGCCGATGGTGGTGCCGAAGGTGGTGCTGAGGACGAAGGTGGTGCTCCTTCTCCCCCATTACCCTCTTTATCAGTCCAGTCAATGGTGATTCTTTGAGGAAAAGCCGGGTCGATATGGAAACTGATTTGTTTCAATCTATTGATCGCAGTATTGCCATCATTTGATTCAATTGGGGCGGGTTTTGCAGCCTCAGCATTGGCCAAGTGATTGAAGAAGAAACTAGATGCTCCGTCAGCAGCCACTCGGCCATAAACAACACAAGCCAATAATGAGGAGCCCCCAAGTCTATTATGACCGTGGACACCTCCGGCTACTTCACCACAAGCATACAAACCTTCAAAAGGTTTGAAAGTCTCTTCATCAACTTGATATAAAACTTGGGCTTTATCGTTGATCTTAATACCACCCATAGTGAAGTGTAAAACTCTGGTAATGAAAGAAACATGGTAATTATCATTTGCTTCTATCTTGAAAGGAGTAGTTGGGAAAAACTTTTTACCAAACTCATCTTGAATTTCACCGGAAGCTGCTTTATTATAAGTTTCAAAAGTTTTCTTCAATTTATCAATGCCAATACCCATTTCTTTGGTTAACTCATCTCCAGTGACCGTCTTCATTAAGCTTCTTTGCTTATAATGCTTGATATGGAAAGCCAATTTTTCATCACTTTGGCTATTCAAAACAAGACGAAGTGGGCCATTACCGGCTTTCAACTGCTTTTCCATTTCACCACTAACATAATCACGAGTACCCAACTCATCAACAAAACGATCTCCGTGCTTATTTAAAATCACTCCACCTTCACCTCTTAAAGCTTCAGCACCTAAAAACAAAAACCTTGGTTGTTTTTTACCCAAAATAACATCCTCATCATTTAAATCAATTAAACCCGTTGGATGAACTTGAACTTTGTCCATATCAATCCCAATCCCTTGATTCTTCATAATGATTTTTTGTCCATCCCCAGTGGCATGATTACCATTGGTGGATGGCAAATCAATAATATCCGGACGGTATTTCCTCAAAAGAGAATTCTTCGTGAAATCAGCAGCATAACCACCAGTGGCCATAATTACTGGTCCGTTCAATTCCAGTTTCGTTTTCGTTTTCAAGTCCTTATATTTAACCCCTAAAACCTTAAAATCGTCCCCTTCCGCTTTCACCAAATCAATAACCTGAGTATTCTTCAATATCTTAACTCTGTCAGGTTCACTCTCAGACAAATTTTCTAAAGTCTCTAATAATTTATACGTAATTGCCATTCCTGGGAATTTGGCATCCTTACCACGGTGCGTTCTTGGTTGGGAGTGGCCTCCTAATCTTGATACAATACTCAAATCTAGTTTAAATACCTCTTGCAACCAATGAACAGCGTCAGCACTATTATAAACCAATACTTTAATCAATTCTGGGTTGGCTCGATCTTTAGCCGTGGCTAAAGTATCCTGATAGAATTGCTCAACGGAATCCTTAATTGACAAGTTAACTTGAGTCCTGGTTAAAGTACCATTGATCCCAGAAGTAGCCTTCCCACTATTACCACTTAAAAACCCTTGTTTATCCAACAACACAACATTTCCTCCCCTAAGATAAACTTGATGTGCAGCTGAAAGTCCGGCCAATCCTCCTCCAACAACTATAATCGGATTACGGGGGAATTCCTCTGGTGTAGACATGCTCGTATTACTTCTATTTGTATTATAAAAAGTCCTATAAACTATAGTATCGAAAATAGTCTATATAAACTATAGTATTGAAAACAGTCTAGTGTATCAATTTTACAGTGCAAAAGATTGCTTATATAGTCCCCCACATTATTGGCCCGATTGCAAACTGAGAACTGCCCTGACATTAAACAAAGCAAAAAAAAAAAAAAAATATCGAACAATTCCATAAATACTTCACGGAGTCAAACGACATTTCTCATTGCGGGGCAGATAAGCCCAAGGAGGTCTCGGAGTTTTGTTGAATGTCAAAATCAAGGGGACAAACTCGGTAGAATATCGAATAGAAAGACTGGAGGATCTTGGGGGAGCTTGGGAAGGCTAGTTGAGATGATAGGTTAGTAGTCCTCAACATGCGAAACGTATTGGAAAGCAAAGGAGATATCGTCGAAGTTAGATTCGTTTTGAAGTAAACGATCTTCATTTCGGATGAGTGAATTATGATCGAGATGATTCCAGGTGGTGGCGTCCCCATATAGCATGGCTGGGGCTTTAACAAACTGACCCGAGTCAGAACGACATCTTTTACAATTGTAGGTATCATGGGTATTGCATTGAGTATCCGGTTGATATTCAAATAACATTTTAAGACTGTCTCCACTAAAGATTCTCTCCACATCTTCCTTTTCATCAACCACGCAACTAGACAAGGACATTTTCATTGATTGACGTTGAAAGATTTTTTCTTCAATTGTACCAGTAGAAATGAATCGATAGATGAAACAATCTTTCTTTTGACCGTCTCTCCACACTCTTGCTAAAGCTTGTTGATCGGCAGCAGGGTTCCAGTCGGGATCGATCAATACTAAACGATTGGCACCAATTAAATTAATCCCGCAGCCACCGGCTTTTGACGATAATAAAAAGATGAATTCATTACCTTGTGGATCGTTGAAACGATCAACTAATTTTTGACGTTTATTGATATTCATTGTACCATCAAGTCTTAATGCCCCGTATCGTTTGTATCGACACATTTTTTCAATTAAATCAAGTGTTTTGGTATAATTTGAAATCAAGACGATTTTATCGTCCGTTTGTGTTTTTATTTGATGTAAAAATCTCTCTAGAACACTAAATTTCCCACTAAACCATGTTTGTATTTCTCTATTACGTCCACTGCCTTCATTAGAAGAAACGTAATCTTCGGGTAAAACATTTTCACTACCCAACAAATCCTCTGGAAGTGATAGTAAGTCAGGATGGTTGCAAAGTTTTTTCAACATATCAATGGCTTTTAATGGCTGCGAACCAACACCTTTCAATAATTTTTTGATTTCGGGTGACGTTATAAAATGTTCGTAAAGCTTTTTTTGCATTGGTGATAGTCCAACAAATACAACATATTCATATTTGAGTGGTAAATATTTTGATAGAATATCATTAGTTCTTCTAATAATGAATTTTGACACTAATTGTGATAATTCATTCAATTTTAAATCACCTTTTTCTTTCTCTTTATCAGTGGCATCAGCGTCTCGACCTCTTAAAATTGCATTTTCAAAATTTTTTCTGAAATCATTTCTAGTTCCTAAATAACCAGGATTTGCAAAATTTAATAATGAAAAATATTCTGATAAATCATTTTGAATTGGTGTACCCGATAAAATTACTCTTCGGTCACATCTTAAAGAATTAAGTGCAGTGAATGTTAAAGAGTCACCATTTTTCAAACGATGTCCTTCATCAGCCAACATCAAACCAACTTCTGTTCCTGCCAATTTATCAACGTTTCTTCTCAATGTTTCATAGGAAATAATAAGAACCGGTCTAACAATATTACGGCCCGATGCAACAGACCATTGCTGTAGAGCGCTTCCCAAATCTGAACTTTTAGTAGACTTCCCATCGACTGCCAATGGTGTTAATACTCCTTCTCCAAGCCATTTCACTATTTCGTTGGCCCAATTTCTTACTAATGAAGATGGACATACAATAATACATTTTTCAATGGTTTTTCTACCTCGAGGACTTTGTCTTAATAAAGTCCACATTAAAGCCAAACACTGCAAAGTTTTCCCCAACCCCATTTCATCTGCCATAATACACCCTTTAGCTCTAGCGTCGATCAAACCGGCAGTACACCTATATAAAAATTTGACTCCGGCGACTTGATGAGGTCTCAAAATTTTCGCTAGTTTAGGATCAATTACAACTGGTACATCAGGATACTTTGAAGCTACTTCATCAGGGTTTTTGCAAATCCCTAACATTTCGGCTAGTGATTTATGAGTCTTTCTTCTCTTTGTAGGTGGCTGTTCTTCCTCCTGTACTTCATCATTCTCGGGATTGGGGGTTGCTTCTTTAACCTCTTCTTCTATCTTTGGAATAACGTCCACGGTAGGGTCATATAATACAATTGCAAATTCACTAGTAGGATCATGTAGCGCTCTAGGAGGCAAAATCATTTTCCGTCTTGTACCTAGAGGTGGCGGGGGCCCTCTTGATGTATTTTCGAATTCTTCACGCTTCTCGCTATCTCTTGAAAATGGAATCGTGAAACTTCTTTTAAACTTCTTTTCAGTATTCACCACCGAATCTGAGTTGAATACGGATCTCGGTAATAACGCTCCCTTCTTTTTCACTCGAATAGCATTTCCTTCAGCATCGACTGCGGTTTCGAAACCATCATTTTCATTGGATCCATCCATAAGTGAATAATTCACAACTTTGGCTCTCGCCGCCCTTATAATTTTCTTTGAATCAACACTTCCAGCACCTATGGTATTAGATCTATCAGCAAAGGGAACCCTAAAGGGTTTGGCCAATCTATGTGCTCCATCTTTGATAGGTGGGGGTCGTTTATCTTTAGGTACACCGGCCCCAGACCCAAGCGGTGTGGTGAACTCTTTTAATAACTTTCTAGCCATGGAGTCTCCTAGTCTTGATCGTATAGGATAAAGAAGATGTAGTAAGCAGACGCGTTGAATCAAGATTACAAAAGTAAACAGAAAGTGTTGATGGTTTTTTTTGCGCATCTCCAACAAACGATAAGGGATAGTCATCGCTGAAAAACACTGGTTTTTTGTTCACCAGGCTGCTTCTTAAGGATATTGAGGGTAATTTGCAGGATGGACGAGATACTAGCAAAAGCCAGTAGCCAGGCGGTTACGTTTGCAATAAGATCGGGTATCTCTCTTGCTTCAGGGTTTGCCATTAAGACCGTTACGAAGTTTCTTGACAAGATTCCGGAGAATGAAAAACGAAAGATAATAAACGGTAGGAATAAGATCCAGACTAAGGTTAGCATCTTGTCGGTATCCATTGACTTGGTGAAGTTGGTTGCCGCTAGGGGGAATACCTCGTTAGGGTCAACTATTGAGTTGATTGATTCATTGAATGAGGAGATTGATTCATTTGATAAAGTGATGAACGATATAGTGCAGAACATAAGTAATATAAATGAGAAAGAGTCGATTCAAAAGGTTGAACGGATGATGAAGGATTTGCTAGAAAATATTAATGAAGCAATACCCTTAATTAACTTATCGCTTATTACTTGTGGGGTGAGTCTCGAAGGTAATTTACCGGATAATGTATCACCAGGAAGGTTATTACAGGCCAGTAACTACTTGATAAAATCCAATGAAGCTTTCGATAAGGCCAAAATTGAGACCAAGGTTGGGCCTATGTTCGACCTTGTATTTTATTCAATTTTCTACAATCCTAGTAGATTGAAGTATATTACCGAAGAAAACCCATCAAATTCTCAACAGGAGAACGATTTGCTTAGTATTTCATGGAAAGAAGACTTTGCTAGATGTCTGGGACAAATTGTAAGGACTATTGATGCTGATCGAAGCTATGCATATAAATTTCAAGTGACTGAAGATTTCAATGATGGAAGATACCACGAAGATGACGTCATGCCGATGGTAAAATCGTATAACATTAGTCTGGTTAAAAGGTTATTTTTCAGTGCCAGTGGTAAGTTATTACGTTTGGAAAGCCGTACTTCCCCAGTGTTAATTTTCAAAATTGTTGATGAGGCTACAGAAAAGGAAGAATGGGTTGCATTTGGAGAAGTTGGGAGTAACGAATTTGATGACGACGATGAAGAAGATGAGGATGAAGACGATGAAAAACAGCAGACAAATGAGGAAAACACGGTTAAAAATACGTCATTGTCATTATTAGAGTATTTGGTAAGATTAAGTACATTGCAGGAGCACGATTCGAAATCAATATTAGACATAAACGATGAGAGAATATCACTTTATCTAAAAGATGAAAGCACAAGTGCTAGCATGGCCAACCAAGGAATCATACCAAAATCTAAAAAGGTCCTCGAAGCTGAAAAGAAGAATAATGACAAGACTGAGAATATGCTTTCCATGAGCTCCAATGTAAATAGACTCGAGAATTTAAATTTACATAATTAGTTGCTAATAATATAAGGGAACCCAATCTTGGGGCATAAAGTTCGATTCTATTAAAAGAGCCCGGAGTATGCTAATATCAAAAAGAAAAAAGAAAAAAAAAAGGTAAAAAAATGACAAATAAATAAGAGTATGAATACCTAAATAAATAGAATAAAACAACAGTGAAGAAAATAAATAATAGTAATAATAGTAATAATAAACAAAAGAAAAAGCCTATACAAATATATAAAGACTATAAAATAAAAATAAATTTATCAAGCCTCTTTATCTTCGAATTTAACTGGCGACATCATCTCGTTAAAGAGAGGAGTTGGTAAATCAGTTAAATTTTGAGTGTAGAAAGAGTTTAAGTAGTTATTTGGGAGTGATTGATCATGCTGATTTGATAATTTATCCAAGTCACTAGTTTGAAGAGGCGAAAATTGTTGACTTAAAATTTTTTCTTGATTATTATTATTGAAACTTTCGTTATGATTCAACTTTTTCCTTTGGTAGCCATTTTGCAGTGGTTGTCTAGAAGGTAAAGAAGACGAATGTGCTGTAACCGAGGGGGATGATTCAATAACACTATTTTCTTTTCTTATATTTTTCAAGATATCATCATAACTATCTAATTTCAGATACGAGTTGAAATCAATTAAATTAGAGATATTATTGAATTGATTATTATTTTGTTTTTGATTATCCGAATGATATACTTGGTTTTGTAATTCTTTGAAGAAATCTTCATTATCATCTTTTTTCGAATCATTTGAAGGCATTGATAATTGTTGTTCATCACTTTCTTCTGCTAAATCAAAGGGAGGGAACGCTGAACTGTTTGATTGATTTGGAAGATTAAAGGAGTTATTGAAGATTTGAGAACCGTAGTCGATGTTATTTGATATATTTGAAGAATTCGAAGCGGTTGATAAAACGCTTTCCGGTCTCTTAGGCCGTATTGAAGAATGAGTTGCCGTATGTTGCGGAGGATGAGGATGATGGATTGGCTGGGATTGCGGGTGGGCATGGTGTTGAGGTTTCAAAGGTTTAGGATGATGAGTATTTTGAGTGTCGTTACTATTTGGGGTTGGAATCGACAGCATTGGTAAGGATTTACTATCATCAAAACTGCAACTACCCACCAAGGGGAAAAGAGGGAACATATTTTCCACCATATCCACGTCTTCAGAATCGGAGCCCAATATTTTTTCTGAATCAACTTGTTGTTGTTGTTGTTGCTGTTGCTGTTGTTGCTGTTGTTGTTGTTGAGGTAATTCTTGAGAGTTTTTATTGGCATTTCTATAAATAGGGTCATTAACTTCGTTATCATTATCGTAGAAATGTTGATTAGATTTATCATGAGATAAATGAGGCGGAGATAAGTTGTGATTTTTAATCGGATCATCTTTTAAACTTGAATCACTGAAATTATTTGATTGATGATTATTTGAGCTTGAAGGCGATACCCCCACGCTATTTAAGTTCAAGTTTAAGTTTGAGTTGGAGCTTTCAGGAACACTTGGAGAAAACAAATCAAATAACCCATTACCCGCTTCAAAAGGAACCACTACATCTTCAATAACGTAATTTGAACCAATATTAGCAAAAGCGTCATCTTTAACTGCGCCGTTATTTATAAGCTCCGAGTTATTATAATTGATTGAGTTGATCGAAGTCGAGGAAGAAGAAGTTCCATTAACTTGATTAATTTTAGTCAACGATTTCTTTTTCGACTTATCGGCGGCAGCGGCAATCTTCTTCGACAGATTGGAAGAGCAGGTACAATGGCTGTTTTTATGACAGAGACAAGACGCAAGATGCATTCCTGGAGATTTCCCCTTCTTCCCACACGTACAAGTAACATGACTATGTTTATGTTTCCGTTGTTCTCGACAATGCTGACACTGGGAAGCAGGACGACCCTTGGGCTTGATCATGGTCAAGGGTTGATCGGTGTGGGTGCATGTGGTCACCCTATGGCCTCTAATGCATCGTTCACACGCATACTTGACTCCGTTGATAAGCACCATCTTGACAACTAATCAATTTTCCTCGATATCTTACTATCTGTATCCTAATCACGATTTCGAGCTCTCTATCAACAGCACTATACCAATATCACTATACCAATATCACTATAC